>NW_027187400.1:33031789-33102552 GCF_028583685.1 Petaurus breviceps papuanus | reverse complement strand
CTCTCTCTCTCTCTGTCTCTCTCTCTCTGTCTCTCTGTCTCTCTCTGAGTCTCTGTCCCTCTGTCTCTTTATTTCTGTCTCTCTGTCTCCCTCTCTGTCTCAGTCTCTGTGTCTCTCTGTGTCTCTGTCCCTCTGTTGCTCTCTCTGTCTTTCTTTCTATCTCTGTCTGACTCTCTCTCCCCCCTTTCAATCTATCCCAGCAGAAAGACAAGGGAACTAATTCAGAGTGTCAGGTAGAGCTAGCATCTGAGATCCATTTGTCGGATTCAGTGGAATAGGGATGATGGATGCCTGGAATAACCATCTTTAGTGAACCAGGGAAAGATTGTTTGATGGTTCCAGGTGTGATGAGTTGACCTGATCCAATAACAGTAGGCAGTGAAAGGTGGTCCTTTCCAGACATTTTATTTCTTTTCATTTTAAAGTTTTATTGATATCTTGGTTAGAGTAACCTTCATATCCAAATATATTGTTCCCCCTCTCTTTCCTAGAGAGTAATCTATTGTAACAAAGGATAACATGGCGACCATAAAAAAGTAGCTCAGCAAAACTAAACAATAACCAAGCCTGACACTATGTACAATGTTTCTCTCCTGTAGTCTCCCATTTCTGTAAAGTAGGGAGAGAGGTGCATTTTCCCATCTCTTCTTTGGGGTCAGTATTGGTCATTGTAATTACACAGAATTCAATAGATATTTTGCTGTTGTTCTTTCCAAATTAAACTGCTGTAGTCATTTAATATAATGTTTTCCTGGTTCTTCTTACTTTACCTTGCATCAGTTAATTTCCCCGTGCTTCTGTAATTGTTTCATAATCATTGTTTCTTACAATACAGTAACATTCTATTATATTCATGTACCACAATTTGCTTAGCTATACCTCAGTTAATGTGAATCTTATTTTTTATTACAGAAAATATAGTTAACAAACATATATTTTTTATATTTATAATATATATTTGTATATAGGGGACCTTTCTTTTTTCTGAATAATTGTAGATCTTTGTTTATTATTTTTTTCTACATAGGAAACACCACACATGGCTTGAAAGCACATTTTTTGTTTTGATTTATAATTTTGTGTATGTAAGGAAAAAGAAGAATTATTTCGTTTATAGACAAGAAGGCAGATAGGAAACAATTACAATCTTTAAAATACATGTAAGCTAATTATAAGGGAGTTACTCTGCATCTCTAGTGAGGACAGAACATGAAAAAATATTCCTAAACTGTTATCAAAGGGACTTTTATTTTTACTGTTAACTTATGATCCTCCTTTGTGGTATATAACTAGCAGTGTGATCTCTGGGTCAAAGTGAACATATTTTAGTCACATCAGAGCTGTTTTTTTTTTTTTAGCACTTATTCTAAATTGACTTTCTGAATGATTGGACTAATTCACAGCTCCACCAATAGTGTATATGTATATTTTGGCATTCTTTAGAAGTGATTTTATTCTAGAACTATTCTAGTCTAGCTGTATTAGAGAAAACATGCAACCAAATAACTATGATGTGAAGAAAAGTGTCTTCCATTTACCTCCAGAAGCAAAACTAGGCTCTCTTTAGTCAGGAGATAGATGGAACCACAGGTGTGCTGGTTCACGGCATGCTTTTAAGGTTAATCGGCAGTTATTAACATTTTCTCCATTACTTTCTTAAATCTAGACAATCAACAAAACAATAAATCAAGCCCTGTTTTGCAGCCTTTGCCAGTTTCTAAGATGTAGATGCTCGCATTGAAAATTTAACAACTGGCTTTTGGGAACCAGTTAAGTTTGGCCTCAGCATATCCCTGGATGGAGGTCATTGGAAATATTTTTCAATAGGAGAGAATAGAAGGAGATCTTGTTAATTTCTGTACTTTTCCATCTCTAGTCAAGACCCCTGCAAACTAAGCTTTGCAAAACCCTCCAGTGAGATATATACCTCATAAGACCTTGATGTCCCTGGTATGGGTCCAGTTTTTCTAGGGAAGGGACAGGAAAATTAGAGAGAAGCAATGAATGTGCTATTTTTATTTATGGATTTTCAATAACCAGAGCTATTATATGCTCTATATTTTCAGAACTAGAGGCAAACTATGCTTACTAGAAAGCATCTTAGAGCAAATGAGATAGTGTTTATAAAATGCTTTGCAAACCATTAAGTACTATATAAATGTCAGATTATTATTCTCGTTATTATTATTACTATTATTGTTATTTTAGAGCTGTAGGAGGCCTCAAAACATTGGATGTCAGACCAGGAAGGGGCCTTGAACCCAGAATATTAGACTTGAAAGGGGCCTTATAGAATATTGGCACTGAGAAGCCTGATGCAAGCAGAGCTAGGAGGGCTGTGAGAATACAGAGATGGGAATGCTTTTAGAAAATAGAACATCAGAACTTGGAGGGACTTGTGTAAGCTTTCTCTTTATTTTACAGATTAGGAAACTGAATCTCAGAAAACTCATCCAATGACTGTTTTAAGTCACTTTTGAAACTGCACACTGCATAAATAAGAGCTTTTATTATTGTTATCTGTCATTATTAAATATTCATTGCAATCAATCAACAAACATCCATCTAACACTTTCTATGTGCCAGGTATGGTCATTGGTCATTGGTGTTGCACACATAAAGAGTGCAGTAAAATAGTCCATGACCTCAAGGATCTTATATTCTATCAATAGAGTCAACATGAGATATATAGGTATATACAAATTCTGGTGCAGATGAAGTACTAGCAGTTGGCAAAGAGGAAGTCAGGAGAGTCTTCTTGTATTTGAGCTAAGTATTTAAGGGAACTAAGTATTCTAAGGTAGAAAGAATGTATTGAGGAGAGAGTGCATTCAGACATAGCTCAGGCTACGTCCCAACACCAACTCATGTCTTCAGGTTGGGTCCCTAGAGGCCACCTTTTGTTTCTTCCCTCAGGGATCAGGGTCCACCTATTGCTCACAAGCCCCCACTTGCTTTTCTCATCGATTATCAATTGATATCAATTAGGCAGAGTGAGTTAACTCTTAGAAATTTATTATTTAGGTATCACCTAAGAAGGATTAGTACAAAACCCTTCAAAGGTCTATGACATACTCTCCCACAGGTCCATACAGAGTCCAGTGAAAAGTAGAGTCCAGTGAGAAGTTGACATGTGGTCAAAAACTTACACACAGTTCCTAATTGGATGCACATCCTTTTCTCCTTTTGAAGAATTCTTTTTTTTTTTTTTAAGAAATTGGGGTTAAGTAACTTGCTCAAGGTTACATGGCCAGTTTTTTCTGGGTGTGGTGCTAAGTATCTGAGCCCAGATTTGATCCCCAGGTCATCCCGACACTGGAGCTGGTGCTCTTACTTGCTGTGCTACCTGGCTGCCTCCTTTTGAAGAATTCTAATGAAGTTCCCTCTAGGTAGAGTGTAGCTTTTTACTGGACTTCTTATAGAGTTCTGAAATTGTGTTTCTTTAGGTGTTTATGTTTCTCAGCCCTTGTTCCAGATGCTGCCTCAGTCACTGTTATGTTGGAGACACCGTCACATCTCAATGACAATCTCAAATATTTTAACTTTTTGAAGTTCATGAGGTTATACTCTGGTTAAGACAAAGGGTGCTTTTTCCTTCCATTCTCACCAAAAGTGACTTCTTCTCAGGGACTTGTCCTGGATGGGTCACCATCTGAAAGTCTAATTTCAAACTAGTTTTCTATCCAAATCCAGTGGGGGCATGGTCAACACTTTAACAAACTCTAATTTATTTCTTGTACAGTTTTATTTCATTTCATCCAATGTCTGAAAGAATTTTCTCTTCCCAAATGGATTGATTGTGTAACTCAATCAAAAAAGGTGTTTTCATTTGATAAAGATGTAGCATCGTGTTACTTACTTTAAGTGGGGTAGAGGCGATTGATTGATGCAATGGACCCTCAGTCTTACACAGGCTTCGAAGACACTCCAAACAAAATGGTACATGGAACATCATGTGTGAAGACTAGCAAGAATGATAGTTTGGTTGAATCACAGAATGTGTGCAAGGGGGTGATGGGTAATATGTCTATTAAGGAAGATTTAGATCCGGTTGTGAAAGTCTCTCAATGTCATATAGTAGTTTATCTTTTGGTCAATCAAGAAATATTTATTAAGCATTGTGCTAAGCACTGAGGATATGAAGAAAGACAAAAAATACTATGTCTCCCTTCAGGAAACTTATAGTCTAATGGATGAGACAACATACAAATAACTATATGTGTCCACTGTATAAATGGAAGGTAATATTAGGATGAAGGGAATAAGGAGTGGGTAGGGAAGGAGACCAGGAAAAGTCTCTCATAAGAGGTAAAATTTGATCCAAGTCTTGAAGGAAGCCAGGTAAGCTTGAACTCCAAGTCATCAATCAAGAAGCATTTATAAAGCACCTACTATATGCTAGATACTTTGTTAAACATGGAAGATAAAAGAAAGGTAAAAGACAGTACCTGTTCTCAAGAAGTTCACTCCAGTTGTGGAAATGACATTCAAACAACAGTGGACAGATCAGCTCTATACAGGAGGAATTGGATATGATCAACAGAGCGGAGGAAACTAGCATTAGGGGGATTAGGAAGAGCCTGTATGCAGAAAGCGGGAGTTTAGCTGGAACTTGAAGGAACTGAGAGAAGCCAGGAGGTAGAGCATAGAAGTCTAGGCACAGGGGCCAGCCAGGTTAAAGATGGAGTTGGGAAATGCAGTGCCATGTGGGAGGGTCAATAGTTAGGCCAGTGTAGCTGGACAGTAGACTTGTTGAGCTGAGTGAAGTTTAAGAAAACCAGGAAGGTAGGCAGGAGCCGCGTAATATTTGAAATGCCAATCAGAGGACTTTTTATTTAATCTTGAAGGTAATAGGGAGCCACTGGGGTTTATTGATTAGGATGCAGTCAATCAGTCAGTCAATTAAGTATTTATTCAGAAGCTACCATTCATTAATTCGTTCACTGCACATATTTATCCATTAAATGCAGTGGGCAGAGCACTGTCCTCAGCATCCTGGAGATGTAAAGGAGGTAGCATAGGATTTCGAGCTGGCAAGGGCATCAGAGGCAATTTAGTTAGATGCCTTCATTTTATAGAGGAGAAGACTGAGGTCCCACAAATAGTAAATGTCAGACCTGGGATGAACCAACCAAGTTATCCTTCCAAAACCAATGTTCTTTCCACTATTCCTTGCTGATGCTGCCTTTCTCTATTTATCCATGTAATAATCATTTCACATTACTATAGCCCTTTGAGGTTTTCAAAGCACTTTCTTCATGGAAATCCTATGCAGTACAGGTATCATTATGTAACATATACTGCAGGTATTGTCATTTCATAGGTGAGGAAAGTGGCTCATAAAAGTTAAGTAATTTGCCTCGGGTCACACAGCTAGTAAATGTCTGAGGTCAGATTTGAAATCAGTCCTCTTAATTCCAGGGCCAGTGTTCTATCCACTGTGCCACCTAGCTGTTTCTCAACTTTTTATTTTTCAATGTTAACTTTTGCACTAAGTTCTTTAAATAAAGGAGACTCTGGATGCAATTTTGATCTTCTTATATCTTTAAAGCTCCCTTCATTTTATTTTAAAGAATATTTATTAATTAAAATAATTGGAGTTCCAAATTCTCTCTTCTTTATGCCCCTCCATACCCCATTGAAAAGGCAAGAAATGTGATAACCAATTATACATGTGAAAATATGTCCCACCCATGAAAAAGCAAGAAATGTGATATCAATAATACATGTGAAAATATGCAAACATTTCCATATTAGACATTTTGCAAAAACAGCAAGAGAAATAAAGAAAGTGAAAAAATTATGCTTCAATCTGCACTCTGAGTCCATCAATTCTCTCTCTGGTGGTAGATTGCATTTTTCATCATACTGTCCTTCAGAATTGTCTTGGATCATGGTATTGATTAGAATTAGAATTAGCCATTAGAATGGCTAAGTCATCTACAGTTGATCATTGTATAATATTGCTGTTGTTTACAAGGTTCTCCTGGTTCTGCTCACTGCACTTTGCGTGAATTCATATAAGTCTTCTCAGGTTTTTCTGAAACCATTCCCCTGTCATTTCTTATATCACAATAGTATTTCATCTGAATACTAGATGACTGTGGGTGGGTAGTGAACTGGGCCTAGAATTATGAAGATCTGAGTTTATATCCAACCTCAGACACTTAATAGCTGTGGGACCCTGGGCAAGTCACTTAACCCTGTTCTCTTCAGTTTCCTCATCTCTAAAATGAGCTGGAGAAGGAAATGGTAAACCACTACAGGATCTTTGCCAAGAAAACCCCAAATGGGGTCACAAAGAGTTGCACCACTGAAAAATGAACAACAATATTCCATCACAATCATATACCACAACTTGTTCAGCTATTCCCTAATTGATAGGCATTCCCTCAATTTCCAAGTCTTTGCCATCACAAAAAGAGCTGCTATAAATATATTTTTAACATAGTTTCTTTTCCTTTTTTCTTTTCAATTTCCCTTTAAAAGCAAGCTGGGGTAACTCTGGAAATCTAACTCAATGAAAGTTTGGTATGAATGAAAGTGATGGCACAAGAGAGAAGCGAATTAAACCCTTAGGATGGTGAGAAGACCCAAGTTGAGATGTAAGGAAATGGAAAGGAATCTTTAGGGTGCAATTAGGGATATGAAGGAGAAAGAAAGTCATTTTAGAGAGGACACGGCATGACAATTTTCAAGAGCATAGAAGTCAATAGCCTTCACAGATGGCACTTTGGTATACATAATTGTCTTTTTCCACCAAAGGAGGCAGCCCCATTGAGGGCTGGTTTAATTCAACTTTTATCCTACTCAAGTGATAGCCATCACTGAATTTTTAAAAACAGGAAGGCAACTTGAAGGTCATATCACATCATCATTTAGTGAAAAGATTCTTGGGCTTAGATTCAGATAACCTAGCCTGTAGTCTCGTCTCTACTCAGTTACTTCCCTTCTCTGGACCTCAATTTCCATACCCGTAAAGTGAAGGGGTTGTATTAGATTGATCTTTATAATCCACTTGAGGTCTAAATTTGCTTGGAAGCTCCCAGTGTTGGGGAGTTTATTAATTCACAGCTGTTTCCATTTTTAGGTAGCTCTATCAACTACATTTTTCTTTATATGGGAGGTAATAACCATGTAAAAGTATATGTAGCTAGCCCAGGTGTGGTTTAAGCCCCCATCTTTGTGTTCTTTGCTGACTCACTCACACAACATGTCTTTATATTGCCAGATCTAGGGTTTGTAGCGAGGTGAATGCCATGCTACTATGACTCACAATTCTCTTAGGATACTAGGGGTGACTGTGGTTACTACTCATCACTTTAGCTAATGAACTCCTACTGATGTGCTTCTCATTTACATGAAATTAGTCATCATCAAGCCATTAACTCTTAAATGTAATACATTTACTAAATGACAAGGCTTGAAGTAAGAAAAATAATAACATTTATTCGTCATTTCTGCAAAAGCAAAAATAATAATTTTTACTTAATAGAAGGCACAATCAAGAAAAAGACCAAAACATCACAGTCTACCTGTAAACCTGGGTCACATTGCATGCCATGTATGTGGGGAATAGTGGGCATATACCTCTAGAAACCTAGTAGGGAATGGGAAAAACCATGTTCCTAGGAAAACTCACAAGTCTAGACCATGGGCCTTAAGCCCTTCTTCAACAACAATCAACACCACATAAAGTTTCTTCTTTGTTAGCTGCTCCCTTTATGGTTCTTATTGTTCTCTTTCTGGGGAACACGGCTGCTCTTTAGCTGATGAAGCGCCAAAAGTCTCTTTTAGCTCACAGCCATCCTTTA
Source organism: Petaurus breviceps papuanus (assembly GCF_028583685.1). Lineage (NCBI taxonomy): Eukaryota > Metazoa > Chordata > Mammalia > Diprotodontia > Petauridae > Petaurus > Petaurus breviceps. The sequence continues at coordinate 33,094,738 of NW_027187400.1, read as the reverse complement.
CAAGGCAATGAGAAAAATGTTACACAATTACAGTGATAAGTCACTCCCTTAAGTTGGAGAACTTCCAAGTTCTTTCAGATGTGCAAATAGCAGGGTATTCAAACCTCTTCTTACAGCAAAACATGGATCACAGTAAAACAGATGAAGAGCCTGTCTTTCTCCCTTGAGTTCTTTCTCTCTCAAACTAGGTTGGGCAGTAGAAGGTAACATCTGAGAAGTTCAGACTTTAGATGGTTATAGAAAGCAAGAAACTCAAATAGCTCCATATATAGAAATAGAATTCAACTGTCCTCCAATGAGCTTCTTACAGGTGCTCCAGCCTTTCTATAGCCAATCAGCAAAACAATCCATCTCTTCTAATCATCTCTAACTTGGAAGATTTTCATGCCTTCTATCACTGGCTTCTTGTGACTCCTCCTTGTTCACCTCATTTTCCTATTTTTCTGTCTCTTCCTATAACTTTTTTCTCCTGCTGGCTTCTTACATCTCATATCATAGCCTTTTGTGGGTCAGTGACTCATCCTTGCCTTATGAGGTAAAAAAAGAAGGCCACCTTTCTGTCAGACATGAACAGAACAGTCTTTATATAATATTCATAGTTATTTGATTTATAAATGCCAGTTATAACCTTTAAAACAATGAGTCCCAGGCAAATAATCTGCTGAGCACAATATCCTTCAGTCATCATTACATTAATAATTGCTTTAACAGGTTCTCTAAGTACATCCATCCTAGGAGTAGTTCCCTTTCTGGCTCTCAGAACCGTCTGTGTTTCTCAGCATTTTATGTGAAAGACTATGTTTCTTCACAAGTTGATTTTAAAAGTTTTCCTTATGTTCCTTCTCTGCCCATTTTAGAAACTAAACTGTTCGTGTTCCCATATTAAAGGGACGTTGCCTTACATCTGTGTTCTCTTATACATGGTGTCTTCCCCAATTGAGTGTAATCTCTTTGAGGACAGCAACTGTTTGATGTTTGTCTTTATCCCCAGTACCTATCAGAGTGCCTGGCAAGTAGGTGATTTTTAATGAATGCTTGATGATGATTAATTAACCTACGTTCACCCAACCTGTATGCCTATCGTTGTTCCAGGGTAAAGGAGAACTTATTTCACTTCTCTTCTTTTTTTTGAGGGGGGGAAGGCAGGGCAATTGGGGTTGAGTGACTTGCCCAAACTCACACAGTCAAGTTTCTGAAGCTGGATTTGAACTCAGGTCTTCCTGATTCCAGGGCTGGTGCTCTATGCACTTTGCCATCTAGCTGCCCCAATTTCTCTTCTTTATAACAATCTTTTACATATTTTAAACAAATCTCCTGTTCTTCCCTTCCGCAAGTTAAGTACAGGTCCTTTCTTGGCTTTGGTACCAACTCATCTTATTTTGATTGCTTTTCTCCAGCACACAGGGGGTTGGCACAACACCTGTATCATCCTCTTCTCTCCACTCATGAGAATATTACCCTAGTCTAGCCCTCATTGCCTCTTGTCTGGATTATTGCTATACCCTCTAAACTATTCTCTGTGACTCTAGTCTCTACCTTCTCCAATTTACTTTCCACTAAATTCCAAATTGGTAGCCTGGAGGAGAAAGTGAGGCTGGTGACCTTGCATAGCCCTCCCTCACTTAAATCCAATTCTCTTTCATGTCATGGCATCACCTTCCTGATGACATAGTTCTCTTCTAAAATGAAGGCCAAACAACAAACCCAAATCACTTTGGCTGTTGCTGACTGTCTAATAGGCCAAGCCTGGGCCCTGATTGGCTCAGAGTGAATGTAAACAGCAAATGTTTCTGTTTTGGCCAGAAACCCTGAGGTTTTCCCCTCCCAGACTGATTTTTTTAATTAGGTAAAAGAGGCTATTCTCTGCCTGCTTTCATGCCTACCCTCAGTCACTGAATGAAGCGTTGCCTCAGTTAAACTGAGACCTGTTAAAGATCTTAGCTTAATAAGGCCACTGCATCCAGGGTGATCTCTAGTAATCTTAACCTGTATCTGGCCACTGGGCCTAGATGGCTCTGGAGGAGAGAGTGAGGCTGGTGACTTTGCATAGTCCTACCTAAGTGAAATTCAATTCACTTGCATGTTGTGGCATCATCTTCCTGATGTCATGGTCATCTTTGAGAATGAAGGACAAACTACAACAAATTGGTATTCCTAGATCAGACGTCTATCCATTTCCCTCTCTTGCTCAGGGAGTTTTGTTGGCTACCTGCTGTTCCTAGTATGATATATGAATGACTCTGCCTGACATTTAAATCCCTGCACAGGCCGACTTCAATCTTCTTTCTAGATTGATTACACATTACTGCCACCCATGGACTCTAGCTAGGTTCTAGCTCAACTGGTCTACTCGTTCTTCTCCATACATGGCATACAATCTCCCATCTCTGTGTCTTTGCATAAGCTGTCCCCCATGCCTTGAATGCACTCTCTTCTCACCTCCATTTTTTAGAATCTCTAGTTTCCTTTAACTCCCAACTCTAATGCTACTTCCAAGATAAGGCCTTTCTTGATCCACCCAATTGTTACTGTCCCTCAAGAAATTTCTTTGTATTTACTTATTAATATTTGTGTCTATTTTGGATTTACGCTTCTGTGTAGCTGAATGGGAGCTCACCTCATGAAGCATACTTGGGGATGGTTCTCTGGAGGACATCTCATGGAGCATGCACAGTACTGAGGCTGAATACTGTCCATTTCTTCTGATACACTTCTGATACACATCTTCTGATATTTTAGCATCTCATACAATTACATATGTAGATATGCAGCTAGCTAGTTGGATGGATAGAGAAAGCATTTATTAAGCACACACTCTGTAGTAGGCGCCATAACCAGAAGCTTCTGATTGGAGTCCATATGCCACCTTCCCCATATACAAGACAAGAGAGTGCTTCAAAGACAACTGGTCAATGGGCCCACGTACATCTCTCTCCTTTCTGTCTCTGTCTCTGTCTCTCTGTCTCTCTGTCTATCTCTGTCTCTTTGTCTCTGTCTCTCTCTGTCTCTGTCTCTCTCTCTCTGTCTCTGTCTCTCTCTGTGTCTATCTAGATAAATGAACCCACAGTTGTCCAATCAGTAAATTTTAAACTTGAGGAGCTACAACCTCCATCCTTGTTCTGTTCTACTTCTCTTCTGAATGGATGCCATAGACTCTGTCTTTTTTTTCTTAGACTTTCTGCAGTGAAGAAGGAAATTTCTTCTTTTCCCTTCACAGCAGCTACAGTGACTGCTCACATATGGCAAAGGAGAACATGTTTGTCTGGACGAGCCTGAGATTAGTTCTCATGGCCCTGGTAACCTGTTCTATTTTGTGATCCCCCCCAGGTGATTACACTGTGGTTGTGGGATGGACTTTTTGAGCCCTGTGACAATCTCAGGAGTTTGGGAGTTCCTGGATCTCTCAGTCAATGATTGCTGAGCTACAGGAGGCACCCTCCTCAGCTCTTACAGATGCACTACTACCTCCCCAATTACTGTAGAGGGTTCCAACCATCCTCCTAGTCCTGCAGGCTTGCAACCTAGGAGTCATCCTGGATTTCTCACTGTCTCTCACGTAACACCCCCATCTCCACCCCGATGTCTAATCAGTTGCCAAAATCTGTTGACTTCCCCTCTGAAATGGCTCTTATATACACCCCCTCCTTTCCTCTGACAGTCACCACTCGCAGGCCCTCTTCACCTCACATCTGGACTAGTGCTATAGGCTTCTGCTGGGTCTGCTTCCACTCTAATCTATCCTCAATTAAGTCACCAAAATGATTTTCCTAAACTATGTCACTCCCCTACTCAATAAATCAGTCTCCTCATTGCCCCCAGCATCAAATACAAAACTCTCTATTTGGCCTTCAAAGCCTTTCATAGCCTACTCATCTCTTACCTTCTTTGTTTCCTTATACCTCCTCCCTAACATATATTCTTTGGTCCAGTGACACTGGCCTCCAGGTCATGAACAAGACACCTCATCTTTTGGCTCCTGGCATTTTCTCTTGTTGTCCTCCATGCATGGAACTCTTTTCTCCTCATTTCCACCTAATGACCTCCCTGACTTCCTTTAAAATCCCGCCTTCTTTGGAGGTCTTCCTCAATCCCTCTTAATTCTTGTACCTTCCCTTTGTCAATTATTTTCTATTTGTTCTGTATGTAGATTGCTTTGTATATATTGGAATTTTGCCTCTTATCAGATTGTGAATTCCTTGAGGGCAGTGTGTGTGTGTGTGTGTGTGTGTGTATTTCTAGCACATAACACAGTGCTTGGCACACAATATAGGCTTGATAAATATTGATCGATTGATTGATGACCATCAGCAGGAAGATGAGCCCAAGCCATGTTTAGGCTTGTTAGAAGACAGAGACCTTGAGTGGGGTGTTTGGATGACGTAGATCTACAGGGAAGATGGAATTCCTATTCAAAATTTCCAAAAAAGTACTTCATATTTTGATGTTTTAAATATCTACCAGCTGGGAGAGTCAAGACAAGTTCAATTACTCTTTTCTGTTTTAAATATTTGTAAATTCATGCTCATGAGGTTTTCTGCTATGAATTATGTCCTTTCCACTGGAGGAAATAAATAGCTAACCCATACCCAATCTACTTTATAAATTAAAGATGTTTCTAGAAAGAACTTGATGCCTTTTGGGGAGACCTTATACATGGATCGAACGATGGTTTTAAAAGGTTTTTCCCAGGACTCCAAGGTGGGGGCAGAACAAGACAGAGACAATAAGGAAAAAAGATTGACTTCTAGAGTTAGAGACTAAGCTTCTCTGGAACTAAACTCAGTTAACTTCGGCCTATAGCTGTGTGCCCTTAGTGGGAGAAGGCAGCCCAGCCACCCTGTGGCAGTAGGACTTTAGACATATTATGTTCCCTCAGTACAATATCCTTGAAGGCAAGCTTTGTTTTGTTTTTGTGTTTTAAATCTCAGCCCTTAGTACAGTGCCTGGCACATCGTTGCTGCTGCTGCTCAGTTGTTTGGTTGTGTCTGACAGTTTGTGACCCCATGGACCATAGAATGCCAGACCCTTCTCTCCTCCATTATCTCCTGAAGTCTGTCCAAGCTCATGTTCATTGCTTCCATGACACTATCCGTCCATCTCATCCTCTGCCATCCCCTTTTCCTTTTCCCCAACTTCAAGGTCTTTTCCAATGAGATCTGTCTTTTCATTATGTGACCAAAGTGTTGAAGTTTTGGCTTCAGTATTTGTCCTTTTGATGAATAGTCTGGCACACAGTAGGTATTAAATAAATGCTTGTTGAATTGAATTGAACTGTATAGGCCATGGGGACCACATCAATACACTGACTCTATGCCCCTAGGGCCATGGCTGGATTCTGTGATTCAATGAGATCACTCCTCTTCCCCTTCCTCCTCCCAACTCCCCATAGATCTCTTGCCCAGACCCACAGTGCCAGCCAGTTTGAAATATTAATGCTCTATTGACTCAGGTTTCTTTTGGCATCTGAAATTAATTTCATTTTATTTGGACTGTGATGGATTTTAACATAAGATAACAGCAAACCTTTGCCAACCTTAGGCAGTTTAATAACCTAAATCTTTGATTAAAATTTTTAATAGCCTGGAATGATAGAATGGCCAGAGTCCATGATAAATTAAGTCTCCGTCATTCACATTTATATACAGTTTTCTGTTTGTGATGGGAAAAAAAAATCCATTTTCATTTTCTCTGGTAGAAAAAAATTGTTGTTTTGAAAGGTACTCTTACATGAGATTCATCTCTTTTTAATCCAAATTTTGAAATTGTTTTTTTTTTTATTTTGCATTCATTGTGACAAAGAAGGCTCTTGGCTCTGTTGCTTACTATGTGACCTTGGGCAAGTCACTTAACCTCAGTTTCATTATCTGAAAAATGAGGTGGTTGAACCAGATGGTTTGAACTTCCTTTTGGCTCTAAAGCGATTATTTGAAGAGAAAAAGAGAGGATGTTTACAGTAGCTTACTAGACTCCAGATTTTCCTTCCTTACCTTCTCAGAGGGCAGGGACTCAGTCCTATCTTCATTGGATCATAATTTTAGAACTGGTAGAAACCTCCAGGACATTCTTCTTTCCTCAGTGAGTTCAGTGCCTGGCTCGTATTCTCTCTCCTCAGTTTCTGTCCTCAATTCTAGGGGACTTCAGCACACATATTGGTAATCCTTCAGACCCTTACCTTGGTTCCTGAGATCACTCATTTCACACCACCTACTTCCACCATCCATCTTGGTCACCCACAAAGAGAGTTAGACCATTTATCTTTCAATCACTCACAATTGTACCACTTTCATGGTCATAAATCTGAAATTCCCTTATCCAATCATAATCTTTTCTTATCACATCTGTTCCACTGTCTTTCAAAGACCTAGTCCCAAATATATATATATATATACACACACATACATATATACGGCATGTGTACACACAGATATACACACATATGCCAGAGAAGGCATTACACATAAAGATGCACATACATCTACATGTACATATTTATATGTATGTATTTATGTATATATCCATCAGAGAAGTCATTATACACACAGATACACATACATCTACATACACAGACACACACAGACATAGACACTCAGACACACACAGACACACATAGACACACACAGACACACACAGACAGACACAGACACACAGACACACATACACACATACACAGACATAGACACAGAGACAGACACACTCCTTAAGGTATTCTTACCCCTTATTCCATGACTTCTCCTCCTGGATCCAGTGACACCAGTCTCCTGGTTGTTCCACAGTGACCCTCTATCCCTTGGCTTTGGGACCTTGTCTCTGGTTGTCCCCAAAGCCTTCAATGCTCTCCTTCCTCAGCTCTTCCTTGTGCCATCTCTGGCTTTGCACAAGGGCCAGCTCAAGTCCTGCTTTGTACCAAAATCATTGGCCAGGCCTCCTGAATGGCAGTGCTCTCCCTCTGCGATTTATCTGGCTCACTGTCACTAGTCTGTGCATGTGGCTGTTTGCATTCCACCTCCCTGAGGACAAGGGCAGTCTTTCACCTCTTCTATTCCCGCTCCTTAGCCCAGTACCTGGTACACAGCAGTTGCTTGATCAATTTTATTTATCAATTGACTGACTGACCAGCTCCAACCTAGTCATTTTACAGAAGCAAAGATTGAGACTCAGTGATAGAAAGTGACTTCTTCCCGGTCAATAGAGAGGAGCAGCAGAGCCAGGATTTGATCTCAGTTCTTTTACTTTTGATCTGAGACTCTGCACATGATCTTCAGGGTAGTAGCACTGATGGACAAACCGATAGATAGGCAGACAAGGCAGAGAGACAAATAGGCAGGAAGAGAGATAGGTAGATAGTCCTATGGAAAGACATATATATATATATATATATATATATATATATGGAAAGATATATAGAGAGGCAGATAGGTTCCAGCTAGACAGATAAATAAACAGATAAATGGACAGAGAGACAAATAGACAGAGACAGGTTAACAGATAGACAAATGGGCAGATAGGCAGATGGACACAGAGGTATACAGACAGACCTATAAGAGAGACAGACATAGATAGATGCATATATAAGGAGGCAGATAGACACAAAGTATTTTGATGGATGGATAGATAGATGAATAGATGGATGGATGGATAGATTAAGATATAGTTGGATGATAGATAAATAGATACAAATAAGCACTTGCTTTGTGCCAGATACTCTGCTAGAAAATAAGTAAACACATAAACATGAAATGAGCATTGGGTTAGCTGCCATGTCAAGAGACATGTTCTAGACTTAGCTCTGCCACAAAGTAATTGTAGAACCTTAAATAAATTAATTCAGACTGTTTACTGGAAGATTAAAAACTGAAGCTGAACCTTAAATAGTATGGCCACATGAGAATTAGGGACTCATTGGAAAAGACCCTAATGTTGGGAAAGATTGAAGGCAAAAAGAAAAAAGGGATGGCAGAGAATGAGATGGATAGGTAGTCTCATAGAAGCAATGAACATGAGCTTGGACAGACTTTGGGAGATAGTGGAGGATAGAAAGGTCTGGCATTCTATGGTCCATGGCGCCTCGAAGAGTTGGTCAAGACTTTATGACTGAACAGCAACAAACATTAACTGTAGGACCTGGAAGAAACCATGTGCCTCTTGGGTCTCAGGATTTCTAGCAGGATCTGGCACAATGGCCCCAGAAGCAAAGGGTTGGCTGAGCTGTGAGTTGCAAAGCTGGAGGGATTGTATGCACTGAGACGTTAATAATAATGTTGTCCTTCCCATTAAATTTTACAAATTCATTGTCTAGGAAGGAGTCACAATAGGCCTCATGATCTTCTTCTTTATTTCTCGGCAGATGAGGCCCAGGGTTCCACAGACAGTAATTGATAGAGACTGGATCAAAGATCTATCCAAGAAATAATATTATTATTCCAGCTGGAGGTGGACATTTTCCATCACATTGGGTTTGCTCTTTGAACCTTGTGCCTGGTCTCCTGCTTGTCCATTTATTCATGTTCTCTGAACCAAGTTCAGCTAAAGCAGAAATGGTGATGGCTGGGAACCTTTCCAGCTCTCAGAGGTACAAAACCAGCATTCCTGGGCTCACTCTATTATAAGCTACACATCTGAAATTCTACAAATCTCAATTGGGTCAGGTTGGAAGTACGTTATAACCAAATTCTCTGACAGACTCTTGGAGTCTAACAAATGCGCTTGGAGACCTCGTTGAACTTAAACTGCCCTCATTACTTGTTGGGGGAATCATTTTCTTGTGAGGTGACAAAGGTCTCTTCCTTTGCTGCCTCAGCACATCTGAATTGGGCCAGGAAGAAAGTAAAATAATGTATGATTAAACTCCAGCTTGACTGGTCCTCTGGCCCTAGAATAACTTTGCAAGTTAAATAGTTGGAGAGGAGACTTGGCGTATGTGTGCCTGTGCACATGTGTGCGGAGACATGCATGCATGCATGTGCATGTTTGTGTTTGTGTATGTATGGAGAACATGACATAATACTACCTTTATACTATTTGGAAGGACTGTTAGACAGAAGAGGGATTCTTTTTTTTTCTTGACCTCAGAGGGTAGAATAAGGAACAGTGGGGAAGTTGGAAAATTGCAAAGAGGCATATTTTTGCACATTGGGAAGTACCTATCTAGGAAGTCCTTCGGCAAGCAGCTCAGATTTCACTTTCGTCTTAGGGAGGAGCTTCCTTTTATCAATTTTGTATGTATATTTCACATGACTAGTTATTTACATGTCTTCCTCATTGGAATGTAAGCTCCTTGAGAGAAGTAACTATTTTTTTTTTTTTTAAGCAATCGGGGTTAAGTAACTTGCTCAAGGTTTCTGGGTGTGGTGCTGAGTGTCTGAGCCCAGATTTGATCCCCAGGTCATCCCGACACTAGAGTCAGTGCTCTTACTCGCTGAGCCACCTGGCTGCCCCTAAGCAATTGGGGTTAAGTAACTTGCTCAAGGTTTCTGGGTGTGGTGCTGAGTGTCTGAGCCCGGGATTCGATCTCCAGGTCGTCCCAACACTGGAGCTGGTGCTCTTACTTGCTGAGCCACCTGGCTGCCCCTAAGCAATTGGGGTTAAGTAACTTGCTCAAGGTTTCTGGGTGTGGTGCTGAGTGTCTGAGCCCGGATTTGATCCCCAGGTCATCCCGACACTGGAGTCAGTGCTCTTACTCGCTGAGCCACCTGGCCGCCCCGAGAAGGAACTATTTTTGCCTTTCATTGTATCTACAGTGCTTAGCCTGGCACAATAAATGCTTGTTGATCAATTGATTGACTGATTAAATATTAGAGCTGTTCCAAAGACATGGGCTATTTCTGGAGGTAGTGGGTTCCCCTTGATTTGGACAAAAGTCAAATAAGCACATTTTCTGGGATGCTGTAGTGGAGATTGAGATTGTTCAGGTGTGGGTTGGGCTTGATGGGGGTGGTGTGGTTACCAAAGACATCAGACCTAGGTTCATACCCTTCCTCTGATGCCTCCTACACCTGTAACCTTGGGCAAGTCATTTAACCTTCTTAGACCTTGGTTGGACTAGATGGCCTTGAGGAATCTCTTCTAGTTTTAAATTAGGATCCTGTGACTTCTATTAAAACAGACCCCTTTCAACTCCAAGATTCTTTGACTCTTTGAGTTAAAACATAAAGAAAAAGTGATATGTGAGATGTGTTCACAATGACACAGTTCCCCCTTATCCTGGATGTAGAGGTAAGGGAAAGGACAGAATAGGTCACTTCCCTGCATTTTGTAGTGACTTTCTATAGATAGCATTGCCCAACCCTTAAGTATCTATGATGGTAACTTCAGTCCAGGTGAGGAGCTGGAAAGCAATGAATGCCATAGCAGTGCTATCCTTAGTGAGGGATAACTTTATGTAACTTTGAAGTTTATATTGGATGTTATAGCTTTGAAAAACTCGAAATTCCATGCTAGAAATGATGAATCTGGCCACAGCGGGAAAGTCAGTGAAGTCAATTAGCCTGTCCCACAGAATGTACATAGTACAAATGTATGCTCTAGAGTGTTCCTTGAGTCAGTCTACACCCCAGTAGAATTGGCCTGCTTGGTTTTCCCTGTTTGTGACATTATATCTTTGGTCTCCATACTTTTGCATAGCCTTTGTCCTCATACCTGGGATGCTCTCCCTCTTCACCCCCACAATGTGTAGCTTTCTTCTAGCTTGTTTCATCTATCTTGATCACATCAGTTGCCAATAATCCCTCCTGCCAAATTTGTTATTGTTCAGTTGTTTTAGTTGTGTCTGACTCTTCATAACCCCATCTGAGGTTTTCTTGGCAAAGATACTGGAATATTTTTGCCTTTTCCTTCTCCAAATCATTTTACTGTTGAGGAAATTGAGGCAAATAGAGGTTCAGTGACTCACCCAGGATCACACAGCTAGTAAGTATCTATGGCTAGATTTGAACTCAGGTCTTCTGGACTCCAGGCCCAGTGCTCTATCCACTGCACCATCAAGCTGCCCTCCTACCACATTACTTTGTCCATCTTTTATATTTATTTATCTTTAAACATTTTGTTGTTTTCCCAAAATGGAATGTAAACTCTTTGAAATAAGTTTTTGTTTTGTTTTTGTTTCCCTTGGATTTAGTATGGGTAGTATGCTTGGCACATAGTAGGCACTTAAATGCTTGTTACTGAATAGAGAGAAGCATGAAGGGGACAATCATATTTTTCTTAATAGTATCCAATGTCTGTGGCTCAAGGCAAGAGTAGGTTATGTTCATTTAATGGATTGACTTACCTTTCTCTGAAAGCCTCTGGGCTCAAAGACCCAATTACCAAGTGTCTCAATCCTTAACAGCATTTATAGGATTGAAAGGGGGTTTCACAAAAGAATCAGACAGGCCAGTAACACATTAATCAATAGGATTTTTATTATGTCATATTTTAACTCACTTAAAGGGTAGCTATGAGTCTAAAATCAAAGACCTAGGGAAGGGAGAGAACAGGTACAATAAAAGAATAGATGATTTTAGGGTTAGGTTTTATTAACCTTTAAGGGTGAGGGTCTATAGAGTCAATCTATTCAATAACCTTACCCGTCTTAAAGTAACTAACGGAATGCTATGTCCTTATACTATTATTGTCAGGTGAAAAATACCTCCATTGAGTGAAGCAATCAGAGGTGTGAGCAAAACCCAGATATCTCTATTGAATCAATCAATCAATCAAAGGACTTAAATTAGGTACAGAAAGTCTTGGAGTAATTTAGAAATCCTTGAAGCCACTGGATGAACCAGAGCAATGTTCCTTCCAAACGAAGTATATTTCGACTGATTAAGGTGATTTAGCACATATAAAACTTGTGGGTTTTGTATAAAATAACAAACCATTTCAAAACCCAGACATGTCAGTGTCTGATAGAATGGAGGAGACACACCCATTCCAACCTCCTTTGGAGGGAGGGAGAAGAGCCTCGGACCTGATTCAGCCTTAGAATCTTCTCTCTCTCCCTTCCATCAGAGGAAGAACTTTGTGAACTTTAGTGAGTTGGAGGAGTCAGAACTTTCCTTGGTGTCCTAGGAATGTTTCCAGGACAGCAGCAACTGCATCAGGAGCCAAGAACAAACTAGACACATTGAGGAAAAACAGATTTAAGACTCTATGAGGAGCCTAGCAGAAAAAACATACATAAAGGGAACTTAATGAGCACCTGAACAAGAAGGAGCTGTAAGTTGTCTCTTTGCCACATGTGCTTCCTGAACATGACCTTGAACTAGATATATGCTCATGAGACAGTGTGTCCTAGACTTTGGAGGAATGTTTTGTGTCAAGTTTTCTTATGTTGTCTATCTATCTATCTATCTATCTATCTATCTATCTATCTATCTATCTATCTATCTATCTATCATCTATCTATCTATCTATCTATCTATCTATCTATCTATCTATCTATCTATCATCTATCTATCTATCCTTTTCTAAAAGTTAGTTAAGTTTGACTGACTAATTGATATAAGCAGATAATCATTGTGGGGAAGCACAATGGTGGGGGCTTATACTAGAAAATCACTTACCAACCTTGTAGCAGCAAGCACCCCAGCATCCCCAGGGTGGCTGCCAACACAGGTTCCTACATCTGCTTTTCTAAAGGAAAGCAACTCAAAATGGGTTAACAATCTTGCTTTAATCAAACATATGTCATTTACCTAGTTCAGGGGAAAAAGGTCAGCACCCCAAACTTCAGAAAATACAAACAAAATACAAACAAGTTACAAGCAGAAGTTACAAACAGCAGACAGGCTTCCAACTGTCTGACCATTACATCATACCTAGTCACAGTTACCAGAGAAAGAAGCACCAACATCTGGGTTTTCAAAGTTGGACGGCTCAACAGCTGCCCAGAGTCTTGTCTGGTCAAATCACATAACTCTTCTCAAAGTGAGCCCCAAAGCAAAGCCTCACATCAGGGTATATATAGCCTTCTCTTGGATCAGAGAATGTCACAACCCTCTTGACCTACTGCCCAGTCACAAAGTAAAAACAAGCCTCCTGCCAGGCTCCAGGTGACCACATTCAGCCTATTAGGGGACAGAGTATATTTTCAAATCAAGAAACGTTCTCAGAGTCACGTAAGCCTATCAAAGGGCCTGGGGGCAGGGAAGATCTTAAATTCCTATTCCCATTACAAACCTCTAGAATCCAGAGGGAAGATATAGTATTTGTCTCTAGGGACCCAGTCAGTCAGTCAGTCAGTCATGGAAAGGGGCACGATTAGGCTTAAATTGCTGGTAGTATCAGCCAACAGCTTGTCAACTAATTCCTCAAATCAGCCACCATATTTATTAAGCATCCCATGTAGCAGACACTGCTAGATATTGTATGTAAAAAGACAAAAGGAACCAATCTGTGCCCTCAAGGAGCTTGTGTTTTATTGAAAGGGTTCACGTACGAGTTAGTGTTCAGTCCTGAAGAAAATTAGCTCTTCTCAGAGGCAATGAGGAGGAAACTGCATTTTTGTCATATTGGACAGTCAGGGAAGGGGACAGCATAGGGATGGGAGTGAAGTGACTGACAGCAAATGTGCAAGCTTGACTGGCCAAGAGAAAGGGAGTAATGTGGAATAAGCCTGGGGAGAGAGACTAGGACCAGGTTGTGGAAAACTGTTTTGGTAGCCATAGGTCAGGATAGGGGTCAGATACAGTCCTCCAGAGAGGCTGGCCTCAGACTTGGGACATGCCCATCCTGTGGAGCAGTCTGTCTTCCTTCTTGATGTGTTGGGATGCTTGGGTCTTGGTCTCTTGAACAACAGGCCACCATGGTCACCACGTCTTTTAATATTGATGGGAAACCAATACATTTCCCTCCTCCCTTCTGGCATCACAAGTGAGGGAACTTTTGGCAAGTGCCAGCAGATGCCTGGTTCCCCTCTCTATCTTTATAAGTGGAAACCCCTCCCATCAGTCAGTACAGATGGCATAGAGGCTGTTTATATAAGAATGGTCCTTGTAAGGTATTTACACAAGTGCCTGTAGGTCAAGAAAATGAGCAGAGGGCTTAACTGACTCATAATCAGCTGATTTCAACCCTCTTTCCTTATAACTTTGCCCAATCACCCACATGCGTCCCTGCTCAATTCTTTCCTTAGTTCTTTCCTTTTCCTTCTCTAGTGGGGCCAAATCCATGTCAGCTGATTTCTGCAGGTTTGAGGGAGGATGGGAAGGGTCTGGAGAGAGTCCCTTTCATCTCTGGAGAGAGACCCTAACCTAAAGGTTGCTTAAGGCAGAGGGTGGGCATACTCCCTTTCTTCTCTTGCCCCCTCCTCTCCAAGTGACTGGGCAGAACCAATATCTGCTACTTGTTGGTAGTAGGGGCAGGGCATGAGTTCTCTATATTATGATGGGATAGAACAGGAAGTGGGTTTGTATATCCTGCCAGGAGAGTAGAGGGTGGTGGGAAGAAGGCTGCTGAGTGAGAAGTTCGAGTATTAGCATTTTCTCATGTTGATTCACAAAGATTTTACCTTGTCAGTGGTTTTTCTTTCTTTGTCTTGTGGATTCAGCTGTAATTGTTCTACATCTGGTGGATAATTCCTCTTTTGGGGAGTTTTTGTGAGTTAATGGCATCTGGGCAAAGTGTCGACCCTGCCGTCTTATTGGTTCCATGACCTAGAAGTTCTCAATTTTTAACATTTATATAGTTCTCTGAAATTTGCAAAAATGCTTCATGTATGTAAATTATCTCCCCTGAGCCCAGCAAAAACCTTTAGAGGTAGGTTTTACAGGAATTATTCATTTTTATTTTATAAATGAAAAAATTAAGGTTCAGGAGAGGTTAAAAAAAAGAAAAAAACTTGTCTGCAGTCAGACACACTATGGCTAGTAAGTGTAGGAGGCAGGATTCAAACCCAAGGCTTCTTGATTGCAAATTCAACACTCTACCCCCTAGGCTCTGCTATGTCTGTAAATCTTTATCCTCCACTTCATGCCAAGCTCAAATAGCACTTCCTCTCCGAGATCTCCCCCAACTTCTCCAATTTCCACTAATCACACAAATCCCCATCTGACCTTCATCTTGTATGATCATGGGCAAGTCATGTTAGTTATCAGAATCTCAGGTTTCTCTTCTAGAACATGGGAATAGCATGCCTGCAAAGACAATGTTGAGTGATTGATGGAGAGGTTGAATGTCCTGGCTGTATTTGCATTGAGAAGACAGAGAGCAGCTGGGGCCTAAGCAGAAATAACTCTAGGTTGTCCATCAGAGACAGAGTGAGAAAGGACAAGACTGGCCAAGGAATCTCATTCTGATGCAAATGCCTCTGTCAGGTTGGCCAGAGGTTGGTCCATAGATAGAACTCTAATTCTGTGATGGATGAGGCCGGGAGGAAAGGTTGATCTGTGATTCGGATCATCTTTTGTTTGATCATAGGGCATTCTGGGACTTGGTGTGGGGATAATGATTCCCAGGCTATGGTGGGAGGAAGATTATGATAGTCATAATGGTAGTAGTTAATATTTATACATATATAAAAATATAGTTATGTACTATGATTAATATAGGCATAACACATTATAGAATATATTACACAATGAGCATATATAATGTATTATATAATCTAGGATATACAATGTATCATAATATACTATGTGTTGTCTGATGTATAACATATAATATAATGTATACTGTATTATAATATAACTTATAATGCAGAATGTGTTATATTACATACTATATATTATGTAATGCATGTGTGCACATATATGTATATATGTGTTGTATATGCGATATATACACATTTATAAAGGCAGGTGAGTAGGACAGTGAATAGAGAGCTTGACCTGGAATCAGGAAGACCCGAGTTTGAATTTGACCTCAGATATTCATTAGCTGTGTGACCCTGGGCAAGTCATTTCATTTCTGTCTGCCTCAGTTTCCTCATCTGTAAAATGAGAACAATGAGTCCTCGCTCCCTAGTGTCATTGTGTAGGATAATATTTTTAAGTGCTTTGCAACCATAAAACACTACATAAATTCTAATTGTTGTGATTGTAATGAGCCCAGAAACCTTAGTATGGGACTTTCTCCTCATTGGTGGAGATCAGTGGCTGGCATCTGTGTGAAGGGCAGGGCAGAGTTAGCAAAGGCACTGGAGAAGAAAACTCTACTCCCTTCAGATTTTATTTGAGACTGTCTTCAAGTCTCTTCAGGCTCTGCACTCAGGTTATTTCTAGCCAGATTTTAGAGGGAAGATGCCTCACTTGAGGGTGCTGAAGGGAGAATACAACTTTAGGAAGAAGTCAACGTGAGAGGAGTAGCTGGCAGGCTCCATTATGTCTTCAGCTTGCTACATTAGAGACTTTGGGGACTGTCCCCTTGGGTGAGCGCTGGGGCTCTCTTTCTCTTGGTTGTGTTGAGTTACCTGACTCCAATGGCAAAGTTCCTTCCCTTCATATTGCTTGGTATATTTTCTCCTATGTATACTTTCTCTGATTTCTATTTTGCTACTGACTTGGATAAATGATTTCCTTTGCTATTTGCCACGTGTTTGTTCATTATGGAAATGATATTTGGTGGGAAAGGGGTCAAAACTATTAGTGACTAGCAATCAGACATTTAGCTTGAACCTGAAAACCACATGTCTGAGACTGATATTTATGGGAACTATCTGTCTGTCTGTCTATCTGCCTATATGTCTGTCTGTCTATCTATCTATCATCTATCTATCTATCTGTCTGTCTGTCTGTCTGTCTCTGTCTGTCTGTCTGTCTGTCTATCTATCTATCTATCTATCTATCTATCTATCTATCTATCTATCTGTCTGTCTGTCTGTCTGTCTCTGTCTGTCTGTCTGTCTCTGTCTGTCTGTCTGCCTATCTATCTATCTATCTATCATCTATCTGTCTGTCTGTCTGTCTGTCTATGTGTTTATTTCTAGCCCAATGTCCTCTCTCTCTGAGGAGAGCAGAGTGGCCAAATTTCTGGTCTCACTCACCTACTTTTCCTCTTTGCAGGAGGTAAAGTCTTCCTTGAAGAAAGGTGGAGGAGAAGAGGCTGGAGGTGTCTATTCTGCCTCCCTTTGAGCCACACAATACACCACCACGGTACATGAGGGACAGGCTTCACTGTATTGTTTTTATTGTTCCAATTCAAATCCCATGCCTTCCCCAACTCCTCTTACTGCTGGTGCCTTCTCTCTTTTAATTATTCCCCATTTGTCCTGGCTGTAGCTTACTTTGTATACATTTGTTTGCACGTTGTCTTCACCATTAGATTGCAAGCTCCTTGAGGGGCTGTCTTTTGCCTCTTTTGCTATCTCTAGTGCTTAGCACAGTTCCTGAAACATAGTGTAGGCACTTAATGAACATTTATGGATTATTTGATTATTATACAGCACTTTAAGGGTCTTTAAAGAAATAATTATACTTTATTTTAACATTCGTTTAAAAAACGTTGAGTTCCCTATTCTTGCCTTCCCTCCAGCCACTCACCTACTCATTGAGAAGATGAGTGATTATCAATTACACGTGCGAAGTCATGCAAAGCATGTTTCTATATTAGCCATATTGCCAAAAAAAACCCAAGAAAAATTAAGTGAAAAAAGTATGGTTTCAATCTGCACTTTAAGGGTTTTTTTTTAAAAAGATCTTTACATATATTGTCTCATTTAACCTTCACAACGGTCTTGCCAGATAGATACTATTATTCTCCTCCATTTTACAGATGAAGAAACAAAGAGAGAGGTTTAGTAACTTGCCCAGGGTCACACAGAAAGAAAGCGTCTGAGGAAAGATTTGATTGTCCTGACGCCAAGTCCAATGCCCATCCGTCTATACCAATTAACTACCTTGACCTCTATGTTTCTGTGAATGTGTCTCAATCCTCAATTCAATTTACTGAACATTTGTTAAATGCCTACCCTTGTTAGGCTTCGGGAATATAAAGACAAAAAGGAAATAGTCCCTGCTCTCCAGAATCTTACACTGTACTGGGTGGGGAAAGATAGGGGATGGGTTTGACACAGACACAGATAAGCAAGCACATGCTTTGTATGGAGTAATGCAAAGTTAATTCAAGAGGGATTGAGGGATTGTGTTATTACTGGCAGAATCAGAATAGGGAGGTAGTTGCTGAGCTGTGCTTTAAAGGGATGTAACAAAGGTGGGGGTGGTTAGGTAGTACATGACAGCAATCAGTCAGGAAGCATTTATTATTTACGTACTAGATGCTGGACATTGTGCCTGAGGACCTGGGGGTGGGGGCTGCCTGTGCAAATGTGTGGAGGTGGGAGATAGAATCTCGTGTATAGGAAAGAGTAAGGAGACCAGTCTGACTGGAAAGCCTAGCACCTCATGGCCAGGGCCTGCGCTGTGTATTTATTCTATACAATATACACATGGCATGTATCCTCTCTGCAATGGATTTTAGAAGTAGCAAAGGTTTAGTGCCTGATAAAGGAGCGTGCAAGCTTTTCTCTATAGACTACATGGTCAGAAATTTACTTCTGGGATCTAGAAATTTTTTAAAAATGGAAAAAATTGCAAAATAAAGATGGCTAGCTTTTCAAAGATATGATTTTAAAATCATGATATAGAAACAGAAAGGCAGCATGGATAGACCACTTGTGAAAGTTACAAATGGGTCGCTAGGTGGCGCCATCGTGCACAGAGCCCTGGGCCTAGAGCCAGGAAGACCTGAATTCAAATTCAGAAGCAGGCACTGGGAAACCCTTTGTCTGTCTCAATTTCTCTATTTGTAAAATGGGGATACCAACATTCTAGGGTTGGGAGGATCAAATTAGATAATAATTATAAAATGCTTAGCACCATGCCTAGCATATAGGAAGCTCTATAGAAATATGAGCTATTATTATATGCACTGGTGGAAGGAATTCCCATATGGACAAAACTTCAGGTCATTGACATATTGTCATAATACAAAAATAATTACCCGCTTCCCGCCAAGAGTTTACTCAGCTTGATTCAGATGTCAATCAATCAGCAAGCATTTATTAGGCACCTACTATGTTCCAGGTACTGGGGATATGCAGAAAAGGGGAAAACGGTACCTGTCCTCAAGAAGCTTACATTCTAATGAGGGAGACAGAATATATAGACAAGAAATATACAGGCTAGATGCGAGGCTACCCTAGAGGGTAAGGCACCAGAGTTATAGGTCTAATGTTAAGTCTCTGATCAATTTTAATGAAGTCACTGAGAATATTGGTGTTTAGCAGGATCAATTATTCCTGAGAATTATGGGATGTATTGGATCAGAGAGCACTTTGATTCTCCTTCTGTTTTTCCTTCACCACCAGTGGTGATCACTTTCAGTTTTGGCAGTTTTGTGGAAGAGAGGTCAGGTGGGTCTCAATATTGCCCAGAGTTGGCCACACGATCAATGATTTTGTTGTTTTGATTCCATTAGTGTGGGAGTATATGTGTCTTAGCTATTTAGGATCATAGATTCAGAGCCGAGAAGGTCCTTAGAGGTCATCTAGTCCAATGTCTCACAGGGGAGGAAACTGAGGCCCAGAGATATCATAAGACTCACCCAGGACCACACCAAGAAATTCTTTCTACTGTCTCACTTCTGAGCAGTAAAACATTTTCTTTTTCTTGACATGGGTCAGGCAAGCTACATTTTGCCTATGGGCCCCTTGTGGGACCTGAGATATTTTACATGAGTTCCACCAATCTCATTCAGTCCCTCTATGCAGAACAGTAGGCCTGCCTTTCTGAATTGGTGAGGGAAATGATTTCTCTTACCTGAGAGGGATGGGCTGTCTCTCTTGTGCTGACAGTACATTTGGCACGACTTCAATACCTGGCCATCTCTCAGGTGTATTTCTCCACTTACTAAACAAACCCCCATCATCCACCATCTCCCATAAATCTTCATTACAATTTTGCCTCAGCCAGGTCCCTGGGTCTGTCTCCACTCCGACTAGCCACTCTCTAAAGGTTCATAATTCTTTTTGTGATAAAAAAGTTAGCAATGTTTTACAGTGAAGGGATACAAGGGGGATAGCTGTTTATCTCTTATCAGCTCATTTGGGACTGAAACACACTCTTTGCCAAGGACAGAAAGCTTAGAGAGTGGTTTTCTAGCAATAAAGTCAGGCCAGCCTGTTTCTAAGAAGCAGTTCAGAACTTGGTTTTCATTTCTACCCAAGAGGAATGGAAATCACAGTGATGACAGCAGAGAGTGCCTGAGAGTGGTAGGGGACTGGATGGATGGAGTGTTTTGCTCCAGTGGGAATCCTTCATGCCTTAGAGGGGGGCAGGGGTGAGAAGAGGTTGGGGATGATCAAAGGCCCACCCCACTGAGAGCTGATGAGAAAGGGGGGGCATCTGGAAGTGGGAAATTGAACCCCATGCAAAAGAAATGACAGGAAGTTAGTGAAGAAGAACCTGCTGGGTGGGAGGGGAAGGCCAGGGCACCCAGCTCAAGGGCCGCTGAGTCACTCCAGCCTGGGATTCTTCACATCAATGGCTGACAGTCATAGAACACTTTAAAGCTTGCCAAGTCTTCTGGGGTTATCTCATTTGAGTCTCTAAATGTATCTGGGAGGGAGGATCTATTATTACTCCCATTTTTCATGTGAGAAAATTGAGACTGAGGAGATTAAGTGATTTGTCCAGTGTTTCACAGCTTATTTCACAGTTATTAACTGTCTGAGGTCAGATTTGAACCCAGATCTTTCTGATTCCTCTCTACTTACTCTGCCAGGTCACTTCTTCAGCAACAGAGAGGAGCAGTGGCATGAATAATTCAAAACAATGGAGAAGTGTCCTCAGGTGAGAAGAGGAGCCAGCCTCCCTCTGGCTGTACACTTTGTACCTTCCTTCTCCTACTGGGTGTAATGTGTCCCCTGAGGGAAGGAGGAAAGGGTCCAGGCCGATCATGTACATGTTATCTCAGATTGTACTTGTCTCCGCACCAACCTCTCACTACATCCTTCACATCTCAGTGATTCTGAACCCCTTTAGGTCACCATTCAAACCTCATTCCTTACCTCCCAATTCCTTATTCTCATCCCCCAAACCCTCCCAACCCAAAGTTTCAATCAAATACCACTCAGCCATTCCATTGTACCCTCTGGAATTCCTGTTCCATAGGCAACAGACTTCCCTTCTTCTTAAATCTATTTCTCTCCTACTTCTTCCATCTGTTAGCTATTACTGAAAGCTGGCTCTTCTCTGATGACATATTTTCCCTGACCACCCTTTCCAGTAATGGTTTCATCTTTCCACCCACTTGTTGAGGTGGGGGAGTTTCAATGCTACTTACTCCCCATTGCCACTTTTAGTTTCTCCCCCTAGCTCCATCACTTAGTAAATTTTCTTTCTTTGAGGTTTACACTATTTATATCTACCACCCAATGATACTGGTAACCATTGTCCACCTTTCTCCACATTACTTCCCTTCCTTCCTCAATGAGTTTGGCTCATGGCTCACATTTTTCTCTGTTCCCCAACTCCAGTCCTCATACCAGGAGATTTCAACATAAATGTTGACCGATTCTCTCTCAAACGTCCTAACCACTCAGTTTCTCAACCCACTCACTTTCCATGACCTACTCTTCCTCTTCACCCCAGCCACACACAAAAATAGTCTTACCCTTCATTTTACCATAACCCACTAATTTATCACTTCAACATTCAAGAATTCTTAACTACCCTTATCCAACCATAACCCATTGGCTCTTTATCTCTCCCTCTCTCTTCCCCCACAAAACCACACTCTTAATCAGTACCATACCTTTAACCCCATTGACTCCTTAATTCTCTACCAGGACATCTTCCCTGTTCTAACCACTTTCTCCTCTTTTTCCCATTTTGGCCCCTTGGGGAATCAATTCAACTCTACCTTTTTCTCCTTTCTAGAATGCCTATCTTCTTTATGTTATCACTGATTATTCCCGGCCAAGTCTTAGCCTTGGTTCACTCCCATCATCCTCTGCCTTTACTCCTTCACATGTGCTGGATGGAGAAAATCATACAACTGTTCTGATTGGGTTTAACTGGATCTACTACGAATTTATGTTACATAATCTCAGCTGGGCCCTCACTGCTGCCAGGTAATTCTATTATACCTGCCTTGTCAACTCCCTACCCAACTCTCCATAGCAGCTCTTCCAAACCTTTTCATCCCTCTTCAAAGCTTCCGTGGTTCCCTCTCCCCCCACTCTCTCATTTGAGAACCTGGTCTAATATTTACAGGAAACAATGAGGCCATTTGCTGTGTTTCCTCTTCTCCCCTCTTCCTCATCTCATATCACTCAAATTCCTTCTGTTACTCTCTCCTTCACTCCTTTCCCATAGGATAAGGTGGCCTTGCTCCATACCTATGCCAACTCTACTATCTTATCAAATGATCCTATTCCTTCCCATAGCCTTCAACAGAATGCCCCTCTCTGTCATCACCACTCTATAATTTATTTTCAATCTCTTACTGTCTACTTATTCATTCCCTATTGCCTACAAATATGCCTGTTTCTTCTTTGTTCTGAAAATCCCCCAGCTGATCCTTCCATCCCCAATAACTATCATCCTATTTCTCTTCTCCCTTTGGGGATAAACTCCTCAAAATGTTGTCTACAATAGGTGTCTCCACTTTCTATTCTCTCACTCTCTTTTAACCCCTGCAATCTGACTTCTAATCTTATTTTACCAAAACAGTTCTCTCTTCAAAGTTACTAATACTCTCTTAGTTCCCAGTCCAATGATCTTTTCTCAGTTCTCATTCTCCTGTACATCTCTGCAGCCTTTGATGCTATTTATTACTCTCTACTTGACATTATCTTCTCCCTAGGTTTTCAGGATACCACTATCTCCTGATTTTCCTTCTGTCTGACTGTTCTTTCTCTGCCTTCTTTGCTTGATCCTCATTCAGGTCATTCCTGTAATTGTTGGTTTGCCACGGGGTTCTGTCCCGGGCCCTCTTTTCTTTTCCTTCTACACTAATTTACTTAGTCGATCTCATCAGCTCTCATGGATTTAATGACCATCTTTATGCTGATAATTCTCAAATCTACCCATCCTGTCCCAACCTCTCTGCTAACATCTAATCTCACATTCAATTGCCCTACAGACATCTTGAACTGAATGCCAAGTGGATATTTTAATCTTAACCTTTTATCTTTCCCCCTAAATCCTCCTGCACTCCTACTTTCCCTGTTATTGAGAGGGTATCATATCCTCAACCTCCAGGCTCATAATTTAGGAGTCATTCTGGATCCCTCACTATCTCAAACCAACCATATCCAAGCTATTGCCATTGCCTGTTGGTTGCACCTTTGCAATATCTCTTGACCTTACCCCTTCTCTTTTCTGACACTGCCCCCATTCTGGTGCAGGCACTCATCACTTCATACCTGGATTGCTGTGATAGTCATTAGCGGATCTGGCTGCCTCAAGTCTCTCCTCACTCCAGTGATTCCACCTTCTATTCAGCCACTGAGGTAATTTTACTAAAGTGTACATCTGAATGTGTTAACCACCTCTTCCCTCTCCCCCACTCCAATGGCTCCCTATGGCCTCCAGGAGCAAATACATCATCCTGTTTGATATTCAAAGCCCTTCATAACCTGCCTTTTTCTCCCTTTCCAGTCTTCTATCACCATACTTCACACTATGTACTCTTCAGTTCATTGACATTGGCCTCCTAGCTGTTCTGTCCACAAGACCCTCTGTCTCTTGGCTCTGGGCATTTGCTCAAGCTGTCTCTTATACCTGGAATGCTCTCCCTCCTCATCTCTGCCTACTAATTTCTCTAGCTTCCTTTAAGTAACAAATAAAATGCCATCTACTACAGGAAGCCTTTACCAGCCCCTCTTATTGATAGTTCCTCTTGTCTCGTATTTCCTACACATCCCATATTTAGCTTATTTATACTTCTTTACTTGTCTCCAATAGATTATAAGTTCCTTGAGGGCAGGGATTACCTTTTGCCTCTTTTTGTGTCCTTAGTGCTTTCCTAGCATGTAGCATGTAAATGTTTATCCAACTGACTGTCAGCTGTGTGGCTAATGACTTAGAGAAAGGAGAAGGTAAAGGTTGCGGGGCCAATTTGTAGGCTATAGCAATATTCCATACTAGACTAGGGTGGTGGCTATGTGAGTGGGGTGGAAAGATTTGGATGTCAAACTTGTGGAGAAGATAATGACAAGATTTAGAAACTATTGGGGAATAGGGGTAAGAGGGAAGAATGGAGTATAACTCATAGGTTGTGAACTTAGGTTCCTGAAGAAATGGTGTTGCCCTTGATAAAAATAGAAATGTCAGACAGAGCAGTGAATTTAGTGTGAAACATAAACAGTTTTGTTATGGTCTTGTTGAGTTTAAAGTACTTAGAAAAAACATCTTGTTTGTGCATAAATGTTTGTGCATTGTCTCTCCTGAGTCTGTGGGCTTCAGGAGGGCAAGGACTATCCTTTATTTTTCTTTTATCCCCAGTGCCTAGTATAGTACTTAGTGTTTATAAATGCTAGTTGATTGACTATGAGCCATCTAAGTGAAGATGCCAAGCAGACAGAGAGAGAACTGAAGATGTAGGCCTGGTAGGCACTTAAATGTTTTTTGATTGATTGGTACTCTTGGAGGGAGGCAAGAATTGGGATTTGCAGACTTGGGCATCATTTATCTAGAAATGATGGCAGAACCCATTAGAGCTGATAAGAACATTAAAGGCTAGAGAAGAGAAGAGGGACCAAGAGAGAGCTCTGTGGCACACTCATTTATAGGGTGATGGGCACAGATAATCTTGCAAAGGAGATTGGGAAGGGAGAAGAAGGAGAAGAACTGGGAGAGTGATGAGCAAAAAGAGCTCCAGGTGTGGGGAAGAAAGTGGTCAATATTGCCAATGCTACAAAGAGATCCTCAGATGAGAGAGAGGCTGGAGAAACCCCAGGTGGATAATGGAGAGCTCACGGTTATGTTTATCAAGCCTCCATATAAATTCTATTGACCTCTACTGAATAGCACTTTAAACGAGGGACATACTGTGGCACAGTGCAATCAGAGGATCTGGATTTGAATTCTTGCTCTGAAACATAGGATCACATATATGGAGCTGGAAGGGACCCCTGAGGTTGACTAGTCCAAGCCCTTTGCAAATCCTTTCCTAAGGTCACAAAAAGTCAGAGCCAGAATTCAAGGCATGGTCCCATGACTCTGTACCAGCTGCCTCTCAATCACATTGGCCAAGCTACTTAGTGTTTCTGGGTCCAGTTCTCTCCTCTGTGTAATGAGGGGGTGGGGATAGATGATCTCCAAGGTCCTTTTAGCTCAAAATCCATTCTACGGTAGTATGAGCTCAGGCTAGGCTTATGCCAGCCAAGGAAGGAGCCTCCAATAACAGCTCTCATTCATCCCTCCCAGGAGCAGCTTGGTTCCATTCTCTCCCTTAGGGGCAACAGCAATCCAATCATCTTAGGCCGACACACTTTGCACAGGGCACACAAAGAACTTGTATTTCTGAGCTGTGTTTCTCTGAACCAGGAAATTGCATTTTGCTAGCTGTAAATGAACTGGTGTCCCAAGGGGCCCTTTCTGATCCCAATTGTGGGGAAGGGGGAGGGAGGGAAAGAGAGAGAGAGAGAGAGAGAGAGAGAGAGAGAGAGAGAGAGAGAGACAGAGAGAGAGAGAGAGAGAGAGAGAGAGAGAGAGAGAGAGAGAGAGAGAGAGAGAGAGACAGAGAGACAGAGAGACAGAGAGACAGAGAGAGAGACAGAGAGAGAGACAGAGAGGAAGAGAGAGAGAGAGTCAGAGAGAGACAAAGGCAGAGAGACAGAGAAGAGGACAGAGTGAGACAGAGACACAGAGAGAAAAGGAAAGACAAAGAGAGAGGAAACAGAGATAGATTAAGAAAGAGAGAGAAAGGGGGCGGCTAGGTGGCGCAGTGCATAGAGCACCGAACCTGGAGTCAGGAGGACCTGAGTTCAAATTTGACCTCAGACACTTGACACAATTACTAGCTGTATGACTTTGGGTAAGTCACAACCCCAATAGCCCTACCAAAAGCAAAAAAAAAAAAAAGAGAGAGAAGGTATAGAAAGAGAGAGAAGGTATAGAGATAGAGAGTAGGGAGGAAAGGAAAGAATTACAAGCAGATACAAAGACAGATTAAAGAAAAGTTAGGAAGGAAGAGACATACAGAGATAAAGACACAGAAACAGAAGGGGGAGAAGGAGTGATAAAGTAAGAGTGTCTCTCCTACACACAGACACTTTCACTGACACAGACACAGAAATACTGAAGGTCACATCTTCCTAACAATTGCAACAGAAAACAGTAGTAGAAATTACACTGAAATTAGGCTTGAGTACCCCTAAGGCTCTGTTATTTATAACTTGTATGACCAAATTGCTTCCCCTCCCTGGTCCTCAGTTTCCTCCTCTGTATAATCAATGGGTTGTACTAAATGACCTCTGATGTCCCTTCTAGTTCTGGAGCAAGACTATGAAATCATTCTTAGAGTGGACACATTTATACACAGGTTCAAGGTTTTTCAAAGAACTTTCTATACAATTATGAATTAGGTACTACAGGGGTTATTATTCCCATTTTACAGATGAGCTAACTGAGATTTAGAGGAGTTTAATGATTTGCTCACATTTTCACAGTTAGCAAGTAGAATAGGCAGGATTTTAACTCAGGTCTTTCCTGAAACAAGTGTTACACTCTATCTGCCACACTAATCATCCCAAAATGGGTTTCATACAAAATTATCTAAGTCTCTAAGTTTGCACTAGGCATAAGATTCATAGGGAAGTTGAAAGAGGTTCCCATTGGTAGTGGAATGGATCTGCTCTTTGCTTGATGATCAACCTTTTATTGGTTGGTGGGATGGAAACCAGTCAATTGATTAATCAAGTCTTGCCTAAACATCCACTATGTATAAGATGCTATGTCAATTAAATGGAATATCAGCTGTATAGATCCTGCCCTTAAGGACCTTAGAATCTAATTCATAGACTCTCAGAGTTGGAAGTAATCTCAGGGGCCGCCTAGACAAAATTATAGTGAAATAAGAATCCCTTTAAAGCACCGCTCGTTCAGACTTCCTGAAGATTTCCAGGAAGGGAGAGCCTTCGCATCCCAAGGTAACCCATCCCACTTTGGGACACTTCTAAACTGTTTTTACTGATGTTAAGGATAGATCTGTCTCTTTGTGATGCTGCCATTGCTCCTAGTTCTGTCTTTTGGGGCCGAGCAGAACAAGGCTAACTAATCTTTTTTATTGGGCAATCCATTAAATTCTTTCACACAAATGCTACTTTCCTCACTCCCCCTTAAGTCTTCTCTTCTCCAGGCTAAACAATGCCAGTTCTTTCAACTGATCCCTGTGGGCCATGACTCCAATTCTCTCCACTATTCCTGTTACTCTCCTCTGGATGCTCTCCAGTTCTTCAGAATCCTTCCATGTCCTTTTACCATAGTTGGAAAAACAAGACATATGCCTATGGAAATGGGAACCAATCATGCGAGACAATGGGAGCAGCTAGGTGAGGCAGTGAAGAGAGCGCTGGGTCTGGAGTCAGAAAAACTCATCTTCCTGAGTTCATATCTGGCCCCAGACATTTACTAGCTGTGTGACCCCGAGCAAGTCACTTAATCTTGTTTGCCTCGGTTTCCTTATCTGTAAAATGAGCTAGAGAAGGAAATGGCAAACCACTCCAGTATCTCTGCCAAGAAAAACCCAAATGGGGGTCACGAAGTCAGGCATGACTAAAATATGACTGAATGACAATGTGAGACAATGCATGGTCAGTACTGTGAATGTTCTTTGCTGTATCAGTTCAGAAGAAGTTAATCGAGTGGTTTGGAGTGGTCAGGGAAGATTTTACAGAGAAGGTGGGGTTGGAACAGGACCTTGTGGGACTGAGCTAGGTGAAGAGGATTGGGAAGAGTATTACAGAAGGAAGGGAAGAGGTAAGTACAAATACTGAGGTGGGGTGCCCACTGTGTACCCAGGGGAAACCAAGTAGCTCTGTCAGGCTGGAACAGAGGGTAAATGTAAGGGACTAGTGGGCGATAAGGCACTATTCAAACTCTGCCAATGACAAGCTGTGTGAATTTAGATAAATCTCTTTATTCTCTGTATCTCACTTTCCTTACCTACCACCTGGGGGTTGAAATAGTCTCTAAATTCCTTCCCAATTTGTTCTAAGTTCCCTCCCAGCTCTGATATTCTGCATTTTAAGGTACCTCCCAAATCTGACATCCCATGTCCTAAAAGTCCTCCCACATCAGAGATCCTATGTTCTAAGGTCCTCATAGCTCAGATAGTCTATATCAGGGGTGGGGAAGCTGCAGCCTTGAGGCCACATGTGGCCCTCTAGGTCCTGGGGTTCAGCTTTTTTACTAAGTCCAAGTTTTACAGAACAAATACTTTTATTAAGGGGATTTGTTCTGTGAAGTTTGGTTTCTGCACTTGAGGACCTAGAGGGCCACATGTGGCCTTGAGGCCTCAGATTCCCAACCCCTGGTCTATATTCTAGGGTCTGTCTTTGTCTAGACAATTTATTTTAAGGTGCCTTCTCATTCTGATGTTCTATATTCCAAGCTTCCTTATAGCAGTGACATTCCATGGTTCCATAATTCTGGGCCACTCCTGACCCACAGCCAATAGCACATTTGAGCTGCTCTTCTGGGAGGGGGCAAGGGGCTACTTCGATTCATCCCCTTTCTCTGGCCTCTTTTCTTCCCCTAGCCCAGGCAATGCTGCCTGCCTTTGGGAGATACCAGCTGTAGCCAGGGAACAGAGCATTTTCCCTCCTTGCTGCCAAAAGCAAAGACCATAGCTGGTGATCTTTCATTGTGATAATAAACAGACACATTCATTCCAGTTATCCTCTTCTGACTTCAGAGTGTTCAAAGATGCACCATTTGGAGTCATAAAGTATTTTCTTTGTTCCCTCTTTGCTTCTGTCTTTGGATTATTTGTCCTTCATTTTTGAAAAGGACCAATGTTGGGGTTCAATAGACAATGTAGACCTCCAGTGAACTGGATGTTTCATGGACAACAACAAAAGAATCCCCCTAATCTGACTGCCACCTGAATGTCCCTGGATTTTGTTCAAGGGCCTTAGAGGCTCTGGCATATATCCTAGCCTCGGGACCATCCAGCTGTGATGTGAATGTGTGTTGTAGTTCTTTCCTTTGGGGTGTTTAAAGGAAAGGGAGAAAAAAATCCTTGGTAGAGGATGAAGTCAATTACTGAAGCTAATTGCTCATGTATATGATATCATTTTATAATTGCACCATGCTGGGCTTCACAGTCATTCTGCCGAGTTTTGGCCAAGTCACTAATCAAATTAGTCTCTTGGAGGAGCTAGATTTCCTATTGGTACCTTGTCCCCTAAAGACCTTCCAGAAAAAGCAGGATTGAAGCAGGGAGTTGGCTGGGGCAGAGGCTTCATCTGTTATTTTGATAATAAGTGAATATACATTCAGTGTCAGCAGCCACTCAGGAAGCTGAGATTGTCAACTCCCCATCACTGGCATATTGCCAACAAAGTGTGGGTGTTCTTTAAGGCTCTGGGCTGGGTATTCTCTTTTCTTTCAATACTCTCTCATTTGGTGACCTCATCAACTCCTGTGAGTTTAATTAGTATCTCTATGCTTATGATCCCAAGTTCTATATATCCATCCCAGTTTCCCTCCTAAGCTCCAATTCCACCTCCCCAACTGCCTATTGGACACTTCAAACTGTTATGTTCTATAGACATTATGCTCCAAATGGAACTCAGTTTATTTTGGAGAAAGATAAAGAAAGAGAATGGAAGAATAGGAGAAGAGGCATCCATGAGACAGAAAATAGGAAGAAGGAATGCATAAAAAGGGAGAGGGAAAGGAAAGAATAAAGGTATATGTGGTTAGAAGATATAGCCAGAGGGCCACTGACAATAGTCCCACTGGGTGTCAACTTAATCTAGTTATCGAGTTCTGCCTAAAGACATACTCTGGGCAATTATCCATCTAGATTATAATGTCACTGAAAAAAGCATTTTGTTAGAGATTTTTTTTTCTTCATCTTTCTCTCATTCTTCCTCTTTTCCTCTCCTTGTCTTTCTTCTTTTTCTTCCTTTCCCCATCATCTTATATCCCCTATTCTTTTCCCTCCTTCTCCTTTACTGCTTTCCCCCTACCCATCCTCTCCTTAGTCTTCTTCCTGCTTCACTTCCTTTATTTTCATCAAGACCATGTTTCTGAATTTGTGAGACGATGTATCAAACCAGCTGAGTGGTCATGGAGTCTGCCCTCCGGCAGTTAACCATTGAAAATGAACAATGGTCATATAGACAACCAGATATCTGCAAAGCCATTTTAGTACCAAGACCCTAAGAAATAGAGAAGAGGATTTGCCGGTGATGCACACTCTGAAAAAGTAGGAAGGTTCTGAGTCAGGTTCATTTCATGCAGAAATGCTAATATCATTCATTAAAGGCCTAAAGATGTGCTCTAACCCCTAGTTTAACAAAATGCTCAAGAACATTCATATCACTGCAGGATAAGAGTTACTAGCAAAATTTCTCAAAGATGGTTAAGCTGAAATATCTTTCAGCAACCCTGAAAGAGAAGGTGGTGATGAATATAGCAATGATTTGTGGGTCAATGTTATCTGTAAAACATGTTCAAAGATTCATAGATGTTTCACATAAAAAGCCAATCTTGGAACCATTTTTATTTTAATATGTATTATATTTCAAAACCAGAACTATTAAAAAGAAGAAAATTCTCTTCTTTTAGACTTGGGCAGATGTGGGAGTTGGGATGCATAATTAAAACATGTGTTTCCTCACCATGGAGGCCCTTTGAAGACCCCCTTCCTCTCACATCTGGAATTTATTTTTAATCCAGACTCCAGACTCTCTGTTGTCTTTTGGAGTCAGTCTACTAAACTTGAAGACATGAGTGCTGACTCTCTCTGTAGAGCCCTGCTTAGAGTGGTTGCCATTGTCTTCCCACGTGACTTTGAGGAGCATGGTGACTTTGTGATGGAAACAAAGAAATTCAGAGTTTTTGACAGGTACCTCATACCTCTATGGAGACAGTATTCTCCCTAGTCTTGGAACCTGGCCCAAGGGAAGAGGAAACTTCACTGACTCGAAAGGCTTAAAGATGAATACAGTTTAGAAGTAATTGTTTAGATTAAACTCCATTACCCTTAATAAATAATTAACCTACCAGATGTAATGCATTTTAAAGAACTACATTCCTCCATTCAAAATGAATGTGCCCAGAACAAACATTTGGTGTTTGTGTTCAAAATGGACTGCCTCAAACCACCAATTACATTCAGTTTTAACTTTGCTTCTGATGAGGCAGAATTTTGGTATCTGAGGTAGAGCTGATGTTTTCTGGGCACAGTTTCCAAGGAAGTAATTTAATGAGATGAAGGGATTGAGCATAGGTATGAAAAAGGGTACTAGAAGAAATGTTTGCATTCCCTAGAGTCCCTTGCATTCCATTTTATGAACATTTATTAAGAGCATACTGTGCAGATTGTACTTACTTTGTGGTAGGGTAGATAGAGAGACTAGATAAGGCATGATTCCTGCCTTCATGGAGCTTATGGTCTAGCACTGGAATATGATATAAAAACAGAAAATTAATAGTCCAAAATAATAATAAGTATTTTGAGAAATTCAAACAAGGTACAATATGATGTCTAAGGAAATAAAGGTAATTACTAACCATAGAGATCAGGGAAAGCTTCATGGAGAAACTGGCATTTGAGCTGGGCTTTAAAGGATGGGTAACAATTCCATATGTGGAAGGGCATGTGTACCAGGCATAGGGAACAGCACAACCAAAGGCATGGAGGTAGGAAATTGAAAGGGAATAGTGAGTAAATAGACTAATTTTCTGGAGCCAAGGGTACTTGGAAGTAAATGATAGAAAATCAAGTTGGAAATTTAGGGTGGTGCTAGATTGTGAGGGTCCTTGAATGCAAGAAATTACAAAGGTGGAATCAAGAGGAATATATAGCCAACTGGATATGGGGGATGAATGAGTGGAATGAATCAACAATTAAGAATTTGGAAAAAAGAGTGAATGGTTGTGTCACAGATCAAAAAAGTGAAATCAGAAGGACTAGACATCATGTGGTGGCTCAGTGCTTGGTGGTAGCTGGATGGTGCAGTGGATAGAGCCCTGGTTTTGGAATCAGGAAGATATGAGCTCAAATATGGCCTCAGAAGTTTCATAGCTCTGTGATTCTGGGCAAATCACTCAATATCTTTCAGTTTGTTTCCTCATTTGTGAAATAGGAACAATAATAGCACCTACCTTACAGGATTGTTGTGAGGGGCAGCTAAGTTAGCACATGTAAAATGCTGTGCAAACCTTAAAGCATTTTCAGATGTTTCTCATCCTGTTGCCTTTCATAAGCTACACATTTGTGTCTACCTGCAAGTTCCTTGAACTGAATATTCCATCCCCTACCTTTATACCTGTCTACAGGCTATGCCTTTGGATTTCACATCTTAAACTCAACATGTCCAAAATTGAACTCATTATCTTTCTACCTAAACCCTCTCCCACCTTCTTACCTTGCATGTTACTGTAGAGGGCAACACCACCCTCCCAGTCCCTCAGGCTCTCAAACCATGGGTCATTCTGGACTGCTATCACTCCCCCCACTCCCATATCCAATATGGTGCCAAGGACTGTTGACTTCACCTTTGCAACATCTCTTGAACATGCCCCCTTATCTACTCTAACACTACCATCACTCTGGTGCACATCCTTATCACCTCACTACCAGACTATTGCAGTTGCCTGCTGGTGGGTCAGCCTGACTCAGGTCTTTCTCCACTCCACTATATCTTCTATTCAGTCACCAAAATGACTTTTTTTTTTTTTAAAGCAATCGGGGTTAAGTAACTTGCTCAAGGTTACACGGCCAGTTATTTCTGGGTGTGGTGCTGAGTATCTGAGCCCGGATTTGATCCAGGTCATCCCGACACTGGAGCCGCTGCTCTTACTCGCTGAGCCACCTGGCTGCCCTTAAAATGACTTTCTTAAGGTGTAGATCTGACCATATCACATCCCTCCTTCCCAACAAACTCTATTATTCCCTATTGCCTCTAGTAACAAATACAAAATCCACTATTTGGCATTCAAAACCCTTCACATCTTATTCCCCTCCTACCTTTACAGTCTCCTTATACCTTAATTCACTTTTTTCTTCAATCCAGGAACAGTGGTGTCCTTGTTCTACAAACAGGACACTCCATTTTTCAGCTCTAGGCATTCTCTCTGGCTGGCCCCTGTGACTGGAATGATGTCTCTCCTCATCTCTGCTTGCTGGTTTGCATGGCTTCCTTTAAGACCCAACTAAAATGCCCTCTTCCATAGGAAGCATTTCCCAACACTTCTTAATTCTAGTGCCTTCCCTCTCTTATTTTTTTCTTATTTATACTATCTATAGCTTGTTGTACATATTTGTTTTCTCCTCTACTAAACTGCAAGCTCCTTGAGGGCTGGAACTTTTTTTTTACTTTCTTTCTTTTTTTCTTTATTAATTTGTTTGTTTACTTTTAGTCTACAAGATTCAGTTCCATAATCCCTTGAGTTTCAAATCTTCTCCCCCTCCCTTTTCTGCCTCCTCCCCCTCCATGGCTGCATGCAATCAAGTATAAGATCTGCACATACTTTCACATTAGACATTAGTCAGGTTATAAAGGATAGCAATAGATGTAGTGAACAACAGGAAAGAGGAAACAAAACCAAACAATAAAAAGAAAGAGAGCAGGTAGTTTGCTTCAATCTGCATTCAAACTCTGTTCTTTCTAATTGTTTCTCTGAATGTAGACATCTCTCTCCGTCATGAGTCTTTTGGAATTGTTTTGACTTTTTTTTTTTTAAGCAATCGGGGTTAAGTAACTTGCTCAAGGTTACACGGCCAGTTATTTCTGGGTGTGGTGCTGAGTACTGAGCCCAGATTTGATCCAGGTCATCCCCACACTGGAGCCAGTGCTCTTACTGGTTGAGCCACCTGGACGCCCCTAAAATGACTTTCTTTATATCCACAGTTCTTAGTACGGTGCTTGGTGCATAGTAGGAGCTTAATAAATGTTGATCGATTGCCTGGTTTACATTGCCTCTTCACCTCTACCTTTTAACTCCATTTCAGGCTCTGTCCTGTACCACCTGCTATGGGGAGCATTTCCTAGTTTTAAATTCTTTCTTTAAATCATTATTTATATTCTTATTTGTTTACCTGTCATTCCACCTACCATTTTCCCCAGCTCTTTTTGGAGGGCAGGAACTATTTTTTTTTGTTTTGTTTCTGCAGTCCCAACACCCAACACACACCAAAGAAGGTGCTTAAAAGATACTTGTGGAATTGGATTAAATAATGTCTTGCAGAAGATGGTATGCATGTTTTTTCTCTTTGCTTTTGTCCTATTGCCGGAAGAATGATTGAGTTGACAGCAATACAATGATCTAAGACAACTCCAAAACACTCATGATGGAAAATGCTATCCACATTCAGTGAAAGAACTATGGAGTTTGAATGCAGATCGAAGCATGCTATTTTCTCTTTTTTGTTGTTTTTTTCTTGTGGTTTTCCCCTTTTGTTCTGATTCTTTCACAACATGACTAATGTGGAAAGCTGTTTAATATGATTGTACATGTATTTGCTTGCCGTCTTGGGGAAGGGGAAAGGGAAGGGGAAGGAGAAAAAAAATTGGAACACTGTTATAAAAGGGAATGTTGAAAACATTCTTTACATGTAATTGGAAAAAAATAAAATACTATTAAGTGGAAAGCAGAGTAAAACAAAAAGAATGACTGAGTTGAGATTTTTGGCATTTCCAAGACATTGGCCAATCCCAATACCAACGTATACAGGAAAAAGCTCTGAAGCTTTGGTTCAGATCTCTTGCTCAAGATATTGTCACACTTAAGTGGCTTGCCCATGAGTCACTTAGAATTGCCTAGTTCTTCAATGACTGTCCCATGCAAAATGAGAGGATTAGGCTAAGTGATGCTTAAGATCCTTCTCAACTCTAACACTCTCTGTTTCTGCCATCATTTTATAGGATTTGGAGTCAGAAGAGACTTAGACGCCATTTAATCTGAACTGTTCAATTTGTCAAACCCAAGCAGTTAGATTTGAACCCAGGTCCTCTGTCCACAAGAACACATTGTCTCTCACTTGATAATGCCTAACACTTCCAATCCTATATAGGAAATACAGATGGATGGTGTCATAATGTGTGGGAACTGGAATTTATTGTGTTAGGAGATTACTGGCTCAGCATTTGAGGTTGCTGACCTCTACCTTGCATCTGCACTCCCTGGCACCAAGAGCTGTTTTTAATTCTGAACTTCCAGCTCTCAATGAATCATGACTTCTGGGATCAGTGAGTCCTTGGAAATGAGGGAGTTGGAAATTAATTGGTGAAGACAATGTGGATGCATGGTTTTAGGATTTAAAGTGATGTATTAGATGTTTAATTTACTAAGCAGATTTGGACCCCTGTCCAAAAGTCATTTGACTTTCTTCAACATCAGAAGAATCTGCTTCTCATGTATGTTCCCCTTCTCATTCCCACAGCCCTCAGCCAACCTCAAGCTTTCATCACTTCTTACAAAGACTCTTGCAACAGCCTCCTAATTTATCTCCTTCCCTTAAGTTTCTGCCCACCCCAGTTTATTCTCCACACAGATACTACAGTGATTTCCCCAAAGTTCATGACATCCCCCTCCTCAATATACACTAATAACTCCTTTTATCTCTGAAGTAAGATTTAAACATCTCTGCTTGGGGTGGCTAGGTGGTGCCTCTCCCCAGGATTGTCCAATATTCATAAGGTGATTTAGAGGTGCCTATGCTTTGCTATTGTCTCCAGGCCCCCAGCCACGATGTTCCCTCAAGTATCAGGGATAGTTCCCCTCAATCCCAGATTCACATATCACTAACAATCAAATTAGTTCTTATGAGTGAATATTTACTTCAAAAACATAATAATGAATATATAGATATACCTCACAACACATAGGGCTTAATTCCAACCTTCATGCCTCCATGCCTCCATATACCCCTTTATACCTCCCCTCTGGGGAGGGAAAGGGAATTAGGACCATAGTTTAGCTTGGTTCCTATCTGGGGCAACTAGGTGGTGTGGTGCATAGAGTGCTGGGCTTGGAGTCAGGAAGTCCTGACTTCAATCTGGCCTCAAACTCTTCCTAGCTGTATGACTCTGGGAAGGTTAACCTATGCTTGTTTAGTTTTCAGAACTGGAAAATGGGGATAATAATAGCACCTGCCTCCCAGGGTTGTTGTGAGGATGAAATGAGATAATAATTATAAAATGCTTAGAGCAGTGTCTGACACATGGTAAGCACTAGCTATTAATAAAAAAATTAACATCATCATCACCACCACCACCACCACCACCACCACCATCATCATCATCATCATCGTTTTTATCATCATTATTACCCTATAGCACAGTCACAAGTTCCAAGGCTACACCTGCCTCGAGTCCCAGGGGATCTGGCTTCTCAGGGCTTCCTTGCCAGGCTGATTGGCTGCTACACTCCACTTGGCATTCTGGCTCCATGATTCCATTTCCCAGACCCGGTGGGATTACCACCAGCACTTGAAATGGAGGAGGACAAATGAAACAGAATAAGCAGGGACCCTCAAAGTAGGTTGAAAGAGAAAGCGGGGAATGGATACTATCTCCAAGTTCAGTTAATAGAACCTGTTCTGGGAATGACCTATCTGGGATGTTCATCCTCTAAACACAACAGGAAAGGGAGAGACTATACCAGTCCAAAAATTTTAAAAGATGCATCTTGTTCCAGCTGTGCAGCCAGCCATGTTTGGTGATCAAGCCCCCCAAATTCCATAATACTAAGATCATAGCTTGAGAGCTGGAAGAGACCTTAGAAATCATCTAATTCAAATCCATAATTTTATAGATGGGGAAACTGAGGACTAGGGAAGAGCTGTCCAAAGTCACACAAGCAGTAAGTCATGGAGATGGGGTTGGACTATCCAATTCTCAATTCAGTCTTCCACTGTGCCACACTGATCTCTGTCCCTGGGTTGTCCCTCACAGGAGGAAGGCATAACTAAGTCTTCCCAGCATGAATGAACAGGACATTGGCAAGGGACTCTGAGGCATTTATCAAAAACATTTATGAGATTGCCTGGCAGGTCCCCAGGTACCACTAGTCCTTAATCTTTATTA
This sequence comes from Petaurus breviceps papuanus, assembly GCF_028583685.1. Classification (NCBI taxonomy): domain Eukaryota; kingdom Metazoa; phylum Chordata; class Mammalia; order Diprotodontia; family Petauridae; genus Petaurus; species Petaurus breviceps. The sequence goes on along the minus strand of NW_027187400.1, from coordinate 33,057,549 downwards.
AGTTGAGTGACACCCCTGTTGCCACATGGAATGCAAAACCCATTGTTTTGGGAGAGAATTGGAAGGCCAATGCCACCATCACTCTCACCAATACCTGACCTTCCCCTTGGTCCTGACTCATTCCACTGGTTCAGGTCATCTGGGTCAGTCAACTTTCATCATGGTGGTGACTGGCAACAATCCTCCCCAACTTTCTCTGTTCCCTGGCAGAAACAAACAAAACAGCAAATGACTTATTTGCTCCCCTTTCCAAATAAATCAGTGGCATAATGCAGCTGCCAGGCCTTCCACGGTACAGTGTTCGTGAGGCAATTAACTCGAAAATTGAATTGATGGGCATTGATTTTCTTAATAAAGTTATTGTAATATATTCACTAGTTAGAACTTGAAGTGGAAAACAGACATTTTGTTTCTGATTAGGGGACCTGTCTTTATAAATCACCTGGGCCTGGTTGAAACATAACTTTTCAAATTATCATTTTCCATTAGGACTTAAATACCCATCATCTGGTTATTTATCTTCTTCTGCTAGCATGCCTTCATGGCTTCTCTATGCAGCTCTTTGACAAAAAGAGAAAGATTTAGGACAGTGGGCTCTCTGAATTATGGCACAAGAGGTGAGGAAGGTATCTGTAATATGGTGTTTTGAACAAACCCTGGACTTGGAGTCAGAAGACCCTAGTTCAAGTCTGTCAATTGTTTGCTGTGTGGCCTCGGGTAAATAATTTCCCCCTCTGGCTCTCAGGTTCATACTCGGTAAGTTGAGGGGAAATGGAATAATAAGAATTGAACAAGCATTTATTAAGTGCCTGCTAAGCGTCAAGCAATGGGTTGAGTAATTTACACATATCTCATTTGATCTTCACAATAATCCTGTGAGATAGATACTATTATTGTCTCCATTTTTACAGTTGAGGAAATTGAGGCAGACAGAAATTAAGTGACTTGTCCAGCATCACATGGTTAATAAATGTCTAAGGTCAGATTTGAACTCAGATCTTCCTGACTCCAGGTCTAGAACTCTAACCATTGTACCACTTAGCTATTTCTAGGATGTTGGTCTACGTGGTTTTTAAGATACTTTCTCTGATAGTATCTTAAAATCTTAGTATCTTAGTATCTCTGATACTTTCTTTGATTCTATAAGTGAGCAACCACCAATGTCTTTGGATCCATCCTTGAAAGCCAAATCCTATGGGGACTTTTTCTAGATCATCTCAGTTTGAAGATCTTGCTCTTTATCTAACATTCTTCATTCAATTTTGGCTTGCCTTTTCCATCAGAGTATATGGGTTGTACAGGAAGGACTAGAACCTCTGCTTTGAGCGCTTGCTGAGCCCTTTTCAGGGCTGCTTGTCCATTTTTGGCATCTACCTGATCCATGCAATTCTCATGGGGACTCCAAGAAACTGTAGCATGTGCAATGGCCATACCCCAGTAAAAATGTCCTGGCAGATGGGTTAAACCAGGGTAAGGGTAATCAACAGAACTCAACCAACTCACTGAGATGAGTTAGGGGCTTGTCTACCCAAAGCATGGGAAGACTTCTAGTGGATGAGAACTATTTGTTCTAATGGCCACAAAGGCAGATGTGCAGCATTTAAAGCTTGGTCAGACATCAGAGATGCTAACATCATCCACTGCATCCTAGATCAGCACTAGTCATCCTGACTTTTGTCCTGCCACTGAACTTCAATGACCCTGAAAGAGAAAGTGAGGCTGATGACTTTGGGCAACTCTGCCTCACTTAAATCCAATTCATACATGAGTTAAGACATCAGTCACCCTGTGATGTCATTGGTCCTCTTCAAAAGTGAAGGACAAACAGTAATAGCCTTTTCCTTCTCTGTCATAGGGTTTCTATTTAGATCAGAATTAGAGAGCACCAGAACTAAAGAACCGGAGGGAAAGTCATTGGCAAGCTGATCTGACTCGTTCCTAAACAAAAATCTCCTCTTCAACATACATTGGCATGAAGACCTCTAGGGCTAGGTGACCCATTGTCTCCAGAGGCAGCCTATTCCATTTAGATGATTTTAGTTATCAGAAAAGTTTTCCTGTGATTATGCCTAAATCCACCTTTCCACTTTTCACTCATGCACTATACCTAGTTCTGACCTCTGGGGCCAAGCAGAAAACAGCTTTTCATATGAGAGTCCTTTAAATACTGGAAGAAATTTACCATATATTATTCTGTCTTTTCTTCTCCAGGCTACAATTCCCAGTTTCCTCAAAAGAGTTTCATATGGTATAACTCCAGACCTTTTGCCTTCCTGGTTGTCTTCCAGATACTTTCTGGTTTACATGTGGTCTGGTTGGTGCTGAGGCTCCCAGTAATTCTGTTTAGTTGATGGCAGGATCCAAAGATCTTGCTAATGTCTGCATACATACATATGTATGTGTCTTATCATAGAACCTTAGAAGGCCAGAACTGATACAGGTCACTTCAAGCTCTAAATCTCCAATTGTATGGTCCTGTAATTATTTTTGCCTAGGGCATGGGAGAGTAGACCAGGAGAGAAAGGATAGGGGAAGAAGGAGGCAGGATGTCACCTGGCAAATGACAGTGGGGGAAAAGTGTATAGCTGGGATAAGTCTACTCCTGTGGGACAGATACTGACATGTATGGGTGTGGGAGGAAGTGCATTGGAGAAGATGTTGAAGGTGCCATCTGAATTTCAGCACCCAGGGATGAAGTACTATTGCCTGCTCCTCATTACTGTTATTGCTGTGTATAGTCAAATGCCAAATCTTGTGATCCTTCCTACAAGTATCAGAGAAGGGAGAAGTGCTTTGGAGCACTAAAAGAAGATTCCAGGAATAAGTGGGATTTTCTGTGTGGGAAGGGCTCCATTGAGCCTGGCTTTGTGTTAGACATGTGAGGGACATATAGAAACGGTATTGTAATGTTAATGGGATAGAAGATCTTCCCCATCCATTAATAGGCTTCACGTGGAGTCCATTAAGGGGAGCTTCCTTAGAGGAGGCTAGCTTGTATGTAGGAAGGCTTTTCACATCTAATTTCTAATTAGGCACTGAGTTGCAAGGGTTGTGATGCCTTCTGGCTCTGAGAAGTGTATATATATATATATATATATATTCTCTGAGTTGGTATTTTGCTTTGGGGCCTCGCTTATGAGAAGATTCTCATGATTCCCTGGTACATATTCTGAATGACTGTATGTTGAGAGCTCCTTGCCTGCTCAGATGTAAAGGCTCTCTCAATCCAGGGATGTATGTAAAGTGGATAGTTGATTCAGGCAGTCAGAGCCCTGTCTGTTGGTCTTTACTTCTCTATTTGTATTTTCTTTGAAGTTCATAGTGCTGACTTTCCCCCTGAACTAGTGAGTGTAATTAAAAAATATTGTTGACCCCTTAAATAGCTATCTTTCCCAGTAAAGCAGATCTAAGAACCTGTGCTAGCAGCCATCCTGGGTATACCAGTGTGGTTGCCGCTACAGGCATAGACATCCAAACCTGGGATCAAGAGTGGTGTCGGTTGATTGTGTGCTTGGACTGTGGACAGAGGTAGACCACATCTGGAGAAAGGGCTTCATGGAAAGTTATGTAATACAGTGGATAGAACACTGGGCCTGGAGTCAGGAAGGCCTGAGTTCAAATCTGGCCTTAGACATTTACTAGTGTGTGACTCTTAGGCGACTTATATAACCTGTTTGCCTCAATTTCCTCAACTATAAAATGGGCATAATAACAGTACCTTCCTAGCAGGGTTTAGTGAGGATCAAATCAGATTATATTTTGTACAGGGCTTAGCACAATGCCTGGCACATAATTTTTGTTGTTTTTCCTTAATTTTCAGAGGACCACTGTCATCACAGGCTGATATTTCATGACTGAATTGGATTTAAGTGAGTAAGTGCTGGACAAAGCCATCAGCCTTACTCTTTCTTTCAGAGTTATCAAAATCCGATGGCATTAAAAAAGTCAAGATGACTGGTAATGACCCAGGATGCAGCGGATGACTTTGGTGTCTTTGATGCCACACCAAGCTCTAAGTGTTCCACAGTGCCTGCTTCAACTGCCTTCGTGACCATCAGTACAAATTGTTCTAATTTCAGGGGCATATAAAAGGGTGTTTAGATTTATGGGAATGGGAGGATAAGGGAGGGATCACTGAAGGGGGAGGTAGATTAAGTAATAGGAGGACAAGGTAGCAGGTAGAAGTTAAGTAGAGAAGTTAGGAGAGATAGGAAAAAAGATAGGCATAAACATCAAAGCAAAGATTGGGAGGAGAATTTCATTGGGAGAAGAATCTCATGTTTATATATGTATATATGTACATATGTGTATATATGTATATGTGTATCAATATCTCTACATAAATATATCCATGCTTAATTGTAGCCTTGGAGGGGAGAAGGAAGAGGGAAAAAGAGTGAAGTAAAAAGAGTACAGAAGAGAACAAAAGAAAACTTACAAGGAAAGAAAATGATGGACAGTTTTCTGCATAACATGCAGTATTTAATACATAGACTTTCTTGAAATGGAAAGTCGTTGCCGTGTATTCTGAATCTCCTATGTTCTGCTGTACATGATGTGTTTTTTTAAAATTTTCTTATTTTATATTTAAATTTATGTTTCTTTTATTATATTAAGTTTTAGTTTTTGTCTAAAACTAAAAAAAAGATTAAAAAATTCCCCCTAAACCCCAAATTGTTCTCATCTATCCACCCCCTGGGAGAGGTCTTCACACACTTGGGGTAGACACCTCCTAATTCGCGGATGGATTTGTGACCCATTGGGTACCTTCAATCTGGTTAAACCTGTTTCCTGAGAGGGTTTACCGAGGTGTGGTTACTGTGGGTGCTACAGCTTCTTGGAGCCACAGGTGGATGAACAGGTACCATACCAGGTGACTAGTCCTTTTTATTTTTCCCTAGGCTGAATTTGAGGGCAGGGAAGAAATACAATGTCTCCAGATTAGTTCACTCACTTACTCCTGGTTCAATACCAGAGATGGAACAGACATGGGTATAGAAATAAAAAAAGGAGATCAATAGATAACTAGCTAGCTAGTTACCTAGAAATAAATCCAAGGAAGAGTGTCCAAGATTCAGTGCAAAGACACTGGATTTGGAGACAGAGGGCCTGGGTTCAAATCCTGGCTCAGTTATTTACTACCTGTATAACCTTGGGCAAATAATTTCCCTTCTCTGGGACTCAGTTTCCTCAACTCAGAAATGAGAGGGATGGACTAGGTGACTTCAAAGGACCTCCCCTCTTCCTAAATCTACAATTGCATGACATTTATTTCTGCTTATGTCTACCCACCCATCCATTTATTCACACACTCACTGACTCATGCACTGACTCACTCACTGATGGTGTCTTGTCTAGAGTCTTTATTTTTCTGGTGCCTCATACACTGTAGTGCATATAGTAGGTGCTTAATACATATTTATTGAGTAAATGAATGACTGAGAGAAGGCAAGTTGAGTAGGCATGAGTGCAGGACTTGGAGTCAGAAATGACCTGGGTTTGGACCTGACTCTGAAACTCATTTTAAGACCATGGGTAAGTGGCTTTAACTCTCTGACCCTTGGTTTCTTCATCTGTAAAAAGGAGATAATGAAACTTATAGTATCTACCTTATAGGAATTTATAGGAGGGAGTGAAGATCAAATGAAATAATGTATGTAAATGTTGTCTATCATCATTATGTTTATGAATTCCAGCACTAATGGGTAATCTTCTGCTTTTAATGAGCCCACATTTTCTAATCCATCACAAGTTACTCCAGCTCCATTATATGCCTAGGTCATGTTTTGCATATTTCAATTTCCCTGTTGTTATCAAAATAGATAGGCAGCTAGGTGGTGCAGGGGATAGAGTGCTGGGTTTAATTAAAGTTGGGAAGACTCATTTTCCTGAATTCAAATCTGGCTTCAGGGGCAACTAGGTGGCACAGTGAATAGAGCACTGGCCCTGGAGTCAGGAGGACCTGAGTTCAAATCTAGCCTCAAACACTTAACACAAAAACTAGCTGTGTGACCTTGGGCAAATCACTTAACCCCAATTGCCCTACCTTCCCCCTCCAAAAAAAATCTGACCTCAGACACTTACTGTGTGACCCTAGACAAGTCACTTAACCCTGTTTTCCTCAGTTTCCTCATATGTAAAATGAACTGGAGAAGGAAATGACAAACTATTCCAGTCTCTCTTTGCCAAGAAAACCCTGAATTGAGTTATAAAGAATCAGATGTGACTGAAAAACTACTTAACAGCATTAAAGAAGAGCTCATACCATAAATCCAATCTATTGCCAAGTCTTGTCATTTCTACCTCCATAGTATCTCTTGTACATGTCTTTTTCTTTCAGCTCACACAGCTGATCCACTGGTACAAGCTTTCTCAGTTCATATCTGTAGTAGTGCAATAGCCTTCTGGTTGGGCTGCCTACCTCAAGTCTCTCTCCATTCCAATACATCTTCTCTGCTGCTGAAATGAATTAAAACCCTATTTTCTTCAGCCTTAGGACCCTTCATCCCCCCATCCTCCACTTGAATTCATTGACTCAGAGATTTTGAGCTGGAAAGGATCCTGAGGCCATCAGTTTTGTCCCTCATCACCTCACTCTGCAGTGATATGCCTAAAGTGTCAGTCTGTCCCTTTCCTACTCAATAAGTTCCCATGGCTCCCTATTTCCTCTGTATCTCTTATATTTTTCATATCTTGGGGGAATTAGGTGGCATAGTGGATAGAGTGCCAGGCTTGGAGTCAGGAAACCTCATCTTCTTGAATTCAAATGCAGCCTCAGATACTACCTGTGTGACCCTGGGCAAGTCACTTAACCTTGTTTGCCTCTGTTTCCTCACCTGTAAAATGAGCTAGAGAAGGAAACGGCAAACCACTCCAGTATCTCTGCCAAGAAAACCCCAAATGGGGTCATGAAGAGTTGGACATGACTGCAAAACAAAATCTCCTATCTAATCCTGTGTTTTGGCATTGTTTTGGTCTTTCTGTCCCTAGCACTTAGAAGAGTGTCTGACAGATGGTAGGCACTCCATGTACCCTTATTGACTAACCAACTGACTCCGGACAAATCCCTTAGTGTCTCTAAATCTCTGTTCTTGCGTTTATTTGGGGTTAAACAAGATCCCTTTCAGTTCTAACCAGATCCAAAGCTATGATCCTGGTTTGGATAGGTGGAAGTTGTGTGACAAGGAATGTCACTAAATTTCTTTGTGCTTGTTTCTTCACCTGTAAAGAGGGTGTTGGATTCTACAGACAAATGGACTTTCCAGCTCAAAATGTATGAACTTATAACCCTGTATGAAGGGTTGTGCCATCCTTTTGTGGAGGCCAATAACCACCATGGTCCCTGCATAAACAGGCCTTGTCATATGTGAGGCCTTAACAGGTTTTCTACAGAGAAATCTCCTGGGGAGCTGATGTCATCATAGCTCTTCAGCATACCATAATGTTCTTTTGGCCTCAGTAAGCTGTACACAGTAAGAGGCAACTTGGATAGTACATTAGACCTCAATTTAGGAAGTTCAAACCCTATTTCAGTTACTTACTAGCTGTGAAACCAAATCAGCAAGTACTTTTAAAGTGCCTACTGTGTGCCATCCATTCTGCTAAGAACTGAGCATGCAAAAAAAAAATGTCCTTTATTCGCTAAGAACTGAAGAAACTTGTAAGTGGACATTTGTTCCTGGCTGGAATATGTAAAAATGAACCTGGAACTTCCCTGTATCTGTAAAGATATTGACCCAGAGGGAAATGTGATATAGTGAGTTAACACCAGGCCTGCCTGAAATAACAGATGTTAACTCCCATTTAGCTTTTTTAACCTTTTGAGTCACATGCCCTGGCAGCTGAGAACAAGATAAAAATAAGAGCTGGGAGGTGACAGTTATGAAGAATGACAGAAAGGGGGAAAGGTAGAGCAGGAGAGCATGGAGCTGTCCACAGTTGGGGTGCTGATACTTGGTGGAGTGATGGCTGTGGTGGGGTGGTTCGTGAAGGTTTCCATTGAAGTGTTTTCCTCTATGCAAGGCAGTTTTATTGTCTGAGATGAGGCAGGAATAATTTCCTTCTTGATCTTACTTCCATTTGTATTTTAAATCACACTTTTTTTTGTTAACTGGAAGGGACCTCAGTTGGCCATGTAGTCTAAGGATGAATCCCCATTATAATATAGTTCAAAGTGAGAATCCGGTCTCTACTTGAAGATGTGCAAAATGGGGTAGCCCATTATCTCTCAATGTAGCCCATTTTACTTTGAGACATTAGTAATTATTAGGAAGTTTTCCTGACATCAAGTTGAAATTTGCTTCTTTTACATCAAAATTCGGAGGGGCATAGATTTAGAGCTGGTAGGGTCCTTAGAAGCCATCTATTCCAACTCCTTCATCAGATACATGAAGAAACTTGGGATCACAGAGGGGAAGTGACTTGCTTAATGTCAGATAGTAAGTGACAGCAGTGGAATTTGAGTCCGGTTTCTCAGACTCTAAATTAATTGCTCCTTTCCACTGAACCACAATGTCTCTTTGACCCAATTCTCCTGGTTCGTTTCTGGTTTATTATCCCAGGTAATCAAGCAGGCTCAGAAGAGTTTAGAAGACCTAGAAGAATGAAGGGAGAAGTTAAAAGAGCTCTGAGTTCTAATCCTACCCAGTTTCCTGCAAGTGCCCAGACTCATATGCTTCAAATTTTATTAGATAAATGGAAATAATCACAGAGACTCTTCTCACAGACATGACAAGATAATGACTACAAATGCTGGAAAAGCCCTTTGGAAATGCAAAATGCTATCCAAATATTTACTAAACATGTAAGTGGGAATAATAATAAAAATGACAAATGATTTTACAAGCTTGCAGAGAGAAGATAGCTAGAAGGAGAGAGGGGGGGGCGGAAAGCACTGAATTTGGAATCACTGTTATCCAAGGAGACTATGGTCATTTCTAAACAGAGTCAAAATGTCAGAAGGTGAGAATAGATAGGGGCAAAGGAGAGAGCTTCAATTCATGTATTCCTACCAGGATTGAAGAAGACTCCAGTGTTAAACAAGCAGCACAAAGTAGGATTAAAGGGAACATTGAACATTGTCCCCAAAGATAGGCATTAGACTAGATAGAACACTGATGTAGGTTCAAATCAAGCCACAGACTCTTATTAACTATGTGACATTGGGCAAATCACTTAACTTCTGTCTGACTCAATTTTGTCATTTGAAAAATGGGGATCATAGCACCTACCTCTCAGGGTTATTGTGATCATAAAATGAGATAATATTTGTAAAGTGCTTTGCAAGCCTTAAAATGCTGTACAAATGCTAACTATTGTTATGATGTTGGTACCAAAATACGTGGTAAGACAAAGAATCATAAGTTTAGAGGATCCTATACAGGGTGTACTGGTAAATGTTTAATAAAGAGAAGAGAGAAAAATCTATGCACAACACACTTTTAACTTTAAGTTGTCTTACCAACATTTTCTCCATCACTGTCTTAAGACTAGACAACCAACAGACAAGTCCCAATTTCTAGCCTTTGCTGATTACTGAGGCATAAATACTCACTCTGAAAATTTAACAATTAGCTCCAATAAGCCAATTTGAGCTGGTTCCAACACACCTCCTGCCCTATATTTAAAGTGAATGGGACATGGGACATAACATTCGAGGGATTTCAGCCCAGGCCAATTGCTCCTTCCCTGTTCTTTTAAGACCATAGATTTTGAAATGGAATGGACCTTGGAGGCCATCTATCCTTCACTTCTGTTTTACAAATGGAGAAAATGAGAACAGAGAGTTGAAGTGACTTATTAAGGGCATAAGACTGATTCCTGTCTTCTCCTGGTGTGTTCTCAGCAGGGCCACCTGAGAAGTCCCATTGAAGAAAAGAAAGATGTGATAGGACAATCATTCTCTCCTGGCATTTGGAGGTTGTGTGTCAGTAAATAAAAGGAACTGTCTACTTACTATGGAGAGGCTAATTGGTAATATGCAACAGCATCTGGAGGTCAGAACCTGTTACAAAAGTATCATCTGAGGCCCATAGATTTAGAGCTAGAAGAGAACTGAAAACTCCTTCATAAGGAAATTAAGTCCTAGAGAGGGAAAAGTCATATAGTTGTTGTTTGTCCTTAATTTTCAGAGGCCCAGTGACATCACAGTGATACCTTGGGTGACATCCTGACTTGTGGGTGATTTGGGATTTAAATGAGATAGAGTTGCACAAAGTCATCAGTCTCACTCTCTCTTACACGGTCATGGAAATCCAATGGTTAAACAAAAGCCAGCATGACCAACGATGGCCTTGGGTGCAGCGGCTGACATTGGCACCTTTGATTCCAGACCAAGTGTTCCACAGCACCTGCTTCAACTGCCTTCATGCATGTTGGAACAAATGGCTCTCATCCACCCATTCTACTGGAGGAAGTTTTCAGATGCTTGGGGTAAACATTCTCCTAATTCACCAATAGGTTTGAGGCCTGTCAGTTACCCTCAATCTGATTCAGCCTGTCTGCCAAGATGGTTTTACTGAGGTGTGGCCACTGTGAATGCTGTAGTTTCTTGGAGCCACAGGTGAAAACCAAGTGACATGTAATTAGTAAAGAGGCAGAACTAGGTCTTCTATGTACAAATTCAGCTCCTTCTCCACTAAATCATGTTTCTATTCCTTTAATTTGAGAAATTTGATTTCCCTCCTTCTTTTTAATTGTAAGCTAAAGGTTTATTAATTTTGTCCATCTTTTCAAGGAATCTGCTTTTGCTTCTGTTTTTTGGTCCTGTAGGTATTTTTGATTTCTAATTTATCTATTCCTCCTGTAACTTCCAAAGTTTCTTCCTTGGGATTTATTTTCCATTTGTTTATTTCCTTTGATCACAGATTTAGAGATAAAAGGATCCTTAGACATCATTGAGTCACCCCCTTCATTTTACAGATGAGGAAACTGAGTCCCAGAGAAGTGGAATGATTTGTCCAGTGTCATACAGCTAGTAAATGTCCAAGGCAAGATTCAAACACAGTGCTTCCTGATTTTAGATCTAGCTTTGTCTCCATTATACAACACTACCCATTATTTGTTGATTTTCTAATTCTAAAATTACACATTCAGTTCATCAATCTTCAGTGTTTTTAAAAATTTTGCTAATGTATGTTCTCAGAGACCATTTTTCCTCAGAGGACTACTTTAGCTGCATCCCAGAAACATTGAGTTATTGTCTCATCATTATCATTATCTTTCACATAGTTAATAATTGTTTCTATGATTTATTCTCTGACCCGCTCATTATTCAGGATGTCATTATCAAGTCTCCATTTAGGTCTGTATCTTTTGCTTCCATTCCTTGAGTTAACGACTACTTTCTCACATTAGAGTAGGGGTTGTTAACCTTGGTATCATGGACTGTACTGGCGATCTGGAAAAACCAAAGGAGACCTTCTTAGAAAAATGTTTTTAAATGCATGAAATAAACATACAAAATTACAAAGGAAACCCATTATATAGAAATGTAGTTATTAAAATATTTTAAGAGAAGTTTATGGACACTCATTTAAGAACATTTCCATTAGGTTCTGTAAAGGATGAGCTGAGTGTCTTTGCTCATTTCCATGTTAGAATTTACATCTTGTTTCTATTTGATTTTTTTTAATACTATGTGCAAAGAAGGCTATTTATCCTGTGTCTTAGACATGACTAGAAAACTCACTTAGAAAATTCTGTGTAGGGCACAACTTTGACATATCTGCTCTATCATTCTGAAGAAGGGATCTGGGGGCTAAGTTACACTCAGCTCTCCATGTGTTTCCCAATCTTTGGGTGGGGCCAGGGGAGGAGAGACTGGGGGAGGCTTTCTAGCATGCAGGCTAATTACTGCTTAAGAACAGCAGTGAAGGTTCTGTGATATTGAGATATCACAGCCTCAAACAGGCACACACACACACTCCAAAGAAACCCTTCATTAACAGTGACAACAATTAAAACAAAGTGGATGTAGAAACTGTACAATCATAATCCATTAATCCCTCACACAGCCCAACAAATTACAGGGTTCTTCTGCCCTTGGCTGACTGCCGTGACACCCTCGAATGAAAACCTCCTATTAGCCCCAAAGGTGACGTCATGGGTGGAGTGTCTCCAGTATAGGCCCAGAGGCACTTAGGCGGAATTTTTATCTATCCCAGATCATTATTCACACCCAAGAAACTTCTGTGTAGGTGTAGAGAGGGAGTCTTACGGAATTTTTTTGAGTGCTTTGTGCTCTCCTGACCAAGGTACAGACATTAATAAGGAAACTTAATTTGGGACATCAGGGAAGACCAGGTGCCAATTTTTCCCTTTGCAGTGTTTTGGGTTCATGAAGGATAAGCTGGAAAGAGAAGGTTGATGTCTCCTATGGAAAGTCAACTCAGAGGAAGTAGGCTGGTGGTATAACAGGAAACATTGGTCTACAATTAAGGAAAGGTTTCCTTAGGAGAAAGGGACATTAGTCTCTGTAATGGGCTATTAGTGTGTAAGAGTTAAGAAACTAATAACTGAACCTCGCTCCCTTCTTTGAAGAGGTAGAGGACTAGGGGAATGAATGAAATACTAAAAATAATGTTGGGCTTGCTTGTTGCCTTGTTTATTTTTGCTGGATTGCTTTTTCCCCCCCTTTTAAAAAAAATTCTTTGTTGTAAGGGATGGTTCTCTAAGTGCTATGGGTATCAGATATATTAGGAAATGAAGGGGATGTGAAATAGATCAATAAAAATTATAATAATAATTGCTGACACATGTATGTGATCTTATTTGACCCTTACAATAGTGCAGGGTGATAGTGTAAGTGTTATGGTCCTACTCTACAGATGAGAAAGTTCAGAGACCCCTAGAGGCCAATAGCTTGTCCAAAGTTGATGTTAAAGTAAATGGCAGAAGCTAGATTTAATCCCAGGCAGTGAGATGGCTCAGTGGATAGAGTGCTGGGTCTGGAGTCAGGAGGATTTATCTCCATGTATTCAAATTCAGACACTTGATAACTTTTAACCTGTTTGCCTCAGTTTCCCCATCTGTAAAATGAGCTGGAGAAGGAAATGGGAAACCACTCCAGTATCTTTGGCAAGAAACCCCCAAATGGGGTCACAAAGAGTTGGACACATAGCTCTTTGACCCTTAATGAGGCAATGACCTAGAGATCGTTAGCTAGTTCTGTTCATAGGCGAGGGGTTGGGCTATGTGACTAGATTTCTAGGTTGTTCTGTTCTACTTGGCATCAAGTTTTAGCCATTAGAGGAGGCTGGTTATTCTAATTCTTAAGACAGAACACTTGACCATCTGCAGAGAAAAGCTGACCTTCAATGCCTGCTGAAGTCAAGAACCATGAAGGAAACATCCTCACATCTTGGGAAGACCTGGGCTTTACCACATCTTCTGCTGGCAGAAATGCATCTTCTGAGGTGAAAGGGCTTCTTAGATGTAAAGGGGGATAAACATACCATGGAGGGAGATGAGCACACTCTTTATAGACAGAAGCATCTGCCAGATACGGGTGTGTAGAGAAAAGAAGAGGAACTCGTGAACTCAGAATGGGCAGGGGTTGTTTAGTTTAAACTGAACCTAAATAGAAACTCCTTCTAGAACATTCTCAAGGTATGGTCATGCAGCTTGAAGGTATCTGGGGAGGGGACCCCTCTACTTCCTAATATAGCCCATTATACTTTGGGGTCCCTATAGTTCACAGGAAGTTTTTCTTGATATCAAGACATTTTAGGAACATCCACTTATTATTCCTCATTCTGCCCGGTAATTTCAAGCGGAATAATCATCATGTATCTTCTATAGACCTGTCCTTCAAATAGTTGTAGGAAGCTACAAGGTCCCTGCCTAAATCTCTTCTTTAGGTTAAACACTCATAATTCCCTTTATATGTTTTGCATAGTCAGTACCTTTCTTTATTGTACTGCCTCCTTGTCATTGGTTGGGGTGCTGCCTATAAATTCTGGGAGAATACAATAATTACGTCTCAGAAGGGCCACTGATTCCTAGATTATACCTATCTCTTAAGGAGGTGGCATCTTTTAGTGGAAAGAGACCTGGCTTTGGATTCAAAAGAACTTGCTTCAAAAAAGTCAGATGGGTGGCACAATAGATATTTCTGACTCATTGGAGTTAGAAAGACCTAAGTCCAAATTCAGCCTCAGATACTTCCTAGCTATGTGACCCTGGACAAGTCATATAACCTCTGGTTCCCTATCTGTAAAATGGGAATGATCATGGCACTGACCTCCAAGGGTTGTTGTGAGGATAAACTGAGAGAATATTTATAAAGAGCTTGCAAATCTTTATTTATTATATAACTGCTAAACTTAAAAAAGGAATAATTGTTCTGTCACTTTACTCCTGGGTAATCATGGGAAACTCACTTAACCTCTCAAAGTCTGAGTTCATCATCTTAAAAAAGGAGATTCAATGACTTCAAAGATTCTTTTCAGCCATAAATCTAAGACTTGTAGTGAGGCAAGTTTAGACTTGATGTTAAGAACCGCCCCCCCCCCCCCCCCCCCAAGACACTTCCTAATAGCTAGATCTGTTGCCAAGTGGAATGAACCACTTGGGAAGGTGCTGGGTTCCTGATCCCTGGAGATCTTCAAGGAGAAGTTAAGCAACTACTTATTGGGCATGTTATAGTGAGAATCCCTCCATGAATGATTTGGATTAGATGGCCACTGACATCCTGTTCAACTTTTTATTTATGTGATTCCTTATGACTAGGGTCCTAATCTCAATTTTACCCTTTGAGCTGTATGTAACCTTGGGCACACCATTTCAATTGTCTGGGCCTGAGTCTCATCATTTATAAAAGCTTGGGGTGGGGAGGGCTGGATAAGATGACCTATAAACTTCTTTCTGATGCTAAACCTATGATCCTTTGCTCCTGCAATTTATTTCCCCTTCTGGTAGAAAAAGTGGAAATTGATCATTCAGACAGCTTATTGATGCCTCCCTCTCCACTCTGAGGACTGGGGGCTGAGCCATATCCTCTCAGACACAGCGAGTAGATGACTTCATTTAGTATTGCATCTCTGGGTTCCTCTTGGCACGACATTCACTCATATTTTGGCCCAAGGATCTCTCTCTCTCTCTCTCTCTCTCTCTCTCTCTCTCTCTCTCTCTCTCTCTCTCTCCCTCTCTCTCTTCCCCTCCCTCCTTCTCTCTGTCTGTCTCTCTCTCTCTGTCTCTCCTCTTTCTCTCAGTTAGAATCCAGTAGTTTTCTTCATTAAAGCTACTTATATTCATCAGTGAAAACTGTCATGCTTTTTGGGGAGGGGTTGGTAGCACTTCATGATCTTAAGAGTTTGCCATGATTAATAGCAGCAGTGCAAAAATAATACCCCATACTTCATTCTTTCATTCATGAAATATTTATTAAGCACCAAGTATCTCCCTGACACATAAAAAAGGATGATGGTGAATCACAGAATCATGGAATATGAGAACTGGAAAGGAATTCAATGACCATCGAGTCCAGCTTGTACTTGTACATGTCCCCTTCACAATAACATATCAAGCAAATTGTCATTCATTCTCTTCTTGAAACCTCCAAAGAATGGGAAGTCACCAGCTTCCTAGGGACTCATTCCACACTTGGGGACAGCTCTAATTGGTAGGAAGATGATGATGGTGAGGATGAAAGTGGCAATGAAGAAGATGATAGTATGGTATTGATCATAACTGGCATAGGAGGGTGGCTTGGAGTTGACCTTGGAATCAGGAAGACCTAGGTTCAAATCTCTTCTCTGATACATATAGGCGATATAACATTGAAACGAGGCACTTGCTTTGTCTCTCAGTGCTTCAGCCAAGTCTGTAAGACTATGAGTTAATTAATGGACAGCTGCCAATCTCCATTGGTGGAGAGCTTCCTAAGCTCCTCATGCTGATGCAATTACAGATCCATTTTCCCTCCCTCAAATAATAATGACTGAAATTTACATAGTACTTTAAAGTTCTTAAAGTGCTTTGCCCCATTTTCTCATTTGATCCTATAACAACTCTTTGAAGTTGTCTGGATGGTACAGTAGAAAAAGCGCTGGCTCTGAAATCATAGGATGTGAGTTAAAATCCTGCCTTCAGTTTTTATGATGTGTGTAGCCTTGGGAAGGCCTTGGATCTCCTAAGATCTGAGTTTTCTTATCTGTGATAGAAGGAGGTTGTAATAGAGGGAGCTAAGTAAAGTGGGTAGATAGAGAATGCTTGGTTTGGAGGAAGGAAGACCCAAGTTCAAATCCATTTGTGCCAATACCATATTACCTTTGTGATCCTAGGTAAGTCACTTAACTTCTGTATGCCTCAATTTCCTCCTCTTAAAAATGGAATAATAACAATACACTTACCTCTTGGGGTTATTGTGATGATAAAATGATGCTTGTAAAGTGCTTAATTTGTTCTTCCATCATTTTTCATTCAGTCCTGTCTGACTCTTTGTGCCCCCATTTCAGGTTTTCTTGGCAAAGACACTGGAATGGTTTGCCATTTCATTCTCCAGCTCACTTTACAAATGAGGAAAATTAGGCCAATAGGGCCAAGTGACTTGTCCAGGGTCACCCCAACTAGTAAATGTCTGAGACCACATTTGAACTCATGAAGATGAGTCTTCCTGACTCCAGGCCCAGGACTCTATCCACTGCACCACCTAGCTCCCCTGGGGAAAATCTTAAAGTTCTATAGCTATCATTATTAGGATTGTTATTCTAATTCCTATTCTTATATGATGGCTTCTGAGATCCTTATTAGCTCTATAGCTATGATCCCACTATGGATATTTTCCCAATTTTGCAGGTGGAGAAAAATGAGACGCAGAGAGGATAAGGAACTCGTTCATGGTCCCAAAGCTGGTATCAGAAGTGAGATCTCACCCTGCATCCTCTTCATTACAAGTCTAGTGCACTAGTCTAGGCCAAATAAACACTTTTGGTTTTATAGGGCACTTTCACACGCTCTCACTAGATGTCTATCAATCTATCAATATACATTTATTGAGTAGTTACTACATACCAGGTAGTCTGCTAGGGGCTACAAAAGCCAAAATGAGAGTCTCTGCCAGCAAGATGCTTAAATCTGTCAGAGGAAACAACACATGCAGATATAATAGCAAGAAGACTATGTAGCAGCATTACTCCCTTTCACAGAAGATGAAACTAAAACCCAAAGAGAGGAAGATAGTTTGCTTAAGACAGTATGAACTTGGCCAAGTCTTCATTTCCCTGCACCAAATGAGATAGTATTTGATAAGTGCTTATCACAGTTGCTAGTACAAAGTAAGTGCTTAATAAATGCTTATTCCCTTTCCTTTTCTTGAACAAGCATTTCTTTATTGAAATATGAGCATCACCAGGTCACATGACCATAGACTCAGAGTTGGAGGACACGTCAGGGGACCTGGGAGGGTAAAACCCTCCCATTTTCCGTCAGAAGAAACTGAAATCTGAGAAGGCCATAGAATCATTATTGCCCCCAGTACACTGAGGGTGCTGACATCACATGTGGTCTTTAAGCAACCTAGTTAACAAAAATAATTTGCTACTCAATTTGAGGTCTGGGGAGAGTTCCTGCTTCACCTTGCTCTGCTCCACTTGCTCATCAATGACCCTTTTTATAGGGTCTCTATCTTTCCTTCTATCCTCTCCTCCCAAACAAGGTACAAACATCCCTAGTAAAGCTCTTCTCCTTTAGACTTATATCATTCACTCTTTTTGCTATCTGGGGTGATGTGGGACAGTCAGCGAGTCATTCAGTAAGTCAGCAGACATCTCCCAAGTGTTACCTGTGTGCCAGGTAAACACTGGGGATAGAAAGGCAGTAAAAGTCCCTTCCCTCAAGAAGCTTACATTCTAACTTAAGAGGAGACAACATGTAAATAACCTGGTATATACAAGATATGTAAGATGTCTCAAAAGTCTTAGTGCCAATTTTAGCTTTCATAGTTTAAAGCTTAAAACTGCACTAAGACTTATGGGACACCTTGTATGTAAAATTGATGGAAAGGCACCTCAAAGAGAATGACACTAGTAGCTGGGGAGATAAGGAAACATCTCTTGTAGAAGGAAATAGTTCTGTTGAGTATTGAAGGAAACCAAGGAAATTAAGAGGTAGGTGAGCATGGAAATCACAAATAGGAAGGCATGGGGATCAGTCAGTGCACAGGCAAGGAAATAGGAGGTCATATTCTAGGAGTAATGGGATAGTTGGGAGCAAACACCTACTGTGTGCAGGCACTTTGCTAAATGCTTTACAAATATCTCATCTAATGTTTACAACAACCTCTGTGAGGTAGGTGCTATTTTGATCTCCATTTTACACTTGAGGAAACTGAGGCAGGCAGAGGTTAAATGACTTGCCCAAGGTCACTCAGCTAGTAAGTGTCTGTGGCTGGATTTAATTCAGGTTGTCCTGACTCGAGGCACAGTGTTCTATCTACCTCCATATCTAGCTGCCTCCAAATAGGATAGTGTAGCTGGATTGTTGAGTACATGGGGAGTATAGGTGTAAGAACACTGGAAAGGTAGGAAAGGGCCAGGTTATAAAGGACTTCAAATGCCCATCAGAGTATTTTATAATGTGGTCCTGGAGGTCACAGGGAGTTACTGGAATTTATTGAGTTGGGGCAGGTAACATGGTCAGACCTGTGCTTTAGGAAAACCACTGGCAGCTGAATGAACGATGGATTAGGGAGGATCTTGTGCCAAGGAGAAACCTATTATAAGAAAGGCTATTGTTCTAATCTAGGTTAAAAGTAATGAATATGGGGTGGGGTCAGCATTGTTGTCTTCCACTGGGATGAGGGAGTCTAAAAGTCAGATAGTACACTGAACTAGGTTCCTTTTAGTGGGAAGAGAATAATCATTTATATAGTACCTACTATGTGTCAGGCTTTCTGCTAAGAATTTTTACAAATATTTGATCTACACAATAACACTGAGTGGTAGATGCTGTTATCACCTCCATTTTACAATTTGGGAAATTGAGGCAAACAGAGGTTAAGTGATTTACCCCGGGTCACACAGCTTGTAAGTGTTTGAGGTTGTATTGGAACTTAGGGCTTCATGACTCCAGGTCTAATGCTCTATCCACTGAACCACCAGCTGTCTTTAGTGGCAGATAACATTGAGACTGGAAGTTAAGAAGGAGTCAGTTTTAGATATCCCTTAATAGTGTCTATCTCAGAAATATCAATATGGCTAGGGACTTTAGGAAACCTGCCCCCCCCCCAAGAAAACCATAGCACCCAGTGATGGGAGCAGCCCCCATTCATTTTTCAGGAAGAGCCTCGATTCCTTAAACATGTACCAAGGGCACATTTTACAAGGAAAAGAAAGCTTTGAGCAAAAACCTAATTTGTTTAAAACAACTTGTAGATTTATGAGAGATGTGATTTTGACTAATGAGTACAAACTTTATACGAACAGAAGTGTTAAATTATGGATGAGCTAATTATGTGAGTGCATCCTATTTGTACTGCTAAAGATGTCTGGTGTCGCTAGCTACTCAGCTTCCCACCCAGACTCCTGCCACCCAGTTAGGATTATTAATGAAATTCTTTTCCTGTTCCATTTTGTACAAATGACCTATTAATTCTGTGCATCCATAGGCAGTAATGATATGGGTGTGACATGGGGGCCTTTTCTCTATATGACCAAGGGGAGGGGGGATGCACAGGGCTGTCCATCAGAGCTCAGGTCTGCTCTGCTCCTGGCTGTAGTTAATCAAAGTCCATTATCCTTTTAGGGCTGGCAGTAATCTTTCTGCTGTCCATCTGAATGCATGTCATTCTCACAGCTCATTAGTCTAAAACCATAGTGTGTGTGTGTGTGTGTGTGTGTGTGTGTGTGTGTGTGTGTGCGTGTGTGTGTGTGTGTGTATGTGTGTTCACATGAATTCCTACTTGTTTCTTCTCAGGAGCTAGGATGAATGAGGAAGCCTGAAATACAGATTTTTCAGGATAAAAATAATTGGATTAAAGCTTGATTTCCCAAAGAAAAGGAACCACCCCTCACCCATTCTTTGCAGAGGGGGAAAGGCTATGGGTGTAGAACATTGCATACAATGTTAGAAATTTTTAATTTTGTTTAGTTTGGTTTTACTATGTTTTCATTTTTTTTTGTTATTATAAGGCATGGCTCTCTAGGGGGTGATGGGAGGTATGAGTAGGGCAATGTGAGTATTTTAAAAACAAAAAATAGCAACAAAAATTTATATTTATAAGAGAGATGCTAGGGTTAGTAAAAATAGCCAACATAATGTACTTTAAGTTTGTAAAATCATTTACATTCCCTACATTGTCTAAGTCAAATCTGAATTCAGATCCCACCATAAATGCTTACTAATTGTGTGACTCTGGGTAAGTCATATGTCCTTTCTGTGTGTCATCTCCTTACCTATACAATACTGTTGCTCAGTTGTTTCTCAGTCTTGTCCAACTCTTCATGACCCCTTTTGGGGTTTTCTTGGTAAAAATACTGGAGTAGGTTGTCATTTCCTTCTTTGGTTCATTGGGCAGATGAATCTACTGAATCAGATTGCAGTGACTTGCCCAAGGTCACACAGCTAATCAGTATCCGAGACCGAATTTGAACTCAGTGCCCCTTGACCCCAGGGCTAGCCCCTTATCCACAGCACCACTTAGCTGCCCAGACCTATAAAAGGAGGGAGTTGGAATTGATGGCCTTAGTATTGTTATCAATATTTTACAGATTAGGAAACTAGTTGACGTTCAGTCTTATAATCGTTTGATCATAGTCATGTGACTAATAAGTATTGGATACCAGATTTGAACCCAGATCTCTCCTGACTTCAAGTCTAGCATGACACTGCTTCCCAGACAGCATCTCCATCTTTCTCCTTCTTTTCAGGAATGGCAGAGCCTCACTTACCCAGGAATGATGTGTTTACCTCAGTTTCTTCAGCAATGAAGACCATGATAGCACTTAGCTCCCAGAGTTGTGAGGATTGAAGGAGTTTGTATTTGTGAACTGTTTAGCACAGTGCCTGGCTCACAGTAGGTGTCTAATAAACATTTATTTCCTTCCTTCTTTCCTTCCTTCCTTCCTTCCTTCCTTCCTTCCTTCCTTCCTTCCTTCCTTCCTTCCTTCCTTCCTTCCTTCCTTCCTTCCTGATGGCCTGGTATAAAGAGTGCTGGTTTGGGAATATGAAGTCTTGGGTTCTGATTTAATGTCCTTATTTTACAGATGGGGAAAATCAAAGCCCAGAGGGGAAACTGACTTTCTCCAAAGTCCCAAAGTGATGTAGCAACAGAAGCCTGCTTGCTCTTCCCCATGTATGATATTTCATCTCTCTTCTCTGTGCTTTTGCCTAAGCTGTGCCCATGCCTGTAATGCCTTCCCTCCTCTAGCTTCCTTTAAAGCTTAGCTCAGGTGCCACCTCCTACATAAGGTCTTTCCTCATTACCATCTTTCCCCCACATTATTTAGTGTTGAAAAATGATAACTGGTGTTTATTTAGTTCCTTAAGGTTTGCAAAATACTTTACAAAAATAATACTTTTATTATCCTATTTGATCCTCACAACAGCCCTGCAAGGTAGGTGCTGTTGTTATTCCCATTTTACAGAGGAGGAAACTGAGTCTGAGAGAAGTTAAATGACTTGTCCAGGGTTGCACTAGTACATGTAGTAACTGTGATGTGGGATTTGAACTCAGGTCTTCCTGATTCCAAGTCCAGTGCTCTATCCACCATGGCACATAGTTCCCTCTCTTTGTTTTGTATGTACTTTGTATTTTCTTATGTATGTACATAATGATTTTCCCATAGAATATAAATCCTTTGATGGTAGGGATAGGTTCTTCTTTTTATTTGCAACTCCAGTGCCTAGCAGAAGATATGACACATAGTAGGTATTTAATATATTTTTGTTGAATGAATGAAAAAAAATTGAGTATTCCAACTTCCTGTGTGTATAAACGTATATATGTGTGTATACCCATACATATATCTGTGTATATATGCATTTATCTATCTTTCTTTCTATCTATTTTTCTATCTATCTATCTATCTATCTATCTATCTATCTATCTATCTATGTATCTATCTCAACTTGGTGGTGCGGTGTATAGAGCACTAGACTTGGAGGCAGGAAGATCAGAATTCAAATATGGCCTCAGATACTTATTAGCTGTGTGACCCTGGGTAAGTCATTTTACTACTGTCTGCCTCAGTGTCCTTATCTGTAAAATGAGGACATACTGGAGAAGGAAAAGGCAAACCACTCAAGTGTCTTTGCCAAAAAAACTGCATGGACAGAAGTTCATGGGGTCACATAGAGTAGGACATGACTGAACACCATATCTCTTTATATTTTTGAGATTAGATCTCTGTTTGTCCAGTCTAGAAGCATAGCCACTCACTGGCCTAATCCCAATGCTGATTGGCATGGAAGCTTTAACCTGCTTTGTCTTATCTCTGGTCCAATTTACCTCTCCTTGGGCAGCCTGATGGTTCTCTGTTGTTGGGAGTTCACCTTATTGATGCTGGATTTGGTTCAGACACTCCGTAACTTAGATCTATTGGAGCTCAGCAGCTGGGATCTTCCATTGTCAGCGTTCCCCATAGCAGGGACTATAGGAGCACACCATCATTCTTGGCCATCCACATCCTTTCTAGCCTCTGTCTTGTCTCCTTTAAAGCTTTGTATGGGAAGTGACTGTCTCATTTATATGTGTGTCTTTTTTGCCTAGCACCGTGCCTGGCACATAGTAGGCATTTCAGAAATCCTTGTTCGTTGAATGATTTACCATAGGCAAAGGCATTTTATTCCTTTGAGCTTAAGTTTCTTTGCCTTTAAAATGAGATTAATAATACTTGAAATACTTTCCCTGAAAGGTAGTTGTGAAGAAAGTTCTTTGTAATTCTTAAACTGATATAGAAATGGCAGTTATCCTTCTTATTAGGAAATCTCTCCTGTCCTTCTGACCATAAACCTTAAGAACTATCCACCCTGAATTGGAAACTCTCATTTGGAAGGCAAGCTTGGCTTCCTCTCCTGTTGTCTTCATCCCTCACCTCAATGTCAAGATATATTTGTCCAACTCTACAAACACAATCAAGATGAAAGGCTCCATAAAACTGTCAGCATCAATTTGGAATCTCATAATGAGAGGTAAGAACACTATGCTAAAGAATGTTAATATGGAGGCAGAAGTAAGGTAGTCACCCCTAAATCCTTTTGGATTTGTTTACTGGAGGGAACTAAAAGGAAGATGCTACTTTTAACTACCCTCTTCTTAATGGAGAGAATGCTGATCTTTGGAATCTGAGATAAAGAATCTGGATTCTAATCCCCACTCTGCTACTTTCTGTTAGGCAGTTTACAATGTAGTGGGAAAGAGCATTGCCTTTGGAGACAATGAAGACCTGAGTTCAAATGCTGGACCTGTTTATTACTGCCTCTTTGATTGTGGGAAAGTAATTTAATCTCTCTGGGCCTTGATTTACCTATCTGTAAAATGAGAAGGTTGGATGAAAGGGAACATGGATGAGGAGAAAAAGCATTAGACTTCAGGGTCAGAATGCCTGGGTATGAATTTTAATTAATCTTAATCTATGCTACCTTAATAATAACAAGAGCTATAACTTATAGATAAAAAGCTTTAAATTTGCCAAGTGCTTTATATGTGTTATCTAATTTTGTCCTCACAGCAGCCCTGGGAGGTAAGTGCTGTTATTGTCCCCATTTTACAGAAGAAGAGACTGAGGCAAAGAGAGGTTAAGTGACTTGCCTGGTATCACATAGCTAGTGTGAAGAAAACTCAGTTTTTCCTCATTCCAAGGTTGGCACTCAATCCTCTGCCCCAACTAGGTACATGGATGGTTCAAATGATTCCTAAAGTTTTCTAAACCCCTGAGTCAGCTTCCAGTGATTCTTCCAATTAAGAGAAGAGTTTGGTAAGTGCAATCTGACTCGGTAACCTGGGTTGGAGAGATGACTATATTTTGGACTTGGGGCCTAATTTGGATTTTATTAAAATATGGACTTGATGGAACTTTGGGTTTGAGGGGAAACCTAATTGGATATAAATTGGCTCCAACCTACTCCTAACTCCCTCTTCTTGAATTTGCATAATTTGGTAATGTCAGCTGGGGGACAGTCAAAGCCCAGTAGCAAAATTGCAGAAAAAACTTTGCATCTACAGGGGATGGTATGAATTAGATTCCATCTGGTCCTTTGTTGACCTTTTGCCTTGTCAACTATTGGATTCTGGGCTCGTCCTTGGACTCTGCTGTAATTCGCAGGCTTTGTTCTCCCTCTCTGCTCTTTTCTTCCTGCTCCTGCCATCTTCTCCCTTTCCTGAGAAGCGTTATTAACCCTCACACCGAATTTGGAGCACCCAGGCAGGGACGTCTAATAGGAAGCATTCCTTGTGGATACTGCAGGGGCATTAAATGCCTTTATTCCACCCTTCATTAGTCACACACAGAAACACTGATGCTGCAGCCATCTGGCCTCCATCAAGTGTTACTGAGCTGTGCTGGCAACTGCCTCGAGTCACCCAGAGACAGGCATCGATCATTTCATTTGGGCATGAATTCATCTTGATCGTGACTTTAGGTTTAAGTCTTTCTGTTTAGCAAAAGTGTCCATTTTGCTCAGTAATGATCTCTCCAGTTTTACTCAAGCAAATGCCTGCATGGATGGGGAAGTGGCCCTCTGCCTCTGCTTCTGCCACTGCTGGCGTATTCAGATGCATGAGGAAGGGTGGCTAGAGATTTATGTGGAGCTGAATAGCCTGAATTTTTCTATTTAGAAGGATATGTCATGTAAAGTGCCTATAGATGGTGCTTTTATTTTCCTTTAGAATTTTTCCCCATGTGCCCCCTATCCCTGCTCCAAGATATGAATTAAAACTATATTTCCCTGTGTTTTCAAACAAAGCCTGCTATTTTCTCTTGCTATCAAGGGTCTTCAGAGGAATAAAAGGAAATTTAGAGGCTATTTAATTCAGTCCTCTCATTTTACAGTGGAATAAATGGAAATCCAGAGACTAGCCTCAGGTTGTACAGATGAGACCATAGACTCATAAATTTAAAGTCAGAAGGGGCCTTTGAGGTCCTAAATCCAACCCCTTCATTTTACAGATGAGGAAACTGAGGTCTGGAAATATCAGCTATTTTTTTGTGCTTTTTGGAGGGGGGAGGGCAGGGCAATTGGGGTTAAGTGACTTGCCCAAGGTCACATAGCTAGTTTTGTGTTAAGTGTCTGAGGCCGGGTTTGAACTCAGGTCCTCCTGACTCCAGGGCCAGTGCTCTATTCACTGTGCCATCTAGCCACCCCAACTGATTTGTTTAGGGTCACACAGCTAGTGAGTTTTGGTGTCAGGCTCAAACCTGGGTCTTCCTGATTTCAGTCTAAGGAGTAAGTGGAAGACACTTGATTTGAACTAAGATCCTCTGTGTCATGGAGACAATGAGCATGAACTTGGACAGACTTTGAGGGATAGTGGAGGATGGAAGGACGTGGTGCACTATAATCTGTGGAACCATGAAGAGTTGGATGTGACTGAATGACCCAATAACAACAACAACAAATTTCTGACTCAAGATTGAACCATTTTCTTTCTTTCTTTCTTTCTTTCTTTCTTTCTTTCTTTCTTTCTTTCTTTCTTTCATTCCTTCTTTCTTTCCTTCTTTCTTTCCTTCTTTCTTTCTTTCTCTCTTTCTTTCTCTCTTTCTTTCTCTCTTTCTTTCTCTCTTTCTCTCTCTCTTTCTCTCTCTCTTTCTCTCTCTCTTTCT
>NW_027187400.1:33007788-33031779 GCF_028583685.1 Petaurus breviceps papuanus | reverse complement strand
TCTTTCTCTCTCTCTTTCTCTCTCTCTTTCTCTCTCTCTTTCTCTCTTTCTTTCTTTCTTTCTTTCTTTCTTTCTTTCTTTCTTTCTTTCTTTCTTTCTTTCTTTCTTTCTTTCTTTCTTTCTTTCTTCCTTCCTTCCTTCCTTCCTTCCTTCCTTCCTTCGTTGTTTTTCCTTTTTGGAGGGCAATTGGGGTTAAGTGACTTGCCCAAAGTCACATGACTACTTTTTGTGTTAAGTGTCTGAGGCCAGATTTGAACTCAGGTCTTCCTGACTCCAGGGTCGGTGTTCTATTCATTGTACTACCTAGCTGCCCCTAGAAACATCTTTCTACTGCTCACGAGCTGACTCTCACAATGTTGCCCTTTCATAATTGGGTCTCAATTTGGGAGAGAAGCTAAGTAGCTCTGTCTTGGATGGTGTCACTCCTGTGTTGGTTCATCCAAGGTCTAGGTCCACTTATGTTGTTTTACTAGCCCAAAATGACTCAGAGAGCAGAATCAGCCACTGAGGGAGGGAGTCCATGCTGATTTCTGCTCATAATTCTGAGTTCCTACTCAGTCATCCCATTTAAGAGAACTGTCCCTTCTAGTTTAATTAATGGGTTCTAACATCATAGGGGGACCTCAGAGGGGATATATGCTCAGCAGTCTCTCATTGCAGATGAGGTCCAGAGAGTGGAAGTGCATTTCCCAAAGTCATCCCATTAGGAAATGGCAGAACTAAATTGGAAGCCAAATTTTCCAACTCTTAACAATTGTGCTGTGCTGCCCTGAAACCTGAGAGGGCATGTTGACCTTGCTAGTAAATGGAGAAGAACCCCAGAATCACATAGATTTGGAAGGAGACTCAGCAGCCATCCAGCTTAACCCATATTCAGAGGTATTCTATCATTCCCAGAAGTGCTTACCCATCTTCTACTTTAATGAGGAGAATGCCATCATCTCTTGGGGCAATCCATTTCATTTTTGTGCCTCTCCTCTGAGATTTCCTTCCATCTACTCTGTCAATATTTTGTATGTATATATTGTCTCCCCTGTTAGAATGTGAGCTCCCAGAGGTGAGGGAATGTTTTTCTTTTTCTTTCTACGTTTGTTGCTGATGGTGCTCAGTAGTTTCTCAGTTGTATCGAACTCTTTGTGACACCATTTGGGATTTTCTTAGCAAAGATACTAGAATGGCTTGCTAATTTCTTCTCCAACTTGTTTTACAGATGAGGAAACTGAGGCAAACAGGCTGAAGTGACTTGCCCAGGATCACACAGTTAGGAAGGGTCTAAGGCCTGCTTTGAACTCAGGAAAATGAGTCTTCCTAACTCCAGGCCTCAACCTCCACCCACTGTGCCACCTAACCGCCCTGCCTGGTGCCTAGAAGGTCCTTAAGAAGTGCATAATGACTGATTGACTTGTAAGTGGCTTTAATCATTAGCATTATTTTTCTTGACATCAAGCCTAAATCTGCCTCCTTGCTCCATTTACACATTGTTCCTAGTTTTTTCCAGGGAAGAAAAAAAAAAGAGAGGACATAAGCATTTGTTAGGTGCCTACTATGTGTCAGGCATTTTACTAATTTACAAATACTCTCATTTAATCGTCACAAAAGCCTGAGGAGGTAGGTAGTGTTATTATCCCCGTTTTATAGTGGAGGACTCAACAGAACAAATCTAATCTCTCTTCCATGTGACAGCTTTTCCAGTTCTTGATCCTAGAGATAAAGATACACCTGAAACATGGCCAATATAGATGTTATATCTATGATGGTTCTAAATTACAGGGGTGGAGAACCTGTGGCCCTCTAGGTCTTCAAGTGTGGTCCTTTGACTGAATCTCCTTAATAAAAGAATTTGTTGTGTAAAACTTGGACCCAGTCAAAAGGCCGCACCTGAGGACCTAGAAGCCTGCACCCGAGGACCTAGAAGCCTGCACCCAAGGGAAAAGGCCACATGTGGGCTTGAGACCACAGGTTCCCCACACCATAAGAATTATGGTGTGGAGGGATTTTAATGGACATCCATGTTTTCAGAGTATTACAAGAAGTCTTTTGTTAGAAGTCACTGGGGATATTCAAGAATATTCTACCAATCTAGACTACTGCTAGAATACTACCCTGAATGGGGTAGAAGGTTGATCAGTTTTATAACATCTTCAGTTCTGTGATACTTGAGGGACATGGTTGATTTGAGATGGTAGACAGAAAGGCCTTATGGTGTGGGAGAAAGATCTGGGTTCAAATCCTGCCTATGACATTTACTAGCTATATTGTCTTGGGCAAGTCACTTTAACTTTCTGAATCTTAGTTTGTTCACATGTAAAATGCAGACAGAGTACATATAATGCTGGGAGGTGTTTGCTTCAAAGCTCATGGAGAGCACCCATTAGAGGGATGGTGAAGGATGCTGAAATCATGCCTCTGGAGGTAGGTGGAAGGAACTGTGACTGTTTAATCTCGACAGATTGTCCTCCAGGCCGTGTCCTCTAACTGTAAGCGTCCCACAGGATTCTGTCCTGGGTCCTCCACTAGTCTTCCTCCATAACACTTCACTTGGGGCTCTCATCAGTACCTATGGATTTAATGACGATTCCTATGCTAAGGACTCTCAGATCTTCCTCTCTGTACCAACCTCTCTGCTGGTCTCAAATCTCACTTCTCCAAATGTCTTTCAGATATCTCAAGCTGGATGTCCAATAGACATTGAAAACTTAGTATGTCCAAAATGGAACTCATTATAATTCCCTTAACCCCACATTTTCTCACTATTGTAGAGGGCACCACCATTCTGCCAGTCCTTCACTCTCACAACCCAGGAATCCTCCTTGATTCCTCACTATTTCTCCCCCCTCCCCTCATATCCAAACTGTTTCTAAGGCCTGTTGATTTTACCTTGCAACATTTTCTCAAATCTGTTTCCCTCTATCCTTTTACACTGCTGGCCTCATCATATCATGCCTTGACTATTTTTTAAAAAATTAAAAAAATTTTTTTTTTGCTTTTTGGAGGGCAATTGGGATTAAGTGACTTGCCCAAGGTCACACAGCTAGTTTTTGTTTGTGTCTGAGGCTGGATTTGAACTCAGGTCCTCCTGACTCCAGGACTGGTGCTCTCTTCACTGTACCACCTCACTGCCCCATCATGTCTTGATTATTACAATAGCTTGTTAGTGGGTCTGCCTACTTCAAGTCTCTCCCTCTCCATTCCATCCTCCATTCAGCAATTAAAGGAGTTTCTCTGAAGTTGAGTTCCAACCATTTCACTCCTCTACTCAATAAAATTCAATAGCTCCCTATTGCCTACAGAATCAAATACAAAATCTTCTGTTTGGCTTTCAAAACCTTCATAGCATAACCCCTCTTACCCTTCCAGTCTTCTTATACATTGATCTCCACAACAGCCTCTTCTGTTCAGTGACACTGGCCTCTTTGCTGTTCCATGAACAAGACACTCTATCTCTTGGCTCAGGTAATTTTCTTTAACTGTTCCCCATGCCTGGAAAACTCTTCGTTCCTTATCTCTGCCTTCTGGCTTCCCCGGTTTACTTTGAGTCTCAACTAAAATCTCACCATCTCCAGAAAGCCCTCCCTATCCCCTCTAAATTCAAATGCCATTCCTCAGCTAAATTTCCTGTTTTTCCTGTTTGTATATATCTGCTGCCTCCCCATTAGATTGTGAACTCCCTGAGGGAAGGGACTATATTTTGCTTCTTTTTGTTGGTCCATCACTTAGCACAGTGCTGGCACATAGTAGATTGCCTAATAAATATTTAATTGATTGATTAACATATTTCAGGGGCTGCTTGTATTTGGGAGACTTGTATGGCTTGACTCCAGAGGCTAGTATCAGGATTGATGGGTGGGATAGACAGGGGGGTAGTTTTAGTCTTAATGTAAGGAAATACTTCCCAACAATTCATGCTATCCAGAAATTCAGCAAGCTGGGATGGAAGTTCATAGTCCTAGAAGGGACTTGTAGAGGTCATTGAACCCAACAATCTCATTTTAGGAAGATGAGGAAACTGAGACCTAGGGAGACTAAGGCTTAAGATCACTCAGATAGTAAGCATCAGAGTTGGAACCTGAACTCAGGTCCTCTGACTCCAAGCCAGTGCTCTTTCTACCACTGGACCACACTATCTGGCCAGTTATTGGTCTTTCTAACTGGAGGACTTCAAGCCAAGGCTGAATGGCCATTTGGATTGTTGAAGAAGGGATGCTAGTTCAGGTTAAATTGCAGAGTCTCTAAGGTCACTTCTCACTCTGAAAACCTGTGATTCTCTGTTCTTCTTAAGTCAGTTCTGATGTAGATGAATCTCTACACTGAACTCTTTGGGCAGGATTTTTGGTCAGAATGTCAGTGGTGTCTGAGAGGACCTTTTGGACGCTGTTTAGAAGTGTGCAGAGAGTCCTAGATATCGCCTGCATTTAGGTGTTAACTGTAATCAAACAGATTATGTATAACTTCAGTGAACTTTGTCAGGCTGTGCAGTGAAGAAGAGAGTCTCAGCTGATGGAAACAAATATTGGTTTAGAATACAGCTGCCCCAAAAGGGATTCTCATGGTTGTATTATTAAAGGGCGAAGGAGTTCTGGAATGAAGGGAAGAATGTTGGTCATGTCACCCAAGGTAGTTTGTGTTTCTGTCTAGAAAATGGTGTCACCATTAAAAGTATTAATCTGCTCCAAGGTCTCAGGGGTGATCAGGAAAGCTTTGAGTGTCATAATTGATAAAGACTGGATCTGTGATTCCATTCATGGATGAACTGCCCACATAGACATCATTTATAATCGAGTGTCCTGGAGAGTTGTCTGGAGCATCAAGCCAGTAAGAGATTTATCCAGGGTGGCAAACCAGTACATTAGGGTAGGATTTGAACCCAGATCTTCCTGACTCTCAGGACATTTAGAGGGAAGGATAGGTTGGTTTTAGTTGAATTCCTGATGTACAAATAGGGCTTGAGAAGGAAATGGGCATATTACTCTGATGGTGATATTGACCATCAGCCTCCTAGCTGAGTGAGGGAGGCAGGGGTAAGACTCAACGAGGAAGGCAGGAAAAATCAGAGCATTGATCAGCACCTCATCAATCAGCCTTCCAGGAGAATTTCAGAACAGCTTCAGTGGTAAACTGTCTGGTCACCTCATATTTTTGGATGTGCATCAAGAGAGAGAAGAATAAGCTGTTCATAGTGATGCATGGGCAAATCAAAATCACTCACTGTGATGCCTGACCATTTCACAGGGCCCTAGTGCAGTAGAGAAAATGGTGGATTTGGAGTTGAGAGGCTTGCTCTGTCGCTCACAACATCATAACACATTGGCTAGAAGTGCAATAGGGGAGATCTGGGTTCAAATAAGAACAGAAATAACAACCATAACTAGCATTTATATGGTCCACAAAGTGCTTTACATGTGCTAAATCATTTGATTCTCCCAACAACCCCGTGATGTAGATACTATTAACTTTTCCCATTTTACACACGAGGAAAGACATTAATTGGCTTGCATAGAGTCATGAAGCTAGTATGTGTCTGAGGCAGGATTTGAATGTGTGTCTTTCTGACTCGAAGTGTGTCTTTATTTACTATACCACTTAGCTGCCTACTAACAGTCTCAGACATCTCCTAGTAGAGTTACTGAAGCCAAGTTATTTAAGCTCCTTCATTCTTACTTTCTTCATTTGAGGGTCAGTATGGTGCAGTGGGAAGAATGCTGACTTTGGAGTCAGGTTGTTGTTTTTAGTCATTTTCAGTGGCATCCAAAGCTTCTTGACCCTTTTTGGGGTTTTCTTGGCAAAGATACTGCAGTGCCATGTCTTTCTTCAGCTCATTTTAAAGATGAGGAAACTGAGGCAAAGAGGGTTAAGTGACCTGCCCAGGGCCACACAGTTAGTAAGTGTCTGAGGCTGGAATGGAAATCAGGCTTTCTGACTCCAAGCTCAGCACTCTATCTATTTGTCACCTAGCTGTCTGTTGGAGTCAGAGGACTGGAGTTCAAATCTTTGCCTCTTTAACTTACTACCTCTGTGACCTTGGACAAATCACTTCTCTGGTTTTCAGTTTCTTCATCTGTAAAATGAAAGAGTTAGTCTAAGATCCCAGGTTTAGAACTGAGTGATCTCATAGGCTTTCCACCTCCACCTCATTTTGCAGATGAAGAAACTGTTACATGACTTAACCAGGATCACACAGCTAGTAAGTGTCAGAAGTGGGATAGTTCTTTGACCCTAAAGTGGGGATAATAATACCTCTGGCTCAAATGAGGCTTCAATAAAATAGTGAGAGAGAAAGCTTTGCAAAATTTAAAATGCTAGTAAAATGCCAGCTATCACTGTTGAATTACCTTAATCTCTCTGTGCCTCAGTCTCTCTACCTGTAAAATTAGGAAGTTGGTTGGAACAGTCAACATTTAAAGTCATTTTTGTGCCTAAAGTTTATGATCTTGTGATGAGTGAAATAGGATCATGTAGACAGAGGCTTCCTTGCATAAGCAAATGAAACTCTTCTCCCTAGAGAGCCTGTAGTTTGGGTTAGAGACCTCAGCGCCTAATTAGATTTTCTTTGTTCTGGTGGGGAGAAGGGTGGCAGGGGGAGGTGAGCTTTTTCTCTCATTTTCCCTTTCCTTCATTTGTGTTCTATTTCAAATTACATTTGACCCTGTCTAAGATATAGCACCAATGATGAGAAAACTGGCCATAATTAAGGAGACACCTCTTGGCTCTGTTTTTCAAATACTTGGCTGACAGAGAGAAAGGAAAGGCACCATTTGCTCCTAAATTATGAGACTGACTTCCATCTTATCAGGCAGGTTTTTTCCCCCAAGTGCTTCCTTCCAGCATGCTTTATCTCTGCTTTCCCTGCCATGATGCTTAAGTAACAAGACTGGCATTATCTTTGAGAATGTTAGCAGTTGTCCTAGAAAGGGATTCTGGGAGGATCACTTATCTGTCAGAAGATTCAAAGATTAATAAGATTTAGAACAGGAAGAGACCTGAGAGTAGGCTTTTTTTTTTTGCTCTTTTGTGAGGGGGGAAGGCAGGGCAACTGGGATTAAGTGACCTGTCCAATGTCACACGGCTAGTAAGTGTTAAGTGTCTGAGGCCGGTTTTGAACTCAGGTCCTCCTGACTCCAGGGCTGGTGCTCTATTCACTGCGCCACCTAGCCACCCCAAGAGTAGGCATTTTTAATGTGTGTGTGTGTGTGTGTGTGTGTGTGTATGTGTACACCTAAACACTCTCTGGATCTCTTTGACAATCTGGTAAAACATATGAACCCCTTCTCAGAATCATGTTTTTAAGTGTAACATATAAAATACATAGGATTACAGTGGAAATAAACTATATGGAAATACAGTTATTAAAATATGGAAAACAATTTTCATGAATGTCAGCTTAAGAATTCCTGACTTAATGATGATTTGTTCAGGCTTCATTTTACAGATGGAGAAACTGATACCCGCAATGGTTATGTGACTTCCTGAAGGTCATATGACTAAAAAGTTGAGAGACTACATAGTATATCAGTTAGGGAACTGGACTTGAAATATACCTCAGATGTTTAATAGCTGTGTGGCCCTGTTCAAGTCACTTAACATCTCTTGGACTCGGTTTCTTCAAATGTAAAAGGAGGAGGTTGAACTTGGTCTCTTGTACAATCCCTTTTAGCTCCAAATCTATGATGCTAATTCAAATGAAATATGTTCTTTGTCAGTGTGAGTGGGTAATGGACAATATCTATTTTTTTGGTGACTTTTGTATTTATAACTAATATACTTAGTGGCTCAGTCCCTGTTCCAAGACAAAAATTCCTTCCTCTTATGTCAGAGTTCTTGTTTATTTGTGTGTGTCTCTGTGTGTGGGGAGGCGGGCATAGACCCTTTTGGTAGTCTGGAGAAGTCTATGGTCTCCTTCTCAGAGTCACATTTTTAAATGTATAAAATAAAATAAATTGTGTTACAAAGGAAATAGTTTATATTTAAATCTCTCTCTCTCTCTCTGTATCTCTCTCTCTGTCTCTCCTCTCTGTGTCTCTCTCTGTATGTCTGTCTCTCTGTATGTCTCTCTCTCTTCTCTCTGTCTCTCTCTGTCTCTGTCTATCTCTCTCTCTCTGTTTCTCTCCCTCCCTTCCTCCCTGTTATTGTTCAGTTCTTTCAGTCATTTCTGATTCTCTGTCATTCCATTTGGGTTTTCCATGGCAAAGATACTGTAGTAGTTTGCCAAGCTTATTTTACAGATGAGGAAACTCAGGCAAGCAGGGTTAAGTGACTTGCCCAGGGTTACACAGCTAGTGAATGCCTGAGGCCAGATTTGAACTCACAAAGATGATTTAAAAAAAATTTACACAAAGATGACTCTTCCTGACTCCAGGATCTCCATATGATGAGAAGCAAAACAATTTACTTAAAATAGTGGACATTGTGACTGTGCCCCCAGAGAAACTATCCCCCCCCCCCCCCCCATCTCTCCTTCTCCTATTAAGCCCAGTTCTAGACCCATGGCCATTTGTTATGATCTAAATTAAGAGCTGGAAGTATTTGGATGAGAATTTACCCATTACCATCGCAAGAGTGGATATGTCTTTAATTTCTGGGAGTTGTGGTTACTGTATGCAGGCATATTAGTCTGCCCTTGTTCTGAAAGAACATGACTTACCCAAAGTCTGTAAACCAGGCACTAATAGTAATGAAGACACTTCCAAGCTCTACATCAGCAGGAGGGAAAGAGAAATTTCAAAGTTGCCCAAATCCCTGAAAGATGTGACTTTATGTGCTAATTTTGTCCTGTACTCCCTGTTTCATCTTTCCTTCTTTTCTCATCTGTTTCTTTTTTCTTAAAGTTATGCTGCTAAAGTACAGGTCTGACCAAGTCATCCTGTTCAAGAAACTTCAGTGGCTCCCTATGGCCTCATAGGATAAAATTAAAACTCCTTTAGTTAGTATTTAAAACCCTTCAGGGTCACTCTTCTACCTATTTTTCTATATTAAATTTTCATGACTTCCCCTCATTTCCTTTGCTTTCTACTTGCAACCTGGCTCCCACACAAGTTGGGTGAGAGAGGGGGTAACCATGTACATGTTGCTGAATACAAAGGAGAAGACGCATGACTCCATGGAAAGAAGGTTGCTGCAACATTGCAGACCCTCATAAAGGACAGAATTCGTTTTAGAGTTTCTTCTGGGGAGAGACATGCATGATCCCAGACACTGGGAGAAGAAGAAAGACTTTGGAAATTTCAGACTTGTAAGGTGAGCTGGATCCTCAACATGTCCTTGATTTCTGGCTTGCCTCCCTAGAGACTTTGGAAAGAAAGAGAACTTTCTCTTGGGTGAGATTAGGACTTCTTCTCCCTCCCGATTTTGTTTTGAGCAGAGATCTCATATTACTTTCAGCTAAGGAGCCCATTTGCCATTGTGTATTCTTTGGCTTAATCTAATCTGATGTGAAACTTCACTTATTTTTCTATTAGGTGTTTTCCATGGATAAAAAGGTTTATTTGCTTC
This sequence comes from Petaurus breviceps papuanus, assembly GCF_028583685.1. NCBI lineage: Eukaryota > Metazoa > Chordata > Mammalia > Diprotodontia > Petauridae > Petaurus > Petaurus breviceps. The sequence continues at coordinate 33,022,293 of NW_027187400.1, read as the reverse complement.
TCACTATTCATGAGGATCTTTTGTGTAATCAGCATTTGGTAGAATGGAGACACTCCATTTTACATCCTTACTCTTTCCTGTATAAAATATTACATCCCCTATCTTCTTCACTTTTATGTAAGCTCTCCCTCATCCCTAAAATTTTTTAACTTTATCATGCCTCATTTTTATTGCACCATTCAAGGCTTCATTCAAAGAACACTTCTTCCCCAAGGCCTTTTCTAAAGCCTTCAGTTAGAGTTCTCCACTGCCCCTCAAAGTTATTTTACACACACTTTGACTGACTTATTACACTTATCTTTGCACATATCATTTCATGCTGATAGAATCTAAACTTCTTGTTTTATTGTTGTCTTTGCATCTCCAGCACCTCACACAGTGCCTGACATATAATAGATAATAAATACTTAAAAATTAAATAGAATTTAAAATCTCTGTCTCCTGGTCATTAAGCATCTTGCAAAGGAGAGGGAATGAAGCAATACTGAAGCATTGAAGTACAAGAATGCTGGCTTTTCTACACTTTTTTTTTTTTGCATTTTTATACTTCGGAATTAATCACACATAATTATTGAGTGTTTACTATGTGTACAACATTATGTTAGGCACTTTGGGGTATAAAAGAGCATTTAGTATGTGATCCCTACTCTTTGAATGGTTATAAAAGAGTTGGAGAGAGAAGATCTGAGGAAAGGTAACTAAAGCTACAAAGCAGTGACATCAGATGAAATGGAGAGCCAATTTGAAGAATAGTGGAAGGGGGCCTGGGTTTGGAGTCACATGACATTCATTCTGTTCTTGCTTCTGCCATATGCTAAGTATATGACTTTGGAAAAATTATTTCCCCTCTCTGGGCCTCTTTCCTTCTCTGTCAAGTGAAAAGGCTTGGGTTATATTGGAATCAGTCAAAGGGCTGCACTTGAGGACCTAGAGGGCCACATGTGACCTCAAGACTGCAGGTTCTCTGCCCCTGGTGTTAGATCATCTCTGTGGTGCCTTTCATGCCTAAATTCCATGGTTTTATGAATTTAGAAGAGTAGATTATATTTGTGCTAGAGTGGTCAGTGAAGTCTTAGCCATGGGAGTGGGATCCTAGTTGAGATTGGAGATGGGGCAAAGGGAGCAGTTGACAAAACATCCTGATTTAGAATGGGAGTGAGGGGGGTTTGTGGTCTCCTGGTTTCTCCACTATCATTAGAAACATCTCTGGAGAAATGTAATTATGTGGAGTGGTTGGAATACCTGCTGTAGGGGTCTAGAATTGATATAAAATAGCCTTAATGAATTCAAACAGGTAAATGAAAATTGCATCTCTCTACTGAGAGAAAGTGAGATAGATCCTAATGGATTTGTTCTCAAAGTGAATAATAGTGTTGAATATAGGAAAGTGTTGATGTAATAAACACTTGAATAAATATTGTGTTCTAGCCCATTACTTCTGAGGATATTCATTCAAATAATCAAGAATAGCAGGCCGGGAGAGGCAGACGTCCTAGTTACCTTCAGAAAAGTGAACAATCAGTTGGGTGTTTCTGTACTTTCCATTGTTTGCAAGCAGTATGGGACATCTCCTGTTGCTGAAGAATGAAAAAGAAAGTCATCATTTTCGTATTGAAAACTCTTCATAACCAGGTCCATTCTTACCTGTCATGTCTTCTTATATTTATGTATGATCTGTGGTGTAGCTACACTGCTCTACTTGCTACTTATTTGAAAAAAAAATGACACCTCCCTTATCCATGCCTTGTACTAGCTATCCCTACCAGGCTGTGTTCTGGGGAGTAGAGTTAGATATATGTGAAGAGGACTTACAGTGTTGTCTCTCCATGTGGAGGGGCTAGGACTTCTGGGAGAATAATGGTGAAATATAGGAGAGGTGCTTGGAAGAGTCTGTGGAGAATGTGTACATTCTGTACATACACAAGAGTCTGTACAATGGACTCTCATCGACTAATTATGTGATAAAAGGGAGGGTCTTTGCTTTTGGGGAGATTCAAAAAGGTCTTCCATTATTAGCTACCTTTTCTTTTGACTTTGAGCTTTTGGGGAATCTTGATTATTTTTTCCAATGATGGCATCTATACAAATAGTATTGTAAGGGGAGCTCTGAGGCTACATGACCCCTGAGGAATGGGCCTTGATCCTTGGACTCTGTATTTGTCCTTTGCCATTCTAGATGAAGGGAGTTGAGCCTTCATGACCTTTTGAATTAAAAAAATATAGGTATTTGCCACCCTAGAATTCCAGAATTGGGGCTTTAGGCCAGGTGCTGTAGCTAGTGCAGCATCAATGCTCTAAGGAAAGAAGACTGACTTTCTCAACCCAGGTCAGTGGAGGCTGAAACCAGGTTAAGTCCAGGGGCCATCTACATTCTCACCCAAGCACATCAGTCTCTGGAGGAATAGACTCAAAACTAAACTCACTTCCTATGTAGCCTTGGTCCTACCAACCTGCATTGGACTGAGGTGGTTGGGTGAGAATATGCTCTGACATATTGAGGGTGACTTGTTCTTGCTACGTTTTTGATGTAAATATCCTTCTTATAAAAACTACCCCATGTTAAATGTTGAACTTGAATACTTACTACTGACCCCTCTAACAATTGGGAGTACACAGTCAATGGGAGCTCAGGCTGATGGCATCAGAGAAGTGTCCTTTGAGTGTCCCTCTGGAACACTAAGGAGTGATGTAGCTTGCCTGGCTCTGGGAGAGGTATTAGGTTATACAAATTACAACTGGCATACTCACAGACCTCAGTTTTCTTGGCTTTTTTTACAAAAACTTTGAAGGGTAGATGCTATTATTATTTCTATTTTACAATTAAGGAAACTGAAGCAAACAAAGGTTTATTGACTGGTCCAAGGTCACACAGTTAGTGCTAAATTTGACTTCGGATCTTCCTGACTCCAGGTCCAGGGCCCTATCCATTGAGCCATCAGCTACCTCTTTGTCCTAAACACCAGTTCAGATGAGTCTTCCCATTTTTCTCCAAATTACTCACTTTTATCATTTCTTATAGCACAATAATATTGGAAAGCTGGGATTTGTTCAAAGCAGGACAATCAAAACCTTGAGTCTTTGTCTTAGGATAATTGGTTGAAGGAACTAAGTATGTTTATCCTAATGAAGAAAAGACTCAGGGAGCATGATAGCTACCTTCAAATATTTAAAGGGCTATAATGTGGAGGAGAGATTTGACATATTGTCTTTGGCTTTCTTAGACAAAGCCAGGAGCAATGGGTAGAAGTTACAAAGAGGAAAATTTGAGTTGGACATCAGGTAAAAACATAAGTTCCTAACCATTAGAGTTATTAAAAAGTGGAAGGCATGGTGGGTTTCTCTTTTACTGGAAGTCTTCAAGAAAAGGCAGGATGAAATGTTCAAATGGGGGATTCTTTATATCATGGGTTGTATAAGATAGTTACAAAGTTCCCTTCTAACTCTTAAATTCTGCCACTTTGTATTCTATTATGTACTCATGGCATTATTTGCTTAGATTTTCTATAATTAAAATAAATCAGATATCATATTGTTTATCTTCTCAATGGGTGGCGAAGGGATTGGAGGGGAAGAGAAAATCTGGAACTCAAAATGAAAACAAATTTAAAAAACAAAGATTTTCTATAATTGGTAAGCTTCCAGTTTGTTTCCAGTTCTTGGTCACTGCAAAAAGTGCTACTTTAGGGGCAGCCAGGTGGCTCAGTGTAGCAGCAAGCACCCCAAGCGTCCTCAGGGTTTGCTGCCACCACAGGTTCTTGGATCTGCTTTGATAAAGGAAAGCAACTCAAAATGGGTTAACAAGCTTACTTTAATCAGTCAAATATGTATCGTTTACCTAGTTCAGGGGAAAGAGGTCAGCACCCCGAACTTCAAAGTATACAGGCAGAATTATCAAGACAGAAACAGATCAAGTAGACAGCTTTCCAAACTGTCCAGCCATTCCATCCATACCCAATCAACATCTGGGTTTTCCAAAGCCAGGGGGACTCCAGACAACGGCTTCCCAGAATCCATATCAAATCACAGAACACTTCTCAAAGTGAGCCCCCAAAACAAAGCTATACATCAGGGCTTATATAGCCTTCTCCTGGCTCAGAGAATGTAACAACCTTATTGACTCACTGGCCAATCAAGAAATATCTACTGAAAAACAAGCCTCCCACCCATTACACTCAGTGAGTAAGAGCACTGGCTCCAGTGTCGGGATGACCTGGGGATCAAATCCGGGCTCAGATACTTAGCACCACAACCAGAAATAACTGGCTGTGTAACCTTGAGCAAGTTACTTAACCCCAATTGCTTTAAAAACAAAAGTGCTACTTTGAATATTTTGGTATATATGCGATCTTTTCTTCTGCCCATGACTTCACTGGGATATATTTCCAATAGTAAACTCTTTAGGAATTAGCATTAGAAATAACCACAGAGACGGTGAAATTCAACACTGTCATTTTACAGATGAGTAGATGGAGGCCTCAAGATGGGTAAGTGACTTGTGGAAGGTCTGGCAGCTAGTAAGTAGAAGTGCTAGGACTGGAACTGAAGTGGGCTTACTCAAAATCTCATGTTCTTTCCACCATGCTTTTCCTCCTTGAGGCATTTTAAAGTGAAATTTCTGCTTTTGAAATCTTAAGTGCTTGGGTTCTCTAAGACTCTTGTCTGGGGGCCACTTTGCTGAGGGTGTTCAAACAAGCTACCTGTGGCTGATGAATAATATCCCTGTAAAACCTGTCAGTTATGTTCCTGACATAAAGGTTGAGCTGAGTCCTATGGGTAGTAATCACCACTATTGTAAATTCCTACTCTTTGAAGATAGATAGCCCTATAAATTGATTACCTTTCAGTTTCTGAATTACAGTAAATATATAAGACTGGCTTGCTTTCAAACATTCTGATTCGAACAACGTGATACTTTAATATTGAAGGAATGGAGAAGGTGCTTGCTTGTGAACACTGAGGCTTCTTTAGAAAGGTAGAAGATGGATCAATTCATTGGCTGAGATCTTTTTGAAATGAAAACTTGAATTGTCAAGCTTTTTTCACATTCAGCTTACTATAAAAATGGGTAATATATTCACAGGATTTAGAGCCAGAAGGGACCCAAAGATCATCTCATTCAATTTCGTCTTTTACAAAGGAAGAAATCGACATCCCCGAGAAGGGAAGTTAGTCATTAAATATCCTCTTTCTCTTATATCTAGTGCCCTTTCTGCCACTCTTTCACTACCTTTTTTTGTCAAATCTCTCTCTAAAATCATAGCTCTTAATAATTATGATAATAATAAAAATGAGCCAGCAGTCAATATACATTTATTAAGTATCTACTTTGTGCCAATTCAATGTGATCAGTTTTGGAGATAAATATAAATAAAAAGAAAGACAGCCCCTGCCCTCAAGAGGGTTACAATCTAATGAGTGAAGATAGCACACAAAAGTAAACTGAAAAGTGGTTAGAAGGAGGGAGCCACCATGAGGATAGTGGAGAGATCCAAAGCAGTACAGCTGGTAGGAAGTGGGGAGTTAACTGTCCCAGACCCCCTCCTTAAATGGAGATTTTGGAGCTCTTGGTTCCACCCTCTCGTCAGAAGGCTGTCAGAAGGGCAGAGAATACTGATGAAATGTGAGTATCAAGGTGGAGTAAATCTTGCAGGATGATGAAATTTCTGAGTGATGAGATTCCTGGGGTATGAGAAGTCCCCCCCCCCAAATGTGTAAAAACAATGTAGCCCATGAGAAATGGAAAGTAACAATTCTCAAATACTCAATGACGCTGCCATCTCATCAATGTGGTTGTTGTTTCTAATAATGTAGATGGCAATCCATCCCTGCTTGACCATCTTGGGAAATGTTTGCTCATGATGTCTCATAGGTTTACATCAGGGAATCAACCCAATGTGCTGATGGCCATCTTTGCTTTCCCCTGAGATCTTCAGGATACTATGAGCCACACAGGTGACTTTTTCATGTGATCAGTCCATTTTTTTTTCAATCATTTGTTTCTTTAATGACATCTTTGATTCTAGTATTTTGCAGATCCTCATTGTTGTGTATTACAACCTGTTCATACTGACCATGGTCTTCTCCAGTTTCTTCTGAGAGATCTTTAATTTCAGAGAGATTTTAACATTCCATGATGATGTAACATCAGAATGATTGTGGTGCTAAGAAGATAGACCTTTATATCTGTGAGAAATCTGGAGTCGGTAAAAGAATTTTGCATTTCCTCAAAGGCAATCTAGTCTGCTTTTCTTCTCTTGTTTAATTCTGAGCCTATCTTATAGTCCATATACCATTTTTGTTCAAGATATGTATGTACATATGTGTATATTTATATATTTGCATATGTTAGTCTCTCTTTCTCCCTCTCTCTTTCTCTGTACCTGTGTCTCTGGATGGCATGGGGACTGGACCTGTGATTTCATTGACATAGGGAACTGACAGATAAAGAACCACTCTCAATTCAGGTTGGAATTTTCTCTGCCTTTGAGAGTTACCAAGGACACTGAAAAGTCAAATGACTGGACCAGGGCACACAGCCTATATGTGTCTTGAACTCAGGCCTTCCTGGTTCTGTTCCCCTCTTTATCCCCCATGCTACCTTTCATGTGTAAATGTATATGTATGGTTGTATCCATACATTTTTTCCCCCTTGGAGCAAGAGGGAAAGTTATGGACACATAACACACATACATATATGCTGATATAAAAGTTCTATAGAATGTCTACCTGCTTCATGTTATAATATAGACAGTAAATAGAACAACAATGGGGGTAGCTAGGTAGCACAGTGGATAGTGTCAGGCCTGGAGTCAGGAAGACCTGAGTTTAAATCCAGTCTCAAACAATCACTAGCTTTGTGACCTTGGGCAAGTCATGTAACCCAGCTTGCCTCAGTTTCCTAAACTGAAATGGCAAATCACTCCAGTGTCTCTGCCAAGAAAACTCCAATGGAGTTATGAAGAGCTAGACACAAATGAAATGACTGAACAATGACTTGATAGCAACAATAATAATGGGGGGGACTTATGATAGTGGACTTAAGATCAAATCACTACCACTCCTCAAGGAGTCCAGTCTTACTGAGTGATGCAGACTATGTAATGAAGTCATGAAAACCATCCAAATATCATTGCAGGGTGCAAAAAGCTTAGCACCTACTAAATATCTAGAGATTAAGAGGTGACTAGAACTATATGCCAGGAGACCACTCTCTTATATAAATTTCCTGATAGAAAATTCCTATACTGCAAATTCAAACCTCAAACTATCCTTAAGAATTCTGGAAATAGACTGAAAACAGCATTATTATGCATTATTTCCATAATCACACAGACATTACATTGATCTATAAATAGAAGATTATTTTGAATTGATTTTTCCAACCCAAATATTCAGTCTCCAAACCACATGGAAGGGAAAGCTTTCAAAATATAAAGACCTAGCAGAGGAGTTCAAGAACAGGTGGGAAAGCATGTCACATGCCATCCCTGACTCTACTGGAGGTGTATCAAGGAAGTTGTTAATAAGTCTGCATACGAAGACCTTACCTCCCAATGTAATTATTCAATTATGAAAAGCAATTGTTGTGTCCATCTGTGAAACAGTCCTCAGAATAATAAAGGAATAATAGTGAGAGAATGACTTGCCCTTGGAAGTCTCTTCAAAATGGATGAAAAGACAAGATGATGATGATGATGATGATATTTATAGAAACAAATTATATTTATATAATTCTATTAGTATACAGTGAACAACCAGGATGGGAAAGGACCTTGAGTTCATTTCATGCAAGGAAAATTGAAAGAACTGGAGAACGCAAGATTCAGGGGGAATAATGATAATTCTTCGATTATGTGAAGGGCTTTTGTGTAGAAGAGGGATCAGGCTTATTTTGTTTGACTCTAGAGGGAAGAACCAGGAGCAATGGTGTAACTTGAAGGATGCATATTTTGGTTTTAGGCAAGGAAAAACTTATAAAAAGTATCTTTTTTACATTACTTTCATTTTTATATCTATCTCTCCTCCCTAGCCAATAAGCTGCCCATTGCTTGTAAGAATGAATAAAAGAGAAAGCGTAAAGAGTAGTTCATCAAACCCAATCAATGAACCAATCCTGGCTAACAGTGTATACAACATTCCTTACCCCTGGCATCCCACCTTTGTGAAAAAAGGAAGAAAGTGCATTTTCTCACTTCTTTTCTGGGTTCAAGTTCAAGGAGGAAAAAAACCAAACACCTTAACAATGCTCTCAAAAAGTGCAAGGGGCTGCCTTAGGAGGTAGTAGGATGCCCCTAATTATAGATATTCTAGGAGAAACTGGATAAGTACTTGCCAAGTGTTGCGTAATGGGGGTTCTTTTATGCATATGAGTTAAACTAGCGAGTATTGAGGTTTCTCCCAGCTATGAGGTTCCATAATTCTGTGTGACATTCATATATAATGCTTTAGGGTTTATAAAACACTTTACCACGCTGTAAAGCATCACAAGAACCTTGCAAGGGAAGTGCCTCCGTTTTTCTTTTTAAAAAGAGGAAGCTGAGGTTTATAGAAAAAAAGGAAATTTGATCAGGGTCACACAGATGATGTCAGAGGTAGGATTTCAACCTGAGTCTCCACAGACTTCAAGTCCATTCTGACTGGGTCCACTACAATTTCATGTCACATAACCTCAACTGCACCCATATTGTTACTAGCTAAACCTACTGTATTCCCCTCATCAACCCACTATACTCACCATAGCAGCTGTTTCAAAAACTTTTCATCTAGCCTTAAACCTCCCTTGCCTCATATTTTACAGAAAAAATGAAGCCATTTGCCATGAGCTCCTTCTCCCCTCTTCCTCATCTCCTATCACTCAGGTGCTTTCTTCACCTATTTCCTCCTTAACACCTGTCTTACATAATGAAGTACCCTTACTACTTACCAAGGCTACCTGCTCTATTTGTTTAAGTGATCCCATTTTATCCTGGATCCTCAACAGACTGCCTCATCTCTCATTTCCACACATTCCATTCTCTCTCTCTCTCTCTCTCTCTCTCTCTCTCTCTCTCTCTCTCTCTGTGTGTGTGTGTGTGTGTCTCTCTTTCTCTCTCTCTCTCTCTCTCTCTCTCACACACACACACACACACACAGAATTCATCAGTCACCTATAATGCACCACAAAGTAAGATTAGTGGAAAACACCTGCCTTCTCAGAATCCATAGTCCCAAATGGACAAAATCATTTACTTGACATTTTAAAGCCTCTTCAACATGAATGATTCAAGATTGGCAGGAAAAAAACCACTGTGTTTCAGATGGTCACAGACTTGAGCTGGAAGGGACTTGAAGTGGTCATCCCATCTATCCCAGCCTCCAGGCCTGACAGCTCAACCATTCCGAGCAGATGGTTCTCTCCATTTCAGCCACGGGAGACATGTAACACAACACATGGCATTCCACGACTGGATGCTGCCATCTCTCTCTTTTCCAAATAGCACTTCCCCATCCACCCAGTGACAGAATATTTGCTATTGAGGTGCTTTCATTGCCCTTCTATGAATGCTCAGCTCAAACCAGCGCCGATTTTAATCCAAGACGGGAAATTTGTGGGGGAAACCACGTGATCAGATCCCATAGTTTGTGTTCAGTAAGCAAATTATTTTTCTTTGGAGGCATTAAGGGTAAATAAAGGCTTAATGAATCAAGTCTTTTGAATGTCTCTGGCTCCTTTAATTTGAAGTTTACAAGGTTCTTGTAAATTAAAAATGGGAGAAGAAATCCCTTCCCATCCTGTGCTCACCTCCTCTGGGCAGGAACAATTCCATTGTTTTGATTTTAATGTCCCTAAAGCCCTTATCTCTTTGAAAAATTATTCCTTAATTTTTATGAGGTTGCTGGGAAGACTGGGGAAGTTGAATGATTGCTCTATATCCTGCTTTCCTTCTCCTTTGAGTTCGGAGGGAGCACTTATTGTTCCCTGGGTAGAAAATAAAGGTGGAAGTGTTCACTTTTAATTTACGGCTTGCAATAAGCAGGCCTTTATCAACATTCTGCCAACAAATTATTTTTATCGCCAGCCTCCGAGAGCCTCAGGCCATGAGAATGCTGGCACAACGAACACACAATCATGGCAACTCTAATTCCAACATCAGGTGTAACCTCTCAAAGCCTCAGTTTTCCTTCCCCCTCCCAGTTGTTAGGAGACTGATATAATAGAATGTACGTAAAGCACGATACAAATTTGAAAGGCAGCAGTAGTATTATCAATCAATCGATCGACCTTCATTAAGTGCAAAATATGTGCCAGGCATTTTGTGTGAAGCTGAAGAGATATGAAAAGAGGCAAAAGGCAGCCTCTGCCATAAAAGAGCTCACAAGATAATGAGGAGACAAAATGCAAACAAATATGTATGAAACAAGCAACATACAGGATAAATGGGAAATAATTGAAAGGGAACGGTATTGGAATCAAAAGGGGGTAGGGATGGCTTCCTGTAGAAGATGAGACTTTAACTGGGACTTAAAGGAAGGCAGAGGTGTCAGCAGTCAGAATTGAGGAGGGAGAGAATTCTGGGCATGATGGAACAGCCAGAGAAAAAGCCCAGAGCCAAGAGATAGAGCCTTTTGTTTGTGGAACAGCCAAGAGGCCAGTGTCACTGGATCAAAGAGGATGTGTCAGGGAGGAAAGTTTAAGAAGTCTGGAAAGTAAGGAGAGGGCTGGGTTATGAAGGGCTCTGAATGCCAAACAGCAATTTGTATTTGCTCCTGGAGGCAATAGAAAACCACTAGAGTTTATTGAGGGGGGGTGATGTGATCAGACTTGCACTTTAGGAAAATCATTTTAGTGACTTAATGGAGGATGGATTGGAATGGGGAGAGACTCGAGACAGGCAAGCCTTTCAGCAGGCTGGGGTAATTATCCAGGTGTGAGGTGATAAGGGCCTGTAGCAGAGGGGCAGCAGTGTGAGAGGAAAGAAAATGTGAGATGTGGCAAAGATGAAATTAACTGACCCTGGCCACAGCTTGGACATGGGGAGGGAGGGGGAAGAGGGGGAGAGGGAGAGGAAGAGAGAGAGAGAGAGAGAGAGAGAGAGAGAGAGAGAGAGAGAGAGAGAGAGAGAGAGAGAGAGAGAGAGAGGGAGAGGGAGAGAGAGAGAGAGAGAGAGAGAGAGAGAGAGAGAGAGAGAGAGAGAGAGAGAGAGAGAGAGAGAGAGAGAGAGAGAGAGAGAGAGACAGAAAGACAAAGAGAGTGACAGATACAGAAAGGGAACACAGATTGTGAGCTCAGTCTACAGAAGGGGTTCTACTAGTGAGCAAAGTTCTGTTTATTGGATTGGAGGGAAGAAGGAGGGAAAAATCCCTTTTCTCTGCAGACATTACCCTCAAGGCTCAAAGACTATATGACTTACAGTCAGGAGGATCTGAATTTGGAGTCTATCTCTAATAGTGGGTCACTAAAGGCCATTCATGTAAGCTTTTTGAGCCTCAGTTTTCTCATTTGTTAAAATGAGAATGACAAATATTTATAGTTTCTGCATCGGTGGGTTATTATGTAGATTATGAGACAATGTTCATAACGTCCTTTGCAAATTTCAAAGACATTCATCTTCTGACATTATAAAGGAGAACATGGGGCAAATTTTGCAGAAAAGAAAGCTTAAATTTTGCCTTTCCTCTTCTCTATTTAGTATGTGTGTGTGTTTGTATACACACATATATACACATATATGCACATACATACATATATACACTTACACATTGTGTATGCATATATGTATATATACATACACACATATATTGTGTGTATATATTCCTATGCAAGTTTATTGCCATGATAGAATGTAAACTCCTTAAAAGACGGGACTTTTTTACGTTGATTTTCATAACTCTAGTCCCTAATTCAGTGCTTGATACGTAGTGGGTTCTTAATAAATGCTTATTGATTGATTCTATGATTTTCCACTTTTCCTCTTCCTCCTCCTCCCTTTTCCCATTTTATGATCTCTTTGGGATATAACCCTAGAAGTGGTAATGCTGGGTCAAAGGGTATGCACATTTTTATAGCGCTTTGGGTATAGTTCCCAATTGTTCTCCAGAAGGGTTGGATCAACTCACACCTCCACCAACAATGAATTAGTGTTCCAACTTTCCCACATCTTCTCCAACATTTATCATTTTCTTGTTTTGGCATCTTAGCCAATTTGATAGGTGTGATGTGGTACCTCAAAGTTCTTTTGATTTGCATCTGTCTAATCAATAGTGATTTAGAGCATTTTTTTCACATGACTATAGATAACTTTAATTTTTTTTTAAAGCAATTGGGGTTAAGTAACTTGCTCAAGGTTACATGGCCAGTTATTATTTCTGGGTGTGGTGCTGAGTATCTGAGCCCGGATTTGATCCAGGTCATCCTGACACTGGAGCCAGTGCTCTTACTCGCTGAGCCACCTGGCCGCCCCTGATAACTTTAATTTTTTTCTCTGAAAACTGCCTGTTCATATCCTTTGATCATTTATCAACTAGGAAATTACTTGTATTTTTGTGGATTTGACTCAGTTCTATATATATATTTTAGAAATGAGGCCTTTATTAGAGATAATGGATGTTAAAATTCTAGGAAAGAATCTTCTATTAAAACTTTGTGTCAGGATATAAATTCTAATTCCCTTGTTCACATCTCTCAAAGATTACTACATCTTAAACCTCATATCTAATTGAAGTATGAAGGGTTTGGCTCATTAGAAGAATTCCCAGCAGCAGATGAAGGACAAGGTTCCTTCCTAGGTGGGTAGCCACTTACTCTGCCTATAATATAGGTCCTGGCCTTGTCATACTGCATTAAATCATAACAAGCCTCAGAATTAAATGCCCCCTGCTTTGTGAGTGATGGGTTTTTATAGAACAAAAAATACATATGAATATTATGTATATGAATAATACACAATCATGCACATATGTGCATGTATGCCCACACTTGCATGTATATATGTATGCTAATATGAGCCTGGAGATCGCTAATTGCTTATATAAGAGTTTGTAAAAAGAAATGAAATAAAAAAGTCACAAAATAGAATATATATACACACACAGATATCTCCTCAAACCCAAATTCCATCTCCTTAACATAGAATCTTGGGATTGGAAGTGAATTTGGAGACTATCTACTTAGATCCTGAAAAAGTATTCTTTCCACTGAACCCTGTCATGTTTTAATCCAGCCCCTACAGTGAAGGGGAATTTATAATTTTTGACTGCAGTCTATTCTTTAGCAGATATATTTATTAGGAAGTTTTTCTTTACATGCACCCTAACTCTACAGCTTTCATCGATTACTCTTGCTTTAATCCTTTTTGCCCTAGCAGTACAATCCCTCTTGCCCATAACAACCTTTCATATACTTGACGCTAGATAACATGTCTTCCTTCCCCCACCCCTACGAACCTGTTATTCAATCTGAATATTCCCAGTTACTTAAAATAATCTCTAAATGGCTTGGTCTTCAGGTCTTTAAACATCCTGGGAGGTTTTCTATCTTATTGCTATCCTCCCTAAAATATGGAGTCCAAAGCTGAACACAACAAACCAGACTTTCTGGGGTCCAGGTACCACAGGAGGTTCTAGAAGAAAGGAGGAAAGGTATTGACTTATGTATTTGGAATGGACTAAGTACCTCACATTTTCCCTCACCTTTCTACCTTCTTATTTCCATGTCCTACCTATCCCTAAATTCAGATTTGATATATTTGGGGAAAGTTTTGAAAGTCCAAAGGAAACTTGAAATAATTCTTTTGAAAATAGCAAAGAAAGCAAAAAATAAGGTACATAACAAAGATTGATTATAAGGGATCCATAAGGACATACTGTTTATTTTTTGTATATGTAAAATATAAAATTTGTGTCTAAATTTCTTATTAATGATTGAGTAGTTCATAAGAAAGATTGGGGAAAACCTGGGCATGATATGAATTTAAAGTCAAGTCATTTAGGGACAGCTAAAAAGAGTAATTATTTTATAAAAATGAGGTTCAAGGGGAAGAATTGGTACATAGGAATTCGATAGGGGAGGAGGGCTGGTAGTTCTGGTAACCTACTTTCATCAGGAATGGGTGTAAGAGGGAATAATACATATATTTAAAAAGAATATAGAAGTCTTCTAAATTCAGAAGAAATAAAATGGTAGGGTCATAGGGAGGAGGAAGGGGACAAGGGAGGGTGAGAGAATAGGTAAATAGGGGTATAGAAGGGTGTTAGATTTATGGGAATGGGAGGATAGGGGAAGGATCCTTGGAGGGGGGTAGGCAAGTCATAGGAGGGCAAGGTAGTGGGTAAAAGTAAAGTAGAGGAGGCAGGAGGGATAGGAGACAAGAGATATGCATGTACATAAAAATGCAGATCAGGAGTAGAATAGGTTGGGGAATGTATATGTCTATATATGTATGCATATATGTATATGTGTATGTATATTTCTATAGATATGGAGAAACATATCTAAACTTTATTTTAGCCTTCTGGGGGGTTGGAGAG
>NW_027187400.1:32927184-33007778 GCF_028583685.1 Petaurus breviceps papuanus | reverse complement strand
CCTTCTGGGGGGTTGGAGAGGGTATGTATATATTTATAACTATAGAGAAACATATCTAAACTTTATTGTAACCTTCTGGGTTGGGGAGAAGAAAAAAGAACAAAGTGAAAAAGTACACAGCAGAGAACAAAAGAAAACTCACAAGGAAGTAAAGAAAAGATGGACAATTCTCAACACAAGTATTATTTATCTCACAGGCTTTCTTGAAATGAACATTTATTGTTACACATTTTGAATCCTCTCTTATGTTCTGCTATGCATATGACATGCTTTTATTTCTTTCTAACTTTGAATTAAAGTGCCAATATTTTAAGTTTATGGCATGTTTTTGTTTACTTTCTCTATTCTTTGTTTGTGTTCTGGCATTTGAGTCTCAAATAAAATTTTGGAGGAAAAAAAGAAAATAGCAAAAAAAAAAAAAACCGTGTATGAAAACACATCCCAGGGAAGTCTTAATAAAGAGGAGAAAAGTTAAGAGAAAGGTTGCATGGTATCATGGATAGCTCTCTGGACAAAGAATCAGGAAGACATGGGTTTGAATCCTGCTTCACGCATTTAATAGCCTTCCAACTGACCAAGTCACTTATCCTCTCCCAGCTTCAGCTTCTTTGAGTATAAACTAGGAATAGCAATGAGAGGGACCTCCCAGAGTGATTGTGATGATCAAATTACATAACGCATGTAAAGTGTTTTGCATTTCTTAGAGTACTGCAAAAAGGGTAGTTATGAAGATACAGTTAATGGACTTGCTTATAAAATAGGGACAGGAAGAGGACTTATCTCATAGGATTATTATGAGAATCAAATGACATAATGTACATACAATCACTTTGTAAAACTTAAATTGCTAAATAAATATGAACTAGTATTGCTATTATCTGGTTATAACCTCTATATTCTGCCCTGGTCTAACATACTGTAGGGCACTGAGCTGGAAGAAGGCAGGATCTGGAGGAAGAAGGGATTAATAGTACTTTCATCTTTCATTAGCTTGCTACCTTAGGCAAGTCATTTAATCTTTTTAGGCTTCAGTTTCCCCATCTGTAAGATGAGGACAATAATACTTGTAGAGACAGGTGCAATAATAATATAGGTAAAACACTTTGCAAACTTTCAAATCCTAAATAAATTGATGCTCCTTTTATTTTTTATTACTCCTTTTTATAACTCCTTTTAACAAATAGCAAAGAAGAAAAGCCCTAAACCTGAATACCTTGTGATAATAAACCACACAGTAGTCACTGAAGCTTAAAAGACATCAACTCTTTTGTACTTGATTTCCTTCTTCCCAGCACATTCTGTGATCAACTTGGAAAGAATTCAATCTTTCTACAGTTTCCAGTTCATGAAATGGTTGCATTCAATGATGTGGAACTCCTGTTTTCTACAAAAAGCTGTGGGTGGGGAGCATTTGAAAGTATTAGCCTAGTCTCTAAACCCTGTTGGGAGAACAGGAAGAACATTTGATTAGCCAGGTCAACCCTTAGGGGGCTGACTCTTGGGAAGTCACAATTTGCTTGATCCACTTCCAATCCCAAGGGAAAACAATTGTATAATGACAAAACTTAGGAAACCAAATCTCTGTAATAATATCACTCCCACTCCTATTGTACTTTGAGATTAAACATGCTTTCCTTAAAACACTTGTGTGAGGTAGGTAGAATAGATAGTATCATCTCCATTTACTGGATGAGGAAATTGAGACTCTGAGAGGTTATGACTTGCCCTATGTGACCCATCTAGAAAGAGTCAGAGGCTGAAGCAAACCTGGGACTTCTGATGCCAAGACCCTTGTATTTTCCAGCTAAATGGCACAATGGTTAGATAGAATGTTGGGCTCACAATTAAGAATACTTGTTTTTATTTTATTAAAAAAAATTTTTTTTTTAAGAAATTGGGGTTAAGTAACTTGCTCAAGGTTATACGGCCAGTCATTTCTGGGTGTGGTGCTGAATTATCTGAGCCCAGATTTGATCCAGGTCATCCCGACACTGGAGCCGGTACTCTTACTCGCTGAGCCACCTGGCTGCCCCTAAGCAATTGGGGTTAAGTAACTTGCTCAAGGTTATACGGCCAGTCATTTCTGGGTGTGGTGCTAAGTATCTGAGCCCGGATTCGATCCCAGGTCATCCCGACACTGGAGCCGTACTCTTACTCGCTGAGCCACCTGGCCGCCCCTAAGCAATTGGGGTTAAGTAACTTGCTCAAGGTTATACGGCCAGTCATTTCTGGGTGTGGTGCTGAGTATCTGAGCCCAGATTTGATCCAGGTCATCCCGACACTGGAGCCGGTGCTCTTACTCACTGAGCCACCTGGCCGCCCCTAAGAATACTTGTTTTTAAATCCTGTCTAAGGTACTCCCTAGCTAGGTGATCCTAGGCAAATCACTTAAATTCTGTGAACCCCAGTTTCGCCATCTATAAAGTGGAGATGATAATAACAAGTACCTCCTAGGGTTGTGAGGACCAAATGAGATGTTATGTAAAGTTCACTGCAAACCTTAAAGCGCTATACAAATGCTAGCGATTATTTCCACAACATCGTACTACCGTTTACAAAGCATCAGTACATAGCTCTCCGAGTCCTATCCCCTATGACTCCTGTCTCCTTTTTTGACATTCTTATGGTGAGAGGAGGCTGGGCAAGGCTTGGGATGTTTCTGGTCCCCTGAAATCAGGAAGATGATGGTGAGGAGATAAATCCCATGTTTTCATCCTGGATGACATTCCACCAACTTCAGTCCAAAGCCATCGGTCCCTCATCTGAACCAAGAGCACTCATATCACTATTGAGCTAATGATGTGCTACTACTACTTAATCATGTCACACTACCCTGGGATATATCTTCTGTTCTTGCCTTGTATTGTCACCTAATTTATGTGCCTTTGTGTATGTGGGAACTTGGTGAGGGCAGAGATGGCTTTTATTTCCCACACTGATCACAGGATCTTTGGATCATTCATTTAGCTCTGTAAGGAACCTTAGAGGACATCTAAATTAACTTTGCTGATTTTACAGATGAGAAAATTACTTGATATCTATTTATTAAGCATTTCGCATATTCCAAGCACTATACCAAACACTGGTGATATAGATGAAGACAAAAACTTGATCCCTGAACTCAAGGAGGTCACATTCTAATGAATCCAGGAAGGTTAGTCATTTGCCTGAGGTAAACATTTAGTTAGCGGTGGAGTTGGGACTAGAACTCAGGTCTTTTTTTTTAAAGAATGTTTTTATTTTATTTTTTCTCAATTACATGTAAAAAGCATTTTAAGAACATTTTAAAATAAACTTTCAAATTCTCTCCCCCCTTCTCTTTGCCCTCACTGATAAGGCAAGCATTTTGATATAGATTATACATGTATAGTCATGTAAAACATCTCCATATTAGCCATATTGCAAAAAAAGAACAGAGACCTCTCCCAAAAAAATAAGAAAAAAAGAAGGTAAAAAGTATGTTTCAATCTGCATTCAGATTCCATCAGTTCTTTCTCTGGTGGTGGATAGTATTGTAAATCATGAGTCCTTTGGAATTGCCTTGGATCATTGTTTTAATCAGAATAGTTGTCATTCATGTTTTTTTTTTTTTAAAGCAATTGGGGTTAAGTAACTTGCTCAAGGTTACACGGCTAGTTATTTCTGGGTGTGGTGCTGAGTATCTGAGGCCGGATTTGATCCAGGTCATCCTGACACTGGAGCTGGTGCTCTTACTCGCTGAGCCACCTGGCTGCCCCTAAGCAATTGGGGTTAAGTAACTTGCTTAAGGTTACATGGCCAGGTGTTTCTGGGTGAGTGCTAAGTGTCTGAGCCCGGGATTCGATCTCCAGGTCTTCTCAACACTGGAGCCGGTGCTCTTACTCGCTGTGCTACCTGGCTGCCCCGTCATTCATGGTTGATCATCATACAATATGGCTGTTATTCCTGGTTGTGTGCATTTCATTTTGCATCAGTTCATGTAAGTCTTCCCAGGTTTTTCTGAAAGCATCCTGCTTGTCATTTCTTATAAAAACTAGTATTTCATCACAATCATATGCCACAACTTAGAATCCAAGTCTTCTGACTTTAATTCAATATTCTGTCTCAAAATTCAAACACAGCTTCCACCATCAAGAATTTTTAGTTGAATTTCCTGCATGTAGATCACAAAGGTCTGCACAGCTGGAGTGAGGCTCAAGGGCTGAGCTTTGTTTTGGAAAAAATATCTTGATTATAAAGGTAATTTTTTCCATTGTCAGGTAAGTATTAACTAGCTGTGACTAATTGGGACAGTACTGGGAACAGTGTAGGTGCTTAATCAGTGTTGCCAGGGGTTACTAGATGGTGCCGTGGATAGAGTGCTGGATCTGGAGTCAGGAAGACATCTTCCTGAGTTCAAATCTCGCCTGAGATACTTACTAGCTGTGTGACCCTGGGTAAGTCACTTAACCTTGTTTGTCTCAGTTTCCCCATCTGTAAAATGAGGAAACAGAAAACCACTCATGATGAGTTGGATACAAATGAAAACATTTGAACAATAAAATAAATGTTGCCACTGAGTGAGGACCCCTGGGAGCCATAGGGATCATGGAGAACATAATAGCTCTCTTCATGTATTTGAAGGCTATCATATGGAAGAGGGATTAGATTTGCCTGTTTGATCTCAAAGGGTGGAACTAGGAACATTGAGTGGCAAGTTTTGAAGAAAACTATGACTAGTGGAGAAAACAACAACTCAGTAATATTTAGAGCTCTCCTAAAGTGGAGTGAGGAGTCTCTGGAGGTGGTGGGTTCCTCCTCATCAGAAGTCTTTAAGAAGAAGCTGGGTATTGGTATTTTTGGTACTTGTAGAGGTCTTTTGCAGGTATAGGTTGGGCTGGATGGCAGCTGAGGTCTCTTCCCAAGCTACACTTCTGTGATGTGTATAGTTTTATCTCTTCTCTTAATCTGACATTGATTTTGACCTTTGCTTTAATTGGTGGATGGACTGTACATAAACAATTGATCTCGAATTGACTCTTCAATCAGTACTAGTCATTTTCTATTAAGATATAGTCATTTTCATTTTTGTCATATTATTCTGTGCTGGCCAGGTCTATTGCCTTCAAGCTTTCTTTCTGAATAAAATATTCATGATATATATGCATGAGGATTCCGGGTAGTTTACATGCTTTTGGCCTCTTTCATCTTTTAATCCCAAGCTATATTTTCTGACCTCTTTGTCATTGTTCTCCTTTGTGTTCACTTTTGCCTTGAAATCACTGAGTATCAAGGTATATGTTAATTTTCTTTGGAGGATAGTAGTCTTTGTTGAATTTCCATTTTCCCCCTTATTTTTCTGCAACAGATTTTGGTGTATCAGCTGTATTTATTGTCATGGTGGTCTTTTCCTTATGCTTATCATAAGCTCATCAAGGTGAGATGATCAAAATGATATTGAACAAACCCCACAGAAATATGTGTTCATATTTGTATTCTTTAGACTCATATGTCTGGCACATAATGAATGCTTAAAATGTACTTTCTTTTTCCATCTTATCTATCTATATCTATCTATCTATCTATCTATCTATCTATCTATCTATCTATCTATCTATCTATCTATCTATCTATCTATCTACCTGTCTGTGTATGTATGTATGTATCTATCTATCTATCTCTATATGTCATCTCTGTCTGTCAGTCTATGTATCTATCTTTCTATCTCTGTATATCATCTATCTCTGAAAGTCATCTATCTATCTGTCTGTCTGTCTGTCTCTCATCTCTCTATCTATCTATTTCTGGGAGGGAACTTCAAAGTTCTCTAGTCCAATCCCCTCATTATATAGATAAACAAAGTGAGGCTCAGGTAAGTTAAGTGAGTTGCCCAAGGTAACACAGTAAGTACCACAGGTTGACTTTGAACTCAACTCCTTGGTTCCAAATCGAATGCTTTTTCTACTACATTTTTGTGTAGAACATTCATATGTACTTATACCTCAATGAAACTATGATCTCATCAATATGGGTGCTCCTTTTTCTAGGGCTAATAACAATTTCTATACACTCTCATCCTATGTCATATGTCTTGTTGAAGTGTGTGTATTGATCTTTCCAATGGACTAGATACTTTCCGCGGGTTCTTTTAATATTTCTTGGGCATCAGTGCCCAATTATATATCTGTGTACATATACAGAGTATGACATCAGTGCAGCCCTGAGAAGCCCCATATATCTGTAATCCCTTATTCTTTTTACATGACCAGTCCACCTCTTTTTCTGCTCTCATATATCCCCAATGAAGTCTTTTTCATTACTCCTCATGTATAAATCATTGCTGGTAAAGGTAATATGCTATAGTCACTTTACAGTCACCATACATTTTTCATCACCCATTGGGTCACCTGCAGCTGTGATTATTATAAGACTACAATATTCCAACATGTATAGTCATATAGCATATGTAGTAGACTTTTTCTTTTCCTTTTTTAAAGTCTAGACCTGTGATGTCAGTCATAGAGGAAACTTCTTCCCTCAGTGAACCTCAGCAAATTATCTGGGACTTATAGCTTTAGAGGGCTTCCCAAGGCACTGAGAAATGAAGTCCCACATGGGATATGTGCCAGGGGTAGGACTTGCAGTTAGGTCTTACTGGTGTCCAGTTTCTCAGCTGGAATGTAAATTCAAGGTCATATTGTCATGAGGTGGTTGGATCTACAATCACAAGATTATAGAGGTTGACACAGAAAGGATCTTAGAAGCCATGAAGTTTAACTTCCTCATTGTACAGATGAGGAAAATGAGGCTCAGAGATGTGGTGACTTACCCAGAATCACATATTGTGTACATGTCTCAGTCTGGATTTGAATTCAGATCTTTTTGACTCCAAGTTCAAAACTCTCTTAATTGTGCCTTCTAGCAGCAACCCCTTTATTTTGAAAAACCAGGAGGCTAAGTCACTTGCCCAAGGTTAAACAAGTATTAAGTGGTAATGATGGAATTTGTGCCCATTCTTTCCTTTTCACCATGCTCTGTTGACTCCAAGGTCAGTGTTCTATTCATCCTGCCATAAGGCACAGGATAACATTGGTATTGAAAAGGAATTGAAGGGTGGCTAGGTGGCACAGTGAGTAAAGCTCCAGCCCTAGAGTCAGGAGGACCCAAGTTCGGTTCCAGCCTCAGACACTTAACACACAAACACACACACACACACACACACACACACACACACTAGCCGTATAACCTCGGGCAAGTTACTTAACCCCAATTGCCTTCCAAAAGGCAAAAAAAAAAAAAGAAAAGAAAAGGTATTGAAGAAATAGAAGAGAAAGCTAGACATGGGTGTCTGGATAGGGAGTAATGTTTGTAGATAAGAAAGAGAAATCTGGAGCCAAACACTCTCGATTGCTTTGGGGAACTATCATGGTGCTTTCTTTTCCTCTGTCCCCTCAGGAGACATCAATGAATGTTCTGATTTTTCCAAGGTTTAGGGTTCTTCTCTAAATTCAATTCAATCTGACAAGTATTTATCAAGCACTTGGAAAGATTGAAGGTAAGAAGAGAAGAGGACAGTAGAGGATGAGATGGATAAATAGTGTCATGGAAGAAATGAGCATGAGCTTGGACAGACTTTGGGAGATAGGAGGGGATAAAAGGGTCTGGCATACTATGGCCCATGGCGTCATGACTGAATGTTTGAACAACAAGTGTTCAAAGCCCTAGGTAAGTTTTCAGGGATAGAAAGACAAAAATGAAACAACCTCTGCCCTCAAGGAGTTTCCCTTCTGCTAGCTAGAGCCTATAACTTTAAGCAAAGAGGTAAGTGAATAACTAGCATTTGTCAAACATTTGCTGTGTATCAGTCATTGTACTAAGCACTGAGGATTCAATTACAAGCAAAAATGAAAGACAGACCCTTTGCTTAACTTACATTCTAATGGGGGAAGACAATACATAATAAGGAGCTGAAAAGCAGGGTGAGGGGAAAAAAGTACCCATGCAGGGTACTTTCTAGAGTCCGAGGAATGAAACATGGTTGGCTTGGGTCTATCTTCAAAATGGCAGCCCTAGAAGGATCCCACCAACAGAGAAGAAGGATGGCATGACAGAGGGATATTCTAGGGTGAGAAGGCAGCTGAATCATGGTGGTAAACATGTAGAGTTAGTCAGAAACACAAACAGGAAGGGAATGAAGTGTGGCCAGCCTGGGCCACTTTCCAAGATAATAAATGCATTGAGAATGAGGGAAGTTCTGAAAGAGAGCAATGGCTCCTGGAGTCTTTCTTGGGCAATGGAAGCAGTCTACTTGACTAAGATTAGGCCAATAGAATCATTGAAAGAGGGCTGGAAGGGACCTCAGAGGTCATTCTGCCCAACCGCCTCACTTTATAGAGGTCTAAAGAGGGGAAGAGTTATGCAGTCATTAATGAGCTGATCTGGGATTCAAACTCAGGCCTCCTAACTCCAAATTCCTTGATGTTTCCACTGTGCCACATTAACTTAAATGACTCATTAATGGCTGCAGAGAATGGCAGTGCTGAGCAAGTTTCCAATGGCTGTGCATTTGGTGGAAGGTAAAATTCTTGGTGTGGGTTTCCAGTCCTAGATAAATAGCCCTTTGTATATATTTGAGTTCTTATCCCTTTACCTTACATGTGATTAAGTTATTACCCCATTTGTTTTAAAGACTTGTCTTATCACCTATTTACAAGACTTATGGATTTCTCATTACTTCCTTTGATAGGATTCAAGTTAAAGTACCTCTCTCTCTCTCTCTCTCTCTCTCTTTCCATCCAAGCACTGCCTATAAAATGAGAATGGTGGGATAATGACGAGAGAGGGGAGGTGGGAGCAGTGGAAGAGCTGCCTGAAAATCGAGGTCATTTTTATAGCTTCTGCTTGTATACCCTGGAGATTTATTAAATGAACATACAAGATTCCTTCCGTTCTTTTTCCCGACAGTCTTGTAGAAATGCCTAACGTTGATACACTCTGACATCAGGGTCTCTGGTGGAAACAGCCCATGTGGGCTAATGCTTCCTCTCAGCTGTCACCTAACCTGGGCCGAGAGCTCAGACAGCTCCCGCAATGCTCACTGTTATTGCAAAAACATAGCTACTTGTCACAAGTGGTGAGATTTGCTATCTGATTCAGGATCTTTGTTCATGGAGAGAAGTTGGTGATCTTGGGGCTATTATACCAACGTTCTTCGGTTTGAGTAGTGTGGAGGGAACTTTTTCCACCAAGGGAGATTGCAATCCATTTTTGACTTAACAGGTAAGTCCTAGAGAGTTGTTTGAAGTCACATGAAGTGTTAATAATTTTCTTAGGGCACCAAGATAATAACTGTACCAGGTGGAATTTGAGCCCAATTGTTACTGACTCCAAACCCAGTACTTTATCCATGACACCATGTTAGCAATCCGCCTGGCACATAGGCACATAGTAGAAGCTGAAAAAGTGCTTGTTGGTTGACTGGGAAGAAAAGACAACTTGTGGGTTTAGAACTTAGGTCTCTTAGAATGGAAGCACAAGCCATCTGTCCAAGAACAAAGTCCAGGGTCTTACTCCTATGGGAGTTAATCTACATTGAAATTTATTTAGCCTAGTCTGGTAGCATACACCTTTAATCCCTGCTACTGGGAAGCTGAGGTGGGTGGAACACTGGAACTCAGAAGTTCTGGGCCATAGAAAGGCCAAAGCTGATCAGGTGTCCACATGTGCAACTCCGGCACCAATATGGTAAGACCCCGGGAGTGGAGGGCCACCAAAGAGGGGCAAACTGGCTCAGGCCAGAAACGGAGCAGGCAGAAGCTGAGTAATATAAGAAAACCAGCCTTCACTGAAAATAATAATAATAAAACTAACATTTATATAGAGCCTACTATATATCAAGTGTGGCAGCTAGGTGGCACAGTGGATAGAGTGCCAGGCCTGGAGTCAGGAAGACTGGAGTTCAAATCTGGCTTCAGACACTTACTAGCTGTGTGACCCTGGGCAAGTCACTTAATCTTGTTTGCCTCAGTTTCCTCACCTATAAAATGAGCTGGAGAAGGAAATGGCAAATCACTCCAGTATCTTTGCCAAGAAAACCCCAAATGGGGTCATGAAGAGTCAGACACAAGTGAAAATGACTGAACCACAACAACATATATCAGACACTATACTAGGCACTTTACAAATATTGTCTAACTTGCTCCTTGCAACAATCTTGTGAAGTAGGTGCTTATCCTCATTTTACAGTTGAGGAAACTGAGGCAAACAGGTTAAATGACTTGCCCAGGGTCACACAACTAGTAAATGTCTGAGACTGGATTTGAACTCAAATACTCCTGACTTCAGGCCCAGTTCTCTAAAGCATCCAGACTTATTATGGTTAAAAGCAGATGGAAAAGAAAGAAAGGAAGGAAGGATGGAAGGAAAGAAGAAAGGAATGAAGAATGGATAGATGGGAAGGAGTGAGGAAGAAAAGGAGGGAGAAAAGAAAGAAGGGAAGAAAAAAGAAAAAAAGGATGAATTAAGAGAAGAAAAAAAGGAATCAAGAATGAAAAGAAGAAAGGAAGGAAGAAAGGAAGGGAGGAAGAAAAAAAAGAACCAAAGAAAGAAGTTTATGTCCCATTCACACTTCAAGAGTTTGTCTAGTTAGAACATAATGCTAAAGAACCCAAGGTCATTGGTTAAGTCTTAATATAGCCCAGTTAAGATTAACTTCTTTCCTTGGACACTAATTATATTTTTGACCTTGGTCAGCCTTCTTGCAAATGTATGTTCTTGGTTACAAGTGGACTAGGTGAGTGTGTGAACAGCTCAGTGCAAATGCATTCACACTACTAGAAAATATAAAGAAACAATATCCTTCTGAGCATTTTCAGTAATATCTCCTTGGCTTATTAGTGGATATGGGAGGGACTTATATCTTCAGAGAAGGGTCTTCCTTTAGTTAATCAAGTCATAGGGAGTTGCCTGAAGCACAAAGAAGTGAATTCCTTAGTAAGTTCCAGAAGCAGAATTTGAAGGTGGGTTGTTCTGTTTTCAAGTTCAGAACTGCACTCACGATTCCTAGTGTATTAAACATAGCTTGGTAATATATTGGCATCATATAGCATTATGCCCCAGAAAAATGTTTGAATCCGGAGCTAATCCTCTGATTAAGGATATTTGACTGACCTTCTAGGGGAGCACTTTGCTGACAGGAAACGATTCATACACTCCTACAAGGATCCAGGCTTCTTCTGGATACAAGTGGATGGGGAACATTCCAGAACCTCCAGGGTAAATCTTTTTAATGAAGAAATTATTGATAACTTTTTTATATAGTTTTGATTTTTTAATATATCCTCTCTCCTCTCCCCACAGAGCTTTCCCTCAAGACTAGGACAAAGACAAAAGACAGAGAAATAATAAGAGTTCAGCAAAATTAACCAGCATATCAATTAAGTTTCACAGTATACGCAGAGTGGCACAGTCCCTCCACCTCTTCAAAGAAAGAGGGAAGTGCATTTTCTCTTCTCTTCTTAGAGGTTGATCATTATCATCAGATGGTGAAAAGTTTCATTTTGTTGTTATTTTCCATTTAAATAGCTGCAATCACTATGTATATCATGTTCCTGGTTTTATTTACTTCCCTTTGCATCAGTTCATGTAAATCTTCCGATGTTTCTCTGTGATCTTCATATTTATTGTTTCTTGAAATACAGGGGTATCTTGTTATATCCGTGAGCCAAAATTTGCTTAGCCATTCCCCAAAATATGGGCAACTATTTTGTTTCCAATTATTTCCTGCTACAATAAAACACTGCTATAAATATTTCGTGTATATGGAAACTTTGTTTCCCATCTTAGACTTGTGTGATACATGCCTGGCAGTGAGATGTCTGGTTCAAAAGTTGTGGCCAATTTATTTTCTTAGAATAATTTTCTTTTTTTTTTCTTTTTTGCTTTTTAAAGGGCAATTGAGGTTAAGTGACTTGTCCAAGGTCACAGGGCTAGTTTTTGTGTTAAGTGTCTGAGGCTGTATTTGAACACAGCTCCTCCTGACTCCAGGGCCAGTGCTCTATTCACTATGCCACCTACTCACCCTACTGTGCCACCTAGCCCCCCAAATAATTTGCTTTTGATTTCTAGAATGGTTGAACCAACATACAATTCTACCAACAGGGTATTGGCATCTCTAACATTGCCTACTATTTCCATCTTTTATCATCTTTGTCAATTTGCTTGCTGTGAGGTAAAATCTCTGAGGTTTATTATTATTTTTTGTCATATTTTAAATCTGTAATAATATCTCATGTGTCAGCTTCTGGTTCACAGTTCTCCTGTAAAGAAGTTTGTTCATATCTTATTGGCCAGATTAATATTAAACAAAAGTTGCAAGAGGAAGGCCTGGGATGCAATGGAAGACTTTGGCATCTTTGATGCCTCATCAAGCTTTAAGTGCTTTACAATGCTTGCTTCAGTCACCTCTGTGGCCATTGGCACGAATTGTTCTTGTCTACCCATTCTATAGGGGAATTCATCACATGATTGGGTAGACATCAGAGACTCTAACTCAGAGACAGGCTTGAGGCCTGTTAATATCCCCCTGTCTCCCTTTGGATCCTTTCTCTTTGAGATTGTAGTTTTGAGACTTCTTTCTCAGTCATCTTTGGGAATATCACAGTTAGTAACTGACACCAAGAGTACAACAGCTCTCAGGAAGGAATGCTTTTCTAATAAGTCAAATCAACAAGCCAAGTCAACATTTATTAAGTACTTTCTATGTGTCTGATACTGTATTAAGCACCGAGAAATACAAATACATGTAAAAGCAGGACAATCCTTGTCCTTAAAGAGCTCACCCTCTATACAATACACAAAAGGAAATGAAGGAGTATTTATTTGTTTGTGAAGTCACATAGGGGCATGGTGGTGAAAGTCTAGAGGGAGGAGCATTGCTGGTCTGACCCTTTCCTCAAAACAGAGGTTCATGAAGAAATTACTGATGGGAGAAAGGGCAGAGGGAGAAGGAAACCAAGGCATGACAATGAAGTCAGGAGAGTGAAGAGTTAAGGAAGTGACTTTCTATTACAAAGCAGACAAAACCACCTTTGTTCATAACTAGACCTCAGTGACTCATGTGGATTGGTTTGAGGCTGTGGTTGACTCTTTTTTAATGAAGCAGCACTCCTTGGTTTGCAAGTGACTGCTTCCTTTGGAAAGGGCCATCCAATTAATTCACCTTTGGAACTAGCAAGAACTCAAAATGTAGGAGCTGAGATGGCGCTTCACCCTCAGGTGAGGAGGTTAGGAACAGTAGGGGAGTCTTCTAAGAAGGAACATGGCCTGGAGCATGTAATCTCTCTGGGGGCTTCAAGACACAGGTCTCTGTGTTCCTTCCCTTAACCATGCTCTCATGCTCCTTGGGCTGTACCAGGGAGCAGGGCTCTTCCTCTTTTCTGCCTCTCTGTGGGCACAGGTCAGTAGAAGGCAACCTTTATGATGGGGAGAGAGGCAGCCAATATTCTTTTATTTGTTCTCCCTTTTCCAGGCTCTCTGTTAAGAATTGGGATGGCTTGTGGCAGGCCCTATCAATCAATTGCTATTCTTTTTCTAGAAACCAATTCTATTCTGTTTCTAGAAATTGTGTATTTCATATAGGTACTATGCTACTTAAGAATTATGTTGTTATTTTATTAGAATCATTTTAATGGATTTTTAAAATTTAAATTTTCTTTTATATTTTTACCAATATAGGAATCTTCCCTGTTATATAGTATTATACAACAGATAGAATGTTATATATGGAGTCAGAAAGAAATGGTTTTGAATTCTTTCTCAGGTACCAACTCACTGTGTATTCTGAAGCAAGTCCTTCTTTGAATGTTAGTTTTCTGATCTGTAAAATGGGAATTGTTATGTATAGTTGTTGTTAGGGTTGAATGAGAGAATGTCTGCTTTGAAAACCCTAAATGGGAATTATCATCCTCATTCTCATCACAATTATTGGTGTTAATATTAGGATTAGCACAGGTGCTTGATAGTGTTATGGGTAAAATATCTCTTCTCTGAGTTCATGTGGTAGGTAATTGCTGCCAAATATATATTCACCACAATGCAGAAATTATAGAGTTAAAAACCCAAGTTTCATTATCATACTCAAATATAGATTCAGGTCCCATAGAAAATCTGAATCTGATTAGGACTCTAATCAGACTTCTCATAGGCAACATTACATCAGTGTGACAGAGAAATACTCACTTACATTGTGCAATCTTGTACATTTCCTCTTAGGTCATAGAAATTAAAGAGAAGGTAGATCCATAATCCCATATTTCCTTTAATGTCATAAAAGTTGAACAAACTTAAACAGAGTCAAAATCTCATACATTCCCTAAGGAAACAAACTTTGTCAAATAAACTCTTTAGGTAAACTAAATCTGTAACTTTAGGTTACAGATGAAATTATGTTTAGAGGCTTCACAAACAGGCTGACTGAGGAGGAGGATTTCTATGTTTCCAAGGAGTCAAGCCATCTGAGATTCTTCCTCTGGCTTCTTTATCTAATGAATGTTTAAGACTCTAAGTACATTTTCACAACCTACAGGATGTGTTTTGATCAGGTGAGATTAATATTAAACAAAAGTTGCAGGGGGGGAATAAAAGGAAATTACAAGTCTCCATAACAATAGGTATCAATTTATTTTTGGTTTACTTGTTTATTACTGAGCTAAAAATTTCTCCTCTGTTTCTCTCCCTTCCTTCCTTCCTTCCTTCCTTCCTTCCTTCCTTCCTTCCTTCCTTCCTTCCTCTCTCTCTCTCTCTCTCTGTCTCTCTCTCTCTCTCTCTCTCTCTCTCTCTCTCTCTCTCTCTCTCTCTTTCTTTCTTTCTTTCTTTCTTTCTTTCTTTCTTTCTTTCTTTCTTTCTTTCTTTCTTTCTTTCTTTCTTTCTTCCTCCCCCCTTCTCCCCCCACATACCCACACATCCTGAGAGTACTGGCCCCAGTACTCTGGGGGTAAAATCAGGGTAAAATCTAGCTTGTTGGAATTTGAGTCTTTATTGGGTCTGGCAGAAAGGCACCCATTGAGCATGGAGTTTTCCCAGTTCATTTGACAGTGGACATGCCCTCTTCAATGCCATAGCCAGAGAG
The DNA here is from genome assembly GCF_028583685.1 of Petaurus breviceps papuanus. NCBI lineage: Eukaryota > Metazoa > Chordata > Mammalia > Diprotodontia > Petauridae > Petaurus > Petaurus breviceps. The sequence goes on along the minus strand of NW_027187400.1, from coordinate 32,992,693 downwards.
TGAGTGGTGCAGTTGGAAGCAGAACAGAGGCCTCTTGGTCCCCCAGGTCTTCTTAATCAGTCAGGTACCATTTCCAAGCAGCTGGTAGAGGGAGATGCTCATTTGCTTCTCCTTAATGGCTGGTTTCCTGAGCATTTCAAAAACATTTTCTCTTTCTGCCACCCAAGGGAGGCAGCCTGGTGAATCGCAACACATTGAAGCTGTCTAATTGTCACTACACCCGCTGTCTTCGGCCCCAGCTCTGGTATCGTCTTTGTTCGTGCATGAGGAGGAGATGGAGAGAGCTCCTGAGAAGCCGCAGCAGTAGCAGAAATGTTTGTAGCTCTTCCAAATGACTAATCAATTATTCTTTATTAAGTGTATTTCCTTCATTAGTCATTTCTCCTTTGCTTCATTAGCCCCTTCTCAAGTTACACTGGATTTCAGGCATCGGCGAATACAAGATAATTTATTTTATTAGGCAATTTATTTTCTGGGTACATTTTTAAAGGTCAATTAATCAATTTAAATGGAGGGGTGAGGGGATGTGACGGTAAATGTACCATGGGGAGAAAAGCTACACAATCACTACTTTTATGGGGTGTCTAGTGAGTCTCCCCCTGGTCTTGGAAACGATAGATGCATAAACAAGCAGCTGGAACCTCATGGAAATGGGAAAGCCATGACATTTAGAACTGGGGCGCTTAAGCTCTCTAATTTGTTGTTGTTTTGAGTCATGGCTGACCTTTCGTGATCCCCCTTTTTGGGGGATTTTCTTGGCAAAGATATTGGAGTGGTCTGCCATTTCCTTTTTCCAGATGAAGAAACTGAGTAAAATAGTAAGTGTCTGAGACTGGATTTGAACTCAGGTCTTCCTGACCCCAGACCCAGCACTCTAACCACTGTACAACCTAGCTGACCCTACTAAAGTCTAGGCCTAATTTGGATGTCCACTACCTCTTGTCTGCAGGTGGGGCAGAGCAAACATTCACCCTCATTGTAGCTGGGCTGAGGGAGGTACTTACATTATAGCGTTTTACCTTGTTCCTCCTCAAGCCACAGCTAAACTGGACAATTAACCCAGGATTCTGGAGTAGTTCTTATTCTTGATATTGCTAGGAATGGGCATTCCTGGGTTAAAGTCAAAACCATCCACGGCTGAACCCAATGCACACTGTAGTGCTTCCACTGTATCTAATAAATAATAAATAAAAAATAAATATTTAATGAGAAAGAACCATGAGCAGGGCCAATGGTAATCTGGCCATGAATGAGACTTCATCTGTTGCAAAAAGCAAATGGATTTTGGTTTTAAATTTCCAAGTGGATTGAAAAAGACTATTTCTAGGTCTATAACTTAGACATACATTTGTAGTAATCTATAACAGTTCTTTTTTAAACAGGCAAGAAGGGGGTGGGGAAATGTTGGATTGTGTCTGAGCTAATGCTTACAATTCAGGAGCCGTGGCTTTCAACAGATGTGTTTATTCTGATTAAGAATATCTGATGAATACATACATGTCTATATCTATATCTATTTATCTATCTAGGCCTGTCTATGTATCTGTTTATGAATAATAATGAGAGACAGTGCATCAGATTAGATAAGAGGCAGCTTCAAGCCCCATCTCTTACTATGTGATCCTTGACCGGTCATTTCACTTCTTGGGGGCCTAGCCAAGTTCCTCCTAAGTCTCTTGTTTCAGAGAAGGTACCAACTTTCACTAGAAGTTACCCATACCAATGAAAGCACAGGTCTGATCCCTGTTGCTATGAATGATATGTTGTCATGGGAATGGGAGTCTGAAGATCTTCCCTGTCCCTTGGCCCTTTAATAAGCTTAGGTGACTGAGAACCTTCCCTGATTTGAGAATATGCTCTACCCCCTAATAGACTGAATGTGCTCACCTGGAACCTGTAGAGGGAGGTTTCTTCTTCAGGAACACAAACACCTTGTTACTTTGTGAATGGGCAGTGGGTAATGAGGGTTGTGGTGGTCTCTGACCCAGGAGAAATCTATATATCCCTGATGTGAGGTTTTGCTGTGGGGCTCACTTTGGGAAGAGTTGTTTTATTTGACCAGATGAGACTCTGGGAAGCTGTTGAGGCCCCTGGCTTTGAAAACACAGATGTTAGAGCTTCCCTCTCTGGTAACTGACTAGGTATGGATGTAATTTTCAGAAAGTCAGAAGCCCTGTCTGTTGATCTGTTTCTCTGTATTTTTGTCTGTTTGTAACTTCTGTTTGTATTTTCTGAAATTCGAGGGGCTGACCTTTTCCCCCTGAACTAAGTAAATGATATATGTTTGATTGATTAAAGTAAGATTGTTAACCCATTTTGAGTTGCTTTCCTTTGGAGAAGCAGATCTAAGAACCTATGTTGGCAGCCACCCTGGGTATGCTAGGATGCTTGCTGCTACTTAGGTATGTGTTATTGTGAGGATCAAAGGAAATAATGATGGTAAAGCTATCTATATCTAGATGTGTGTATGCCTTTAGTATCCCTACTTGATCTTCAGGTTGGGGGGACTACATCTTTACATTTTCCAAAGGCTGAAGATGAAACAAGAGAAGTCTACGTATGTTTCCATTTCTATATCCCTAAGTTATCCATATCTGTATCATCCTCATAGGAGGGCCACATGGTACAGTGGATAGAATACTAGGCTTAGACTCAGGAACAATCATCTTCCCAAGTTCAAATCTGGCCTTGGGCACTTATGGGCAAGTCATTTAACCCTGTTTTGCCTCAGTTTCCTCATTTGTAAAATGAGCTGGAGAAGGAAATGGTAAAACACTCCAGTACTTTTGCCAAGAAAATCCCAAATGGGGTCATAAAGATTTGTACACAGCTGAAATTATTGAACAGCAACAGCAGATCTACACCCATGCCAATTTCTCTATATCTCCATCTAGATCCACAATGACAGCTCTCTAAATCTACCTCTGCCTTTACATCTACTTCCATCTCATCTTTATCGGTCTCTCTGCACCTGCCCTTGCATCTACATCTATATATCATCTCTATCTCTATAACTAAATATATTTATCATCTAACAGTACATCCATTGATTCTCAAAACAGCCCTGTGAGGCCACATGATAGAGATATTATTATTCCCATTATAAAGATGAAATAATTGAACCTTATAGAGGTAAAACAATTTGTTCATAGTCACTTAGTTGGTCAGTGTTAGAGGCAGGATTTGAACCTAGATCTCTCCCGACTTCTAGTACCACACTCTATTTACTATGCCAGAATCTTCCTCTATAATAGGTGATATTTAGAGGAGCAATATAGAGGCAACTAGGTGGTGCAGTAGATAGAATGTGGGACTTGGAGTCAGAAAGACTGGAGTTCAAATTCTGCCTCAGATACTAGCTGTGTGACCCTGGGTGAGTCATTTTATGTTTCTGCCTCAGTTTCCTCATTTGTAAAATGAGAAGTATTATAATACCTCTCTATAGTTGTCTTAAGGAACTAATTAGACAATATTTACAGAGTTATTTAGAAACCTTAAAGCACTATATAAGTGGTAGATATTATTATTATTATTACTACATCATTATTTTTTGTCATTTTAAGGTTGATAGAGCACTTAATGGACATTATTTTATTTGTTCCCCATGACATCTCCATGAGTTAAATGTGACAAGTAGCATTATCCTTGTTTTACAGATGAAGAATTTGAAGTTTGAATAAATTCAGTGGCTTTCCCATGGTCAATCAACTAATGGCAGAGGTGGGATTAGAGCAGAAAGCTCTGTTGACTCCAGCTCTTTGTTCCATATTAAATGAATGAATGGTTTTCTTAAACAACTTTTTGAATAGTTTGACTTTAGCAAATTGTGTTGGTATAATATTCGAAGGAAGCCTACTTCCATTGAGCTAAATGGCCCTCTTTAACAGAAAGGTTAAAGATCTCTTTTAAGTGATATCATAGAGAAGTGATGGAGAAGAATGGACAAAATGATCTCTAAGCATCTTTCTAACTCTGAAATTTTGAGATTACATGTCTGCTTACAGAGCTGGGACAGAGAATTTGACTCACTTCAGTTCCCAACTGTAGCAGCAAGCATCCTACCATACCCAGGGTGGCTGCCAACACAGGTTCCTAGATCTGCTTTTCTAAAGGAAAGCAACTCAAAATGGGTTAAGAGTCTTGCTTTAATCAAACATATGTCATTCACCTAGTTCAGGGGAAGAAGGTCAGAACCCTGAACTTCAGAGAATACAGAGGTTACAAGCAGACAAAAAATACAGAGAAACATCGGTAGACAGGCTTCCAACTGTCTGACCATTACATCCATACCTAGTCAGTTACCAGAGAGGGAGGCACCAACATGTGGGTTTTCAAAGCCAGGGGGCTCAACAGCTGCCCATTTGATCTTGTCTGATCAAATCATACAACTCTTCTCAAAGTGAGCCCCAAAGCAAATCTTCACATCAGGGTATATATGTCCTTCTCCTGAATCAGGGAATGTCACAGCCCTCTTGACCCACTGCCCAATTAGCAACCAGGTGTGGGCATTCCTGAAAAACCAAGCCTCCCACCACAGGCTCTATGTGACCACATTCAGCCTATTAGGGGGCAGAGTATATTTTCAAATCAAAGAATGTTCTTAGAGTCACTGAAGCCTATCAAAGGGCCTAGGGGCAGGGAAGATCTTAAATTTTGACTCCCATAACACCAACATGGCTCAATATTTTGATCTCATTATCATGAGTATACCTTCCTGTTAGGTGCCACTCATGGCACCCACTCATCCTTTTTACCTCATGTCTGCATATTTCTGCAAATACACCAAAATGTGTCTATCCAATATATTAGGGACCTTCTTCTAGATTTTTCATGGCTACTAATAGAGCATGATGGTTATCAATATTTATCCCTTTTTAGAGCAGCTAGATTGCGCAGTGGATAGAGTGCTGAACCTAGAGTCAGGAAGACTCATCTTCCTGAGTTCAAATCTCTCCTGAGACTCTTACTAGCTCTATGACCCTGGGCAAGTCACTTAACCTTATTTACTTCAGTTTCCTCATATGCAAAATGTATTGGAAATAGCAAACCATTTTAGTATTTTTATCAAGAAAACCCCAAATGATGTCATGAAGTGTTGGACATGATTGAAAACAGCAGGATCACAACTCCTTCCTTTACATTCACACATTTCTCTATTGACATTCTTTGAACCATTTCTCTTAATTGGTTCTTCATTTGTAATGTGTTGCAACCTGTGCATACTCTCTATGCATAAATTTGTTCAAATTTCAAGGCACTGGAGAAAGACAAAAGTTTGATGTGTTACTGAAAAATATGGTGAGCCTGACATTCATGTGTTTATCCAAATCATTGTACAAATGTTGAACAGTTTAGGGAAAAGTACAGATTCCTGAGGTATTCCACTGGAGACTGCCATATTGATATAGAACCATTAACAATTACTCTGTAGTCTATCCATTTAGCTATCTCTGAATCTATCTAATAAAATAATGTTTTAGTTTGCATTTCTCCTAATTTTCCTTAAGAACAGCATGAGATACCTTATCAAAAGCATGGTCAAAATGTAGGCAACCTATATCTACTATATTTCCATTTCATACCAATTTGTAAACCCTGTCAAAAATAAGAAAAAGAGATAGTTATTTCTTTTTTTTTGAGGGGGGAAGGCAAGGCAAGTGGGGTTGTGACTTGCCCAAGGTCACACAGCTAGTAAATGTGTCAAGTGTCTGAGGCCGGATTTGAAATTAGGTCCTCCTGACTCCAGGGCGGGTGCTCTATTCACTGCACTACCTAGCTGCCCCTATAGTTAATTCTTAATGGAGCCATCTGGCTCTTTGTAATCAACATTTCCTTTTCTGCATGCTCAAAAACCATCTCTTTTATGATCTACTTTAGAATTTTTCCCAGTAATTGAAGTCAATTTCACTAGCCTATTGTTTTCAGATTTTTCTTCTTTCTTTTTTGAAAAATGTGACATTTGTCCTTCTCTATTTTTGGTATTTCTCTCACTTCTCATAATATTTCAAATATTACGACAAGGGCTCAATTATCTTATCTGTCAATTCTTTCATTTTCTTTTTCTTTTTGCTTTTTGAAGGGTAATTGGGGTTGTGACTTGCCCAAGGTCACATGGCTAGTTTTTGTGTTAAGTGTCTGAGGCCAGATTTGAACTCAGGTCGTCCTGACTCCAGGGCCAGTGCTCTATTCACTGTGCCACCTAGCTGCCCCTACTCTGTCAATTCTTTCAATACCTGAGTATGGAGTTCAAATGGCTTGAACTCATCAAGGATAAATAGACACTCCTTTAATATTTCCTTCTTTGTCTTAGGTATCAAATCCTTATTAGTCCTTTTTGTATCATCCTTTCTAGTGAAAGTCCTTTACTGGCAGAGCAAATAGAAGCAAAATAAGAAAGCTGTCAGTTATCATCATACCATCCACCTCAATTAAAGCCCTTAATTATGTTTGCAGGTTACACTAAACTGGAAGGAATAACTAACACACTGAGTAACAGAGGAAGGACTTCAAAAAATCTTGACAGGCTAGAGCACTAGGCTGAATCTAGTAGAAAGAAATTCTAGTAGTATGGAAGAATATTGTCTTATAATTGATTATTGCAGCCAACTTTACAAATATATGGTGGGGAGATGTTTAGACAACAGTTTGCTAGAAAAAGAACGGGGGATTTAGCAAATTACATGCTCAAAATGACTTAGCAATGGCATATATCCAAAAAAAAAAGTTAATGTGGTCTTTGATTGTAGTAAGGGAGGTATAATTTCCAGGTGCAAGCCCCACTGTACTCTTTCAGTGTCAGATCATATCTGAAATATTGTGTTCAGTTCTGAATGCCACAGTTTAAGAAGGACATTGATACACTAAAGAGTGTCCCAAGAGGTCAAACAGAATGGTGAAAATCCTTGAGTCCATGATAAATGAGGAACAGTCTTAAACTGGAAATGTTTATCTTGGAGACTAGCATATTCAGAAGGAACAAACTATCTCTCTCCAAGCCTTTGAAAGGCTCTGGTTTTCTAGACTACTACAACATGATGTACTAGATTTGTTCTGCTTGTACTGAAAAGGCAGAACCAGGAGCAATAGGTGGAAGTTGTGAAGACAGCAATTTAGGTTTGATGGCAAGGAAAAAAATACTTCCTAGGAATTAGTTATACTAATAGGAAAAGGACTGCTTTGAGTGGTGGTGGGCTCCTTCTCCTTGGAGATCTTCAAACAAAGGATGGATGACCACTTGTTGTTTATCTTTTAGGAAAGATATTTTTCAGTAATGGGTTGAACTAGAGGTCCCTTCCAACTTTTGTATTCTGTGATTGTATGATGCAAAGACTTTCTCTTTTAGACTCAAAGGAGCTGTTTAGTTAAACTCAGGAGCCCTCAAAGCCTCCTCCGTTTGGACTGACCATTTCCCCTTATATCATCATTGTCGTCATTTTGGGGCATATTCTATGGGTGATTATTAGAGCCATAAGGTGAAAAATAATCAACAGAGCACAACTAATCATAGTTTTGTCCTTAGTATAGTGAGCCAACTTTTGATTTAAAGTAGTGAGATATAAATGATAGAATAGATTTGTTAATGAAATTTATTAATAATTGCTAAGCCTGAGTTCTTTAAATATAGAAAAAAATATTCAGAATCAGCTGAAGCTATATTTTTAATTATTGGGACCATCCCTCTATACCCTAATTATTTCATGGTGATAGCTACCAAGATTGTTTATCAACAAAGTTGAAGATGATGTATATAACTAGAAAACAGGGATTGTTGCATACCAATAAATGCCCAGAATACAAACACTTAAGTGTACTTAAATATTTGATTACAAATTTGTTGATAACGATGATGGTGCCAATGGAAATTATCTGCCAAATTTGGCATGAAAAGAAGTTCTCTGAAATACAGAATTTGGAAATGTATGGATGACTGTTTAGGAATACTGAAATAAATACTAAACAGAATCTTAGAATCTTAGATACAGTTTGGCTGGATCATGGGATTACAGATCTGGAAGGTACCTTAGAGGCCATCAGTGCATAAACAATTTTTTTTACGATATAGTAACCAACCATACAGTCTTTGTTTGAAGACTTTCAATGAGGTGGTGCCCACTAATATTTGAGGTAACCTATTCCACTTTGGAAGAGCTATGATAGTTAAGAATTTTGCCCTTATGTATATAGTCCCTACTTTCCTTTTTGCAACTCTACACATTGTTCTTAGTTCTTCCTTCTGGGTCTAATCTCTTCATTATGATAGTTCTCTAATGAGAATCATGTACTTTCAAAGTCTTCTAGTTTTCTTGGCTAAACATAACTAATCCTTCAACCAATCCTCCTGGACTCAAAATACACCATCCTCCAATTTATCTTCCAAAGACACATTATCATTTATTAAAGTCCTTCCTAAATGATAGTATCATGAAAGGAGCCAGGGACTTCATATGGAATTTCATCAAGGCAAAGGGCAGCATGGCTCTGACTTCCATACCCTTCTTTGCCTTGACTCTTTTTTTTAAACATAGCCTAGAATTGCTTTCTTGTCTGCCATTGAAGACACGATTTGAATGAGGTTAATTGGTAGTAAATGGCAGAGCCAAGATTCTAATCTGATTCCATTCAATCAAAATACATTGCAATACCAATCCTTAGTTTATCAATCCCCTTAAGAAGGGCAGAGAATTTGCTCCCTACCCCCCTCCTTTCTTTTTATTTCCTTTATATCTTGCATCTAGATCAAATGGATCTAGGATCTATTTGACCTATTTTGGTCTACACCAACACTGGGAACTCAGTAAATATAACTGACTGGCCAACTCCTACAGCTTCAATGCAACAAGGTGAAGAACACAGAATGAATTGGTTTATCTGTCCCAAGGGTGGCTTAGAGAGAAAAACCTTCATTTTTAACTGAAAGGATCCCAGAGAAAAAGGTAATTCTCTCCACAATTCCAGTGTCCTTAACATATTCTCTCTGGTTGGCATCTCACCTCAAAACTCCAGTCTGATAAATACCTGATCAGGGAAGTTTGCTGAGAGATGAATCCCCAGCAAAATCATCCAGTTCAGAGCAGTTAGAGCCATCTTGGGATTTTATATGTGGAAGCAGAGAGATCTGTGTGGCAGAACAAGATCAAAACAGAAATAGAAGTGAAAACCTTTTACTTTAGTGAGGCTTTCATTTCAAGATTCCTATAGAATGCAGTCAGAAGTAAAAGGAAGAATTAAAACCTCAAACACATCATCTCCCAAAGAAGAATAAAAGGGAATATAGGAGGAAAATAGGCTGGCAAATATAAAATGGTACTTGGGTTAGGAACTTTACTAGAAATTCATCTTCTAAGTTGTTTGGTGGGGTTCCTGGGTACTTGGAATATTGGGGCAAAGGAAAAGAAGGTCTGGGTTTAAGTTTGAGCACTTTCTACAAGGAGGTGACTGACATCATATCAAGTCACAGGATTTAAAGGAAGAGGAGACCTTAGAATTCATCTAATCTGACCTTTTATTTTTAAAGAGGAGGAGATTGAGGCCCAGAGAATTGAAGGGAACCAAGGCTTTCTGACTCTAAACTCAGCTCTTTCCATTATAGTGCAGTGTAGTATTGAACTTTGAGTCAAGATGACCTGGGTTCAAATCCTTTGTCTTGTACTTAATAGATATGAGAATATGGACAAGTCACTTATTGTGACTGAGTCTCTATTTCCTCTTCCATAAAATGTGGATTTATTTTTGGTTTGAAACAGTGTGGTAGAGTAGGAAGAATAATGGATTTGGAATGAAAGAATATGGGTTTAATCCCCAACACTACTGATTGTTGCTGTCTGTGTGACTCCTGGGACATTCTGGGCCTCTGTTTATCAGAAGATTATACGTTTGGAGCTGGAGGACATGTTAGATTATGTACAGAGAAATCAGCTGACTTACCCAGTCAAATGCTATCTGAGGCAGAAATCTGAACTCAGGTCTAGATGGTTCTGAAGTCTCTTCCAAGTCTAAATCAGAGAAGGTGCTAATTTGTATTGGTAGAGGTAATTTTCTCATCTGGGAGTTCTATATACTAGTGAATTCACAAATCTAGTCTTCATTTAGGCCCTTTCCAATGAATTTCATTGGTATAATTGGTAAAGTAACTTTTCTTGAGAAAAATCCCTCTACCCAATGTAAATCAGCAATGGTCTTTTTGTAGTGGAAAAGACTTGGAAATCAAGGGTGTACCCATCGATTGGGGAATGACTGAACAAGTTGTGCTTATGATTGTGATGGAATACTGTTTAGCTATAAGAATTGTCAAGCAGGATGATTTCGGAAAAAATTTGGGAAGATTCATATGAATGAACTCATGCAAAGTGAAGTGAGCAGAATCAGGAGAACACTGCACACAGTAACAGCAATATTGTAAAGATAACAGACTGTGAAAGACCTAATTACTCTGTCATGACAGTGATCCAAGACAATTCCAAAGAACCAATGATGAAAAATACTGTCCACTTCCAGAGAAAGAATCGAGGAAATCTGAATGCAGATTAAAGCATGTTTCTTTTTGTTTTCTTTTATTATTATTTTTTTTTGAATTTAGGGTGAAATTTGAAAAAATTTCAAGGACAACAAGCTCCAGGCCCTGGTCTGAAAAAAAGATGTAGGATCAAAACTTTATTAAGGAGAATATAATAAGTATTAAGGGAGTAGACCTCAAAGAGGTGGACTCCAAAAGGAGGAGGCGAAAAATAGTTGGCAAGAAAAAGTAATATAATTAAGAAAAGGTAAGTGAAATAGTTTAAGACAATGATTCAGTTCAGATTCGATCAATCTCAGATTCAATTTGTGATGCAATACAAGCATCGCAAATGCTTAGGCTCCTTAAGAGTCTGCCCAATATGGTGAATCTTTCATAAATTTTGTCTTTGGCTGAAAGAAGGCTTGGGGAGAATTCATTTGGGCAGGACCCGGCATGTTGGTATTTTGGGGTCCTGAGCACCCCCAAATCTCAATATTTTAGGTAGCCACTACAAGAGAACAAGCCCTGGAATCAGAAAAGACCTAAGTTTGAATCCTACCTCAGACCCTAGCTGTCTGACCTTGGGCAAGGCTCTTAACCTCTGAGCCACAGTTTCCCCATCTGTAATGTGGACTGAGTGAAGATGAAGATGAAGATTTTTCATGTTCTATTGCTTCTGATTGATAACTAAGAAAATCAGCCTTGAATGTGGTCACTTTATTTGCCAAACTTGTCTAAAGAACAAAACTTCTCCATCTTCATGCTGCACTGTAGGCTGGAAATTCTCCCAGCTGAGAACTCTTCAGGCTGACATTGTCATGTATCCTGAAAGAGAAGGCTTATGTGACATACACAGGAAAGATAAGAAGTTGTTCTGTAAGGACAACAAGACCCTACTCTGTGAGACCTGTTATGAGTCAGAGGAAGAACCACAAACAGTGGCCCATTGTAGTGACTGCTCTGAACTTAAGGAAAAATATCCTGACCTTTCTGGAAACTTTTCATGGTTCTCTAGAAAACACTCAGCTACTTCCTAGGGAAGAGAAAGAGAAATCTGTGACATGGGCTGTGATATGAACTGTCCCCAAGACTACAGCCTGTTAAAAGTTATAGAATGAATTTGAAGGAGTACTGAAATACCTGCTGAGTAAGGAAAGGGCTGAATCGGCACAACAGAAGGAACTCATTGTGGGGAAGATGGACAAGAAGTTCTGGGAGCCCTGTCAGAGTCTGAAAGAGTTGGAGGCTACACAGGAATATCAGATAATGGAACAAAAGGAGGCATGGGAGGTTATGATGTCCAAACAAAGCAGATCTCTAATAGGTGCAATCAAAGAGTTGGAAGATCAAATGCAAAAAGCAAATTTATAACTAATCCAGGGAATGCTGACTGTTTTTCCATTCTTTCAGTGCAAGACAATGGTTCTAAAAGTGCAGTCCAGGGGTGGCTAGGTGGCTCAGTGAATAGAGTACTGGCCCTGGAGTCAGGAGGACCTGAGTTCAATATGGCCTCAGACACAACACACACACACACACACACACACAAACTAGCCATGTGACCTTGGGCAAGTCACAACCCCAATTGCCCTATCTTCCCCCCTCCAAAAAGCAAAAAAAAATATAAAAGTGCAGTCCAGGGAACTCTGGGGGTCTCCAAGATCCTTTCAGGGGGTATTCAAAGTAAAAATTATTTTCATAATAATGACCCATATGTATAAAAATATTTATAGCAGCTCTCTTTGTGGTGACAAAGAATTGGAAATTGAGGGGATGCTCACCAATTGGGGAATAGCAGAACAAATTGTGGCATATGATTGTGATGGAATACTATTGCACTATAAGAAATGAGGAGGGGAGTGGTTTCAGAAAAAACAAAAACCATGGGAAGACCTATAAGAGCTGCTGCTGTTATTTCTGCCATTGTTGTTTGCCCTTTGTTCTTGAAGAGGACTGCAACATCAGCAAGGTGATGTCATGACTTGCAAATGAATTGGATTTAAATGAGAGAGGGCAGTGCAAAGTCACCAGCCTCACTTTCTCCCCTGGAGCCATCTGCTTTCAGCGATCAATAGAGATCAGGATGACTGGAGATGGAGGAGATGGACCTGCAAGTGTGAGGAATTGGAAGATCAGTGTATGATCCACTTTGAAAGACTTGGCTACTTTGACCAATTGATGAGGTTCAGGCTCTGGGACCCCCCCCCCCAACTCTGAATCATCCCATTTGATGGGGCATTTGCATGAGACCACAAGTCTTTCATTGTGGCTCTGCCCAAACCTTTGTTACTAGCTTGGCCCTCCATTGTCCATCTACTTTCCACCCTTGAGACCTAACCTCATTACCTCCTCCTGAAGACCCTCCCCAAACTCCTCCTCTAGACCACCCCTAGATTCCTCCCACAACCTTTCTGTATATAAGACCCCATCTTGGCTCCATGTGTGTGAGAGTGCCATAGAATTTTCTAGCACAGACTTGCTCTGTGTCCAATACAAGCCTTACAGATACCGAGGCTCCTTAAGAATCTACCCAATATGGCGAACTTTTAATAAACTTTACTTTTCTTTGGCTGAGAGAAGACTTGAGTCGAATTCATTCAGCAGGACCCGGAATGTTGGTATTCTGGGATCTCCAGCATCCCTAGCCCTATACTTCATCATTTTATGGTGACCCTCTTCACAATGATCCAAAACAATTCCAAATGACTTTGGATGAAAAAATGGTATGCACCTCCAGAGAGAGAACTGATGAAGTCTAAGTGCAAATTGAAGTACAAATTTTCTCACTATTTTATGTTTTGCATGATTTCACATGTATAATTGATATCATATTGCTTGCCTTCTCGGGAAGTGATGGAGGGGTGAGAGGGAGGGAGGGAGACAGATTGGAAGTCAAAATTCAAAAAAGAAAAGAATACTTAAAATAAAGAAATAATACATTTTTAAAAGAATGTAAAGGTATCCTAAGACCAAAAAGCATGAGTATCACTGAATTAGAGTTGATTCGTAGGTGGGGCAAGTTGGTGAAATGGAAAAGTTGGTGAAGCTGGCTCTAGACTAAAAGGAAGGTAGGTGTGGTTGTGGAGTTATTGAAAGGAAAGGAATTTATGTGGGATTGTTAAATTAGTAGAGATAATTGGCTTTGCAAGTGTTAACCAGGTGCTCTTGGTTGAGCATATATTTCCCCAAGTAGTTCAAAGAAACAAGTCTGAAGATTTCAACCCTTAAGGCAGAACAAGGGGAACTTGTGTAATGCCTTGTGTCAAGTCCGTAATATTTTTATTTCTGCTACAGTATTATGGCAGTTATCTGTGTGTCAAGTGTGTGTTGATCTCCCCTGGAGGAGAAGATGAAGGGACTTGAAGAATGCCTCCTTCCACACCTCAGCTTGTAAGGGAGAATTAAGAAACAGAAGCAAAGTTTACATGGGGAAAAGAAGAGATATGAGGTAGAGGAGAACAGATTTGACTCTTGTCCAGGTGATGGAATGCAATATAGAGGAGAAAGGGAAGGAAAAAATCAACAGCTGTGAAATTAAGGGTTAAAAACAGATGTGAAGTTTTACCTGAAAAAGGAAAGAACTGGGTATTCCAGGGAGAAAGAAACTGTTTGTCTTCCTGAAAATAAAATAGTGCAGCCACAGATGCTAGAAGGTGAGAGGCCATCCAATAGGGGTTGGAGGAAAAAGAGAAGAATAGTGGTAGTTGGTGATTTCTTGCTCTGGGTTATTGACTTGATTATTTGTTTGAATATTTATTGACCTGATAACAATAAGAGAGGTGTATTGTCTTCCTAGGGTGTATATTCAAGACACATGTCCCAGGGAAGATATCCAAGAGCTTTCCAAAACATGTCAAAATTGATGATTACTACTTAATTCTGGTGATTCACATGGGCACAGATTACATTTCCAGAAAGATCCTAGAAAGCACTGCCAACAACTTTAAGTCTTGTGCTAGAAACTGAAGCCCACAGAGGAACAGGTTGTGTTTCCTCTTGCTTTCCACTGAGGGAAAGGAAGAAAGAAGAGAAAAATAATTAATTTGGGAAACGAACAGCTAACTAAAATGGTGGTGACTGAGACAGGGATTTGGTTGCTGGCTTGTGGTTTACAACACAGAGATGATGGATTCTGACCAGAGACAGAGTACCTAAGAAAGGCTGTTAAGATGTTTGCTAGGTGCCTTGAAAATCTAATACAAAAGGAGAAAGTCTTCCTTTGTGTCTCAAGTTAGTACAGAAAGCAGTCACAAAGCAGAGAGAAGAGTAACAGCTGGGATGCTCAGAAATCCACAGGAGACCAAAACTAAGAAAAGAGCCAGTAGTTTATGGTTTTAAATATCTCTAAGTAAATAGTGAAAATTTAAGTCAACAAACAAGGGGGCACTAGAGACCTAATGTGAGGAGAAAATTAGACTTTACAGGCATAACAATAATGGTTAATAATAGTTAACATTTATACAGCACTTAAAGATTTGCAAAGCAGCTTACAGATATTATCTCATTTTGTCCTTACAGCAACTTTGAAAGGGAGGTGCTAGTATTATTACCATTCTGCAATTGAGGAAACTGAGGCATCATCCAGTTTAAATTACTTTCCCACATAGGAATAGTGTTTGAACTCAGATCTTTCTGACTTTAGATCCAATGAACCACCTAGCTGTTTAAGTATCACTGAGATACTTAAGTCAAATCCATGACTAGACCATATTCATGATAGCATTTCAAATATTTTAAGACAGCTATCATGCTCCAACATAAATATCCTTTTTTCTAAGCTAAGTTCTTTAACTGATTCCCATATGACATGGGATCAGGGTTTGTCACCATGCTGACTGCTCTCCAATGGCTATTCTTCAACTTACAACCCTTCTCACAAAAATGTGGATCCCAGAATTGAATTGAAGATACTTCAGATATTCCAGATATGGTCTGGCCAAGGCAGAAGGCCATGGAAATATCACTTTATTTCTGTAAGCTCTGGCTATCTTAAGGTGGTCCAAGATCACACTGGCTTTTTCAACTGCCATTTCCCATTGCTGACTCATATAGCTCTTGGTCTACTTAAAACTCTGAATTTTTTTCACTTGAACTACTGTCTCTTCACACCACCTACCGATCTTACTTGTTACATTGATTTTTGAATCTAAGTTTAAGCTTTGACATTTCCCTCTATTAGCTTTCATCTTATTAGATTCATACCAAGCTCTAACATGTCAAGACCTTTTCAGCTTCCCACCTATGACCATCCTTACCTACACCTCAAGGTTATTGCAAGGAAAACTGTTTGTCAACTTTTCAACACTGCATAAATAGAAAATCTGATGATGATGGTGATGCCATGTCATCCTATGGATTATGGGGTGAGCTTGCTTTGGAGTTCAGAGAACTTGTGCCCTTCCCCAATAACTGAGGCTATGACTGGTACTCAGTGTTGAGTAGTAGAACATAAACTCCCTGAGGGCAGTTTATTTGTCCCTGTGTCCCCTAGCACCAAGTAGAGTGTTTGTTACATAGTAGGCACTTAGTGAATTTTTCTGGGTTGAATGGAATAGGTAGTTGAATGTAGGCTCCCTGAGGGCAGGGGCTGTTTCATTTTTTTTTTTATTTTCCATTGTTCTGTACCCAGAATGATGCCTAACACAATTGTTGTTCAGTCATTTCACCCGTCAGGTGAGACTCTTCATGATCCCATTTTGGGGTTTTCTTGGCAAAGATATCAGAGTAGTTTGCCATTTCCTTCTTCCACTCATATTACTGATGAGGAAACTGAGGCAAACAGGGCTAAGTGCCCAGGGTCAAATAGAAAGTAAATGTCTGACGTCAGAATTTTAACTCAGGAAGAGTCTTTCTGACTCCAGGCTTAGCAATTTATCCTCAATGCTACCTAGTTGCCCCCATCTAGCAAATAGAAGCATTTAATTACTCTTGGTTAAGTGGAATGTAATAGAATGTAGTGGTTATAGAATATAAGCTGTAGAGTCTGTTTCCTCTTTGCCTTTGTATCCCAGTATTAAGCACAGTGTTTGGCACATAGTAGGTGCTTAATAACTAATGATCAGATAGAATTCAATGGGCATGAAATATAAGGGGAAGAGGTGGGGAGAAAATGGGCCAACAAGCTTCAACACGGCTCACATTTTTCATATTTCCTCAGAGGAAAAAAGAAATCTCTCTCCATCCAGAGGAATTTGAGCATATTAACACTCTAATAATAGTTTCATCCCTAGTCAAATCACAGCCTTCGCACCGATTATTCCATAAGCTCATTAAACAAAGAACCCGGTTGTTAGAAAAGCTGCCAAAGATGCTGTCCTCCTTCGGTGCATACCTGGGGATGGCTCCTGTCCCACCACTTGTTTTCCTTTCCCGAATAGTAAAAACATAATTACCAGGCTGCAGTGGGAGCCCAAGCCTTGCTACAATTTCGTTTTCTTTTCTCCCTGTTTGTTCAATCTCATTAAAAGTGTTGAAAAAATCTTGCTGCAGGCTTTCTGGAAAGGGAAAAAAAAGCATTCAGCCTCCTCAGCCTTGTACAAAGAATAGTATAAAGCAGGAGAGGAGAACATTTTGTACTGTCTGGAAACAGGGAAAGATGAGGCATCTATTAGTGCCAGTTTTCTATAGCTTATCCACTTGTCTTCAAAATTCCTTTGGAAGGGAAGTTTCTCCTTTCTTCACCCATGTGGTTTCCCATGTCTCCCCAAACTATTTCTCCACCTCTTTGCCTTTATACTGCTTATCTCCCACTGCCTCATCACCTCCAACTTTTAGAATCTCTAGCTTTCGTCCAAGAGTGGCACCTCAAATACCACCTTGAAATGAGACCTTTTCTGTCATCCATTTGGCCTCCATTTGTTAGAGTTCTCTCCCTCTTGAAATTATTTTTGTTATGTTGTATTTGGTATTTATTTGTCTGTGTACATGTTATATCTCCAAGTAGAGTGCAAATTCCTTGAGGGCAGGGATTATTGAATTTTTGTCTTATCTCTAATGTATTTGCTTAAAGATCTTCCTTGATTATGAATGCACTATGTCCAGTCATCCTCCATTCTTCTTTTGAATAGCTTGAATGAATCCTCAGGAAGGTTTTCCTAATATCAAGCTGAAATCTGGCCTCTCTGCATTGTAAGAAGGATGGCCATCTCAATCTAGCTCCCTCCTTCTTACCTCTGATCTAACTGAATCAATGAATAACTACTTGTTTGTTCACCAACATCACTGATAATTGCAAACAGATTATTGTGGGGATGCCTGATGGAATAGATGGTGTGGTCCCATGGTTGTTTAGGAAACATAGTCTGTAATTCTACTAAGTAACTGATAACCAGCCACAAAGGAACAATTGGGAACCGAAGGGTCCACCCCCCAAGAGCATCCTCTGTCCTCTCTTGAACCCAAAGGGTCATAGATTTAGAGAGAGGGGCATGAGAAGCCATGTAGTCCAACTCCCATCTATAAATAATGAGGAAATTGACACCCAGGGAGGTGAATTGACTTGCTCAGGGTCACATAGATAGTGGGCAATATAGCTGGGATATGAACCCAGGTCCTTTTCAAAACCAGAGCTCTTTCCACCATGCCATGCTGCTTCATCTTGCACTACCATACCATGGTACTATAAATAAAGGTGATAGTGGGCACAAAACTGGGGACTTGTTCCCTAGTATCATAAACTCAATAGGTGCCACATATCCAAACAACAGTCATTCTCTGCAGAAACAAGGAAAATGATCAATAGGAAGCATTCTAGTGAAAACGGCTCTGTTTCTGGAGTGAGAGGACTGGGGTTCAAATCTAGCCTCTGTAACTTATTATCTGAGTGATTTTAGGCAAATCACTTAACTTCTTGGACCTCAGATAAATCATGTGTAAAATGAAGACTAGTAATACATGTTTTTTGAGGTTTTGTCCACTTTTTGATGTATAATCCTATGATTCAAACAAGTTTATGAATGACATAATCACTCTCTTCAGATCTCAGTTTCTTCATTCATCAAATGAGCAGATTCTATACCTTCCCTCTCAGAAGAGTACTTTGCATCCCATTTTGTTGAGAAAAAAGAGATCATCTTTTGTGAACTCCCTTTTCTGCTCTACTCCACATTTCAAAAGTTCATCACCCACTATTTTCTCATCCTTTACTCCAGTTCTAATGAACAAGTGTACTATCTTCTTTCCAAAAATAATCCCTCTACTTGTGTCCTTGATTCCGTCCTCTATCTGTCTTCACCTGGACCCTGCCCCTTGGGTCATTTCTTCTCTCTCTTTTTTTCCAGTTTCTTCTTGTCCAATGACCTCTTCTCCACTGCTAACACATATACCCATGTTTCATTTGTTCTTAAACAAAACATAAGACCTTTTTACTTGATTTTCTTGTACCCTCAAGGGGTCATCTTATAACTCTTCTCCCTTTCACAAAATGTTTCTAGAAAAAAATATAAATTCTTTATTTATGTTTCCTTATTTTCTTCTTTTACACTTTATGGTATGGCTTCTGATCCAACCACTCAGTGGAAATTATGCCTCCAAGGTAACAAATGATTTTTAATATGTATATCTGATCGTATTTTATCTGTCCACATCCTTTGACCTCTCTGTAGCTTCCAATACTGTAGCACTCACCATCCTTCCACATAGTCTGTATTTCCTTGGGTTTGATAGAATTATTCTTTTTTAAAAATTTTCCTCCCATCTATCTGACCTCTCCTTGGTGTCTTTTGCTGAATCATCATCGATATTCTATTTCCTGACCATTGTTATTTTCCAAACTTCTGTCTTGGATTTCTTCTCCTCCATACAACCTTTCTCTTGGTCATCTCATCAGCTCTCTTGGGTTAAATTATCTCTATATAGATGACTCTCCTATCCATATATCCAACTCTTATTTCTCTCTGGAGCTTTAGTCCATCATAAGATCAGAAACCTATAGCTAGAAGGACTTGAGAGGCCAACTAATATAACATCCTCTTTTTTCATATGAGAAAACTGAGACATAGCAAGGTAATGGCTTACCCAAAGGTAGACATCAGAAGTAGGCTTTTAACCAAGGTGCTCTTTTCACTCTACCATCTGGACATCTCCACTTGAAAGAGTCGTGGGTATTTGTAACTCATCAAGCCAAACAATGTCCGTTATCTCCCTTTCTCAAACTTGCTCCTTCTTCAAAGTTTACTATTTCTATTGAGAGCATGTGACATTTTTGGCTACCCAGGTTTGAAACCTCAACTGTGGAGCTGAGTCATCCTCAACTCTTGACTTTTCCTTACCTCCCATGTCCAATCAGTGGCCAATTTGTTTTGATTTTACCTTTGTAACATCTCTCAATTCTATCCCTTGATATTAATTCAATTCATTTCAGTTCACAACCTTAGTTCAGACCCTCATCACCTACCACCTGCAATATTGTGTTAGCTTCCTAATTAGTCTCTACTTCCAGTTTCTTTCCTCTTCATCTGTCCTCCATGAGTTGTCAAAATAACTTCAAAGCGCAGAACTATGTCACCCCTTTGCTCAAAAATTTGAAATGGTTCTCTATTGCCTCTATGATGCAACATAAACTCTTCATTTTGGCATAGATAATCACAATCTGTTTCTAAGTCAACATTCCAGACATATGTAATATTGCTTCCCTTTTTGCTAGGTAGTGTAATTGATAGAGTGTTGGACTTGGAATCAGGAAGACCTACATTTAATTCCTTCCTGACAATTGGTATCTAACACCTAACCCCTGTTAATAGATAAACGAACATTTATTAAGTGCTTAACAAGGTTTCCTGCTTTAATCATGTCTACAGAACACTTAAGTATCTGAATGAAAACCTTAACTGTCCAGTTGTATTTAGTCCACTTGACTCCAAAAGGGTTCCTAAGACACTGAGGTATTTGTCAGAGTGCAGGTCAAAACCTCCCATGATGGAAGATTTAAAAATTCATTTTGGATGGTTATAGAAAAAGTGTTGAGTATAATCAAGGACTAAAAGTTTGACTAGAACCCTCTCACTGTGGCTGTTCCCCAGGCTTCTGTTCTAGATTCCCTGTCCCTCCCCTTCTAAAGTCTCTCACCTGGTAACTAATCTTCCCAACTCCCTTGGATAAAATTATCATCTCTAAGCAGATGGTTCACATCTATATATCTTGCTCACGTCTCTGTATCACCAAATGTCTATTAGATATTTCAAGTTAGATTTATCAGAAATGTCGCAAACTCAACATGTCTCCAAAGCCAAGCTTATTATCCTTTCTGCCAAAACCTACCCTTCTTCTAAACTTCCTTTTTCTTTTGAAGGTGCTCCCTCTCTGCCAGTGAGTGTCTCAGGTTGTAACTTTGGTTTTATATTCAACTTCTCACTCACTGACCAGTCACTAAATATTGCCATTTTGACTTTTACAACATCTTTCACATCTGACCCCTTCTTTCCATTCACATAGTTATCATCTTAGTTCAAGCTCTCTTCACTTCTGGTCTAAATCATTGTAATAACCTCCTTATTGGCCTTTTACCTTAAGTCCCTCCCCATCATTGTTCATCTTGCACACTTTTGACAAAGAGATTTTCCTTATGTGTAAATCTGATCAGGTAACTCCCCTTCTCCATCAACTCTAGTGGTTCCCTATTTCCTCCAGGATAAAATATTTACTTCTCTGTTTAGTGGTGTTTAGACACTAGACACTCTGTTTAGACACCTTTGTGGTCTTGCCCCAGCCTAATTTTCTTGACTTATTGGACATGACTCCTCTGTCCAAACTCTGGGCATCTAGACAAACTGGACTTTTCCATATTTCCCACGCATGTCACTCTATCTTTTTATAATGGCCACCCCACATACCTGGAATGTACTTCTTCCACACCCTTCTAGAGCTCTTGTCCTACATGTCTGAAAGAATCTTCCTGCTGAATTCACTGAATTCAAAATTCAGCTCTAATCTCACCCGGTAGGAGGCATTTTGGGGGTTTTTCTCTCCCCACATTATCTTGTATTCACTGTGTATATAACCTAAACATGTTTATACAGATGTGTGTTGTCTGAGCTCCAGACAGAGCACTGGACTTGGAGTAAGGAAGCTCCCAGATTTGGATCCCATCTCAGATGCTTAATAACTGTGTGACTCTGGGCAAGTGATAACTTCTCTCTGCCTCAGTTTCTCATCTGTAAAATGAGAGGACTGGGCTTGGTAAGGTCCCTTCCAGGTGTAAATCTATGATATCTTTATGTCTCTTTTGCCTTTGTTTCTCTGTCTCTGTCTCTCTGTCTCTGTCTCTGTCTCAGTCTCTCTCTCTCTCTCTCTCTCTCTCTCTCTCTCTCTATATATATATATATATATATATATATATATTTACTCAATATTGCTGTCCCTTAACAAACACATAATAAATGCTTATTGATTGAATATTGACAATAAAATTACAAATAGGACTGTAGTAAAGGAATTTGACAAAGGTTCTTTCCTCTTTATGGGCTGTGAAATGTGAATGGGTCTAAGTCAACAAGCCATTTATTAAGCATTATGAGTGTTAAAAATACAAAGCAAGGTAAAAAGAGCCTCTGCCCACCAGTTCTAATGGGGTAAAAACATGCCATAATTATGTACATACATGATATAAACAGGGTAAGTGGAAGGCAATCTCAGAGGGAAGGAAGTAACATTAAGGGAACTAGGAGAGGGTTAATATGTGATGTTTTCTGAACATCCAGTAAAAAAGATGTGGGGGTGCTTCCACTGAATGGAGAGCCTTGGAGCTGGAGTGGGGGGTTGGGGAGGCAGTTGTTGCAGCCCTCCAGTGAAGGGTTCTCTGCTTAATGAATGCCCACGGTCTACCTCCTCCCAGCCTTCTATTCCTCCACCACAGGGCTGTCATGGATTCAGATCTATCTGGCAGCCTGGGTCAGAAGGCTCCATCACTCACCAGTCAGACCCCACTGCTAGTGCTGTAGCAGACAGATGTGGAAGCCAGATAGAGAATCCCTCAGTGACTCAGGCCCCAGGGGAGCAGACAGAATGAGAATGGAGATGTGTCAGGATGGCTGGAGGACTGAAACCATTAGGGAAGAAAATGTCTCATTTGTCAATATCCATATGGGGATGGCAGAAATTGTCCCTTGGGTTTGACTGCCCATGAGGAAAAGTGCCACTAATCCAAGTGGGAATATGGCAGCTTATTTTATGATGGTGGCACCTCTAGTCAGGGTAGCAGAGTGAAGGGAGTCTAGCATTTGGGATCAGACAATGTGGGTTCAGCTTTTAGTACTCACTTCATGTGTGAGCTTGGACAAATCCTTTCCCCTTAAAACCTTCAGTTTCCACATCCGTAAAATGAAGCAACCACATTAAATGATATCTAAACTCCCCGGAATAAAATAATTTTTAAGTGCTCACTGTGTATCAGGAATCATGCTTAGTGTTGGGGTTACAAATACAAAAGTGAGACAGTCCCTGTCTTCAAGCAGTTTGCAAATTGAATCCAGAAGCATTTATTAAACACTACTGTATTTCAGACACACTGGGGACATAAAAAAAAGAAAAAAAACCCAACAAATCATGGTTATAGCTTTACTTACTCACTGTTTAATGTGGGAGATACAACCAAGCACGAATAAGGCATATACAGAAATTGGAGCTAATCTTGGGGAAGGCCCCAATTATGGGAGATGATACATGTAGGGGATAATAGGGAGGAATTAGGCAGGGAAGGGAATTCTGATCTGAGGAGTCACAGGAATGGGGAATGAATTCATAGGGATGTCTGTTGTTATACTCTTTTAAAAGTATAATTAATTTATTTTTAGTTTGCAACATTCCCTCCCACAACATTTGAGTTCCAAATTTTTTCCCTATCTCTCCCCTCTCCCACCTCAAGATGATTTGTATTCTGACTACCTCCGTCCCCAATCTGCTCTCCTCATCCTCTCCTCTCATTCCCTTCCCCCTTCTTTCCTGTAGGGTAAAATGGACTTCTGTGCCCAATTGAGAGTGTATGTTATTCCCTCCTTAGACCAAATTGGATGAAAGTAAGGTCCATTCATTCCCTCTCCCCTTTTCCTTCTTCCCCTACATTGTTAAAAGCTTTTTCTTGCCTCTTTTATGTGAGATAATTTACCCCATTATATCTCTCCCTGTCTCCTTCTCCCAGTACATTCCTGATTCACCCCTTAATTTTAATTTTTGGATATCATCCCTTCATAATCAGCTCACCCTATGTGCTCTCTCTCTGTCTCTCTCTCTGTCTCTCTCTCTCTCTCTCTGTATGTATACATACACACATATATGTATGCATGCATATATATAATTCCCTCCAAGTTCCCTAATACTGAGAAAGGTCTCATGAGTTACAAATATCAGACTGATATGCTCTTTCCAGAAGCAATGGTGGTATTGATTTGATTGCTGTGCTCAAAGCAAGAAGTGGAAAGACAGGACGGGGAAGTACATAGAGGGCAGCAGAGAAGACAAAAACAAATAATAACAGATAACATTTATGTATGGTCTACTATATGCTAGGCACTGTACTAAGTACTTTATAATTGTTATCTCATTTAATCCTTAAAACAACCCTAGGAGATAGATATTATTATTATCCTCATTTTGCTGTTGAGGAAAGTGAGACAAAGAGAGGTTAAGTGTAACCCAAGGTTACACTTGTAATGTTTGAGACTGGATTTGAACTCAGATCGTCCTGACTTCAGGACCAGCAATCTATCTACTGCACAAATAGCTGCCTCATACTGTTCAAAGATGACAAAAATGGATGGGAAAAGAAACATGGTTGGGTCATGGCTGGCCACATATGGTGGGTCAAGTCAGTTGTGCCCTTACTCCCTTTCAGTTCTAAATCTAGGACCCTATGATCCAGGGTCCAGCTGTGCCCAGCTCCAGATTGCTTCTTTGAGTAGGGCAGCCCCACGGTCAGTTTCAGCCTGCTTATAAGGGGAAAACAATGGGCAAGAGAATCAGAGACGCAAAGGAAAATGGGGGCCCCTTCCTGTGCCATAGCTCTAAATACAAACAGCAAAGCTATTCAGGTCAATGGTGCTCAAATTCTGGAATGCCCACGCACAGCAGATTTCTTGCTACATGATGACAGGTCAAGCTAAATTATCCTGCCTTTACTACCTTAGGATAGACTCTAACTTTTTTTTAACTCTAAATTTTTTTTTTAAAACCTGCTTAAAAGATATTTTTTTGTGGCATTGAAAGCATATCCATAGATCTATATTAAGAAACAGAAACACAATAGAGTATTCAGGTTTTTCTAGCATAGAGAAGGCAGGCTTTTGACATGCTTTGCCAGTATATTAAAAATTCTTAGCAATACATAATAGAACTCTCAGATTAAGAACCCGTGACTAATCCATGCAGGTAAAATCCCTTCTGTCTGTGAGTCTCAGTTTCTCTATATGTAAACAGAAGAATGTTCGACTAGACCAGGTGTTATTATACCATTAAAAAAATCATGAACCTCTTTAGCAGGTTGGTGCTAAACCTACAGACCCCTTATGAGAATCATGCTTTGTTGCCTACATTCAGGATGGAAGAAAATACTAAATTTCAGTGAGAGGTTAGTGAATATAAAGATTCAATTTTTCCCCATCCAAGTTTAAGAAATCTCTGAAATAGTGTATGAATTCTAGGTTAATAACCTCTGGACTGGATTATCCCTATATATCTCTACACCATTCCTTCCACTCCCCCTGAGCTCTAAATACCATGATATATATACACACACACACACACCTATATTTATTGTTGCAAGGAGCTTCTAGTATGGAAACTAGTCCGAGAACAGTCTGGGGGTGTGGCATGGAGGAATTGAATGGCACAGGCAAGATCACACACCAGGGCTTCCTGCTTCTAATACAAGTAGCTGTCTACTAAACTTGACTGCCTATCTTTTGCTTTGGAGACAGTTGGGGTTAAGTGACTTGCTCAGGGTCACACAACTAGTAAGTGTCTGAGGCTGGATTTGAACTCAGGTCCTCCTGACTCCAGGGCTGGTGCTCTCTCCACTGTGCCACCTAGCTGCTGCTAACTTCCTTCTTTCTAAAAAGACCTTGAAGGTCCCTTCTAGCTGTGATATTCTACAGTTCCTTGAAGGTGGGGGCCCTATCCTATGCTCCTTTCTCTTCCCTTAGCACCTAGCACTGGCTGGCATCTGGAAGGTGTGCACTGATTGGCAGTTCCATGCATGAATGGATGACCCTCTTTGATGGGATTTTGCATAATCCTTCCCTGGTCCCACAAGAGCAGAGGAGACCAGGAGTCAGGGTGTTATTAGAATAGTCTTACTATTCCCCTTGGGGCTGGGAACTCACTGTGGTGGAAAGTTTCTCTTTTTTTCTCTTCTTCTTAGGGAGAGCTTGTTTTCCAGGTGAACTTGTCTATATTTTGTTTGGCAGGTGATTTTGTTTCCCATTTGCCGCCCTTCTTACTCGATGATTCCTTTCTGATAAAGAGGACAGACATTTACTTCACTTTGGCTGATGGACAGATGTGCTTTCAAGACACAAGCCATTGATGCAGGAGGTCTTGCCATCCTCATTCACAGGGCTGCCATTGCCCTCTCCCCCAATTAAGAGCAATAAACGTGGAGATTTTATAATCAAGGGCTCATTCCTAGGCGTGCATGTCCACACACATGTATGCTCGTGTAAGCATGCACATGCACATGTACCCATCTGCAATGCATAACATATACACATGCATTTGCATGTAGGAATGTATGTGCATGGATTGCAATGCATCACGTATTATACACAGTACATGCATGCGCATGTATGGGGCATAGAAGGATGCATACATTCACATGCATGTGCACATGTATGTGCATGTGTGCATATCTTTGTGCAAGAGACAGAGAGACAGAGAGAGACAGAGATACAGAGAAAGACAGACAGACACACAGAAAGAAAGAGACAGAAAGAGAGAAGCAGAGACATAGAGAGACAGAGACAGAGGAGGGAGACAGAAAGAGAGAAAGAGAGGGGGGGGCATCAATATCACAAGCTTTCATGAGTTTTTTGATCTATGTTTTATTGACTAATATATGCCCGTGCTCTCTCCTCCGTGCAATTAGCTTCTTGGAGGGCAGGGACAGTTTCATTTTTGTTTCTGTTTCCCCAAAACTTAGCCCAGTGCTTGGCCCATAGTTGGTGCTTAATAAATGTTTGTTGATTGACCAAGATATAAGTTGAACTAGATGACTTCTGAGATTATTCCATCTTGGAAATTCTGTGAACTGGAGAAATTTGAGTGTGACACAGGGTGACACTGAGAAGACACACCTTGATGAATTGAAAAGAGCATGGATTCTGGAGCCAGAGGTAAGTTGCTCAAAAACAGCTGTGATGAATCATTTCCATAGCTCTGTGACTCAGTTTCCTCATCTGTAAAATGGGGATTTTGTTGTAGTTCAATTGTGTCCAGCTCTTTCTGACCCCACTTGTATTTTTCTTGTCAGAGACACTGGAGTGGTTTGCTATTTCCTTCTTCAGCTCATTTTACAGGTAAGGAAACTGAGGCAAACAGGGTGAAGTGGCTTGCTCAGGGTCACACAGCTAGGAAATGTCTGAAGTCAGATCTGAACTTATAGAAATGAGTCTTCCTAACTCCAGGCCCATTGCTCTATCCACAGTGCTACCTATAAAGAGCTGTTGGGAGAATCAAATGAGATAATGTATGTAAAGTATTTGTGAACCTAAAACATTCTAAAATTATACTGATTATTATGTCTATCAGCCAGGTGGCCCAATGGATAGAGCGCTCGACCAAGCATCGGGTAGATCTGAGTTCCAGTCCTGCACTTATTATCACAATAGGCACTTATCATCTGTGAGACTTTGGGCATGTCAATGTCTGTCTGTCTCAGTTTTCTCATCTGTAAAATGGGGAATAATAATAGTTCCTTCTTCTGATGATTACTGTAAAAATAAAATTGGATAACATATGGAAAGTACTTTGCAAATCTTTTTTCTTTGGAGGGCAGTTAGGGTTAAGTGACTTGTCCAAGGTAACACGGCTAGTTTTGTGTTAAGTGTCTGAGGCAGGATTTGAACTCAGGTCCTCCTGATTCCAGGGCCAGTGCTCTATTCACTGCGCCACCTAGCTACACCTTACTTTGCAAATCTTAAAGCATCATATGTATGCTGGCTGTGTTATGAATGCTAGCTGTTAACACAGTGCTTGGCACAATTTAGGTATTTAATGAATGTCCATTGACTGATAAGTAGTAAATGACTGAACTCCAGTGTTTATGCCTCCAAATTTGTTGTGCTGGCTGCAATCGTGCCCTGTCTCTTGGGAAAGTCGTGAATCTAGGCCCAGAAAGAAAGCTTAAGAGGCAATGTTGTCCAGCAGAAAGAGCCTTGAGTTTGGAGCAGGGGTGTGCTATCCAATATTTAACAACTGGCTCTCCATAAAAAAAATACATAGTGCACATGTTTAAGTTCACTTTTCATTATTAGCATTTTCTCCATACTTTAAGTCTAAAACATCAACCAAACAATCAATCCTGTCCCCATTTGTATCTTGCCAATTACCGTGGTGTAAATGCTCATACTGGACATTTAACAATTGGCTCCCTGAGCTGGTTCAACATGGCTCCGACCCATCCCTGGCTAGCATCATGGAGCCTAGGTTCAGATCTTCCCTCTGATGCTTGTTATTTGGAGGAATTTGAATGAGTTATTTAGCCTCTCAGGGCCTCAGTATTTGTTTTCTATGAAGTGGGGGGACCAGATTAGATGGCCTCTGAGATGTCTTCTAGCCCTAGTCTGGAGAGCAAGATCCATGATCATACGATTTCATGAATGAGACCCAGCACCTGGCCTCCTGGAGTTTCTGGGTCTGGCTGAAGGGGACAAGACATCTAACCCTCAGGCCACTGGAGTGAAAAGTCCCATGGAGAGATTCTGCCTGTTAACTGAACAGGGGCTGGGTGTGTGTTCCTTCCCCGTCCTCTATGTGTTCTTATGTCAGACATATGTGATATGTTAGATAGTAATTACTGTGGGAATTCAGGAGGAGGAGGTCAAAGTTATCAGGGAAGACTCACCGCAGAGGAAGTGGGACTTGAGGGGAGCCATGTCGATTAGGCAAGATTTTTCTCAGATGGAGGCAAGTAATTATGTGTTGGTCCAAGAGTCTGGTAGATCTAGGTTTAAATCCCACCTTTGAAACCACCTGTTGAACTTTGGACGAGACACATTCTCCTCTCTGAGGGCTGATAGTACCCATACAGCACCGACCACCCAGGACTGTCCCTAGGGGGAAAAAATTGTTTAGCTGTGTCTGACTCTTTTATGACCCCATTTGGGATTTTCTTGACAGAGATACTGGAGTGGTTTACCATTTCCTTCTTTGGCTAATTTTTCCAGATGGGGAAACTGAGGCAACCAGGGTGAAGTGACTTGCCCAGGGTCACACTGCTAGTAAGTCTAAGGTCAGATTTGAACTCAGATCTTCCTGACTCCAGAACTGGAGCTCCATCCATTGCGTCACCAACTGTCCCATAGAAAATGTGAGCTGCTGTTATTATTATTAATTATTATTATTATGTGATCTTAGGTATAGACCTGAATGAAAGACATCTCAGATACAGACTAATTTTTTACTAATACTTTTATCATTTTACTTACTAATACTAATAATTTTATTATTATATTTATTATATATTGTTATAAATTTATTATCATTCCTTATTTATAGATGAGGAAACTGATGTGAGAGGGGGATTAAGTAAAGGTCACCCAGGACCTTCATCATCAGGGTCAGTGCTTTTCCCACTCTTCTCTGTGGCCTCTCCCATGGCTTAATAAATATTCTGATTTCATCCCGGCCCAATGGGAAGAGAGTATAATCACGAATCACAACAGATAAACTTTTTACTTGGCCTTCAGATCTCCTGTGGTCAGATGGAGGGTTTGGTTGGAGCCCCAGCCCACATCTCTGCCAAATGTCAAACTGGAGAGGCTATTTGGTCCCAAGGGCAGTCCTCTCCCTTTCTAGTGTTTTTGGCCTATTTTTAGTTTAGGCAAACCTCAGTGGTGTCCCTGTGGCTTTGTGTAAGAACCTGTCTGGAATAAAGCCACACAGATGCATTATTCATCAGCAGGGAAGAAATACTTAGCTGTGGGCTATGGGATTTGAACAGCAACTTGGTCTGAAGTGGGCAGTGTGAAGCTGCAGTAGAATGAAAAGGTTTTCTCCTTTTTTTTTTTTGGATATAGGATCAAGGCATGAGATGACTTGTCTTCCTCAGTTTACCTCTGGACAAGTAACCTGTGAAACTTGGTTGGCTCTGGCCTCACTTTCAGAGCCAGGAATGTTACATCTCCCCCTGCTCAGGGTTCTTGGTTTCCCTGGAAAAAACTGGGTAGTCTCTTTTCTCTGCTGTGGGTTTGAACCCTTACCAGGTGTGTTCCTTCTAAATTTAGAGAGCCATTGATTTAGACCTCAGTTCATTTAACATCAGATGGCTTTTTACAAAAGCACATTTACTTCAAAGATACAGTCAGATCAAAGTACAAACATTTCCTCTAGCACCATGGAGGCATAATATCCCTTTATCTCTCCTTGGCCTCTTGTGAGGGGTTTGGAAGAAGCTTACAGCTTATCTCAGCTTTTTCATAGCATCCCACCAATCCCATGTCTGAAGCTGACCTATCAGCTCCTGATAGGCTGGAATCCCAGACCCTTGCACCTCAGGGCATCACTGCTGGACCAGCTTTAATACCTGTCCTGGATTCCTGGACTCCTGGATCCCCACGCCTTATGCTCCCAAACCAGATCAGAGACTTTATACCTTGAGCCCCTTGAATGGAGATGAATGCAGGATAGGGCCAAGGACCAGGTCTACTTCTTAGGGACTATACACCTTTGCAGGAAGGAGACCCCCAGGGCCTAATTCTTTACTGTGTGGTCTTACTGAGTGTTAGTAAAAGAATGACTTTATGGAGGCAACACTCCTATTGTACCCATCTTTTCTCATGTTTCCCCTTGACCCAAGAGCACAGGAGAACTCAGATCCTTGGAATGAAGCTGAGTTTGTAGGATGAAAAATGGGCTTTTGAGGCCACAAGAAGAGCGTCACTTTGATCTACTGACGCATTTCTCTCACTCCAGGCCTCCTGAGCCTTCCATGATATAGTCCTGGCTCCTTTCCTCCAGATGTTCCCCATTCCTAGAAGGATCTCCCATCTTCCTTCTCCCTTCTCTCTTCTCCCCTTTTCTTCTTAGCTTCTCTGACTTATTGAAAGAAAGCACTTGAAGCCCATCTCCTGCAGACCTTTCCTGTCTTGTCTCCAACTGCTAGTTCCTCCCCCTCTGAGATTACCTTTCACTTTTTCTATTCTGTATGTATCTTTTATGTAGCTGGTTGCATATTTGTTGTCTTTCCCATTCGAATGTAAGCTCCTCGAGGGCAGGGACTGTCTTTCCTTTGACTTTTATTTGTAATCCCCAGTGTTTAGCACAGCACCTTGTATATTTAAGCCCTTAATATATCCTTATTATTTATTGGTTGATTGATTGTGGAACACTGTACACCAGAGGTATCAAACATCTGTCCAACTGCCCAATGTGGTGTAAAACACTTCCAAGTACCACCAGTACTTATTAAAGTGTAATGAGAAAATAGTTGGCAAAATAAAATAAAAAAAAATACAGTACAGTATAGATAATGTTAACATGTGGTTTTCTAAGTCAGTACGCAACCCCCAGGGACCCTTATGCTTGGTTCGGTGGTCCCCATTTCTATTTGAGCTTGACATCACGACTGTACACATTTCATTTCACAGTGACTTTTGCACAGGCTGTCTCTGATTCGTGGCATCCTCTCCTCTACTGCTTGAAATTTCTGACTTAAATTGTGAGCTCTTTGAGGGCAGGGATTGGTTTTGTTTTCTCTTTGTTTATTCTATGCTCAGCACAGTGTCTGGCATTTAGTTGTCCACAAAGGAGCCAAGTGAACACGCACTTATTAAATACCTACTGTGTGCCAGGCATTGTGCTAAATGCCGAGAACACTTATATGAGCCACAGGAAAGGCAGCCCCTCCCTCAAGGAGCTTGCATTCTAATTGGAAAGACAATCCCTAAAAGAGGATGGGGGTAGGGACATAGTATCTGTATGGAAATGCCAGGGGCAGAGGTAGAGTCAGGAGAGGCGTGGAGGATGGTTAGTCTGGTCCTTCCTCTACAAGAGAGGAGCTCATCAATAGGAGAGAGAAGGGGCCTGCAGGGTCTGGGGAAGGGAGAGGGAAAAAGTCTTTTCTAGCATGAGAAGGCAGCTGAGGCATACATGAAATCATCAACATTCCCCTCCTTCCTCTTAAATGGCTTTGTATTTATTTTAACTATTTGGTTCTTAAGAGCACAGGATTATATGCTTAGAGTTGAAGGTCATCTTGTCCAACCCCCTCATTTTACAGTTAAAGAAACTGAGGAACAGAGAGGTTGTGACTAGTCTGTGTGTATGTTATTCCCCCCCCCTCCCAATAGAACACAGGCTTCTTTTCCATTTTTTGGTCTTTTTGGAGTGGGGAAGGCAGGGCAATTGGGGTTAAGTGACTTGCCCAACGTCACACAGCTACAGTGACTGAGGTCACATTTGAATTCAGTCCTCTCGACTCCAGGACTGGTGCTCTACACACTGTGCCACCTAGTTTCCCCAAGAACACAAACTTCTTGAGGGCAATTACTGTTTTGTTTCTGCCATTTTATCTCCAGTGCCTGACAGTGCCTGGCATATGGAACAAAATAAATTTTGTAATACTAGATTAAATCAAAAGTAGCACCAATCATGGGATTTTTAATCCCAGGTATCATCAAGCATATGGAAAAATGTTTTAAATCACTAATAATGGGAAAAATGCAAGTTAGAACAATGCTGAGTTTCACTGTCACAGTAATCAGGTATGGATTGATGATAAAGAGAGAAAATGACAATTGTTGGAGGGTGTATGGGAAAACCAGCACATCAATGTACTGTTCAGGAAGCTATGAATGGATCTAACCATTCTGGAAAGAAACATGGAACTATGTCCCCAAAGTCACTAAAGTGTACATACCATTCCTAGGCCTATGTCCCCAAAAAGCTCAAAGAAAGAGGAGAAGGGCCCATAAATACATTATATATGTGTATATATATATATATATAAACACATATGTATACATGCATATTTATGTGTATATATATCTATATCTATCAGCACTTTTTATTAAAACAACTGGAAAGGAAGAGTGTGCCCATCAATTAGGGGATGGCTAAACAAATGACCATATATGAATACAATGGAATATTATTATTTCACTGTAAGATATGACAAAAGGAATACTTTCAGAGAAACCTGGGAAGATTTGTTTAAACTGATGCAAAGTGAAGTGATTAGAACCTGGAGAAAAACTTATATAATAATAACAACATCATAAAGACCAAATAACTGGGAAAGACTTTAGAATGGCAATTAGTGAAATGACCCAGCACTACTCCAGAGGACTGATGATATGCTTTCTATTCAGTTCCTGAGAGAGAGGTAGTGGACTCAGGCTGTGGAATGAGAGATATATTTTCAGACATGGCAAATGTGGGGATTTGTTTTGCATGATTACATGTTTTTGTTAACTAAAGTTCTATTTTTCTCTCTTTTCAATGGGGTGGTGAGGGACTTGGGAGGGAGAGGTTAAGATTGCCAAACAACAACAACAAAAAGATAGAAAAGGCAAAGAAAGAAAAGAGAGTCATTGAAACATTTAAAATTGTGCAGAAAAGAACAGACGGAAGGCCAGAAGGAATCACAGACAAGTAGGACAGGTTTAAAAGTTACATGTTGAATTCATGATATACATAAAAAGAAAAGCAAGCTGTAGCTAACAGAAACCTATAGTTTCAGGTACAATCCTTATTCTGTTCTACGGTGTTATAGGGAAGTGCTCATTTGAGTTGGTGTTTGTTAATGTCAGAACTCAAGTAAAAACATTAAAAATAGTCTTCACTAAATTCTTCAAAAAAGATACTTTTAAAATTAAATTTTAATTTGATTTTTTTAAAGCAGTAGCTGACTTATGATGTTCTATCAGCAAAGATCTGGCATAAAATAAGTATATTTGAAAACTGAAAAAAAATATGGACCAATCATTGAGCTCTGTCTAGTACGGCAACTCAGTATCATTTTAACTGGGTGTCATACTACAACACTGGACATGGAGTTAGGAAGATGTGTTCAAATCCTGCCTTGGACATTCACTGGCTGTGGGACACTGGGGCAGTCATTAAACTTCCATTTCAATTTTGTCACCTGCAAAGTAGGGTTAATGGTCCCCATCCACTTCACTGGGGGATGAATGGAATGTTGTGAAGATAAAATGAGATATTATTTGCAAAGCTCTTTGGCAACTTGAAGTGTCATATACATGCTAGTGATTATTATTAGGTATAATTATCTGTGATCTCTCTTCTTTGTTTCTCTGTCTTTCTGAGATAAAGGCACTGCATCTCATCAGATTGTCAATAACGATACAACAGGAAAATGACAATTATTGGAGGGACTGTGGCAAAACTGGCATACTAGTAAATTATTAGGTGGGGGTCTCTGAGTTAGTCTATAACCATTCTGGAAAGCAATATGGAACTATGTCTCAGAAGCATCATAGAACCATGTAGAATTATGGGATCAGAGAATGCCAGAACTGGAAGGGAATTTAGAGAGCATTTATTTCTATGACTTCTTTTTACACACGAGGAAATGGAAGCCAAGATGAAGGGAAGGGGCTTGCCCAAGATCACACAGCAGAGAGGAGGTAGAACTGGAACTAACTGTTAACTTTCAGTCTAGAACACTA
Organism: Petaurus breviceps papuanus; assembly: GCF_028583685.1. NCBI lineage: Eukaryota > Metazoa > Chordata > Mammalia > Diprotodontia > Petauridae > Petaurus > Petaurus breviceps. The sequence goes on along the minus strand of NW_027187400.1, from coordinate 32,958,367 downwards.
CACTTTCCAAAGGAACTCCCAAGGAGGTGATGGGTCCACCTCTTCCCTATAGGTCTTTAAGCAGAGATTTGATGACTTCTCAGGAGTGATGAAGAGATTTATTTTTTTGGTCTTTTTGGAAGGGGGAAGGCAGGGCAATTGGGGTTAAGTGACTTGACCAAGGTCACACAGCTAGTAAGTGTGTCAGGTGTTTGAGGTTGGATTTGAACTCAAGTCTTCCTAATGCCAGGGCTGGTGCTCTACTCACTGAACCAACTAGCTGCCCTAGGAGATGTTTTTTTTTTTTACATCTAGGTTGAACTCAGTGGCCTGTGAAGTCCCTTCCAGTTCTGAGATTCTGGGATTGAGTAAGATTTTCTCCAGAAAGAGAATGTCTTCATCCAGTAGTTTTTGTGAAGGCTTGTGGTCTCTTCCATTTCTACCCATTTTTTCGTCCATCATCCTATATCCAAAGTCAACTTTTCAGGCAGTCTGGCCAAAAGGAGTTTGGTTATCTATGAAGGATCAAGAAATTTGAAAAGCTAGGTTGGCTCAGTGTGTGTGTGTGTGTGTGTGTGTTATGTATTTATGTGTGGATGCTTGGCTTATGGTGACACCCTTCTGAAGTAATTACAGAAAGAGATAAAAAATTTTTTAAGAGACAAAAATAAAAATAGTGATGGACATGGAAAAATGTTTTTCATTTGGTTCAAAGCCATCCCGTGGGAGCCATATTTGTTGATGATATCCTTGAGTTAGGACTGGAATTAAATAGAAAACGTGGTCATGCCTTTGAACTTCACATTTCCCCCCTTTAGTGAAGTTGAAAATCCAAAGTTATCTAATTATAAGGCTGCTGGTTATGTTGCCATTGAGATAGATTTTTTTCAGTTCTCTGTCTAATCCAGGAAGATTTTTTTTCAGAGAAATATGTCCCTTGGTTCTCAGGCATGGTGGTATAATGGAAAGAACATTAGATTTGGCATCACGGGACCTGGGTTCAAATCCCAGCTATTACTTCTTACCTCCTGGACCTTGGGCAAATCCCTTTACCACTTGGGTTCTCATTTATAAAATTGAGTTAGATTTGATGTTCTCCGAGATCCTTTCCAGCTAAAAATCCACAATCTTGTATATAGAAGGGAAAAGTCATAACTAGAAATTCCCCCTTGCACATGTGTCCTAGAGAAAAATGTAGTATACTTGTCATCATAGGATATGGATTTGCATTTTGGGCATGCTACTCAGAGAGGCAGTGTGATAGGTGACTGCTTACCTGCACCACTGTTTCAGGAAGGGATCCAGTCATGATCCACTTCAATCATAACTTTATTTTCCAGCTATCTTCTCTTCCTCCTCTTGACCCCATTCAAGAGAAATTTTTTGCCACGAGGATCCACCATGCTTCATTTCACTTGTGTCCTCTTCCCCCTCCCCCAATCTTTCCAGCTTCCCTTCATTGGCTTCCTTCAGGTCCCAGATAAAATCCCATTCTCCAAGAAGCCTTTCCTGACCCCTCTTAATGTTGATTCTTTCCTTCTGTTGATTTTTTCCAATTTATCTTTGTCTGTACATAGTAGTTTGTGTGTTGTCTCTGTCACATGACTGTAAAAGCCTTGAGAGTGGGGATTGTTTTTTTGCCTTTTGTATTCCTTATTATAGTGCATCATTTGTAGGAGGTGCTTAATAAATGCTTGTAGACTTGTGTTGTCTTCCCCATTAGTTTGTAAGCTCCTTGAAGGATGAGATTGCCTTACTTGCTTGCATTTGTATCCCTGGTCCTTAGCATGGCATCTGGCCTATGATGAGTGAAATGGGGCATTGGTCAAAAAGGAGCCAGTCCTGAAAGAATGTACAGGTGATCCTCATGAGGACATGGCAAATCTTTCTCCTGAAAAGCGATGATTTGTAATGGAGTGCATTACTTCCAATTCATATCATGAATAGGTTTTTCTGTGACTATTTCTTGTCTTCTTTCTGTGGGATGGAGAAAAACCTTTAAATTGACATTGAAATATGAATTAAGTGTTCATACAACATGGGAAAAAACTATAATTATATTGAAAATAGGAGCTTATAATCTGGGATTCATGAACTTGTTTTACTATTTTGATCACTATATTTCAATAGAGTCAGTTTGCTTTGCAATCCAATCCATTTTATTGGATCCATTTACAAACACAATTCCGAGAAGCAGTCCACAGGCTTCACCAGACTGCCCTGAGGGTCCAGGACTTGAAACAGGTTAAGAATGCCTGATTTAAGAGCAAGAGAAGAAACACGAACATTTGTCACCGAGGCACTAGCATTTTAGGTGTGCAAAATCCATACTTCTCTTATTAATCTCAATATCAATCCTTGTAAAAGATTCAGCAGCACAGCAAGCGTCAGTATTTAAGCATTCGGCTATGCAAAGGTCACCTCAAAAGGGACTGAAATGACTTGTAATGGGAGCACATTGGAATAAGTGACTGTTAAATTATAACTTAAAATAAGACAGTGAAACATTACCATTTTTTTCTCTATTTAATAAAAAAAAATAGGGAAACCCAGTAACAGACATTGAGTAGAGTATCTCTCTACCGGGTCCCTACAAATGTTAATGACACTGTTTATTCCAGATGAAGTCCCATGTGTAACTTTCGGGGTCCTTGTCCCACTCCCACTCCTCCTAACAAGACAGATTCCCAGAACAGGGCTGGCTGTACCTCAAGTACTCAGGGAGTACCCTCAGAACCCTGAGAGGGAGATTATCTAGACACATTCTGGACTTCCAATTGACCAACGTGAATGGAAGCTGGGAGAAAGTTCACCAGTCTTTATTGACTGCATATTGCTTAATAAAGCATATTCAGAGATAGATACCCTGTTAGTCTCTGTAAATATAAAGATAATAGAGAACCAGTTTTTATATTTAAATAGTTTGCTCTCTACTGGAGGAAGTAATATATACACAAATACTTAAATCAATTACACAAATATATGTGTGTATATGCACACATGCACACATATACATATACACATGCATACACACAGACACATACACAGAGAGAGAGACAGAGAGAGCCATATAATGATATGATGTTTGGGGGTCTTGGTCACTTTTATTACTCATAAGTCACATTGGCAAGTTGGTTACTCAGAGGAGCGTGACTCCACTTCCTCTCCAGGCTTTTAGGTATAATTTTAAGAGTTCAGAGGTCATTCTCCTAAAGTAATTTGCTCAAGCCTCCATTTTGGCTGCATTGGCTAAAACTGTCATAACAATTACCAGTTAACATCATCTTAAAATTATCAATACCAGTTTTAGTTTGTATCTCCCCTATATCATTTATTGATCTACAGATTAGCAACCTGATATTAATTTATCAGTTAATATCAATTGGCTTTTATGAGGGGATATTTACTGAGAAAATATAACAATAATGGAAGTTTAAAAATATTTCCTCTCAACCCCAGGGTAATTTTCCACTTCTACTACCTTGGTCCCTAGGGAGTAGGGGTTCAAACTTAAAGAAGTTGTCAGAAAAATCCATCCCACCAAATTCACTTCTGAATGTGGCATAGCCAATGGGTAGTATCAATCCATTCTTTTCAGAACATGGCATCTCCATCTGATCCACTTCTGGGAAGGATGAAGCAGGTCACTCAAAATATTTTTATTTCCTTAAATATTTTCCAATTACATGTAAATTTTAAAAAAGCAATCGTATTTTATAATTTGAATTACAAATTCTCTCCTTCTATCCCACCCTTCCCCCCTCCTTGGGAAGGCAAGCAATTTTATATTGATCAAAATCTGAAGTCATGCAAAACATATTGCCATATTAGTTACATTGAAAAAGAAAACACAAACAAAATAAAGTGGAAACAAAGAAAGTATGCTTCATTCTGCATTCAGAGTTTATCGGTTTTCTCTCTGGAGGTGGATAGCATTTTTCATCCTAAATCCTTTGGAATTGTCTTGCATCATTGTCTTGATCAGAGTAGCTAAGTCTTTCACGGTTGATCATCCTAACAATATTGCCGTTACTATGTTCAATAGTCTTCTAGTTCTGTTTGCTTCACTTTGCATACATTCATATAAGTCTTCCCAGGTTTTTCTAAAACAGTCCTGCTCATCATTTGTTATAGCACAATAGTATTCCATCACAACCATATACCAAAATTTGTTCAGCCATTCAACTATTGATGGGCATCCCCTCAATTTCCAATTCTTTGCCACTATGAAAAGAACTGCTATAAATATTTTTGTACAAATAGATCTTTTTTGGAATATAGACTTTGTATGATATTACTATGTCAAAGAATATTCACAGTTTTATAACCATTTGAACATAGTTCCAAACTATTCTTCAGAATAGTTGGACTAGTTCAAACTCCAATTAGTGTTTGTCATGTTAGCCAATCTGATATATATGATTATGCAGTATTTCAGAGCTGTTTTAATTTGCTTTTCTCTAATCAGTAGTGATTTAGAGCATTTTTTCATGTGACTATTGACAATTTCAATTTCTTTTTCTGAAATCTGCCTGTTCATACCTTTGGCCATTTATCAGTTGGGGAATGTCTCTTATTATTATTATTATTATTTTTTTATAAATCTGGGTCAATTCCCTATATAAAAAAATTAGGCCTTTATCAGAGAAACTGATATCCCAGCCCTCTCCCCATGTTTCCTGTTTCTTTTGTAATTTTGGCTGCATTAGTTTTGTTTCTACAAAAGTTTTTTTAAATTTCATGTTATCAAAATTATCTATTTTACTTCTTGTAATCCTATTTCTTGTAAACTCTCCCTTGTAAACTTTGATAGATACCTATTTTCCTGTGCTTCTCTAATTTATTTGTATCACCTTTTATCTCTAAATCATTTGACCTTGTCTTGGTATATAGTGTGGGATGTTGGTCTATGCCTATTTTCTACCAAACTGCTTTCCAGTTTTCCCAGCAATATTTGTCAGACGTTGAGTTCTTAACCCCAAAGCTTGAATCGTTGTGTTTACCAAACACTAGACTGATAAAGTAATTTACTACTGTGTACTGTGTACCTAATTTATTCTATAAGTCCACCACTCTTTCTTAACCAGTCCAAGATTGTTTTGATGATTACCACCTTATAGTTGGAAATATGGAACTTCTAAGCTGCCTTAAAATTTTTTTTAATTGATTCCCTTTATATTCTTGAACTTTTGTTCTTTCAGATGAATTTTGTTACTATTTTTTTTCTAGTCACATGAAATAATTATTTTGAAGTTTGACTAGTATGGCATGGAATAAGTAAATTAACTTAGGTAGAATTGTCATTGGCTTGGTCTACCCATGAGCAATTAATATTTCTCTAATTGTTTAGGTCTGTTTTTATTTGTATGAAAAGAGTTTTGCAATTGTGTTCATATAGTTCCTGGGTTTGTCTTGTCAGGTAGATCCCAAGTATTTTATATTTTCTGCTGTATTTTAAATGGAGTTTCTCTTTCTATCTCTTCTTGCTGGATTTTTTTTTTACTGGAAATGCTTACGATTTAAGTGTGTTTTTTTTTGTATCCTGAAATTTTGTTGAAGTTAATTGTTTCAACTAGCTTTTTAGTTGATTCTTTAGTGTTCTTTATGTAAGCCATCATATCATCTGGAAGGAATAATAAATTTGTTTATCCATTCCATATTTATTCTTCTAATTAAACTTTTCTCATTTTATTGTTATAGCTAGTATTTCCAGTACAATATTTAATAATATTATATTGAGACGGGTAATAATACACATACTTGTTACCCGCTTGATTTTGGGAAGGTCTCAAGTTTATCCCCATTACAGATAATGCTTACTTTTCATTTTAAACAGATGCTATTTTAGAAAAAGCTCTATTTATTTCTGGTTTTGTAGTGTTTTTATTAGGAATGGGTGCATTTTGACAAAGGTTTTTTACTGTATGTATTGAGATGGTCACATATTTTTTGCTGTTTTTGTTACTTATATGGACAATTATACTGATAATTTTCCTGATGTTGAACCAACCCTGAATTCTTAGTATAATTCCTACACAGTCATAGTATATGATGTTTGTGATATATTGATGTAATCTCTTTGCTAGTGTTTTATTTAAATTTTTTTGCAGTGATTTTCACTAAAGAAATTGGTCTATAGTTTACCTATTCTACTTCTGCTCTACCTGGTTTAGGTCCTAAAACTATATTTGTGTCAGAAAAGGAATTTGGTAGAACCCCTTCTTTGCCTATTCTATCCAAATAGTTTATATAGTATTGGAATTAATTGTCCTCTAAATTTTTAAAAATAGAATTCACTTGTAAATTCATATGATCCTGGTGATATTTTTCTTAGAGAGCTAATTGATGGTTTGTTTAATTTCTTTTTCTAAGATAGGGTTATTTAAGTATTCTATTTCTTCTGCTGCTAATCTGGAAAGTTTATATTTTTATAAATAACAACCTCACTTAGACTGTCATTTTTACTGGCATATAATTAAACAAAATCACTCCCAATAATCACTTTAATTTCATCTTCATTGCTGGTGCAGTCACCCTTTTTATTTTTGATACTAGTAATTTGTTTTCCTTCTTTTAAAACAAAATTAATCCATATTTTATCTATTTTATTCTCCCCCTCCCCTTATAAAACCAGCTCCTAATTTTATTATCTCAGTGGTTTTCTTGATTTTTTTTATTAACCTTTCTTTTGGTTTTCAGGATTTTTTATTTTGGTATTTAATTGGGGATTTTGATTTTGTTCCTTTTCTACTTTTTTAGTTACATGCTCAGTTAATTGATCCTGTTCTTTCTCTCTTTAGCTGATGTATAGATTCACATATATAAAATTTCCCCTATGTCTGCATCCTACAAATTTTGTAAAGGCATCTCATTGTTGTCATTCTCTTTAATGAAATAATTGGTTGTTTCTTTCATTTTTTCTCTTACCTACTCATTCTTTGGGATTAAATTATTTGGTTTCCAAGTAATTTTCAATGAATGCTTCCACAGTTCTTTATTAAGTATAATTTTTTATTGCATTATGATCTGAAAAGTGTTAATTTAAGATTTCTGGTTTTCTGCATTTAGTTGTGAGGTTTTATGACCCAATACATGGTCAATTTTTGTGAAAGTGCTATGTACAGCTGAGAAAAATGTATATTCCTTTCTATTTGCATTCAGTTTTCTGAATCAGTCTATCAGAGCTAACTTTTCTAAGATTCTATTCATGTCATTGACTTAATTCTTATTTATTTTATGATTAGATTTGTCTAGCTTTGAGAGGGGCAAGTTGAGGTCCCCTCTAAGTATTGTTTTACTGTCCATTTCCCCCTGTACTTCATTGAACTTTTCCTTTAAGAATCTTTATGCTATGCCATTTAGTACAATATATATTTAGTATTAATATTACTTCAAGGTCTATGGTTCCTTTTTAACAAGATGTAGTTTCCCTTCTCATCCCTCTCAATTAGGTCAATTATTTTTGCTTTTGCTTTGACTGAGATTTTTGCCTTTTTGCTTCTGCTGAAGTATAATAGATTTTGTTCCAGCCCCTTATTTTAAATCACTGTGTGTTTCAAGTATGTTTCTTGTAAACAATATGTTGTTGGATTATGGTTTCTAGTCCATTCTGCTATCTGCTACTGTTTTATGGGTGAATTCATCCCATACACATTTACAGTTCTGATTACTAACTGTACATTTCTCACCACCCTATTCTCTTGTTTATCCTTCTTTCCCTTTTTATTCTGTTCCTCCTCTAAAATCTTTTTTGCTTCTGACCATTGCTTCTTTTATTCACTCTCTTTTTTCAAATCAGTATCTCCCTCTCTTATTCACTTCCCCTCCTATTTCCATGTTGAGTAGGATTGATTTCTATTACCAATCTAGTACGTATATATATTTTCTTTCTTTAAACCAATTTAGATGTGAGTGAGGTTCAAGCATTGACTACTCCTCCACTTTCCCCTCCATCATAAAATCTCTTTCTTGTGCATATTTTTTATGTAAGATATTTATCCTTGTTCTTCCTTTCCATTTTCCCTTTTCCAAGGGCTTTTCTCTTTCTCACCTATTCATTTTCTTTTCAATCATCCCAATATAATCCACTCCCTTCCATACCTTTTTTCTTTTTTTTTAAATTTATTTTTATTTTTTATTTTTCAATATTTATTTCCACAAGATTTTCAGTTACAAACTTTCTCCCTGTCTCTCCCCTACCCCCCACCCCAAGATGGCAAGCACAATGAATATCCATTCCCCCAATCTACCCTCTCTTATATTTCCCTTATGCCCCCCTTGCTTTCTTGTAGGGCAAGATGGATTTCTATACCCCATTGCCTATATATCTTATTTCCTGGTTGCATATAAAAACAATTGTTAACATTTGTTTTTAAAACCTTGAGTTCTAGATTCTCACCCTTGCTTCCTCCTCAAGCACCCCCACTGGAAAGACAAGCAATTCAATATAGGTTATACATGTATAGTTATGCAAAACATTTCCATAGTAGTCATATTGTGAAAGACTAACTATATTTCCTCCATCCTATCCAACCCACATTTATTCTATTTTCTCCTCTGACCCAGTCCCTTTTCAAAAGTGTTTGCTTCTAACTACCCTCTCCCCCATTCTTCTGTCCCTTCTATCATCACCCCTCTTATCCCCTTTCCCCCCTACTTTCCTGTAGTGTAAGACACCCAATTGAGTGTGTATATTATTTCTTCCTTAACCCATATCCAATGAGGGTAAGGTTGAGTCATTCCTTTTCACTTTCCTGCTCTTCCCCTCCATTGTAACAGCTTTCTCTTGCCTCTTTTATGTGAGATAATTTACCCTATTCTATCTCTCCCTTTCTCCTCCTAATATATTCTTCTCTCAACTATTAATTTTATTTTTAAGATATCATCCCTCCATATTCAACTCAACCTGTGCCCTCTGTCTATGTATACATGTACACACATATATCCACCTATACATACATATACATGTATGTATACATATGTATACATATATATTCCCATCAACTATCCTCATACTGAAAAAAAAATCTAATGAATTACAAATATTGTCTTTCCATGTAGGAATGTAAATAGTTTAACTTTAATAAGTTCCTTATAATTTCTTTTTCTTGTTTGCCTTCTCATGCTTTTCTTGCTTCTTGTATTTGAAAGTCAAATTTTCTGTTCAACCTCGCTTTTTTCATCAAGCATGCTTAAAAGTCCTCTATTTCATTGAATGACCATATTTTCACCTGAAACATTATACTCAGTTTTGCTGGGTAGGTGCTTCTTGGTTTTAGTCCTAGCTCCTTTGACCTTCAGAGAATCATATTTCAAGCCCTTCAATGCTTTATTGTAGAAGCTGCTAGATCTGGTGTTATCCTGATTGTGTTTCTACAATACTCAAATTGTTTCTTCCTGACAACTTGTAATATTTTCTCCTTGACCTGGGAACTCTGGAATTTGGCTATGGTATTCTTAGGCGTTTTCTTTTTGGGATCCTTTTCAAGAGGCAATCTGTGAATTGTTTCAATTTCTATTTTGCCCTCTGGTTCTAGAATATCAGGGCAATTTTCCTTGATATTTCTTGAAGGATGCTTTCTAGGCTCTTTTTCTGATCATGGCTTTCAGGTAGTCCAATAATTTTAAAATGATCTCTACTGGATCTATTTTCCAGGTCACTTGTTTTTCCAATGAGATATTTCACATTGCCTTCTATTTTTTCATTCATTTGGATTTGTTTTATAGTATCTTGATTTCTCATAAAGTCATTAGCTGCCATTTGCTCCAATCTAATTTTGAAAGAATTATTTTCTTCAGTGAGTTTTTAAAATTCCTTTCCCAACTGGCCAACACTGCTTTTTTAGGCATTCTTTTCTTCATGGACTTTTTGGTCCTCTTTTGCCATTTGAGTTAGTTTATTATTTTAGGGTGTTATTTCATTTAGTATTTTTTGGGTCTTCTTTAGTAGGCTGTTGACTCACTTTTCATGATTTTCTTGCATGATTCTCATTTCTCTTCCCACTTTTTCCTCTACTTCTCTTGCTTGATTTTCAAAATCCTTCTTGAGCTCCTCCATGGACTGTGACCAATTCATATTTTTCTTGGGGGCTTTTGATGCAGGAGTTTTGACTTTTCTGTCTCCTTCTGGTTCTATGTTTTGATCATCTTTGTCTCCAAAAAATGATTCTATAGTCTGATTGCACTTCCTCTGTTTGCTGATCTTGCCAGCCAATTACTTTACTTTTGAGCTCTTTAACAGAGTAGAACTGCTTCCATAATGGAGAATGCTGTATCCCAAACTTCTGGGGTTTTGTGCAGTTGTTGTCAGAGTTTATTATCAGCGCCTGCCTCAGAATTGTGAGGCGGACTCCCTCTCCATAGCCTCAACAAGCTCAGCCATGCTAGTGCTCCTCAGCCCAGGACTGCCACCCAAGATTGTGACCCAGATCTAAGCAGGTCAAAGCAAGAGAAATTACCCTCTGAATGGTCACTTGGTTCCCCTACAATCTGTAGGCTTGCAGCTCAGAAGGCAGCCATGTGGCAGCAACTGCAGCCACCACCACCTCCATCACTCCAGGGGCAGGGGCTGGACCATGCTCTTATCTCACCCAGTTCCAAAAGACTTTCCCATTGACCTTTTACTTTCTCTTTGGAATTTATGGGTTGGGAAGTCTGGAAACCTCCATAGCTGCTAGTGATTCACTCTTCTGAAGTCTGCTCTGGCTGGTCTGTGCCACTGGTCTGGGCTGGTGTGGCTCATGTGGGGCTATGCTCTGCTCCCAGCCCAGTGTAACATACTCTTCCTGTCAGCCTGCCAGGCTGCCTTAAGCAGGAGATTTGTTTCTCTCTGTCACTTTGTGGGTTCTGTAGCAGTAATATTTGTGAAGAGTAATTTTTTTTTACAGGTATTGGAGATGGTTGGAGCAGGAGTTCAAGCAAGTTCCTCCTTTTACTCTGCCATCTTGGCTTTGCCCCCACACGCACCTTTTCTATGTAAGATTCTTCTAACTATCCTAATAATGACAAGGTTCTTAGTAGATATGTGTATCATCTTTCCATACAAAAAGGAAAACAGTTAACTTTATTGAATCCCTTATGATTTGTCTTTCATGTTTGCTTTTTTATGCTTCTATTAAGTCTTATATTTGAAAGTCAATTAAAAAAAATTAGCTCTGGTCTTTTCATCAGGAATGCTTGAAAGTCCTTTATTTTATTAAATATTCATTTATTCTCTTGAATATTTATACTGTTTTGCTGGGTATGTAATTTTTGGTTCCAATCCCAGTTCTTTTTGTCTTCCAGCATATCATATTCCAACCATTCCTTTAAGGTGGTTGCTGTTAAACTTTGTGTGATCCTGATAGTGGCTCCATGGTATTTAAATGGCTTCTTTATGATTGCTTGAAGTATTTTCTCTTTGATCTGGGAGCTCTGGAATTTGGCTATAATGTTCTTTGGAGTTTTGATTTTGGCAAGTCCTTTAAGTAGTGATTGATGGATTCTTTCAATTTCTTTTTTACCTTGTGGTTCTAGGATATCAGGACAGTTTTCCTTGATAATTCCTTGAAATATGATGTGTAGTCAATCCTGTAGTCAAATGATTCTTAAATCATCTTTCCTTGATATATTTTCTAGGTTAGTTGTTTTTCTAATGGGATAGTCCATATTGTCTTCTTTAAAAAATTTTTTTTTTACTTTATTTTATTTTTTCTTCATGTCTCATAGAATCATTTGTTTCCTATTGCTCAATTCCAATTTTTAAGGAATCATTTTCTTCAGTGAACTTTTTGTACATTTTTTCCATTTGGCTAATTTTGTTTTTTTTAAGGTGTTATTTTCTTCAGTATTTTTGTGTGTCTCTTTTACCTATCTCTTAATTGATTTCCATAATTTTCTTTCTTTGATTTAATTTATTTACTTATTTTTCTCCACTGCTCTTATTTGATTTTGAAAATAAAATTTCTTATGTTATTCCAGTAATTATTGTTGGGCTTGTGTCCAATTCACATTTTTCTTTGAGGCTTTGCTTGTAGATGTTTTGATTTTATTGTTTTCTTCTGTGTTTATATCTTCATCTTCCCTGTCACCATGGAAGCTTTTAATTGTCAAGTGTTTTTGTTGTTTGCTCATTTCCCACCCTGTTAAGAATAAATTTTGATCTTTTGTTAAAGGTGGGCTCTGTTTCCAGTTTGTGGCAGGAGAGGCACTTTCTCAAGTTTCAGTCTTTTTAGCACTACAGTTTTTTTTTTGGGGGGGGGGGTTGGTGCTTCTAAGGTGGTGTGATCTTATGAGACTTATGTGTTCTCTTGGTCTGTACTCTGGTCCTTATTCAGGAAGGACATCTAATCCCTTGAGATTACAATTGATACTGCTCCTCAAAGGCCTTCCTTCCTTGAGACCAGAAGTGATACTATTCCTCAGAGCTTTCACTCCCTCTCGATCAAAAGTGCTCCTCTCCATTTGTGAGCTATGTTGCAGAGTTAGGGTATAGACAATGGAGTTGTCAAACAGCATCTGATCCTTCATCCAATGCTAGTACAAGGTTCTCCTGCAATCTCTCTCTGAACAGTTTCTAGGTCCCCTTGCTATCTCTGTCTTGAGACTTCGAAGCTACTGCTGCTTTGTCACCAACACCTAATCCTACCACTGGTACTTTATTCATGTGGCTCCAGGACAATCTTTCCCCTGTGTCACTGATCTCTCTTTTTGACCTTCTATATTGTCTTGGGTTGAAAGAATGTCTCACTCTGACCTTTTCTTGACTCTGCCACTCCAGAATTTGATTTGAGTTGTTATTTTAAAGTTGTTTGAAAGGGAATCTTGGGAGAGATTAGCTGAGTGTTTTCTCTACTTTGTCATCTTGGTTTTGTCGCAGGGAGTGCCAAGCAGGTAATTTTTCAGGACTGCATATGTGCAAAAGTCTTAACTGCTTGCAAACTTTGATATAGGTTCCAGTTCCTAGGCTTTAGACTGGTGGGCCTTCTGACATTTTGAAGCTCACATGGTCATATAGGCTATTCTGTTCTGTCTCTAATACCATATCAGCTAAAAGAGCCTAGGGGAGGCTTACAGCAGGCCTTGCCTCAGTTACCACCAAGAAGGATAGAGGGAAGAAAGGAGTGGAAAAAGACAGAGGGAGAGAGAGAGAGAGAGAGAGAGAGAGAGAGAGAGAGAGAGAGAGAGAGAGAGAGAGAGAAGAGAGAAGAGAGAGGGAGAGAGACAGAGAGACAGAGACAGAGACAGAGAGAGAGACAGAGACAGAGACAGAGAGAGACAGAGAGACAGAGAGAGAGAGAGAGAGAGAGAGACAGAGAGAGAGAGACAGAGAGAGACAGAGAGAGAGAGAGAGAGAGAGAGAGAGAGAGAGAGAGAGAGAGAGAGAGACAGAGAGAGACAGAGAGAGAGAGAAAGAGAGAGACAGAGAGAGAGACAGAGAGAGACAGAGAGACAGAGAGAGAGAGACAGACAGAGAGAGAGACACAGAGAGAGAGAGACAGAGAGAGAGAGACAGAGAGACAGAAAGAGAGACAGAGAGACACAGAGAGACAGACACAGGGACAGAGACACAGAGAGACAGAGAGATGGAGAGAGACAGAGAGAAAAAGAGAGACAGAGAGAAAGAGAGACAGAGAAAGACAGAGACAGAGACAGAGAGACAGAGAGAGACAGAGACAGAGAGACAGGGAGACAGAAACAGAGAGAGACACAGAGACAGAGAGAGACACAGAGACAGAGAGATAGGAGAAAGGCAGGGGAGACAGAGACAGAAACAGAGAGATAGAGACAGAGCCAGACAAAGAGAGACAGAATTACAGAGATAGAGTAGAGGGCGGGGAGGAGAGAGGAAGGAAGAGACAGATAGAGAAAGGAGAGATAAGGGGAACAGGAGACAGAGAGAAAAAGAAACCGTGAGAGACTGAGAGACAGAAAAAGAGTAGAGACAAACAGCAAAGACAGATAGAAACAATGGACATGGCTAATGCAAAACTTTGTTTTGCTTGACCATACATCTATTAAAATTTTTATTATTTTAATTTTTTTCAGTTATCAATCATTTCTTCTTTTCTCTCTGACATTTCCCCATGCACTGAAAAGGAAGAAGGAAGGAACAGAAGTAAGAAAGACAGAAAGGGAGGAAAGAAAGTAGGAAGGAAAAAACCACAGAATTACTGAATCACATTAAGCACACTCACTCAAAATATTCCCACTTTGATCACTTCCAAAATTGAACTTCTTTTTTTTTACATATTAGCCAATCCCCTCTGCCAGGAGGTTCATAATGTTCTTTATCAGTTCCGTAGAATCCTTGTCAATCATTTTGTGAATCAGAGTTCTTAAGTCTTTTAAAATTAGCTATTCAAAAACAATATTAACATTGTAGTGTAACTATCTGCTTACTTCACTCTGCATCAGTTCATAAAGTGCTATATGTGCTTTGTTTTTTAATTTTCTTATTCTTTAGAGGTGGGATATAAGAGAGGTGGAAAAAATGCTATTAATTGGAAAAATAAAATTTTATTTTAAAAATGGAGGGGTTGGACAAAATGATTTCTAAACTCCCTCAGTTCTTTAATTTTATGAAATGATGGAAACATGAGATTAAGGACAAACGTGAAACAGTTGACCAACCACAACTCCAGGAGTCTTGAGATGAAATATGCTGACCACCTCCAAAGAGAGAAGCAATAGACTATCTGTCTGTCTATCTATCTATCTATCTATCTATCTATCTATCTATCTATCTATCTATCTATCTATCTATCTGTCTGTCTGTCTGTCTGTCTGTCTGTCTGTCTGTCTGTCTGTCTGTCTGTCTGTCTGTCTGTCTGTCTTTCTGTCTATCTATCTACCTATCTATCTATGTATCTATCTTACCTGTCCATCTGTCTATCTGTCTACATAAAAACACACATGGAAAATACAACAGATAATATATAAATGAATAAATCTATATTTAATACACACATTCATGCATGCACAATACATATACACATATGCATATGTGTGTGTATTTGTGTTCATGTTCACATATCACATACATACACATATGCACACATATATATGCATATATACACATGCATGTATGCATACATACACATATACATGAACTGACATAACCAATGCAGGAATTTTTTTTTGCTTGACCGTATATGTTTATAACAGGAATTTTGTTTTCCTTGCTTTCGTAGCTGGGTAGGGGAAGGAGGTAGAAGGGAGAGAATGCAGATCAAAATTTAATTTAATTTTAAGAAGTATGATAAACTTTGCTTCTTGGACTACTTGGTGAGCAGACAGATACTGTGTAGTATTTCTATAGTCTTTCACGAGAGGCCAAGTTGGTAGAGAGTTGGCCTCGAGCCAGGCAGACTTGGGTTCCAGGTCTGCCCACTCTGTAACTGTAGACAATTCTATTCACCATTTTGTGCATTAAGCAGCTCTCGGAGAAGGTGCTGACAGATATTTGTACCCAGTTTTCTCATCTGGGAGTTCCCTTTGTCAGAGAAATTGTGGCTCTGGTCTCCATATCTTTTCTTGCTTATTAAAGTCCACATACTCAGCAGCCTGCCACTAAAATATTAGAGGTGTAACTGGCACAGAGGTTACAGAGGAATAACTTAGTTCTAATTAGAATCTAGCAATGTTCTGTTTGCCCATGGGCTCAAAGGAGCCGAGCATCAAGCAGAAGTCCTGCCTCTGCAGGAAAGCACAACCAGGGTGATCACAGGTAGGGCCCTGGCCCATCTCTCCCCACTTAGCCCAAGGAGAAGGGCTGATCATTCACTCCTACTTTCTGCTGAAGGGGAGGCTAGAGGCACAATTACAAAACCCATTCTCATCAGGTTCCATTGGAATGTGTGCAGCCACACACGCATCCTCTTTTTAGGTCTTTCTGGCTTCAGGCAGCTAAGTGGTGCAGTGGATAGAACTGTGGGCCTGGACGACTTGAGAGCAGGACATTACATTTTTTGGCTCTGTGTTCCCAGAACTTTTCATGATATCTTGCACATTAGTATCATGAGGAGGGAGGAGAATAGACCTGTGCTTTTACTGGTACTTCAGGATGAGGAAACTTCCTCTACCAGTACATAGCAGCCCCTCTTGTGTAATTTACAGCCTTAGGAGTTGCCTGGATGGCACTAAGGTTAAGTAACTTGGCCAGGGCTACCCAACCATCATGGGTCAAAGGTGGGACCCTGTCCTTTATGAATAAGATCATTTATAGGCTTAGACAGTCAGTCAGTAAGTTAATAAGCTCATATTTATATTATGTTATGTTATATTATTTTATACTCTATTATGTTATATTATATTATATGCACCTACTCTGTGCTAGGCATTATGCTAAGTGCTGAGCTGTGGGGGTTCTTAACATGGAGTCTGGAATCTTGTTTTTAAAAGATATTTCATAACTTTTTCATTGGAATTGATTTCCTTTATAATCCTGTGTATTTTATTTTATACATCTAAAATATTATTCTGAGAAGAGGGTAATAACTCTACTAGATTGTCAAAGGGGTCCATGATGCAGAGGTTAAGACCTCCTATATCAGGGAGTCGCCAGGGGACACTAAGAAGTCACATGGCTTGTGGTGGCAAAGAACTCGAAAAGGAGGGGATACCCATCAATTGGGCACTGGCTTAACAAGGTGAGGCATGGGATTGTGATGGATCTGTGCTTTAAGAAATGATAAGCTGGTGGATTTTAGGAAAACATAGAAAGACTTACCTGAAATAATGAAGAATGAAATGACAGAGTAAAGTGAATATTGTATACAGTAACAGCCACATTGTTGGAAGAATAACTGTAAATTATCTAGTAATTATCAGTATTATAAATACATAAATCAGCTAAAAAGGACCTATGAAGGACCACACTATCCACCTCTAGAAAGAACTGATAAATAGAAAGGCTGCATAGTATGGTTTTACATCCCTTTCTCCTCTCTTTCTCTCTCTCCATGTATGTATAATATATACACATACATGCATACATGCATACATGCATATCTGTGTTAAATGGTGGCCTTCTCTAGTGTTGGGTGAAGGGGAAGGGAGATAGTTCAGAACTTAAAATGTGATATAAATAAGATTAAATACAAAAAGTAAATCTTTAAAAAAGAAGTCAGGTTTGTACAACTACATTAGATCAAAAGTGAGAACTTTGTTTAATACTTACTCTAGCATTGGGACAAAAATGGTGCATCTGTGATGAAGTCTCTTGTGGAGAGTTTACAACCAGATGATGTTTACTTAAGTTAACCTATTCCATTGTGAGGGAATATTCATATATTCCTAAAGCCCGCAAATGTGAATGCACCCCCTTAAGCAACCACTGGCCCCTGGGTTTTTGATGTGCAGTTGAGAAGTAGGTTTCTGAAGATCTGATTGAAGTCCAAATAGTGGCAAAGGTCCAGAGAAGGAACAAGAGAATGAAAGGTAGCTCTCCCCACCTGGAACTGATCCAAGTCCATTGAGCTAGTGCTGGGGCTTGCCGAGGTTAGGAATTAATCATTCTCTGCCTTCAGAGAAGCAGAGAATGTTTTTTTGAAATGGTCTGTGTTCACGGTGGTGAAGTTAATACTTTAACCTTTTCCTTTAGCTATGAATTCATGAGAAAGTGAGAAAGGGAGATTATTGGAAATAATAGAACCCTGACTCATTTCTAGGATGCTTATTCCAAAGGAATAAGCTCAAAGGCTATTCAAACTGGAGATGCAGGCAGAAGTCATCTAGCTAGAGATTGGGAGGAACAAGCAAAATGAATTGGTATTTTTTAAAAGTCCTGGAATCAATGAACCCAATAATAGATACTAGATTCTAGCCATATTGGCGATGGCTTTCAAGTGACGTATTTGCTTATGTTTTTATTGTGGAGTAAAAGTTATTCTCAGCAGGGACAGAGAAGGAGGAAAGAATAGGGGCACTTTGCCAATAAAGAAAACTTTTCTTTGATGGAGCATTATAGATATCTGCAGAGCTCATGGGGCTTTTCTTTGACTTCCAAAGTAACTCTGGGATAGCCAATTTGACAAGACTCAGCACAACTGAAACAGAATTAATTTTTTCCCATAAGCAGTGAGGAGGCCAATGACACTGGATGTACATGGTGGAGAACTAAGGTTTAAGAAGACTGGAAAAGCAGGAGGGGGCTAGATTATGAAGTGCTTTCAATGCCAAACAGAGCATTTTGTATTGAGTTTAAGATGTCGAGTGGACAACCAGTTTGAGATGTCTGAAAGGCAGTTGGTGATGAGAGGCGGGAGGTCAGAAATGATATTGGGGCAGGGTAGGTAGCTTTGAGAATCATCAGTATAGGGATGATAATTAAATCTGTGGGAGCTGATGAGAAGAGAAGAGGGACCAGGACAGAATGCTGATGGGCACCTCCAGTTAGAGGACATGGTCAGAAGAAGATTCACTAAAGGAGAGAAGAAGTTGTCAGATAGGTAGGAGGAGAACCGGGAGAGAGCAGTGTCCCAAAAACCTACAGAGAAGACAGTATCAAGGAGAAAATGATTGACTGTTTCAAAGGCTTCAGAGAGGTGAGGAAGAATGAAGATTTCCCTCTCTTGCTGCCCCTAAGAGATGGTCATCCAGCCTCTTCCTGAAAGCCTCCAATGAGGGGGAATCCACTGCCTCCTAAGTCATCCCATCTCACTTGTGGACAGCTCCAATTGTTATGATGTTTTCCCTGCTATTGAGCCTTACTTAGACTGGCTTCTTTGTATCCTCCATCTTTTTGCTCCTAACAACCCTCTTGGGCAAAGAAGATAAAATTGAATCCCTCTTTCTGCTGACAGTCCTTCAAATATTTGAAGACAGCTGTCCTTTCCTCCTGAACACCCTCAGCCTTCTCTTCTATAGGTCCATCTCCCTCTACTGATCCTTGGATGGGATGGTCTCCAGTCTCCTCATCATCCTGACTGCCCTCTTTAGCATATCCTAAAAACCTGCCTCCTAGAGCTGAAAAGCATCCTCAGATGTGGTATGATCAGAGAAGACTAAAGCCCCTTGTGGACTGTAACAGGAGATTTCAATAGAATGAGATTAACGTGAGAATTGCAGTTCAGATAAGTCTGTTTTTTTTTCTGACCTAGTCTGCTTTCTTAAAAAAAAATCCTTAGTTTTTACTTTACTTTCATTCTTGAATAGAATCTCCCTTCTCCC
This sequence comes from Petaurus breviceps papuanus, assembly GCF_028583685.1. Taxonomy (NCBI): domain Eukaryota; kingdom Metazoa; phylum Chordata; class Mammalia; order Diprotodontia; family Petauridae; genus Petaurus; species Petaurus breviceps. Next base: position 32,939,239 of record NW_027187400.1, on the reverse strand, counting down.
TATGCATTGAGTCATTCCTTGTAACAAAATATAGAAAAAGACATAAAAAGTAGTTCAACAAGAGTACCCAATTCAGCAGCTGTCTGACAATGTATATACATATGTGTATATATAAATATATATAATATACATATATATTTATATATACTTTCCATACCCATATTCTTTCCCCCCCCAATCTCTTCAAAGGAGGGAGAGAAGTTCATTTTCTCATCTGATACTAACTAATCCCTAGATACGCCCTCTCCTTCAATTTGGTACCCCTTCTTTTGAGTCTTGTCTTTTTTCCCCACCTACCCCACCCCCATATCTGTAATATTCCACTTATTACTAGAAAATTCCCATCTTCCAGAAGATTAATGTTCCATTACCTGTGACGACAGTAGTGGGAAACCAGTCTAACTTGACTGAGAAGTTTCCTTTAGCTGGGGATGGGTGTGGACACAATATTAGACACCCAAACTTTTCTGATCTGGCACAACGATATCCCCTGAACTTGACTGAACTGTCCTAAAGCCTGGACCATGGAGTCCTTATAAAGAGCTCCTTGTAAATCTTTGCCTAGTTCTTAGAGTCACAAAATCATCATTGACTTCCTTTACTTGCCTCGCTCTGAAGACCGGAGTGATCAATTCTCCCCAACTCTGACCCTGGTTGTAGCCCTTCCTTGCCCCTTCCTTGTTCCACTTTGGAGGTGTCGGTCTCAGCTCCACTAGGGGGAGCTGGTGGGATGCCCTAGTCTGGAGGTATCTGGGTAAATGGCGGTATGAGGGCCGTTGGTCTGTCTTAGTACCCGTTCTTCAGGGTCTTTGTCTTCTCATCTGTATCACTTTGGTGGTCTTGGAAAAGGCCTTTCCTCATCCTGGGCCTCCATTTTCTCCTTTATAATTTGAAGGAGTTGAGCTAATAACCTCTAAGGTCCTTTCTAGTTTGACATTTATGGTCCTATGATTTTTGGGTGTCTCCTATTAAGTCACATGATCTTTCCTTAAACATTACAAATAAAAAGGCCTGATACTTTCAGCATTGATTATTTTATCTTTGGAATTTCTTTAGTTCCAGCAATGACCTCTGAGAGGGGCTGCTATTTCTTTTCTCTTCCTTCCTTCCTTCCTTCCTTCCTTCCTTCCTTCCTTCCTTCCTTCCTTCCTTCCTTCCTTCCTTCCTTCCTTCCTTCCTTCCTTCCTTCCTTCCTTCCTTTCTCTTTTTCCTGGCAGGGGTTAGACGGAGGTTTAGGGTAGAGGGGATCATTGTGGCAGGAAAGTGACTGAGCTTAGATTTCATTGAAAGCTCTCCAGGCTTATTGGGCAATTAGAGAAATCCATGTTCAGAGAGTGGAGTTAAAATGTGCAGAATTTACTGCTGCCGCCAACATTTAATTTTTCAGTCATTGGCTTTAAATAGCTCTAGACCTGAAGGAGGCCAAGAGCTGCTTCCCAGGAAAGCATTGAACAGATGCCCACAATGGGCCTTGTTGGATCTGCTTCCCCAAATCCAACCCATCTCCAGTCTGGTCCATACCCTAAAACCTCTTCAGATTTCCACAGTTCCACGGATCTCTGGATTGGGAGTCAGAAGGCTCATGGTATGAATATTGCCTCTGCTACTTCTGAGGTCAGGGTTTGACTACTGCCTCTGCTACTTTTGAATGGTGTGAACCTGCACAAACTCACCTGGGCCCCCGAATTGTATGGTGTAGGACATGGGTTGAATTTGGAGTTAGGGAAGGCCTGCATTAAAATCCTCATGTTCGTACCTCAGGCGCCTAGAATGATGCTTTTCATAGGGAGGAAGGGTGAGTAGGAGACATCTAATCACTCTGATGAGTCCTCTAAATAGTTAGATTACAGGTCAAGGGCCTTTGAATGAAGGGGCCTCTTCCCACGGAGCTAGATGAACCTGTGTTGAAGGTAAGTGTGGACTGGGAAGCAGGCCAGTAATCCCAAATTGATATTGGTTGTTGTCCTTCATTCTCAAAGAAGACCAAATGACATCATTATGTTGCAGTCAAGCCACAGTGTGTTTGACTGTGACTGATCAGACCAATATAAGCCTGGAAGGTTCTACCACACATTGGGCACAAATAGTCCATTTGCACATTTGGAGTGGAGATGGCTCTAAATTTGCACATTTTATGTTTCTTTTGAGCTCCTGCAATTCTGCTTTGCTCATGGATCTCAGTGCCTTTGATGCAGGCTTGCCATGTTGGGTGGTCCTTTGCCAGTGTCTCCTATATCACACAGTTGATTCCAAAGTTCCTCAGAGAGACCCTGGAAGTGTCCTCATGTTGCTTCTTCTGACCCTCAAGTGAACGCTTACCTTGTGTGAGTTGTCTGTAAAATAGTCTTTTAGGCAAACATATGTTTGGCATTTGAACAACATGACCAGTCCACTGTAATTGTGTTCTCTGGAGTAGAGTTTAAATGCTTGGCAGTTCATCTTGAGAAAGGACCTTAGTGTCTTTTATACCTATGCTGCCAGGTGATCTTTGGAATCTTCCTAAGACAAATCAAATGGAAGAGATTCCATTTCCTGGCATGGTGCTGGTAGACTGTCCAGGTTACACACGCATACACACTGAGGTCAGCACAATGGCTCTGCAGACTTTGAGTCTGTTAGTCAATCTAATATTTCTTCTCTCCCACCCTTTCCTTTGGAGCCTCCCAAACACTGAACTAGCTCAGACAAAGTGTGCCTCAGCCTCATCATCTATGTGGATATGCCTGGAAAGTGTAGCACCAAGGTAAGGGAACTTATGCACAGCATCCAGAATTTCTTCATTTGCTGTAAAATCTTACCTGATAAAAGGAATAATCAGATTGGGTATGGGTTCCCCTAATCATTATTCTTCCCAGGTGCTGTTTTGATAATCTTGCAATCACCCTTGACATTTCACTTTCCCTCATCCCACAGAGGGATGTAACAGATAGAGAACTGGTTTTACAGTCAGTAAGACCTGAGTTCAAATCCTGCCTCTGTTGCTTATTGATTGATGACCCTGTGTATCAACCTCTTTGGACCTTACTTTCCTCATCTGTAAAATGAGGAAGTTGGACTCATTCTTTACTAACCCTCTAATTGGACCTCTAATTCTCTGACCCTATGGTCCAATTAGTTGACAGATCTTGCCATTTCTATGGCTACAACACCCCCCCCCCCTCCCCATCCCTTTGCTCTCCACTCACACAGTCACTTCATTTCCTCAGTTCAAGTTCTCTTCCTCTCTCCTCTGGTCTATTTAAACAGTCTTCTATTTTGTTTCTTTGACTCAAGTCTCTCTCCTTTCCAAACCATCCCCCACTTATCCACAGGGAGCCACTGAAACCTTTTAATCAGAAGAGTGAAACCATCAGACCTGTGCTTTATGAATATCAATTTTGCAGCTGTGTGGGTGACAGATTGAAGTGGGGAGAGTTTAGAGGCAGGCAGACCAATTAGGAGGCTATCATGATAGTCTCAGGGGGAGTGATCAGGGCCTAAACTGGGGCAGTGGAGAGAAGTGGATGATGGGAGAGATGTTGTGTAGATAGAACAATTAAGACTTGACAACAGAATGGCTCTAAGGGTGAGGGAGAGGGAAGGGGTGAGGAATTCTGCAATTCTGGCCAACAGGACTGCTTCAGATCTTTTTGAAAATCTAGCATTTCAGGATATGACCAAGGCTTCCCCATGGAAGCAAATAGGGTCAAGTTCAGGTCTGTATTTGATGGCAGAGCTACAGTGGGAAATAACAGCGTGGAACAACTAACAGTTTCACCGTTACTTCTTTGACGGTTTTAAGTACCCATCCAAAGGCTTTCATCTTGGAGATGCCAATTTCCCCTAGCAGTGTTTGGCTAACTTTATATCAGGAGTTCCATAGCCTCAGACTCTTTTCCATTTCCTAATACATTCCCCTTGGTGCCTGTGAGAGCCCCAATCCCTCTGCTTTCTTTGTGTGTGTTTGGATGCAGTCAGTTTAAGACTCAGATAATGGCTCCCACTCCTTGCAAGGCAGCCGTGGGTCTTTGAGTTCTCAACCATATAAACATTGATCTTGTTTCCTGTGGCCACAGGGAGGACAGCTTTACAAACTCAATGAGGAGGAAGGACTGCTTGTAAATTGGGAACTCACCAATGGGCTGGAAAGTCATTGGACAGTAAATCAGGCCCTCCCGTGCCTGCTCAGGGACCCAGCTGCCATTCTACTCAAATTAACTTCACAGTTCAGTTCTGAGAAACACCAAGATGGCATCACTGTCAATGACACCTTGTTAAATCTTCTCCTTGTGGGGTTGTTGAATTGCAACATAGGAGCTAACTTAATAAGCTGTTTTGGTCATGTTCTCCTTGGCTGGAGAATAGTGTGTGTGTGTGTGTGTGTGTGTGTGTGTGTGTGAAATGCAAGGAACAAACTGAAACTACAGAGGTTTAGATGGGAGGGTCTCTGCATTTGTAGATGTACAAATAGAAAGAGACTTAGAGAGAACATCTAGTCCAACTTTCTCATTTTACCAATGAGGTAATTGAGGCAAATAAGGTAGGATTCCAGCCCAGAATTCATCTGGTTTGAGCCCTTCATTTTGAAGATACTTTGTCTTAACCAGTTGTGACTTGCTCAAGTTCACACAGGTAGTGAGTGTCAGAGGTAGGATTTGAACCCAAGTCCTTTAACTCCAAAGCCAGAACTTTTCCCATGGGAACATGTTGCCTCCCAGGATCCTATCAAGATAGAAGGGCCTACCTGAGAACAGCTATCTTGTCATCTGCCCTGGCACTGATTGCTTACTCTAAAATCTCCCTCCCCCCCACCTTCCTTCTTCAATGCCTCTCTGGAAAAAGTAATCTAATCAACATTATCGTATTCTGTGGTCTAGGAGGGAGGTGATGAAGGCTTGAACCAGGCAGGTGGTCATATGAATTGAAAAAAGGGGATGATGGGAAGAAGGTGGTGGGGGTAGAATTGATAAAACTTGGCAATTATAGGGGCAGCTAGTTGGTGTGGTGAATAGAGCACTGGCCCTGGAGTCAGGAGGACCTGAGTTCAAATCCAAATAAAATATTTTGTAGGTATGTGACTCTAGGAAAGTCACTTAACCACAATTGACTCAAAAGCCCCCCAAACTTGACAATTGCTACTGCAAATTGCATGCTGCCCTATGACTACAATCCTATTTCTGTGATCAGGAACAGGACTTGAATTCAGACCTTCTTTAAATTTCTTCATCATGTGTTGCTTCCTCAGGAAATTTATCCAATTTAGCCTTGGCCTCCTCATCTGGGGGGAAGTTAGGTGACTCTTCTTCCTGAGTTCAGATCTGGATGCAGACAATTACTAGCTGTGTGACTCTGGGCAAGTCACTTAACCCTGTTTGCCTCGGTTTCCTCATCTGTAAAATGAGCTGGAGAAGGAAATGGCAAACTGTTCCAGTATCTTTGCCAAGAAAATCCCCCATGGGATCATTGAGCATCAGATATAATTGAAAATGACTAAACAACAACAATATTCTTATCTCATCAGTCCCCTCTGCCTTGAGAGCAGGGCCATGGGGTCCAGAGCCTTTAATGAAGGAGGAAGGCAGAACAGTCTTCTCCCTATTTCCACCAGTTGCACTGTTTTTGACTTCTCTGGAATCCTCTCCTTCTGGCAACTTTCTCCCCCCTTTCCTGCCCTTTCAGCCCCCTAACTTTTCATCTTTCTTTTAGGGATTTTCTTTTTCCATTAGACTGTAAACTCCTTGAGGGCAGGGACTGTCTCTCTTTGTATTTCTATTTCTCTCCCCACCTCCCCGTGCTTAGCACAGTATCTGGCACATTGTAGATCCTTAATAGATGTTCACTGACTAGTGTTGGATCACAAGACTGATGGTCTGTCCACTAGTTCATTCTGCCTCCCTTCCAGTTATACAGCAGTTAAAATTTGTGAAGTATGTTAGGTATATTATCCCTCTTGATAATAACAGCAGCTGACATTTACAGAGTGATTTAATTTTTACAAAACACTTTAAATGCATTTTATGGTATGAACCTTAGAACAAACATTGACAGTGGGGAATGCAAGTACCATTATTCCAATTTAACAGATAAAGAGACTGAGGCTCACAGAGCTTAAGCAGCATAATTGAGATTCAGATGCAAGTCTTGGCCCAAGTCCTGTGTTCTTTTCAGCACTCCATGCTGTGTACTCTTTATGAACTTATAAGTCTAGATTTAACATCAAGAAGAGCTGAGTTCAAATTCAACCTTTGACCTTTGCTAGCTGAGTGACCACAGACAAATTACACTGCTGATGTTTCCTCTCCTATGAAATTATCAAGAAGAAATGGAGAGGGGAGGCTAGGTGGTGCAGTAGCCCTGGAGTCAGGAGGACCTGAGTTCAAATCTGGCTTCAGACACTTATACACAAAACTAGCCGTGTGACCTTGGGCAAGTCATTTAACCCCAATTGCCCTAAAAAAAGAAGAAATGGAGAAATATATACCATTCAATGAAATACATGAGTGGAAAAGCAGATGGGTCAGTCTGTCATGGAACAAGAACAAGGACTAACTGACAGCGTATATGATTCATTTGTATCCTTATTATGTCATGAGAAAATGAAGATCCCCTGAACATTAGACAGGAATCCTATGGTGAATTTATAGAAGGACATAGCCAAAAGACGGAGGCACAGGTGGGCTGTGATGCATATGGGATGTTTAGCATATAGAAGGAAATCCCACACCAATGATCCACCAGAGTCCTAAAGCATCACCCCACCAGGGCTGTCATAAAGGCTGACTTAGATCATGCTTATAAAGTATTTTGTAAGTTTCTGGGTGTGTAAAAGCATCAGAATATTCCATTTCCAAAGCTGATAGGAACTTGAGAAACTGCCTAGCCCAGTCCCTCATTATAGAGATATTCATTCTTGTATTTTTAGATAGAAAGTTTTAGATACATAGAAAGATGGGCACATTGATGAACAGATAGACAAATAGACAGATAGATGGATGAATAGATGGATAGATACATGGATAGTGAATGAATAGATAGATATACAGATGGATGGATAGATAGGTAGATAGACAGATGGAGACACAAATAGATGATAGACTGGCAGGCAGGCAAATAGACAGGAGAGAGATGAATGAATGGATTGATGGGTGGATGGATAGATGGATTGGTCAGATAGAAAGAAAGAAAGGACAAAATAAAAAAAGAAAATATTTGAGTGCCGGGAGCTGTACTAAACATTGGGAATGTAGAAAACAAGCAAATGAGACAGTCCTTGCTGTCAAGGAACTCACATCCTTGTGTGTGTGTGTGTGTGTGTGTTGATGATGATGATGATGATGATGATGATGATGATGATAGTGGCTAGTATTTATATATCACTTTGAGGTTTGCAAAGTACTTTACAAAAATTTTGTTTTAGTTTTATATCGCCCTTGGAAGGAGATTTAGTGATTATTCCCACCACATTAAAGAGCAGCTGGAAATTGGGAACGAAGGGGTAAACAGCATGGTATGGAAATCATTAGAAGACCTGCTTTGGGATAAAATAGAGTAGAAGCTCATGTAACAGATGAAGGGGCAGGTATAGAGTTCAATGTTCCCGTGGTGCAAAAGAAGTGTGTGTGTGTGTGTGTGTGTGTGTGTGTGTGTGTGAGAGAGAGAGACAGAGAGAGACAGAGAGAGAGAGAGAGAGAGAGAGACAGAGAGAGACAGAGAGAGAGAGACACAGAGAGAGAGAGAGACAGAGAGAGAGAGAGACAGAGAGACATAGAGAGAAAGACAGAGAGACATAGAGAGAGAGGGGGGGGGAGTGTAAGGATCTGTTTTCTCATTTCAGACCCCATCACAGTGCCTGGAGGGCCCTAGAATGGTATACCATAAGGTTTTGTCATCTGGCTCACTATTGATCCCTTAGGACCACTGGTTTTTCTGTTGGCCCTCCCATATGTGTTGTCTCCTCCAATTAAAGTGTGCACTTCTGGAGAGCAGAGATTACTCTTAAAAATAAAGTAAAACAAAAACAAAAAGAAAAATGTAGGTTTATTCAACATGGCCAGACTTGGAAGATGTACTCATCAGTACACTTGACAACCTGAAATGAGTAGCTGAGTTTTAGAGCCTTCTTCCCAGTCAAAGGTCCCAGAGACCAATTGTCTCTATGGAAGCTCTTTTGGATTGATAGAAGTCTAAATTTGTGTATTTGTATCCCCAGTTTTAAGAACAGTGTCTGGTACAAAGTAAGTTCTTAATAAATGTTTATTTCACCTTTTCATTTATGAATCTTAATTTTCTGAGTCAAAGAAAGTATTTACTTTCATTTTATAGATGGATCAATGGAGTCCATGTATGTCACAGAATAATAGTATTTGAAAATTAGAAAGGACCTCAACAGTCTATTTGTGAAGCCGTTACCATAGTCCTTAGCACATAGTAGATGCCTAATAAATGTTTCCCTTCCCATAAGGGTGGAAGACAGTGGAACTGTCCATTTCCTTATTCCTGGATATTCTGCTTCTTAAAACTCTTTTACTAATAGCTCCTAGAAAACCACAATTTCAATAGCTTTTTTTGTTTGTTTGTTTTTTCTCTCTGCTATATCATATTGCCAATCCATAGTGAGCTTGTGGTCTGCTCAAACCCTCAGATCTTTTTCAGAACTGCTGATGAGCCTAGAATAAAATACAATGTTGGGTGATTTATCTGAGGTCACATTCCCAGGCATGGACCTCATGCCATTGCTAACACTATTGCTACATAAAGAGTAGGTATAAACTAGTGTTCCTTGAAAACTCAAAAGATCAATAGACTCCCTCTTATTCTATAACCTTAAACCACTTTTTACTCATAACAGCTATAAGAGAAATTTAGGTAAATAGTCAAAGGACGCAAGGACACTGCAAGGCTTAAGGTCAATCAATCTGTCTCTCTCCTGGAAGAGACCCATGGGAAGTGCCCTTACAAACTGTTCTCAGATCTTGACCTCCAGCTGCTTTTGAAGGGAAGGAGAAGTGGGGAGGGAGAAGAGAAGGAACTGGAAACATCCCAGATGTCAGAAACAAGGACACACAGTAATAGCAGCTTTGTTGCATGGAGAGCCTTTCATATTTAATTCATACTCCTGGGTTTAAAACATTTGCAGCTGCCTCACCCCAACCTGAGAGCTGCCGTTTCACTGACTTCACCATGCTGGGTACAGTATGTTGCCATCCAGGGAATTAAAACCCACATAGATCTATTGCAAGTCTTCGAGAATATGATTGCGCTTTAAACAGTCTGAATAAATATTAATAAACCATAAAAAGCATGGACTCCATAAGAAAAACAGAGGCTAACAGATGGTCTGTAGTTAACCATAACATTATTTTCAGTTGAGAAGACTGGGTGATATAACACACTGTGAGAGCAGAGACTGAGCTCTTTAGGAGAGTCATTCAGACCACAAGATTAGGAATACTTTTTGTGAACTACAACCCATCTGTTGTTCTAGTTGATATTTCATAGCTGAATAGAAAATTTGCCTCTCAAGGGGCCCCTTTAAGAAGACAAGCTTTTCTAGTGCTGTGATAAGCTCTGGTCATGCATCATGTGTTACCAAGAATCTGCTTTAATCAGGCTGAAAGAAAGTTATTGAATGTTTACTGTGTGTTTCTCATGGTTTAGCTTAAACTGGGGCCTTGAGGAAGATTTGTGTGATCTGCATTCAAATCCAGCCTCAGACATACTAGTGATGTGACTTTGAGCAAGTCACCTGAACTCTGTCTGCTTCATTTTTATCTACTATAAAATGAGGATAATCGCACCTACTGCCCAGGATTATTGTGAAGATCAAATGACATATTTGTAGAATACCTAGAGCAGTGCAGGTGCTTAATAAATACTTGTTTTCCTCCTTCCTTTTTGCTTCTTCCTTCCTTCCCTGCTTTCTTCTTTCCTTTCCTTCCTCCCTTCCCCTTCCCTCCCTTCCTCCCCCTTCCCTCCCTCCCTCCCTCCCTTCTTTCCTTCCTTCCTTCCTACCTTCCTTCCTTCCTTCCTTCCTTCCTTCCTTCCTTCCTTCCTTCCTTCTTTCCTTTCTTCCTTCCTTCCTTCCATCTTAGAATCACAGAATGCCATAGTTATAATATAAATGCATGTGAACCCATCCCATATTTGAAAATGGATCCCCACTATAACCTTTCTGACAAATAGTTATTTTGAATACCTTTAGTGAGAGAGGACTCCCTCCCTCTTAAGGCAGTGACTTCCTCTTCTGGATGGCACCACTCATTAAAAAGTTTTCCAGTGCTTCAAATGGGAACTGGTCACCTTGCAACTCCCCTCCCCCTCTCCCCTCCCCTCCATTGCTCCTAGTTCTGTCCTCTGGGCCAAGCAGATGAAATCTAATCTTGCTTGCCCAGGGCAGCCCTTAGAATATCTGAAGCTGGCTAGGGTGGCCCCTTGGAGCATTCTCTTCCCAGGGCCAAGAGCCCCATTTCCTTTAACCAATCCTGAGGTCTTCTTCCCTCCAGATCCTCCCCAGTTTTTTCTCCATGGTGCTACTTGTCTGCCACTCAGGGCAGGGGCTGGTATGCTGTTATCTTTGGGTACTTAGCACTCAGAACATTGCCTTACACATAGTAGGCACATAATAAATACTTGTTGGTTGACTGCTGATTGGCTGCCATTGTATAATGTTGATTTCAACTTTATTTTACTGAGATAGTAAGATAGGATTCAATCCCAGGCCCTTGAACTTGAAAGCTAGTATGCTTTCCCAATGACGCCACACCATCTTGTCACCAAGGAGCCCACTATCTAATTGGTAAAGCAATACACACACACACTAACATTGTACAAAGCTGTGTATAATAAATACAAACTGAGTGCTACAGACAGGAAATGATGCAGAGGAGGGAGAGATTACTACTAACTGAGGTAGTCAGAGAACGCTTAATGGAAGAGGTTGGGCTTCATTACGAACAAAGATGTTTTCCGCTTGTGTCCTCACCACCTCCCACCCCCTTACACAATAGCATAAAGAGAAGCTTGGTACAGTGGAGAGAATAAAGGAGATGGAGTAAGGAAGATACAATTCAAACTCTGCTTCTCACACTTAGAAGCTGTGTGGGCCTGGTCAAGTCCATTAACTTTTTTAGCCCTTGGGAGACTCTTTAAGAGTCTAAATTATAGATGAATTACAATCTCTGTCCATGAAGGGAGAATACACACAGATGAAATCAAAGGGTCTTGAAACTTGACAAATTATAATTCATATTTCAAAACAGATTTCTCTCAACAATGCTATCATGTAAGTAGTGTAAATATGGAGAGTCAGGGCCATAGTGGAACATGAGACCTGAGGTCAGGAAGCTGTAGATGCAAATCCTGCCCATACCACTTACCAACTGTGTGATCCTAGGCAAGTTAGTGTCTGGGATTCTGTTCTCTGATCTGTAAGATGAACTGGCCTCCGAAGGAGAAGGGCCTGAGTTCCAGTCCCTCCTCTGACCCCAACTGGCTACATGGCAAGGCATTAAACCTTTTAGTGCCCAAGATGATCAAGATTGTAAGATGCTGAGTTAGTGTGTTTCCAATGACACCATGCCATCTTGTCACCAAGGAGCCACACACACGCATAAATAGAGTTCCCTATATTGAGGAAAATATAGGTCTGGTTCAAAAAAAAAGTGAGAGAGTGGACTAGATTCCCACTCAAAACTGATGATCTTGTTATCCCTACTTTATAAATGAGGAAACAGAAATTGAGAAGTGAAGATCACAGGGCTAATTTGTGCCCAATTTAGTATTCAAGCTGAGGTATCCTGATGTGCAGTCCAGTATTCTTTTAAAGTATCCATGAAATCAGAAAGTAATTCAATGCGAAAATAGGATTCAAATTGGAAAAATGTACATTTATACACAGCTTTTCAGGGACTCTGACTAATAATTACTAGGAAAAGAATTGATAGGAATGGGGGTAGGATGGGTTTTGGGGAGGTTGATGGTGGGAGGACTTGGATTCCTTGGCCACCTTTCTGATGTGGTAACCCACATCAGTGTGTGTGTGTGTGTGTGTGTGTGTGTGTGTGTGTGTGTGTGTGTG
>NW_027187400.1:32915321-32927174 GCF_028583685.1 Petaurus breviceps papuanus | reverse complement strand
GTGTGTGTGTGTGTGTGTGTGTGTGTGTGTGTGTGTGTGTGTGTGTGTGTGATAGAGAGACAGAGAAAATGAGAAAGTTAGACAGAAAGAAAAAAGTGAGAGCAAACAAGCAAGAAAGTGAAAGAGACAGAAAGACATACATAGACAGTCAGACATAGAGGAACAGACAGATAGACATAGAGATAGACAAAGAGAATGAGGATCCCATACATCAGTTTCCAGGATGGTGTCAACCAGGATGACTCTGGCTGACAAATGGTATGATTAATGGCTTCCAGTCCACCTGAGAGCCTTAAGCTTGGCTCACCAGCTGGGTAGTTGAAGACACTCCATGAAAAAGGACCCAGATGTGCTGACATTAAAGGCAAGGAACCTTTCAGTACTAGCTGTTCTGTCCTCTTTGGGGAATCTGAGTCTGTAACTCCCTCTGACCCCAGTAGGAGAAAGAAAAAGAGAGACTCAGTTTTCCAAAGACCTTTCAACTCTTAGGACAATCCCCTGGTGAAGGTCCACCCACTTTATATTTGGGATATTTTCTTTTCAGAGGGAAGGGAAGGGAAGGGAAGAGAAGGAAATTAATAATAATAACAATAGCTAGAATTTATATAGCACTTTAAAGTTTGTAAATCACTTCATATATGCTATTTCATTTGGTTCACACACCAATCCTATGATGTAGGTGCCATCATTACTCCATTTTACAAATGAATAGAGGAAAGAAGAAAAGAAAGGGGGGAAGAGATAGATACATACGTACAGGGCAAGAGAGATAGAGGGGGAAAGACAGAGAGACACACAGAGACAGACAGAAAAGAAGAGATAGTTGGAAGCAACTTTGCAGGCATAGAGTTAAGATATAAGGAATCACGAGTCAGTTTGACATAATAGTTGAGAGCTGCTCTTGTAGTTGTGAGATGGGTTTGAGTGTGTCTTCTAATCATAGCAGTGTGACCGTGGACAAGTCACTTAGCCTCTGGGTGGCTGTAATACTTGAGTTTCATTAGCATGGTTTCATTTGTAGGTTTCTTCATCAGTTGTCATTCCATTTCAGTGAAGTCACAGGTATGGGCCAAAATAGGAATCATAGGATCATGATTAGATGGACCTTTGAGATCATTGATGTTAGATGTCTCATTCTTCTTATAAAAAATGGAATCTCAGTTAAGTTAAATGAGTTGCCCATCACACATTCTCCACTCCAGTCAATTGGTGTACTTGCTGTTCTCTTTGCATAATATTATGTCTCCCACCTTCATGCCTTCGTACAGGTATTACCTCATGTTTGGAATGCACCTCATTCTTTAGAATTCCTTGCTCTTTTCAGTGACATACGCAGGAGTCACCTCTTCATGAAGCTGTTTTCCTTTCCTGATCCCCTCCATCTTGAAATTACTTGGTATTGCTCCTCTCCACCCCCAGGACAATGCAAGCTTCTTGAAGGTAGTGACTGTTTCATTCCCAGCACTGGACACAATGTTATTCACATAATAAAAACTTGTTTAATAAGTTGATCAGTTGGTTAGACAATAAGTATTTTTTTTCCAGAAATTGCACCAGGGGCTGGGGAATCAATAAAATAAAAGCAAAAACAGTTCTGGCCATCAAGGAATTTGCCTTCTAGTGGTAGACAAAACATGGAAATGGAGGAAGTGAATTGTCCTGTGTCACCATCATTGCAGAAGTACTTAGTAGATTTAAGATTTGATCCTAGGCCTTCTGATTCCAAATATAGCAATCACTAGCATTCCACCTCAAGTTTCTATATGTGAGAGTCCTAGAGGATTGCCTAGAGAAGTCTTGTAAACAGCCATTTGCCCTGGGTCCAGAGTGCCATATGGGCAAAACCCAAAAATTTATTGACTTGATTCATGTTGGAAGATAGTGTGGTCTGGTGGAAAGTATACTGGGCTAGGAACCAATAAGCCTGTCTATGGTGCTCAGTGGGCTCTTCACTAATGTTAGCAATAAGAATAACGAGAAAACAAACCCTTCAGTGATCAGCCCATGGGAAGCAAATCATATGACTGTCTGTCATAGTTAGTCTCCTGCAGCTCTCCCATCTGCAGCTGACCCAGGGGCTGATCCCTCTCCTTCCTTGGAATGTGATTAGAATCCTGGAGCCCACACTTGACATCCTCATGAAGCCAGAGTCTCATAGATGGGGGAAACTACTGAATGGTTGGCCAGCCAGGAAGTAAAGCCAGCCCTGGAGAGCAGCTGCTGAAGAAATGAGTGGGAGGGAATGTGGGACACTTCCATTTATTACCCAATTTCTTCCTTTCCTCCACAGCTTACAGGCTGATCCATCAGCAGTCCCTAAATAACATACCTTGGCCAGAATTGCAATTTATCTTTAGGTTTCATAGTTAGCCTGATATACAGACCAGAATACTTCTATCACTTTACTTCTCAAATCAGGGTTCCAACTAGAGGAATTTATGTCTCTGTCTCTCTTCTCCCCCAATACTGTTGCTAGCAAATGTTTAACAACCAGCTCTCTGAAAAAAAAGTAACCACCATACATTATTTTTCATTTAGTCTGCATCATTAACATATTCTTCATCACTTCCTTAAGTCCAGACTATCAACAAAACGATAAATCAAGCTCAGATTTGTAGAGTTTGCTGGTTCTCATGTGCAAATGCTTATGTTGAAAATTTAATAACCAACTTTTGTAAAGCAATAAGAACTGGCTACTGTACACCCCTCACTCTCCTCCACTGTACTGCTGTCCCATTTACATCCCCAAATCTAATGGCCTTAAGCACAGTTCACCCAGACTTCTATAATTTTTTTGCAGAGACCAGAGATAAAATAGTATAATTCTATTCTTTCCTACACAGATTTGGGTAGTTGGGAAATAGAATATGTAGGCTTTTGCAGCTCTAGATGTCCTATAAATATAGGTGGACCTGATCATTAGGTACTAAAAACATAGTCAGTAACCATTTATTATGCTTATACCATGTGTTGGGTACTGTGCTAACATTACAGATACAGAAAGACACAAAAGATAGTTCCTGACCTCAAGGATCTCACAGTCTAATGGGGGAGACAACAAACCAACAAATTCATGCAAACAAGCCATTCACAGGATAAATAGGAAATAATTAAAAGACGGAAGGCATTTGAATTAAAAGAGGGGTTGGGAAAGGCTTCCTGTAGAAGATGGGATTTTAGTTGGGACTTAAAGGAAGCCAGGAAATATAGGTTGGAGATGAGAAGGGAGAGCATTCCAGGCTTGGGTTAAAGCCAGAGAAAATGCCTGGAATTGAGAGATGGAATAATCTCATTTGTGGAATAGCAATGAGTCTAGTCATAGGATTTAGAACTGGTTGAGATTTTAGAGATCATCTGGTCCAACCTCCTTGGAACTGAAGGGCAGTGAGAGGAAAAGACTTGGCCAAGTCACACAGGTAGTAAGAGAAGGGAACCTGGGAATTCAGGGCTGAGATTCAAACTGGTTCTTAACACTCCGACTTATCCTTTCCACTGTGGTATGGTAGAAAAATGTCAGATTTGAAAGTAGGGGACCTGAGTTTAAATCCCAGTTCAGCAACCTGTACATCTGTAAAATGAGGTTGTTGGAGCATATAGCTGCTAAGGCATCCTCCAACTCTAGATTTAATGGGCTTGTATCCCATGTGACCATGGTTAAGTCACTTTTCCTCCATGAGCCTCAGTTTCCTCCTCTAAAGATAGAAAGAGTTGGACTATATGGACTCTGATGCACTTTTTAGCTCCATATTTATGGTTTTGGGATTATATAATATTGCCACTTCATCTTCCTCATTTGTAAAATGAGAGGTTTGAATCACATGATTTTCTGTAATGGTAATGTAATTTTGAATTTGAAGATCCCTTTGTGTTGGCAAAAGTAGCAGGTATTTAACACTTAGTAACTGATCAAGCCTCTGTTGGGGAAACAGAAGGTATGAACTCCTGTCCCCTTGTTACTGATGTAACAGGAAATGGGCTGAATGAAGCAGGTAATACTGTGTACATAAGAAAAGCCCCAGAGAGTCACAGTCAGAATTTCCTTGAGACCGAGATCTGGTGGCAGAACAGCTAAAGAAGCATGGAGAACTGAGTCCTGAAAGCTTGTGGTGGTGGAGCTTCTTCTGAACAGAAGCCCAGAGCCTGGAACCTGGAGCCAGGAGCCCAGGAGTCCACGAGCCCAGGAGCCCAGAATCCAGAGCCCAGGAGCTCAGGTGACTGAAGCATGACTGGGATGCTGAGATTTTGTTTGTGGCTTGGTTGAGCCTTGATTTCTTTGGAGCAGAAATGGTGAAGGAGCTGACATGGACCAGACCTTGTGAAGTCCAGTGTGGAGCAGGACCTCCCCAGACAGTTGGTCAAGGAACTGGGAGCTGTCTGCCATTGAATCCAGGTAGAATCTGGGACCATGGAAGGGGATCCAGGGAATCTGAGAACAGGCCCCAAGTCAAGGTGAAAAGACCTCTCCTTGGGTACTGAGTAAAGATGAAATTGTAGTTTGCTAGTGACCTAAGGGGTGGAGGGTTTTGTGTATGATATTTAGTAAGACTTTGCTGAATAAGTGACTGATTGTGCTTTGAGTACTTTGACTATTGTTACTGATAAGTGACTGATTGAGTCAATCAAGACTTTGCCCCAAGAGTGGAAGTCTTTGACTGTGTACTTTGAAACTACTGATAAGTGAGGGTTTGAGTTAACTTAAGAGTGACTATTTTACTTTGACACTATCTTGTGAATATTATATTGTGATTTTCTGTGATAAGTTGTAATATTGTGAATGCTGTACCTTGATTTCCTGTGGATGTTTTGCTTTGATTTGTTATGGAATAAATAGAGTGATCATTATACTGAGTAATCAGAACCTTAAAAGCTGTTCACAGTAGCAGTTCTTCTGGAAAGCTTCTGTGCATGGCATTACACTTTCTAAGGTCCCTTCCAACTGTATAGCTATGATCCTAGGAACTTAAGGACTCTTTTTTTTCTACATCAAACTCACCAATGATGTTGTTAGCAAAACACCAAAGTTTATTCAAGTGCCCACCTTCTATATGAGGTCTTGCCTGAACACCCCCCTCCAGTTACTAATGCCTTTGTCCTGCCCCAAGTACCTTGTATCTATATATTCTGTATATATTTTTAGTGTGCATATTTTCTTGTTGTCTCCCCTCATAGAATATAAGCTCATTGAAGGCAGGAATTGTTTCATATTTGTCTTTGTATCCTCTGTGCTTAGCATAGTGCCTGTCAATTCAGTTTTAGGAGCTTAATAAATGTTAGTGGATTTATTGAATGATGGGGAAATGGAGTCCCAGAAGGTGGAAGTGACATTGCAAGATTGCCCAATCATTTAAGCTATAGAATTGGGACAAGGACCCAGCTTTACTTGACTCCTGGGTCCAACAGGCATTATGCATCTCACATCCCCAGTAAATGCCACATTCAGAAACAGATCTAGATTATCTGTCACATATTTAGAAGTAGAAGGTAAATTAGAGTTTGACTGCCCCATTTTATAGATGAAGAAATTTAGGTCAAAAGAATTTCAATGACTTGGCCATGGTCACACAAGTAATTACGTGCTAGAGTTGGGATTTGAATCAAGGTCTTCTCATTCCAAATCCAGCACTCTTCCCATGGGGCCATCCTTCTTCCCTCATGTTTCTGATAGTTCTAATATAGGTAGAGTTTCAACAGTCACATTTGGACCACCAAAAGTCAGAAACATTGGCTTGTGATATTTACCAAAAACAATTTAAAAAACTACAGCTCATGACCCCTGATAAACAATGGACATGGGAAGGCATTCCCACTGAATGATCAATTGTCTTTGGAAACCAGCTCTGAATGCCTGGAAAGCAGAGATGTTCATAGCCTTATTGATTTAGAACTGGAAACATGAACATATTAGAACTAGTTAATATGGACTCAGGAGAGCTGATTGTTAAATTTTTGGTGCAAGCATTTGCACTTTTGGAAATTTTTAAATGACACAAAACAAGTATTAATGTATTGTTTGTTGATTGTCTAGACTTCAGAAAGTGATAGAGAAAAGGTTAATAATGCAGATTAAACTGAGAAGTATATTGTGCTATACCCCCCCCCCCCTGCATTCCACCCTAGTCAGTTGTTAAACATTCACCAGCACACCCTTGGCTGTGGGAAATTCTAAGGAAAGAACCTTAGAGGTAATCTAATCCACTCCACTTTGCTGATGAGAAAACACTCATAGTTGACATAACTTGCCCAAGATAGGGACAAGGCAGAGCTGAGATTAGACTTTAAGTCATGGATTCTTTCTCAAAATGTTTCAAATGCTTTATAATTAAATGTCCACTTTTTTCATTTATGGTAAAGCTCACATTTTCAGGGTAGGTCACCTTGAGCAGCATCCTGAGTCTATTGCTCTTCAGAACACATTATTCCATTCCCTCTTATTTTTTCTGGTAGGTGCAGAATAGTCTTCCGTTATTTGAATTTTATTTCCTTTGTATTTGAAGGACTTTTTCTTGATTGCTTATAGAACTTGATATTTCTGAACTGAATTGTTATTAACCCCTATATATGCTGGAGTTTGCAGTCTTGTTTTTTTTTTCTGGAGATGATCTGTGAATTCTTTCAATTAGAATTTCATTTTCTATATTCAGAAATTGTGGGCAGGTTTCTTCTGTTATTTTCTGCATGATTTTGTTAAGGGTTTTTGTTCCTATTGTGTTCTTCGGATATACCCATGATCCCTGGTTTGTCACTTGTATTTTGTTTTTGAGATCATACGTTTTTCTTGCATAGTAAACATATCTTCTTTTAATGTAATTGGCTTGTGCTTCTCTTCTGAATTGTCCTTGTCTTCTCTATATTTGCATCCCAGATCTGTCATTCTCTCTTTTGTTTCTTTGGTGAGACTTTCTGTTGCAGATTCCAGTTTTTTCTCTTCTCGTTACTTTTTCTGCAAAGGCCATAAATTCTGCTCTCACAATTCTCATTCCTCTTTTGAACCGCTCAGGAGTAGAATGTTCTGGTTTCATGCTCTAAAATCCCACAAGGTCCTCTGCCTTATCAAGTTTTGGATTTTTTCCCTTTATTTTGCAGTATTTATTCATAGATGTCTGAACTTACTTGCTAAACTTGGAGGCCATGCTTCCTTTTGTCTTTAAATATTTTTTCCTATTGGTTTATCTATTTATTTTCATAGTCTTCGAGTTTCTTGTTCCTGAAATCTTTAGTAATATCAGACCTTGCCCCCATCCAATATTCTCCTATTCATTTTTTGACTTTGTCCCTTCTGATGGTGATTTCCTTGGGGGCTGGGTCTCCAAATGTCACAGCCTCCTTTCATACTGTGCAATTCAGCTTAGCTAACCCCCAGTGACTTTGGGTGGCCCCAGCTGGATGCTGTTCTCTTTCTCTCATGTTTGGCAGGATGCTGTATGACACTTCCCTTTTTTCCCTTCTCTTGGCTGTGTCTTGTTGTGGTATCCTATCCCACTCCCTCCATTCCTCAGTTCCCTGGCCTGGTGCCAACACTTCAGAGAGCTCCTCAACAAGTGTATGGGATTACTACCCTTGGCATTGACAGTTCAGAGCTTTGCCAAGCTGATGGTAGAGGCTTGTGGACCCCAGCATTCTTTTGTTCCTCAGGGGTTGCTTCCTGCCAACCTAGCTGGCTATAACTGCCTGAGTAAACTTCTATAATCTGGAACTGGGTTCTTCGTGGCATTGGAAAGAGGGATGGGGGATGGGTTGTAGGGTTGGATTTTGGTGCAAGCCCATGTATGGGGTCCTTGAATCTGCCAGTGTAGCCTTGTTGGTAGCATGGGAAGAGGGATGCTGGGTGGGCTCAGCATCAGTGAACATCAATGTATGAGTTTTTTTAAACATTCTTTTGGATTTGGTGCATCTTAGACCATGGACACAGATGAAGTTACTGTATCTTTTAATGCATAACTTCTATTTTGGAGAGATTTGAGAGGTAGTGGGAATCAGAGAAAAGGTCTAGTATCCCCTCATGTGATCTGAAAGTGGATGAATCATATTTTTTCTGAAATAGATGCTTTTGGCAGTCTGGCAAAGCCTATGGACCCTTCTCAGAATAATATTTTAAATATATGCAATAAAGTACATAGGGTTAAAAAGGAAACCTATTATATTCAAATAGTTATCAAAATGTTAAAAAAAAACAAGTTCCTATGCCCCAACTTAAGAACCCTTGACCTGCGTACTCAGATTTTTCTATTTCTTTTTTTCTTTTTGGAGGAGGGAAGGCAGGGCAATTGGGGTTAAGTGACTTGTGCAAGATCACACAGCTAGTAAATGCCAAGTGTCTGAGGCCAGATAGGATCTCAGGTCCTCCTGACTCCAGGGCTGGTGCTGTATTCACTGCATCAACTAGTTGCTCCAGATTCTCATATTTCAAGTCCAGTTCCCTTTCCATTCTACTTACTGCCATGTATCCCAGTGCCTAGAATTGAATGAAATTAATTTCAATTGAATATAATTCCAATTGACACTTTATTGTTTTTGTTGAGTTGTTTTAATTGTGCGTGACTCTGAGTGACTGTGATTGGGGTTTTATTGACAAAGATAATGTGTTGCCATTCTCTCCTCCAGCTCATTTTATAAATTAGGAAACTGAAGTAAACAGGGTTAAGTGACTTGCTCAGGTTCACATGGCTGATAAGGATCTGAGACTGAATTTGAACTCAAGAAGACGAGTCTTCCTGATTCTAAGCCCAGTTCTTTATCAGTTGCACCACCTAATTGTCCAACACTTGAAGTGCCTAGAAAAGAAGTGATATTTCCAATCTGATAATTGAAATAGTAGTCAGTTCTCAATTGTAGTTCAGTTTCAATTTCCTTAATAGGAGTAAGTTAGATTAGATGGAACCTGAGCTCCTTCCCTTTTCTAGATCTAATATCCTATGACCTCTTTGAGCTGTGCACCCTAACATCTAAGTGACATTTTATAGGCACAAGAGTTGGGGATAGGGTGGAGGTCATCTAGGCTGCCAGGCCTCAGACAGGTTCATTGACTTCACCACTCTCCCCCCTTCCCCCATACAGAGCACCGCTGTGGCTGTGCTTTGACTGCTTACAAAGGCCATTAAGAACCCCATCAGACCCCACTGTGCAGATTCTATTGCTCTGAAATAATATTACTGCTTAATAACAGCTAACAGCATCAACATTTCCTCATTTGATTAGAGTCCCACACAGATTAAGGCCTTGGAGAAATGACTCAACTAATACCTGAGAATGATTCAGAGATGTGGCTGCTCTAATAGACAGGAGGAGAAGGGGCTGATTGTAGACAGTGCTTCATTAGAGGAGACCAGGAATATCTGTTACTTAATGAGGAGAAACCCCCAGGTGGGGCCATTGATAGTGATGCCATTGATAGGTGTTGACCTAGACTTCCAATTTCTTTTAGGTCTGACGCTTCCCCAAATCAGCAGTCTTTGCTCATTTTCATTCAATTGGAAATAACTTCTCCATACTTTCTCTCCCCCTGCTCTATACCCCAGAGAGGTCTGGATTTAAGGCATGGGGTAGTCCAGAAGTGCCATTTTGGTCTTCTTCAAGAATGGAGGACAGCAACTAACCATCCCAGAAGTAGGTTTAGTTTTTCTTCTAGTTGTTTTATGAACAAGACACTCCTACCTCCACTCCACATATTCTTTCTGGCTGTACCCTATACCTGGAACGCTCTCCCTCCTCAACTCCATTTACTGACCTCTTTGGCTTCCTTTATGCCACAAAAAAGATCCCATCTTCTACTGGAAGCTTTTTCCAACCCCTTTTAATCCAAATGCTTTCCCTCATTGTTATTTCCTATTTGTAGGTGTAAAAGCTATTGTACACAGCTTGCACTGTATATATTTGTTTGAATGCTGTGTCCTATGACAGATGGTCAACACCTTGAGGGAAGGGACTGACTTTTGTTTCTTTTTGTGTCCCCTACACTGAGAACAGTATCTGAAATACAGAAGATGCTTAATAAATGTTTATTTATTTGTTGATTCTATGGACTCTCTCTATCCTGAAGATCCTACTCACTCCTGCCTTACAACTTTTCTGGAACTACCTATACCTGTGTAAGAAGTTGATTCTTCCCAGAATCTTCATTACTAGATGTTTCTATCTCCCATGCACTTCAATGATCAGAGTATGTCTATCTGGGATATCTGGGATGTTACACCCATCAAATGGACCCGAGTGAAATTCCTACTCTCCCTAAAAAGCACATGATCTTTTAGGTGAAGGCAGGATTCCCTTGTGTGGGTGCAGTGGTAATATAAATGTGAATATCTTTCCCATCTATTAATAGGCCCATGTGACTCCCTTAAGGAACATGGAAATAAGTTTCAGTCACATAATGCCTGTGGTGGGGGAAGCTTACTTGAAAAGGAAGGGGTTGAGCTGGAGAAAAGCTAAGAGGAAGTTGGTCAGAGCAGTTAGAGCTGAGGGAGAGAGAGGGAAAGCAGGCAGCAAGCTGTGAGATTTGTTTGTGGGAAGGCCGTTAACAGGGCAAAGGCTTGGGGATGATGGTGCTCTTTGCATTGCTATTGTGTATAGATTTCTTTGTTGCTATGATGGATTTGGCTTTCTAGTGTTGGGATTCGACTTTCTGGTGTTGGAATTCGGCTTTCTGGTGTTTGGATAATTGTTTTGCTTCTCTTTTCCATGTGGAGAATCTATTATATTTTGTGATTCGGAATTACACCAACATATTCATAGCCACCATGGGTGATGTGAATATCACATTGGCACTACAGTGGAACAGCTCAGGTATCCTGCACTGGAAAGCAGGCACAGTGATGGAGAGCCTGGTATAACATAAGTGCCAGGGCAGGGTCAGAGATCTCGAGCTGTAAGGGCCCTCAGAGGCCATCTAGTGATAGATTGAGACTTAGAAGGGACATAGAGGTAGTACAACTCCCTGATTTTGCAGATGAGGAAAACTGAGACCCATGTAGATTAAGTGGTTTGACTATAGTTATATAGCCATTATCAGAGGTAGGATTGGAATACAGTTCCTCTGAAAGAAAGGTGCCTCCATTGATCCTTTGTCCTCTCCAGTCAAGCCTGAAGATGCTCAAACTACAAGTCAGGGTCCCAGGTAGGTCAGGTCCCTTCCAAAGATCTGGTTTTATCTTTAGAGTAACAATGATCTGAAGGTATCCTTGCCTCATTTTTTCCTTGCTATCTTTCTTAGGCTTTCTTTCCCCATTTCCTTCCAGGTGTCTATAATTAGGTCTTTTCTTTGAGATAAACTGTATCTGTGATGAAAAAAGCTCTCTGCCTCCCAGCCAAACTGGCCTCCATGCTATTCCTCCCACAAGACATTTAATTTCTCTTCTCCATGTCTATGTACTGGCTAAATCCCATGCCTGGAATGCTCTTCCTTCTCAGTCTACCCTTTAGGTTCCTTAAATTCCCTTAAGTTCCATCCACTATGTGAGAGCTTTGATTGCCCCCCTCCCCAGGTGCCAGGGCATCCCAACCCATGCTATCTTGTATCTTTTAGAATATATGGCAGTGTAGTGAAGTGGTTAGAGTCCTGGCTTCCAAAGAAGGAAGACTCAGGTTTAAGTCTTTGATGTGCATTGTCTTTGTGACCCTGGAGGAGTCCTTCAGTGCCCTCTGCAAATCTGTAGATCTCAGAGCAGATGCCACTTACATTGGTAAAAGGGATCTCCTCAGCTTGGAATTCTCTATGCCAATGAAGTTGCAAGCCCATTTCCTATATCTATGTTTCTCTCCTCGTCCTCCTCCTCCTCTTCTTCTTCTCCTTCTCCTTCTCCTTCTCCTTCTCCTTCTTCTTCTTCTTCTTCTTCTTCTTCTTCTTCTTCTTCTTCTTCT
>NW_027187400.1:32895529-32915311 GCF_028583685.1 Petaurus breviceps papuanus | reverse complement strand
CTTCTTCTTCTTCTTCTTCTTCTTCTTCTTCTTCTTCTTCTTCTTCTATCCATCCATCCATTATCTGTCTTTCTATCACACACACACACATGTTGTCTCCCTGATGAAGTGTCAGCTTCTGGAGAGCATGACCTCCTACAGGCAGCTAGATGGTACAGTAGATAGAGCACTGGACTTGGAGTGAAGAGAGAAATCCAGCCTCAGTTTCCTTAATCATAAAGGGGAAGATAGTAACACCTACCTTGCAGGATTATTGAAAGAATCAAATGAAGTAATAATTCTGAAGCATGTATCTCAGTGGCTAATCCATAGTAGATACTATAGAATTATTAGTTATTATTATTTTTTTTGTCTTGATATTCCCAGTAGTTCACACAGTGCCAGGAGCACAGTTATGGTTGTTCAGTTGTGCCTTTGTGACCCTGTAGACCATACTGACCATGGGGTTTTCTTGGCAAAGATACTGGAGTGGTCTTTCATTTCCTTTTCCAGTGGATTGGGGCAACCAGAGGTTAAATGACTTGCCCAGGATCACACAGCTGGTGTCTCAGATCAGATTGAAGCTCAGGTTTTTGTGACTTCAGGCCCAGAACTCCATCCATTGGGCTACCTGGCTGCCTCTACAGCTGCAATGATCAAGTTTGTCCCAGATGAATGAATGAATGAAAAATCACTCATTGAATATTTACTCTGTGCTAGATGCTGTAATGAGTTTTCTTGATATGAAGAGAACCAAGCAAGACAATCCCTACTTTCAAGGAGCCTGTGTTCTCATGGGAGAAGAGCATGTAAAAAGGGGAGCTAGACATGGGAAGGGAATAGCAATTATGGTCTGGAAAGTGACATGGAGTGACAAAAGTCTTCCTCATCAGAGTCCAGGGGCAGAGTCTAAGGCTCTGCTAGAGGGAAATAAGGGGAATGGGGAGGATAGTCAGGGCTTGGGAAACATAAAAATGCCATGGAAGTCAGGTGGAGGTCTGTTTCCAGGCAAGATGAGATAAAATTAACCCCATCAGGGTCCAGAATCCTAAGGGGGCAGAGTCCAAGGTTTTAGTGGAATAAGAAAATGCCCCTACCTCCCTCAGAGGTGAGAGAGTATGAACATGGAGTATGACACTGTTAATAATGTCAAACCCAGTTGATGAGTTGGTTAGTTTTCCTGAACTTATTCTCATTCCCTTTCTTTTCTGTTCTATGTTACAAAGGATGACTTTCTGGGAATGGGGAGGGAGAAACATATGTATAGAAATAAAGGTGGTAGTAAAACAAAAGATATTAGTAAAAATATTTTATTGAAATACAGGCAATTGGAATAGGTTATAACAATAGACTTCAATTCTCTAAACCCAAAGACCTGAGTTAAGGGGGTATTTCAGGCCCTGTCATTTAACCTCTCTCTGCCCCAGTTTCCTCATCTGTAAAATGGGAATGATAATAGCACTTATGTCTCAGGGTTGTTGTGAAGATGAAATGAGATAATTGTAAAGGCATGCAGTGCTGCATAAATGTTGGTTATTGTTATTAGTTGAACAATATTCACTTTTATTTTTGTTTTACCTTTTTTTTCTTTAGTCTATATATGTGTACGTATGTGTGTGTATGTATACATTTGGGGTACTTAACTTCTTCTTATTGGGTTACTTAACTCTACATCTGTTCACATATAAGTCTTCCCAGACTTCTCCATATTCTTTGTGGTCATCATTTCTTACAGTATGGCAATATTCCATTACACTCATTTATCATAGTTTGCCCCTCCCCAGTCAATATTTGATCTCTATTTGTTCCTCATTCAAATCCATTCTTCATGACTGTTTTTTAATAATCTTTCTTGTTCATAGAGTTAGTCATATTACTTAGCTGCTAAAAATCTTCAATGGCTCCCTACTTCCTTCTGAGTCATATTCAAACTTAAACCTTTGGTATTCCCTCTCTTCCCCAGTCTGCCACCATCCTGCCTTTCAAGACATGTTACCCTTCTCCATTTTTAGGAATCAGTCTGCTTGATCATTTTATAATTATTGCTTGACACTGTTACCTTCCACCTTTTGTAGAATGGGTGGGTATAATAATCCACGCCTCCCCCAATTGCCTCTAGCCAGAACAGATCTCAGAAAAGTGTGCCAAATCCCACCTTTGAACTTATTGGCTTTGGAAACATGGGCACCGTCATTTATTTAAACTCTCTGAGAAAAGAGTCCAACTAAATGTCCCATTAATGAGAGCCATTTAGAAGTGGTATGGGACCCACTCACTCATCCACTGGACTAGATGGTCACTGAAGTCCTTTACAACTTTTAAATTTTGTCATTCTATGAGCCTCAGTTTCCTCATCTGTACAACAGGGATAGAAACATCTGTGAAGACAAATACCTTGAAGTGCATTGTGAGGATCTAATAAAATAATCCAGGTGAGACATCTGGAAAAAAAACTTTAAAAAATGCTTTCTATCTATTCACTCATTCCTTTATCTATCTTTTATTTATTCATCTATATCCATTTATTTATTCATTCACTAATTTATCTATCTATCCATTCACTTACTCCTTTACACACTTGTTTATTTATTCATTTCTATCTATCTATCATCTATCTATCTCAGAAAGAGGTTGTGACTTGACTAATGTCATATAGCTGATCAGTTTTCGAAGCAGGATTCAAATCCAGGTCTTCCTGACCTTAAGTTTGGCACATAGGCCACTTGATATCATTAGGGGTGGAAGCAGGTTCTATGGAAGGAGTTCCTGATCTTTTGTCAGAAGTCCTGGGTATAAATCTAATTCTTGATAGCTGCTACCTCTGTGACTTTGGATAGTTCACTTTAATGTCTTTGGGCGCCAGTTTCCTCATCTGTAAAATGAGGAGGTTGGACTAGAGAGCCTCTGAGATCATTATGATCTTATGATTTATGCTACCTCTCAAGGAAGGCTCACTGGGACTCTGGGAAGGTAACCTAATTCTATACTATTCATAACAAGTTTTGTATATCTTGTATCTTTAGTGGGTGCTAGTAAGTACCCTCAATTTTTGATGGATTTCTATATTTGTACTGAGCTAGAAATTTGCCTCCAAAGTTCATGCATTTTCCAGTTATCATTAAATATTTCTCTGCTAAGTTGTATCATCTCTTTATCTAATGAGGCCTAGTTGGCCAAGAGTCATATTGTTCACTGTTGCAGAGACCCTGAGGGAAGAGGAGGCTGATTTCTAACAAATTTTATAGAAGAATGAATGAATGAAGTTTTAAGGAAAAGAATAGTGCCTTTAACACATTTGATGGGGGAAAAGAAGGTAATAGAAATACAGGAAGAACGTGGGTAGTATTTTAAATACCAGACACTCTATGTTGTGTCAAAACTATACTACTCCTAGAGTGTACCTTTCACGTTCCTCCCTTAGTACCTTTGAGGAGATTGATCTCTATGCCTGGGATTCCTTCCCTCTTTCTTTTCACCTGAGAAACTATTACCTATTCTTTTAAACTCAACTCAAATGTACCCTCCTCCAGGAAGCCTTCCATGGAGCTAATGATCTCTTTTGGACCTCACATAACACTTAAGGTGACCTCCCAGCCTTTTCAATTCTCTAATGTTCTTATGAAATATTGTATATTATAGTTATCTTCATTTGTGTCTTATCACCCACAAAACCATAATCTTTAAGAGGGTAAAGGGACTTCTAAATCTTCTAAATTATCTTCAGAATTACTGAGCATAGTACTCTAAGTGTTAGCACACACTGAGCATAGTACTCTGTATGGACAAAACAATTTTCAAATATTATATGATGTATAAACACTTTCCAGTAAAACCTCTTCAATTTCCATTTGAAATGGCTGTCCAGGCCTCCAGAGAGTGGTGAAATATTTCTCTTATCTTTTTCTAGGAGCAACTCTGAGGGCCTGCAGTTTGGGTACTGTTATTTGTGAGCCCCCACCAGTGTGCTTCCTATTGATTGTCAGCCAGTAGATAATGATTAGCTTTTTAGTAAATCATATTTAGTGTCATATAGCAAGAAGAGTTGGTACAAAACATTTTCCATAAACTGGGGATACAGTGTCCCCCTGAATATACAACATACACGGACAGGGTGGGTGGGATCTAAGTTTATATCCAAAGGCAGTTAGGCACACATATAAAGAACATGTGGCAAAGGAATAACTCATAACTCTTAGTTACTGTTATTCTTTTTATCCCTTAAGAGAGTTATTATGAAATTCTCCTTAGGTGCAGTTCTTTGCTGGGCTATGAGAGTTGATGTTTTTCTAGTATCTATAGCAGTCATTGTCTTTGCCATGATGGATCACAGTCCTATAATTTGCTTTCTCTGTTGACTAGTTACCCTTCTCTTGTCTGTATGTGTCCTGCTTGTAACATTTACTGTTCCCAATTGGTTATATTGTCTAGTTTTTCTAATAAGAGGACACTGGATAGGGACAAAGAAGGAGGGGATATAGCAAGTCCTTCCTCATTTCCCAAAGTGATTCTCTCTTATGGACTTGCCTCCAACTTTTTCTGATTCACTGCTTGGCTACAATGCCTTTTTGTTGAAATTGCTCCAATCATTCAAAGGTCTCAGAAACATTTTATATTTCTGGTTAGTTAACTGGTCATTCCCTTCTTGACTCAATAAAAGAAGTGTACACCTTGTAAAACAATCACAATGCATGTACACATGTAATTTTTATATGTTTAAAATTTCCTTGTGCCCTTACACTTATTATATTTTATTGTATAAGGGCTCCATTGTACTTACTGATTATTATCTGGGACCACTATTTTACGAATACCCCAGTTATCATTCTTCACTTTCCTCCTTATACTCTGGCCATTTTCCTTTTATAACTCCAAACAATCTTGGACAAGCTGAATATATACATTCTACTCTTATACCCTTCAGTTTTAGAATCAAAGACTACAAGCAAATCAACTCTGCCATTATTCCTGGATGACTTGTGACAATCTGCTTCTCTATGACCTCACTCATCAATCTTGTAACTTTTTGAATTCAGAGTGTCCCTATCTGGCCATAATTCCCCGCTGAATGTTGTCTCCCCTATTAGAATACAAGCTCCTAGAGGGCAGGGACCATCTTTATTTTTGTATTAATGTTCCTGGTAATTAGGACAATGCTTGATACATAGTCAGCTCTTAATAAGTGCTTTTTCTGGAGGATTTCTATAAATTCTTTAGATTGGAACTTTATTTTCTATGTTTAGAAATTCTGGGCAGTTTTTCTTATACTATTTCCATGATTATGGTGTTATTTTTGTTATGCTCTTGGGAGACATTTGATGCTTGACTTTTTCTACACATCCTGTTTTCAAGATGAATATGTTTTACTTACATGGAGACCATTATTTTTCCTTTTCACGTTATTACTTTCTGTTTCTCTTCTTTCAGATAGTGCATTACTTCCATGTATTTGTATCCCCAATTGGTAATTCCCTCTTTTGTTCTTTGTTGAGACTTGTCACTATGGATTCAAATTTTTCTCTTCTGCCAATTATTTCTGCTTTCTACTTTCACATTTCTCATTTCTCTTTGAAACCATTCAGGAATATCCATCTATGGTTCCATGCTTTCTTGAGAGTTCACAGGGTCCTCTACCTTATCAGGCATTGATTCATTTCCCTTTGTCTTGCTAAATCTATTAATAGATTCTGAACTCCTTTACCCCATCCAGAGGCCTCCTTTCTCTAATATCTTCCTTGTTGATTTAACAGCTTATTACTCAAGATTTTTGAGTTTCTCCCCCTTGAGACTTTTTGGTAAAATTCATTCTTTTTTTCTTAAAGTTACATATTCCTCACTTTCTGAACCTCTCCCATTTGAATGTGGTTTCCCTGGGTACTGGTACTCAGAGTTGTCTCAGCCTCCTTCCACACTGGGCAATTCATGGTTCTCAGTCTCAAGTAACTTCGGAGGGGACAGAATTGTTCCTTGGTGGATGCTGGGCTCTTTCAGGCTTAATGGAGTGTCACACAGCCACTCACATGGGTTCTACCCCAGTTCTCTCCCTTCTTCAGTTCTCTGACTGAATAAAAACTGTTGCAACACAGTGTCACACTACTTGTCCCAGACTGAGCAAACTTCTGCCCTTTGGATATTTGTAGCACTGTGAGGAAAGGGTCTGAATATAGAGTTAAGATTTGTTATAAGTCTGTGATTTGGCTTGTTCAGTCCTGCTGCTGGAAGTGAGTAAGAGGATTGTGAGAGAGCACATTAGGGGTTAATGAGTAGCTTTCTTTACTGTTAGTCCACTAAGTTGGTAGCTCATTTTGACTCTTGGCATCCTAACTTGTGGAGGCAGTTGAAATTGTGTCATCTCTTATGCATAATTCCTGTTTTAGAGAGATTTGATAGGTCATGAGGATCAGAGAAAACATCTTGTCTTCTCTCCTTTTGGTCACATGACCCAGAAGCAATAAATACTTTCCCGTTTGCTCATTCTTTCATTTGCAATCTGTAGCCTTACCTTCCATTAAAGTGTGAGCTCCTTTGAGGCTAGAGCTGGTTTCATTTTCTGTCTTTTTATTGCCAAGCCTAGAACAGTGTCTTTGAAAAATCATTCAGTTTTAATAAACAAATCCAAAGAGTTGACTATGGAAGTGCTTCATAAATGCTAGCTGAATTGAAGTGGTCTGCTTTGCTTTTGCCTGGGGGCCTGCTCAACTAATGAAGGAACAGAGCCTATTGATTCATCAAAGCAGAAAATTGAAGTTATGTTGGTAGCAAGTCAATCTGAAGTAGGGGTTGGAACAAGAAGGGTATTAAATCATCCTATGGTGAAAAGGATGCCAATGGCCTCTTTGCTGTCTCTGAGTCCCTAAGTAAGGAGGACACTGATGCCTGCCTATGTCTGGCCTCCCGAGAAGTACTAGAATCCAGAGGAAGTGCCCAAGATTGTTAGTGGGAAGAAAAAAAGAATCTTAGGCATGGTTTCCATTGTCCCCATGCTTTGAGCATCTAATCATAGGCTTACTTCATCTTGCTTTGAGGCTTTGGGATGGGTGGCATCATTTGTGAACAGAGTGAGGATGATTTATTTCAAGATCTAGTCAGAGCTTCCAATGTCTTGGCATCCAGATGGTTTAGAGATTGCTGATCAAAACTGTAAAATTCAGCACAGGTTTTTATAGGGACAGTTAATTAAAGTCAAGGACTTGGGTATTTGGGACTCATCCTATCTGAGCCAGGAGGCGATGTGCTTGTTCGTTGATTTAAACAAACTCTAACTTTGCAATGATCAATTATTTGGCTTTTACTTTTGTCTTACTATTTTCAAAGATTATAGTCAGGGGTCATAGCTGAAACCCTTTACCTTCTCCTGAGATTTGAATCTTGTATTATACAAATATCTTATATTTTTCACAGAACCTAGTGTCTAAATAAAAGCTTCAGTTCTGTCCTCTACCTGGAGAATCTGGAATATTTTGTGATCAAACGTCATGCAATATTTATAGTAGTGGTCTTTATCGTGATTATGGGTGCTGTGAATATTGCACTGGCACTACACTTATGAATGTCTTTCCTTAGGCCAACAATTCCTAGACATTCTAATATCATATGGTCCCTAGTTCTCTGGACAACTTGATTCATTTCCTGTGGATTTGTTATAGGTTGCAATGGCAATCCTAAAATATAGTAGTTAGAATTGAAGGTGAAACTCCATAAGTGGTTTGACCAGGATAGAGTACAGTGAATGAGCCTACCATTTCACTCTTTTTTAAGGCTATAATTATCTAAATGGTAGCTAAAGTTCTGAAATAGTATTTTATTTTATTTTTTATTTTCACATTATTCATGTTGTAAAGAAGAATTAGAACCCATGGGAGAAACTACGACAAAGAAGAAACAAACACAAAAAGAGAGAAAACAATATTCTTTGATCTGCATTCACATTCCATAGTTCTTTTTCTGAATGTAGACATCATTTTCCACCATGATTCTTTTGAAGTTGTTTTAGATCCTTGCATTCACAAGAAGAGCCAAGTCTATCAAAGTTTGTCACCATACAATGTTGCTGTTACTATGTACAATTTTCTGGTTGTGCTCACTTCACTTAACATCAGTTCATGTACATATTTCCAGGTATTTCTGAAGTCTGCTTGCTCATCATTTTTTATAGCACAATAGTATCCCATTATATTCATATACCACACCTTGTTCAGCCATTCCCCAGTAGATGAACATTCCCTTAATTTCCAATTCTTGGTCACCACAAAAAGAGTTGCTATAAATAATTTTGTACATGTGGGTCCTTTTCCCATTTTTATGATCTCTTCAGGATAAAGCCCTAAAAGTGGTATTACTGGGTGAAAGGATATATTCAATTTTGTAGCCCTGGTTTCCTTCAAGGCTCACCCTATGTGCCATATCTTTGGAACCCTTTGCTGCTGTACTTAATTATAAAGAGATACAACATGGTGCAGTGGGTAGAGGTCTGTAAAGGATTCACAAGACCTGAGTTCAATTTTTTTTCTTCTGATACATGTTAACTATGTGATCATAGGCAAGCCACTTAATCTCCCATTCCCAGTACAGAGTAAACTAAGAATGTGTTCCCAAGGAATTCAGAGCTGCATTGATAGAGGAAATTTCCCCTGGTAGTTCCCCACATGGGGAAAATCTGTTTTCATACACTAACCAGCTGTGCCATTCTGGGCAAATCACTTGACCTCTTTCTGCTTCAATTTCTTCAACTGTAAAATGGGGCTAATAATAACACCTACCTCTCAGGGTTTCCATGAGGATCAAATGAGATATTTTGAAAGCACTTAGTGTAGTGCCTGGCATTTAGTTAGCACTTAATATATCCTTCCTTCCTTCCTTCCTTCCTTCCTTCCTTCCTTCCTTCCTTCCTCCCTCCCTCCCTCCTTTCTTTCCTTCTTATCTTCCTTCCTTGCTGTCTTCTTTTTCCCTTTTTTCCTTCATTTCTCCCTGCCTCCTTCCCCCTTCTCTCATTCTCTCCCTTCCCATATCTGTCTCTATCTCCTCTTTTCTCTTTGTGTTTTTCCATCCATCTGCTTGTCTGTCTGTCTCTGTTTCTCTCTTTTCTGTCTGTTTCTTTCTCTGTCAGTATCTAGTATGTATAACCACAGACAAATAAGAGGTGATATTGTTTAGTGGAAAGAGAGCTGGCCTTGCAACCAGGGAGTTCTAGATTCAAGTCCAACCTCTGACACATACTGCTTGTGTAACCATTTGCAAGGAATTTATTTTTCAGTACTCTTGGCAACTGTCTAAGATAATAAGTTGCAAAAAGTGGATGATCTCTATTGGTAAAGGGAGTTTCCTCATCTGGCAATTCTTTATGCCAATAAATCACAGGGCCAGTCCCTTTCCTTGTTTCAGTTCTTAGTGGCTTATTCCTTCTTTCGAATGATCATGCATCTACTTATCCCCACTAGAATAGAAGTTCTTTGAGAGTAAGGGTTATTTTGTTCCTTTTGGTTCTGTATTCCTAGTGCCTTTCACATAGAAGGAACTTAATAAATATTCCTCCTTTAATTAGATGGGATTGATGCTGACACTAGGAAGTGTCTCAAAAAAAGATCAATGCCCAGCACCCAAATTGAGAGGCCCTCCTTGAGAAATCTCACTTTATGTTTTATGATATGTTGCTTTGACTTTTATGATCAAGATTAGTTTGCTTGAACTGTAGAATACAAATCAATAAATTCTGGTGAAGCATGGCCCTGAAAAGAATCTTTAACACAGAGGAAACTTTCAGATAGTTTTTTGTATTTAGACATATAACAGGGTTATTAGTAGCAAGAGAATTTTAGGGAGACTGTCTTAGATTGACAGGAATCTGACAGCAGAGAAGATGGGGAAAAAGCTGTCTTCAACTTTCTTTGAGATGGTGTCCAGGCCCACAAGCTAGCAGAGGTGTCAACCTTTCTGTGTTGCTGGAGAAATAAATTTTTCTGAGTGTCTGGGGCTAGAAGTCCCTCAGGGACAAGTCTGTTTAGACAGAACTAAGGAGAAAGAATTTAAAGGGCCTTGCTCCATTATGAAAACATTACTATGTTCCATAACTAACTTAAAACCAACAGTCAACATTACTTTCCCTGCCTTGGAAAGCAGGAGAGATACAATTAGAACTGTGAGCTTGTAGGAATATTTTATAGGGAAAATTAACTTATTTAAAAGCAAAGCAAAACAAACAAAAAGCAAAAACAAGCACCCTAGCCTCAAAACTTTTTAGCTTTAATAGAAATGACTAAGTTCTAACAGGGATGGGGGCAGGGAGAATCAGGTGGAGATGGAATCTTGCAGGAGTCAGGTTAACTACTGGCTTCTATTTCCAAATGGAGTGAGGAGGTGGGGTGATGCAGTCAGAGCTAAGCTTTGCTCCTCTGCTAGGAAGAATATATCATTCATTCATTCATTCATCCATCCAGGATTCATTATATCATTTGCTATTTGCCAGCAATTGTCCAAGGTGCTGAAGATAGAAAACCAAAAGAGAATCAGTCCCTGATCAGGAAGTACTTCTATTCTCTTTGGAGAAGGGTCAGCACATATATAGATGAATAGATTAATATATATATCCGAAGTAATACTAAGAACTAGGGTGGGGGAGCACCAGAAAAGGTTTTGTGTAGGAGGAGACATTTGAAGGAATCTAAAGGTTCCAAATGATATTTCAATAACAGATTTAGTTTCCAGTAATGTTAATGTCTCATTGATCCCTCCAAAACAAGCAAATGAACAAACAAATAAAACTAAACCCAGGAAAAAGCTCATCTCTACATAGTTATTCACTTTTTTGGGGATATTTTGGTACAAGTAATGGGCATCTAGGTGACACAGTGGATAGAGTGCTGGTTCTGGAGTCAAGAACACCTAGGTTCAAATCTGACCTCATACACTCACTAGCTATGTGACCTTGGACAAATCACTTAATATTGCTTGCCTCAGTTTCTTCATCTGCAAAATGGACTGGAGAAGGAAATGGCAAGCCACTCCAATATCTTTGCCAAGAAAACCGCAAATGGAGTCACAAAGAAAGAGTTAAACATGAGTGAAACAACAGCAACAAAACTGGTACAAAATGGATGTCATAGTTCAGTGGTTATAGAGGAGGCTCCAAAGTTACGAAGATGAGTTCAAGTCCTGTCTTTGATGCAAGTCATTTAACTTTTCAGCAACCCAGGAAACTAAAACTATGAGTTAGAGCTGAGCTAATAATATTGGTGGAAGAAGTTTCCACAGAGGAAGTTACCTACACTAAAAAATTTATAGTATCCCCCCCCCCAATATTCTTGGAAAAAATGATGACATCAGAGCACCGGAATAGAATCAAAAGATAGATGTTCCAGTCTTGACACTGCTACTTATTGAAAAAAATATTTTGATGGACCAAAGGTCCCTAATAGGATCCAGTTTGTGGATCCAGAATGGAGCTTAGAATATGAAATGTCAGAGCTGGGAGAGCCCTTAGAACAGGGAATGTCAGAGTTGGGAGGGCCTTTGGAACAGGGAATGTCAGAGCTAGGAGGGCCTTAGAACAGGGAATGTCAAAATTCAGAGGGAGCTTAAAACAAAGACTGTCTGAACTGAGGGTGGGGGAGACCTTAGAGATTACCTAGTCTATCCCCACCCTTCATATTTTACAGAAAAGGAGACTGAGTTTCAGAGATGGGAAGTGATTTTCCAAGGATCACAGGGAAGGAACAACAGAGCTGAAATTCAAACCCAGGTCCTCTGACTGCAAATAGATTTCCCTCACAATCCAAGGAGTTTCCAGAAAGTGCAGGAAAGCACCTGACATGTGGAGGCTTTTGAGTGGGAGGAGATAGAATGCAGAGGCAGGCTGAAGAGCTCCCTGATTACTTTCTAGGATTTGGCCTAAGGATAAAACTTGATCCTCAGGGTGGTCACCTTCTGGCTGACTGGCAGCCTTGATACCTGAGTGATCTAGTAAGTAAAAGTAGTAGATATTCAGATCCCAATGGCTGGGGGTGGGGTGAGCTGCTGTGGGGAGGATGGTTTATTCACTTTCACTTTGAAGTTTGCAGTCTGTTTTTTTTTTCTAAAACCTCAAACGGTTGTAAAGCAAACTGATCCTCTCTTGTACCTCTTTTCTCCTCCTGAAAGTAAGTCCATTTATCTGCTGACTCAGGTCAAGTTTTTAAATCTTTGCCAGACCCTTGATGATGGTGGGCATGGGTGGGGAGTTGTGATAGAATGACTACTTTATTATATTTATTTTAATTTTATATAGAAATTTTATTTTCCTATCGTATTATTTTAAAACATACGCTTTCCTTCTCTTCTTCTTAAAGATCCATCCCCAATTACAAAGAATGAAAAAAGGAGGAAGAAAAGTTCAGGAAAAACTAATCCATGCAATTGAGTCTGACAGTGCATGTGGTGTTCTATTCTGATAATCTCCCACTTTTGGAGGTGAGATTGCTCATCTCTTCTTTGGGAGTCAAATTGGGTTATTATACTTTGCATAGCACTCAGATTTTTTCCCTAGTTATTGTTCTTCCCGTTTTCACAATTGTAATCATTTTCTATTGTTTTTCATAATTCTTCATTCTTAACTGACTTTAGAGTGACTGAAAGAGGACTAGGTCAGTAACCCACCATTCCTATCCCAACTCAGTTTTGAGGGAAATTGTGAAATCTCAGGAGAAGATGAAGAATGGTCTGAACATGGAGGACAGTGTGATGGCCTTTGGAAACTGCAGAGGTAGGGAGGAGTGTGAGTGTGTGAACTCACATATGTGCAGGTGTGTGTATCTATATCAAAGCCACAACCTGGTTAAAACCTACCTTCATTTGCTGCAGAAACTGGGCTTTGTTGCATGCCCTGCCACCTAGCTTAGCAGAGGGCTACACTAAAGCTTATAGTGATTTATAGAAATGATTTATCTCATCCTCCACCAATGAAGACAACTAATCAATCAGCTGACAAATATTTATCAAAGAGGCACTGTGCTGGGTTTGGTATTTCAAAGACAAAAATGAGATAGTCTTTGGTCTCAAAGAGCTGACCTTTTACTGGAGAGGATATAGCAAGTCCTCAGATAAGTAAAGATTAAAAAAAACACCTAGTGATTGTAGGGACAATAATGACCAGAAGAACATTTGGAAGGAGGTGACCCTTGAGTGGGGCCTCCAAAAAAGTTAAGATTTCCAAGAGGCAGTGATAAAGGGGTAGAGCATTGCAGGCCTGGGGGCATCATGAGCAAAGGCATGGAAGAAGAAGTGAGAGGGAACATCGTATATAGGGAATAGCATTAAGCCAGTCTGGAGTGTATTGTACGTGGAGGGGTATAATGTATAATTGATCAGCATGAAAAGATAAGCTGGAGGCAGATCATGAAAAGCTTTGGATGCTAACAGAGGAGTTTGCATTTTATCTTAAAAGCAGTGAAGACCATAGATAATACATTTTTAGAACTGCAAGGGAGCTGAGAGGTCATGCAGTCTGGGCGGAGGGTTTCTTAACCTTGTTTGTGGTGTGTCCTACTTTGACAATCTGGTGGTACCTAGGGACCTCCTTCTCAGAATATTGTTCTTAAATGCACAAAATCAAATATAAAATAAATCAATTATATTGAAATACAGTTATTAAGATATTAATAAAGCAAGTTAATAGCCCCTAAGTTAAGACCCCCTGATCTAACTTAATTCCCTAATTTTACAGATGGGAAGAATTAGTTCCTGAGAAATTAAGCGACTTACTCAAGGTTTGACAGAGAATGATAGAGTTCACAATCAGGCCTCCTGGTTCCTATTCTTCCAGTCATGTGACAGAGCATATGCTTAGTGCCCTTATATACTATCATCTCCCCAAATTCAGGAGATATGGGCTTTAGAGACTTCTGGTTCTACTGTGAACTAATTACATCACATTAAGCAAGTAATTACCCTTCTGTGTTGTAAGGCTGAAAAAAAATTGGGAAAGGGTTTGGAAAAATCTGAAAGTGCCATGAATGCTCTTAATGTGGTCCCGTACCAGTGATGTTGTATGTATGTGAGTTATGGAAAGCCACAGGCTCTGAAGAATTAAGGTTGCAGCTTTAATTCCCCCTATGGATCAATACAGAAGTACGTGGTGGTCAGGAATAGGCTGAAATGTATCACGAATTTAAAAAGTGAGTAAGAGAAGCAAGAGGAAAGATACCATCCAACAGAGATCTGATTGGAGAGGAAAGTGGGTTGTCCATGTGGAGAGATCAGGGAATGACAGATGGGTGACTCTCATGGTCCATTATCATCCACACAATTTCTTTTTTTTCCCTCAATTCTCTCTCTTTTTTTATTTTTTAGTTTACATCATTCATTTCCAGAAGATTTTGAGTTGCAAATTTTCTCCCCTACCCAGAACCCCCAAATAGCCATCCCACTGAATATCCCCTCCCCCAATCTGCTCTCTCCCATATCTTCCCACTTCCCTCCTCCGACTTTCCAAGAGGGCACGGTGGATCTCTATGCCCCAGTGCCTGTATATCTTATTAGCCAGTTGCATGTAAAATAATAGTAATAATAGCATACATACTTACATATATATATTTTTAACATTTGATTTTAAAACTTTGAATTTCATATTCTTTCCCTTCCTCCCTTGTCACCCACCCTTACTGGGAAGAAAAGCAATTCAATATAGGTTGTACATGTGTAGCTAAGCAAAACATTTCCATAGTGGATATATTGTGAAAGACTGGCTATATTTCCCTCCATCCTATCCCACTCCCCATTTGTTCTATTCTCTACTTTGATCCTGTCCCTTTTCAAAAGTGTGTGCTTCCAACTCCCCTGCCCCCCCCCCAGTCTCCCCTCTCTTCCATCATCCCACCTCTTTTCCCCTTCCCCTCTACTCTTCTGTAAGGTAACATACCCTGTTTAGTGTGTATGTCATTCCATCCCTCAGCCAAATTCAATGAGAATAAGGTTGACTAATTCCCTTTTGCCTTCCTGTTCTTCCCCTCCATCGTAACAGTTTTCCCTTGCCTCTTCTATATGAGATACTTTTCTCCATTCTGTCTCTCCCCATCTCCTCTCATTACATTCCTCTATCACCTCTTAATTTCATCTTTTCAGTATCATCCCTTCCTATTCAATTGGTCCTGTGCCCTCTGGCTATGTATACCTGTACACACACACACATATATATATATATACACACTCACATGTGTATTTATACGTCCATATACCCTCCTATATAGACATATATATGTATGTATATATACATACATACACACATATATACATTTCTATTCCCTTCAACTATTCTCATACCGAGAAAAGTTTCATAAGTTACAATTATTGTTTTTCCATGTAGGAATATAAATAGTTCAACTTTGATAAGTTCCTTATGATTTCTTTTCCCTGTTTACCTTCTCATACTTCTCTTGCTTCTTGTATCTGAATGTCAAATTTTCTATTCAACTCTGGTTTTTTCAGCAAGAATGCTTGAAAGTCCTCTATTCCACTGAATGACCATATTTTCCCCTGAAACATGATACTCAGTTTTGCTGGGCAGGTGATTCTTGGTTTTAATCCCAGCTCCTTTGACCCCAGGAATATCATATTCCAAGCCCTTCAATCCTTCAGTGTAGAAGCTGCCAGAACCTGTGTTTTCCTGATTGTGTTTACACAATATTCAAATTGTTTCTTCCTGGCTGCTTGTAATATTTTCTCCTTGATCTGTGAATTCCATAACCTGACTATAATATTCCTAGGAGTTTTCTTTTTAGGATCTTTTTCAGGAGATGATCTGTGGTTTCTTTCAACCTCTATTCTGCCTTCTGGTTCTAAAACATCAGGGCAATTTTCCTTGAGAATTTCTTGAAGGATGATTTCTAGGTTCTTTTTTTGATCATGGCTTTCAGGTAGTCCAACAATTTTAAAATTATCTCTCCTGGATCCATTTTCCAGGTCAGTGGTTTTCCCCATGAGATATTTCACATTGCCTTCTATTTTTTTTGTTTGGATCTGTTTAATAGTATCTTGATTTCTCATAAAGTCACTAGCTTCCATTTGCTCCAATCTAATTCTGAAGGAATAATTCTCTTCAGTGAACTTTTGAGATTCTTTTTCCATCTGGCAAATTCAACTTTTTAAGGTATTCTTCTCCTCATTGGCTTTTTGA
Organism: Petaurus breviceps papuanus; assembly: GCF_028583685.1. Taxonomy (NCBI): domain Eukaryota; kingdom Metazoa; phylum Chordata; class Mammalia; order Diprotodontia; family Petauridae; genus Petaurus; species Petaurus breviceps. The sequence continues at coordinate 32,899,194 of NW_027187400.1, read as the reverse complement.
GCCTCTTTTGCCATTTGAGTTAGTCTTTTTTAAGGTGTTATTTTCTTCAGTCAGGTTGTTGACTCATAATTTTCTTGCATCATTATCATTTCTCTTCCTAATTTTTCCTCCACTTCTCTTATTTGGTTTTCAAAATCATTTGTAAGCTCCTCTATAGCCTATAACCAGCTCATATTTTTCTTGGAAGCTTTTGGTGCAAGAGTTTTAACTTTGCTGTCTTCAACCTTTTCCATGTTTTGATCCCTTTTGTCCCCCAAATAGGAGTCTAATGTCGGATTGCTCTGTTTTCTTTGTTTCCTTTGCTTGCTCATGTTGCCACTCAATTACTTGACTTTTGAGCCTTTTGCCACAGTAAAACTTCTACCAGAAAGGGATGATTTATCCCAATCACTGAGGTTTTTGCAGCTGCTGGAGCTGTTAGTTGGGTGCCCTCTCTGAAACCTCAACACACTCTAGCAACCTGGTCACACACCCTAGGACCTCCACCCTAGACAATGATCCAGATCCAAGCAGGTTAGAGCAAGAGTGATTACCCCTCAGACTGGTCACTTGGTCCCCCTACAATCTTCAGGCCAGGAGCAGCACAGCCATGGAATTTCAGCTGCTTCTCACCCTGGGGGCAAAGGCCGGGTAGCACTCCCAAACTCCCTGTTCCTGCAAAAGTCTACACTGACCTCTCACTTTGTCTTTGTCTTTGTCATCTATGGGTTGATAATTCTGGAAACTGCCACAGCTGCTAGTGATCTGAAATCCCTTCAGCCAGCAGCTGGTCAGGCTGCCCTGAGGCTAAAACCTCGGGTTAGGGTGGGGCTGGGCTCAGCTCCCAGAGTGATGAACTGGCCCCTTCCTGCTGGCCTGCTGGGCTGTCTCCAGCAGGAGGTAAGCTTCTCTTTGTAATTTTGTGGGTTCTGTAGCTCCAAAGTTTGTCTAGAGTCATTTTTTACAAGAATTGGAGGAGGTGGAAGCCATAGTTGTGTGGAAGTCCTGTTTCTACTCCACCATCTTGACTCTGCCTCCCCCCCCAGCACCGCCACATCCTCACAATTTCAAGGAAGGTAAAGAAAGGATCCTAATATGTATGGTTGGAGAAGGGGAAGGGAATGCCTGTGATGCGATCACAGTCTATTAAAGTATAGAAGGAACCTTTTATACCACAGCACACTGCCTTTCCAAAATTTAGACTTCCAGCTGCAACCCTCTTTCAGTGACCTGTGAATTCCTTCTCTGCTCCAGGCTCAGGTCCAAGCTATCTTTAATATGCTTCTGATTGTTCTGTAGCTCACATGTAATTGTGATTTATTTTATACCAATTAAATGCCACTTACACTTTAATGTAGCAATCCAGTCCAATATTCTTAATTATTTTTCAAAATATTAAAAGTCAATTTGATTACTTTCAATTGGCTTCAATGAAATCTCAATTACATGTCCCTGCTTAGACAGAGGCAATCACCTTGTCATTTCCCTATTAGGAGTTTTCAGGTGTGTGCATTTGTGTGCTCGTGTGTGTGTGTGCTTGTGTGTGTGTGTGTGTATGTAACAATGGGTAATGAGTTTTGCAGTGACTTCTGTTTGCCAAGTCTACCCTGGAAGAGGACACCTCGGCTAGCACCTTGGAGAGCACCTCCTTTTGCTTATTGACTCATAACAGTTCCATGGGAATGGAGGTTGAATGGAATTCTAGACTAGAATAGCAGGAAAATATTCATTCATGTGATGTGTTGATTGCCTACTACTTTTTATGGCTAACACTGCTAAAGTTAGTGCATTAAGGTTTGCTAAGCACTTTACACAAGTCATTTCATTTGAGCCAAGAACAACTCTGAAAAGTAGATGATACAGCAATTAATATACCCCTCCTCCTATTTTATAGATGAGGAAACTGAAGCTCACTGAGGGGGAGTGACTTACCTGAGGCCACCCAACTATCAAGTGTCTGAGGCAAGATTGTAACTCAGGTCTTCCTAACTCTGTACACTTGGCCAAGCTGTCTGGAGGAATAACATAGAAACATATGAGATCCTTGGGTGGGTGGGGGGGCTGGTTTTTTCTTTGTCTTTATTACTCTAATACTTAGTACAGTCCCTTGTGCAAAATGGGTGCTAAATGAATGCTTATTAAATTAAATTGAATTGTGTTCCCTGTGTGGGTTAGACCTCCATAAAAAGCAATGGAATATACTCTTTGCACTCCAGGAGCTGACAGTCTAGTTGGAGAAACAAGATGAATATGAATGGAAAACTGAATAATATGAAATGATATTATATATACATACATATATACATATACACATATATGCACACATGTACATATATGTACATCTATATACATAATTTGTCCAGACCACTGATTTCAGCCATGAAAGAACAAGAGTTCTGAAACAGTTTACCATTTCCTTCTCCAGTTCATTTTTTACAGATGAGGAAACTGAGGCAAACAAGGTTAAGTGATTTGTCCAGGGTCACCAAGTTAGTAAGTGTCTGAGTCTGGATTTGAACTCAGGTTTTCCTGACTCCAGGCCCAGCACTCTATCCACTGTGCCACCTAGCTGCCTTGTACACATATATCTAAACATATGTACAAATACACACACGTGTAAATTATACACATACACATAACACTCATAGAAAACCATACTTGGAATCAGGAAGAGCTAGGTTCTAGTCTTGTCTCTGAAACACACTGGCTCTGCCACCCTGGGAAAGTCACTTAGCCTTTTAGGGCCCCAACCAATGCTCTAATACGATAAATTTCAGAGCAATTGCTAGTCTTCATTTATAGAGGGAGCTATGTCACTAAGAGTTCCCAATACTAATGAAATAACAGATCTGGTCTTCCCTGAAGTGTGTGTGTGTGTGTGTGTGTGTGTGTGTGTGTGTGTGTGTAATGCAATACATACACATCCCAATAGGTGTATATTCAGATGCATATACATACATACCAACATATACACACATGTATGTATCCACTTCGTCATGCTGCCATGTGTTTCTGGCTATGTGACCATAGACCACTCAGCCTCTCTGTCCACAGGCAATTCTTGAAGAATGTATTACCAAGTTTCTAAAGTTGCCGACCTCAGTCAATTGAAGGGAGTTCCCTGCATGAGTGAGATTGCAGATATGGCTCACCTTCTCCCTCTCCCTTTCTCCTTCCTTTTCTCTCTTTGTCTTTCTGCTTGTCTGCCTCTCCTCTTTTAAGCTGGTGTAGTGGATAGAAAACTGGACAAGGAAATCCTGAGTTCAAGTCCCACCTTTAATATACATTCATACATACATACATATACTTATACATATATACATACATATATACATAAACACACATATATGGTGTGACCCTGGGCAACTTACAACCTCTCAAAGTTCTAATCAACTCTTTATGAATATAAGTTGTAGGGGTGCCAATCTTTATTAGTGAGGGAAATTTCCTCATCCATTCCAGGAGTTCTCTGTCCCAATAAAATAGTTGATCCAGCCCCATCCATCCATCCAACCATCTATCCAATTATCTATCTAGCCTCCTTTATCTGTCTGTCCACACATAGGTCTATCTGTCTACATGCACACACACTCCTCAGAGTATATGTATAAATGTACAGGCATACATTTATACATACATGTGTCTCTAAGCTCTGTGGTGGAGGAGAATTTTCAGCATGTGTGACC
>NW_027187400.1:32874400-32895519 GCF_028583685.1 Petaurus breviceps papuanus | reverse complement strand
ACACACACACACACACACACACTACAAATTTTCTGAGTTTAGAGTCTCTGAGTTTAGAGACAAATGTTTAAGGTAAGAGTATCTCCTACAGTAGCCCTGGCATATGGTCAGTCTTTGTTGGAACCGTGGCAGGAAGTGTAATAATGACAGATAACATTTATATAGCACTTTAAGGTCTGCAAAATGGTCTAACAATATTGCTTCATTTTTTATCACAACAATCCTGGAAGTCAGGTGCTATTACACTTATTTTACAGTTGGGGAAGCTGAGGCAGACAGAGCTGAATTGGTTTGTTCAGGGTCGCACAGCTAGGAAGTGTCTGAGGATGGATTTGAACTCAGATCTTCTAACTCCAGGGCAGTGATCTTCCATTGTGCTTCCCAGCTGCCTCTGGGAACTTTCTTCTATGTCACACATGGATCTTAGCTTCCTCTGCTTTAAATGAGGGACCTGGGCTAGATGGCCGCTAAGGTCTCATCCTGCTCTAGACCCTGTAACATTCCTGTGAATTAGGGTTGGAAATCTAGAATATGAATAAGTCAACTCCAATTACTTCTCGTCTTGTTGTTTCTTGCGACAATAGAAACTTGTTCTATTTTTTTGGGGGGGGGGCGGGAGGGAGAGGAAACGGAGACCTCAGTGTTATATTTCACAATGAAGTAGAAAGGGGAAATGCCATCTTTTTATTTTGACATTTAACACCTAATACTCTAAGAAGACCCACAGGGCCTAATTTTTAGAACAAGAAAGGACCTTAGAGGTCATTGAGTTCAATCCCTTATTTTACAGAAGAGGAAACCGAGACCCCGATAGACATACCCTATGTCAACTGGGCTATAAGGGGCTGAGTGTAGATTCAAACCCAACTCCTCTGACAAGGACAAGTGACACTTTCCCAACTAGGCCACAGTGACGTACCATGGCAAAAATTCAAAATGTCCACAACATTTGGCCACTGATGACTGAATCAAGTTCTCAATGGCTTTTAGTCTCAGAGAACCTGAAGAAAAGGGATGCTGCCCAAAAGTCTCTTTGCTGTGTTTTGATATTAACTACATGCATCAAAATCTCTCCTTTACATGATGAAAATGGCAGATTGGGGCAATTTTGTCTTGCCAGCTGGAAAGAGGTGAAGTTTAAGATTCAGTATGAATTTCATTTAAGATTGCCAAGTTGGAGACCCCTAAAGCCTGAGCTTTTTATTGTGAAGAGGATGTAGTTCATGTCTCTGATCAGAAGGGACAATCTATTGCTGCTGAAATTTTCATTTATTACATATGCTTCTGCAATTTATGTCAGCTCTCAGAGGCCAAACAAGATGTTTATGAAATTTATGGGCCATGCTTCAAATTATTCCCTGGCTCTGGAAAGTGCCTGCAAAGAACATGATACCAAGTGGCCAGCATTCATCAGGTGGTCTAAATTTTTAGCTTTTGTTCTTTAACTAAATTTCCTGGGAAGAGAGGACATTTCTTTCTACTGGCTTTAAAGGAAATGACTTGTTGAAACTCTTACCCTTGCTTCTATAGTCTGTAGCCTAGGGTCAGTGATCTTGACTTTCTCAGAATTAACTTTGGAGTCTTCAAAAAAATCACATTCTTTTCTTTGGCTTATTATTGCCCCAAAGGTTACTTTGGGAAATCTCTGAATAGACTTTCTGTCTAGGATTCCACAAATGCAGAAATGATATGCGTGATATGAAAGCCAAAAAAAGATAATGTGAGTTTATGCTACATTGAGAGAGACATAGCCTCCAGGAAGAAGGAAGGAAGTAATAGTTCCTCTGTACTCTGCCCTGGTCATACCATAGTGAACTCCTATGTTCAGTTTCAGAAGGATATTGATAAATTGGACAACGTCTGGAAGAAGACAACCATGATGGAAAAGGACCTTAAGTCCATGTCATATGAGGATCAGTTAGAGGATGTGGACATTTAACCTGGAAAAAAGGAAGACACAGTGTCTAAAAAGAGACATATGATAATTGTCTTCAAGCATTTGACAGCTGTCATGGTTGGTCCCAGAGGACATTATCAGGTGCAATGGGTGAATTTTACAAAGAGGAAAATTTAGACTTCACCCAAGAAAGAAATGAAAAAAACAAAACAAAACAAAACTTGACAACAATTAGTTCTAACCAAGAGTGACATCCCCACTTTTCAATCAGAGGGTGTAGCAGCAAGCACCCCAAGAGTCCTCAGGGTTTGCTGCTACCACAGGTTCTTGGATCTGCTTTGATAAAGGAAAGCAACTCAAAATGGGTTAACAAGTTTACTTTAATCAGTCAGACATATATCGTTTACCTTGTTCAGGGGAAAAGGTCAGCACCCTGAACTTCAAAGTACACAGACAGAATTATCAAGACAGAAACAGATCTAGTAGACAGATTTCAAACTGTCCAACCATTACATCCATACCCAGTCAACATCTGGGTTTCCACATCTGGGTTTTTTCAAAGCCAGGGGGCTCAGGAAAACGGCTTCCCAGAATCCATATCAAATCACAGAACACTTCTCAAAGTGAGCCCTCAAAACAAAGCCTCACATCAGGGCTTATATAGCCTTCTCCTGGCTCAGAGAATGTAACAACCTTATTGACCCACTGGCCAATTAAAAAGTATCTACTGAAAAACAAGCCTCCCACCCCAGGCTCCAGGTGCACTTTAGCCTAGGGGCAGAGAAGATCTTACAAATTTGCATTCCCATTACAGAGGGTAGATGAGATAACTTAATAATGTTATCATAGAGGATTATTTTCTGGTATTTTTTTGGTTTAAATGGCTTTCCAACTCTGAGATTTTATGATTCTGTAGAAAGATCCTTAACTCCTATTAAAGCACTCAAAGTAACAAATGCCTGTCAAGTATAGGGTAGCCAATATTTCATGCTTCAGAAAATGCAAAAAGGGCAATGTTATTCACAGCCACATATAAACACATGCAGGAATCATATAAAGCATTAAAATTAGGCTATAATCCTCTCATAAAATGACAAAACTTGAGTTTTAGAATAGGTCAATAAAGTCCCAGTGGAAATTTTTTTTTCCATAGGGTCCTGAATAGTCCCTCCCAGACTCAAAGAACTGCTGGATTCTCCATAGAAAACAAACACATTTGAAGGATGTTGGAAAGGGAATTGGTATTCCATCAGACCTTCACTATGTGAATGACTCATAGTTATAGGAGAGGAGCAAAGTGTAGATGCTATGCTCCTCTATATCAAAACTGTAGCCTCTTTTTGATTAAGGATAACATGAATGATCCTCTTCTTTCTCCAAGAGGCACATTACTTAGAAACTCCTCTTCCCTCTCTAGGAGATCAGGCATTTGAACTCTTAAACCTGGAATTACCCTTGAGACAACTCCCAAACTTGGTGGGCAGGCAGGAAACAAGCATTCAATATGTGCTTACTATGTGCCAGGCACTGTGCTAAGAGTTTTGCAATTATTATCTCATTCAAGCCTCACAACAACTTGGGAGGTTTGGTGCTTTTATTCTCTCCATTTTATGGATTTGGAAACTGAAGCAGAGGTTAGATGACTTGCTCAGGGTCATACAACTAGTGTCTGACAGCCTTTGTCTACCTATTGGTTCATCTGTAAAAAAGTGATAATAATACATTACTAATAGCCATTCTCCATGGCCAAAGGATCTGAACAAACAGTTCTCAAAAGGACTGCAAAGTATTTGCAACTATCTGCAAAAAATGCTCCAAATAACCAATAAAAAGAGAAATGCAAATCAGAATAAACCAGAGGCTTCAACTTATACCCTGCAAATTGGCAAAGATGACCATAATGGCAACACTCAATGTTGGAGGGGTTGTGGAAGGATAGGCACACTACTACATAGTTGATGGAACTGCGAAATAGTACAACCATTTTGGAAATCAATTTGGAATTATGAAGATAAAGAGACCAAAAATGCCCTTTTGAACAAGAGACCTCATTACTGAACTTCAATCCCAAGAAAGTCATAGATAACAAAAGTCCCTTATACTCCAAAATACTTATAACAGCACTTTTTTGTGATATCTAAGAATTGGAAACAAAGTAGATGCCCATCAATTGGGAAATGGCTAAACAAATTGTGGCACATGAATGCTATGGAATTTCATTGTGCTGTGATAAATTATGTGATGAATACAGAGGAACATGGAAAAATCCATATGAACTGATGCAGAGTGAAGTAAACACAATCAAGAGAGCAATATACACAATAATTACAACAATAAAAGTGGAAAGAACAATGGCACATCAAAAACCTCAAAGTAAATGTAATAAAGTTATAAAGATCAATTGTGACTTACAGGAAGAAATATGAGATGATACCCCCAACCTATGCATTCATGGAGGTGGAAGGTTCATAGGTGTTACACGTTGCATATTCTTTCAAACTTTTTAAAATGTACCAATCAGATGGCTGACCTTTTAAAAATCTCTTACCTCTGCAAAAAAACACAATGTGTCATATGGAATGGTTTTCTGGGAGTGCGATGCATGCATGGAGATGTAAGAAACAAAAAACATCAATAAAAACTATTTATAAAGGGAAAAAATGATCAGAGGCCCTATTTGGACTCAGGTTTACCTGACTTGAGGCCCAGTACTCTATCCATTGTGCCATGTACCTGCTCAATAAGTCTCCCTTGCTGATGGAAGCATAGATTCTGGGAACCTGTTGCCTAGGAAATTTCCTTTTTTTCTTTAACTAGGTATCAGGGGTTAAATGACATTTTCCATGAACTCTTCTCTTAGACTGTATGTACCAGTCTCAAATGCTTCTTTGGGGTGCTCCCCACTACCCTGGCTGCAACCCCCCCTTTTCCATGTTGCCCATCTCTCTCCACTTCTGCCCATGTGGCCATGCTGCTCTCCCATCATCATCTGCTCTCTATATTCTCCACAAAGGAGATTTCACTCTTTTCCCATATGGTCTCTGTGTTCACCCTTTACATTTCTTGGCAACCCAAAGATGATATATATGCTTTTGCTCCTTCTACTTTGCTCGTGTATTCTACATGGGTCACTGAGAGAGACCTGAACCTTCCAATTAGCTGACAACTACACAGAGTTTATTCGTTATTGCCTCAATAACCTTGCTTAGTGAATGCACGTTTCTGGAAGGGGCATCCATCCTCATTGTTTGTGGGGAAATGTAAAGGGGGGAAATATGTTTACAATTTAATGTAACTAAATGTCATCCTCCCTCCCTCCTGGATTGTTCCTCAATTGGAAACAACAGGGATCTTGGATGCAGGGGAAGGAAGCTATCGTGTAACCTGATTCATGACCTGCATTTGCTATTTATCATAAAATCATTTACAACCCCATAAAATGTGTTAATTTGGGCTGCTGGTGATGTATGTCTTTGATTTAGGAGCTGACATTTCCGCCCATTTCCAGCACTGCATGGGGCTTTGGAGGCCCCCACAGAAGGGGCTAGAGAATAATATATTCATGGCTGTGGCCAGGGAAACCAGGAGAACTGTTTGTTTACATGGAGGCTGCTTGGATTTGCTGACTTCCAGGGATGCTGTATTTCATTGTGTGAAGAGATGCTTCTAGGGTTGGAGAATTCTCTTGGCAGATCCAAGATGAAGGTTTGAATGTACTAAGAGTTAGTTCCAATTCCAACCCCCCCCGCCCAACCCATATAGCTGGCAAATGTACTAGAAGGGCATACATATAAGGGGGCATATGTAGCCAGGGTAGACAACTCATGTCTTGAATGCTCTAAGGTGACAAGTTCTTCTAATGATAACATGGTGCTGCCTCTGGCTGCTCTGATTTTTGTTTTGTTTTCCCCTACTAGATTATAAGCTCCTTGAGGGAAGAGATTGTCTCCCCCCTGCCCCTTATTTGTATCTCTTGCTTAGCACAGTGCCTAGTGTTTGTTATAAATGTTCCTTGAATGATTGAACAGTTCAGTCACTTTTCTAGTGTAATTCCAAATTTTCCCAGAATATTTGTCCCACTTTATAGTCCCATTAACATTTACACCTCTTTTCAAAAACCTTATTTTAGTCCAGCTGAAGTATTCATGAAGGAACATGAAGATGTTTCTTTACCTCTTTTTTTGACTAGGTAAAGAGGCCATTGTCTGCCTCAATTCTTATTAAGCCTTAATCACTGAATGGGTGCTGCCTCAGTCAAACTGATACCTGCTAAAGACCTTAGCTAGAAAAGGCCAAGGTTCCCCACTGCATCCTGGGACATCTCCAGTTGTCCTGACCTATATCTGGCCACTCAATCTAGATGGTTCCGGAGGAGAAAGTGAGGCTGGTGACATTGCCCAGCCTTCTCTCACTTCAATCCTATTCATTGCCATGTCAGGGCATCACCTCCCTGATGTCATGGTACTCTTTGAGAACAAAGGACAAATAACAACTACATAGTAAGTCACCTCTATTAACAATTTTCTGTTTGTCCCAGGTCTGTGGAAGTTTTTTCCACTTTCATCTTCTCTTTCCTCAGCTGGAGTGTTTCTCTTTCATCATATAAGTTTCCTAGCTGGAGTGTGTCTATAATAGTCTGACCAAGATTGTAAGGAACATGGATAAAATGCCATAAAGAGATTGGTTGAAGGAGTAGGAGGTGATTATCCTGGAGAAGTGAAGACTGGGTCTTCAAATATTTGAAGGGTCATGGGGAAGAGTGATTAGCCCTTTTCTTCTTGGCATCAGATTATAGGAACAAAAAAAAAACATCAAACAAACAAATAAACAAAACCCAAAACAAAATGATGGGGAGTTTTGATATTCTTGGGTGGGGGAGCAGAAGAGAAGTTTCAGTAGATGTCAAGGAAAAATCTTATTAAGAATCAGAGCCATCTAAAAGTGGAATGGGCCATTATCTATGAAAGTTAAGAGATCTGATATAGTCTTGAAGGTAAGAAGATTCCATCACTGGAGGTCCTCCAAAATAGGCTGTATGACTATTTGGGAGGGGGTGTTCAGAGGGTATTCCTGTCCAGGATATATTAAATTGCCTCATGTGCCCAACTGTGATATTTTAGGAGGAGATACACAAATTTAGGAGAATATGAAACATTATGTTTTAAATGCCATTAAAATGAGAATATTATGTTAAATTGGAATGTTAAATGTTAAATTGGAATGACAGGGAATGAGTATAGATAAGGAAAGAATAGCCTTGGAAGAGGTTCTAAATGAAGAACCTTAGGTAGGATTTATCCCCTGGCAGAGTTCCAGAACTGAGGAATTCTGACCTGCTGGATGAATCAGATCATAGCTTCCAGTGCTGGAAGCTGCTATGCCACCCCTACTCTCTAATCTATCATATATTTGTGTTTTTATTATGCATACGCATATACATGTTATCTCCCTTGATAAACTCCTTAGAAGAGACTATTTCTTCCATGCCTTTGTATCTCCCAAACCCAGAAAAATGCCTTGTGAAGCATATTAGGAGTTTAACAAATACTTGATCGATTGGTTAATTGATTGGGGGGAGGGGGAGTTTCCTTGGTAAGCATCTACCCTTTCATTTTATGAATGAGGAAACTGAGAATAAAAAAAAAACCCCAAAAGAACTGACTTGCCCATTATCATACAAAGAGAAAGTAATATAGATGGGAGTTGAACCCCGTCCTCAGATTTAAATCCAGTACGTTCTTTCCCCTACAGTGTCTGTAAAAACAAAAGAAAACACCCAGATATTTGGTCTCTTTGTCTCTATCTCCTCTGTTTTCCTTTTTCATTTTCTTTCCTTTCCCCCTCTGCTTGGTTCCCTTTTTTTCACTGACCCTGATTTATTAAGTTGGAAGGTAAGACGGCAAAGACTCTGGGGAACTTTCTGTCTCCTCCCCACCTCAAACCCCCGCCCACTCTATAGTTTATTAAAAAAAAGTATAAGTGCCCTGCAAATCATTTTTTATGAGCAATTAAGTGCCCCATGAGTCTATATGTGGAGGCCTCAGTTGACAAATGGATGACCAAGCTGGTCTGAGGGGCAGGCACGCTTTCCTGGGGGCCCCCCAGTGTTTGCTCTCTTTGTTGAGTGAGGTAAAGTGTTATAATTTGTCAGTTTTGGGAGGAAAGATGGTTTACATTCTAGTTGCTGGGCTCTTTTATTTGCCAATATTTTTTCCTCTCCATATGAACTGTTTGTTCATAACTTTTGTTATTGGAGAATATTATTTACAAATTTCAGTGTAAAAGAAAGCAGCTGGGGGAACTTGGCTCTTTTGTGTTTTTTTCTGTTTTTCCCCTTCTTTTTTCCCAAATCTTTAAATAAACTGCTTGACTGACTCTGGAGGAAATCCTTCAGTCAGTCAGCAGAAATAGGAGATGCAAAATGCATTTCCTTCGCAGCCCCAGGAAGGATCATTCTTGTTTAGGATTATGACTCTAGAACTGAAGTTATCTAGTTCAAACTCCTTTTATTAACCTGAGGATACTGGGACCCAGAGAGATTGAGTGGGTTTACCCAGGGTCACAGAACTTGTGACTGCCTGAGGCAGGATTCGAACTTTCCTGTCTTCTAATCTAGGACTCTATCTGCTATTCCATGATAATGACAAAATATACACAATGACAAAAAGCTAGACTCAGCAATGCTTCCACATGACTTTGTGTTTGATTAGTCATAGCAGCATCTCAGTATGTTTGAAAAAGTCACAATGCAACATTGCAAGATGCATTATTTATCTGGTCCATAGGAGTGTTGGCTTCTGTATCACACTGAGTCATGAGGAATAATTGACTGTAGCTACATAAAAACAAAAATAAGGATGCTTAGTGTCATGGAATTCAGACTACACTCTCATGCCCCACACAGAAGAGGAAAAAGTCCTAGAAGAGAACAGTGATGGGCATTGGGATTCTAAGCCAGTTCTTGTGACCCCAAACTTGGTGATTTTTCCTTCCCATCTGGATCTTCAGACCTTTTGCAATAGGTCTTCTCCCCTCCAGGAGTCTGTGTACCATGGGTTGGGAACCACTTGAGAATATATGGAGAAAGCATCATTTTATTGAGTACAAAATAGCTCACCTGACTGCTGCTGCTGAAACAAGGTGGTCAGCCGGGTCTGTTGTGATCACATGCCTTTCTGGGAGAGAGACCCTTCATATAGGGAAACCCTCTGATTTCAGGAAGCAGAACTGAATTTTAACCTTTCTGGAATCAGCTACTCAATGAGCCAGAAGAGGAGACATTTCTAGTGGCAATAAAGGTAGGTGGGTGGGTGGGGGGAGAAGCTCATTTAATTGTGTGTTTTCATATTTCTATATTTATGTCTGTGGGATTTAAGTTGTAGTGACCCATCTAGCGTCTAGGTGGCACAATAGATAGAGTGTCTGTCTTGAAGTCTCTTGTTATCTTCTGGAGTTCAAATCCCATCTCAGAAGCTTACAAGTTGCATGTCCCTGGGCAAGTCAATTAACTTTATTTTAGCTTCAATTCCTTCATATGTAGAATGAGCTGGAGAAAGAAAGAGCAAACTACTCCAGTATCTTTGCCAAGAAAACTCCAAATGAGGTCACAGTCAGATGTGACTGAGAAATGACTGAACAACAAAAGTCGCATACTTTCATCGGGAATTTCACCTTCTCCTTTTCTATCCCATTCATCCCCTTCTCTCTCCACACACCAATACCATCCTATTATTAACTCTCATGACTATTTCAATAGCCTTTTAATTGGTCCCCTTGCATCTAGTCTCTCCCCTCTCCAATCAAGCATATACATGGATTCCAAATTTATATTACTAAAATGTAGGTCTGACCACATCACTCATGTGCTCAAGAAAGATCAGTGGCTCCTCATTGCTTCTACGATAAAAAAAGACATGATTCTCTGTAGCTCTTAAAGGCCTCCACAATATGCCTTCAGAATATTTTTCTTGAGGCATAACATCCAGGTTGGTACATTGCTACCCTTCATTTGTTATTCATCATGCCTTTATACAAGCCTCTACCCCTTGGCACCCCTGTTTTCCATTCAGATTCATTTCAAATGTCTTGAATTTCAAGGCACTTTTCCTAATTCCCTCAAGTGTGATCACGAGTAATTATTTCACTTTATTGCCTATATTTATTTATCTGTGAACATATTGAATAGTAGAATATAAATAGTTACATATAGAATATAAACAGAAGATAGCGACTATTTTTCTTTTCTTTTTGTGTACCCAGTGCTTAGTATAATATTTGGCATGTGCTATGTAATTAATGAACACTTGCGGATTGATTTGTTGATTAAAAAGATGAGTCCGTTTAAGAGATAAGCTTGGGGGCATTAAAAACATCCCCCAATTTCCCAAGGACAATGCTGTCTTCTTCATCTTATTAATTCCTGGGTCCAGTCTCTTGTTCAGGTATACTGTTAGTCCCAGGAAGAAGTTCAGTAGCATAATAGTTCTCCCTGATTACAAATTATGGCATACTAACATCCAAAGAATTCTAGCTAAATACCCTTTGAGGTCACTCAAAGGTCAATGGAGCAGTAAATGGTCATACAATACATGAAAATCATAGGATCATAGAATTCCAGGAAGAAAACCCCAGAAACCCGCTAATGCAACTTGTTCATTTTAAAGATGGGGAAGCATATGTAGATATAGGTTGAGACTTAATTAAAGCCACATCAGTGGCAAGAAGAAGAGGTAGGATTCAAAACCAGGTCCTCTGACCCCAGAGTTAATGCTCTTCCCATCCCCATGTAGTTGTTGTTTAGTCATTTTTTTTAGTTTTGTGGGACTCTTTCTGACCCCATTTTTTGAAAAGATATTGAAGTAGTTTGCTGTTTTTCTTTGTTTTCTTCTCCAGCTCATTTTAAAGATGAGGAAACTGAGGCAAAGAGTGTTAAGTGACTTGTCCAGGGTCACACGACTGGTAAATGTCTGAGGTCAGATTTGAACTTGGGGAAGAGGAGTTTTCCTGACTCCAGGTCCACTGCTCTATTCACTTCGCCACGTAGTTATTCATTATGCTACACTATTTGGATAAATAAAGGAGAAATGGCATAAGGAACATAATTGAAAAGATATATGGATGGAGAAAAAAGATGGGCTGGAAATGTAGTAGGAGTGAAGCCTAGCTAATAGGCAGTCTGTGTGCTCCATTGTTACTCTAAAGATAGCAGATCAGCTGGGGGGAAGTCCCCTGGAACAGTGGACCTCACTCCCTATGTTGATTCATGAGAAGACACAGATGAACAGGCATGGATGGATTTGAACTGCTCCATTAGAGAAGAAGAAACAATGTCATTGTGGCTTTGGAGTAGAGCTGTGACAAATCCACCGAAGTCGGGACTGCCCATGATGGCAATGGCCCCCATCAGGGTAGATGACTGGCTGGTTGGGAATCCTGTCTCTCAGTGTCATCCTAAATGCCTCTCATCTGATCCTTCTCTTGCTGGAACACTGAGAGGCTCAAGGTGCCAGAACTCCCTTTAGGGCAACGAAACCCAGAGAAAAAAGAGAAAGCAATTCTCAGCCCCGACTAGAGATGAATCCTCCTCTTCCCTCATTATAAAATACCTATTATCTCTCTTTATCTCCAAGGCAGCAGTGTTATTTCAATTTAACAGTGTATGAGAAATGCAGGGAAATATAATAAAAGGTCCAAGGATACACTATTTAATGTCAGAATGACAGATGCTTCAATTAGGCCGACAGGACTATTTCTCCCCAAAATAGATAAAGATGAAATTTTTATAAGATTGTACTGTTTGTGTTTATGGAACAGTACTGTTACAAGCATTCATTACAATATAAATTAAAATAAAAACTCCTATTTCAATGGAAACTCAAATGATTTTGCTAATAATTTGGCAGTTCATAAAAGCAGTTTGTCAAAGATTCTTCTCTGCTTCTACACACAAGGGTTGACATCGTCTCCGGACTTGAGGCCAGGAGACAGATGACAATATGGAATATGACCTAGTGAAACTCTCTAGGAGGGAAAGAAAATCTCTTTTTACAGGAATTATATTGATATGACTTGAAAGGGTTATTCACGTGGAGATTTGCAGCTCCTGAAATACACTCTTGTATTTGCAGACAGGCGAAGGTGAGTGCAGCATGGGGACCAGGCAGGGTATAGTGAACTTCAAACTCCCCAGGAGGTTCCTGGGGCACAGAAATAGGAACTGTGGAAGTCAGTAGTGGTGACTAGACTGAGATCTCTGCAGTGAAGGCTAGGTACTTTAAAAGGCTTCATTTTAAAACATGATATCTTGTTCACTTTTGTAGGGTAAGAATTATAGCCCAATGATAATTCATAAGTGCTTAAAGTTTTGCTAGCATTATCCCTGAAGGGAGGCAAGGCATATCTTATTGTTCCCATTTTATAGATGAGTAAAGCTAGGTTAATAAATGTAGGGGGCAGGATTGGAACCCAGGTCTCCCAGCGCTCCCATTGAACTACACTTAAAAGTGAAGAAAAGAAATCCAACAGAGCATGTACTCCCCACCCCCCCCCCCCGATAGTGGATGCATATGGAGTTATCTGCCCACACAAGTGCCATTTCACAAGTTCACAGATTTAGAGCTGGCAGAGATTTCAGAGGTCATCTAGTCCAACCCCCTTCCTCCTCCATTTTACAGATGAGGTAAGTAAGGCTCAGAGAGATTTAGTTCTTTGCCAAAAGTTACACAGGTAGTAAATGGCAGAGCTGGGATTTGAACCTATGCCTTATGACTCATAATGTAGTGTCCTTTATATGCATGTGTAGGTGGCACAGTGGTTAGAGTACTGGACTGGGAGCCAGGAAGACTCACCTTCCTGAGTTCAAATCTGGTCTTAGATACTAGCTGTGTGACCCCAGGTAAATCACTTAATCCTGTTTGCCTCAGTTTCCTCATCTGTGAAATGATCTCAGGAAAAAATTGGCAAACTATTCCAGTATCTTGATTGAGAAAACCCCAAATGGGGTCATGAACAGTTGAACATGACTCAACAATGAAATAAAAATACTGTTCAATTTTCATATCAATGCACAGTAGATCCTTCATAAATTTTTTCTATTCAATAATATGGATTTGGGGCTGAACCTGAGATTTTATCACCAAAGGGAACTCCCAGATAAGGAAAATTCCTTTGGCAATGCAGACTGGCACCTTCCATCTGTAGTTTCTGGTCCTGAAGAGCTGTTCTGAGAGGTTGTGATGTTCCTAGAGTCACTCAACTAGTGTGTGTTAGAGGCAGATTCAGAACCTAGGTGTTCTTCAATTGGAAGACAGTCCTCTCATCAATTCACTGCAGTGCCTAACAAAATAATTATAACAGCTGACATTTTTAGGACTCTTGGAGGTTTGCAAAGCACTTTAGAACTGCTTTGAAATTTGGACCTCCTCTTTTTTGGAGGTCTGATATTATTGGTTTTGGTTTTGTGTTCCCAATTGTTGTATTCTGCTTGGTGCATTGAAAGCACTAAATAAAAATGAATGAATGAATGAATGAATATTATTATGTCCATTTAAAAAAATACCTAGAGGGGAGTTTGTTGAAGTGAAGCGGCTTACCCATGGTCACATAGAATATCAGATGTGGGATTCAAACCTAGGTCTCTCCTGAGGCAGCTGGGTGTCAAAGTGGATAAAGTTCTGGACCTGGGGTCATGAAGATCTGAATTCAAATCTATACTCACTTGCTGGGTGTAGCGGCAAGCACCCCGAGCGTCCTCAGGGTTTGCTGCTACCACAGGTTCTTGGATCTGCTTTGATAAAGGAAAGCAACTCAAAATGGGTTAACAAGCTCACTTTAATCAGTCAGACATATATCTTTTACCTTGTTCAGGGGAAAAGGTCAACACCCCGAACTTCAAAGTACACAGGCAGAATTATCAAGACAGAAACAGATCTAGTAGACAGATTTCAAACTGTCCAACCATTACATCCATACCAAATCAACATCTGGCTTTCAACATCTGGGTTTTTCAAAGCTGGGAGGGCCCTGAACAACGGCTTCCCAGAATACAGATCAAATCACAGAACACTTCTCAAAGTGAGCCCCCAAAACAAAGCTACACATCAGGGCTTATATAGCCTTCTCCTGGCTCAGAGAATGTAACAACCTTATTGACCCACTGGCCAATCAAAAAGTATCTACTGAAAAACAAGCCTCCCACCCCAGGCTCCAGGTGCACTTTAGCCTAGGGGCAGGGAAGATCTTCCAAATTTGCATTCCCATTACACTGGGTGACCCTGGGCAAGTCACTGTTTGCCTCAGTTTCCTCAACTGTAAAATGGGGTAATAAAAACACTTACCATAAAGACTTGTTATGAGGATGAAATGAAATAATATTTGTGAATTCCTTAGCACAGTTGCTGGTGCACACTAGGTATATAAATGCTTATCCCCTCTCCTCTCCTCTCCTGATTCTAAAAGTTTAACTCTCCTTCCACTATACCACATTGTGACATGTATTATTATATTGCTATGACTTTTCCTTTCATTTTAAGTTTTAAAACCATTGCTACCCTCCCCCTCCCACCCCAAACAATCTAGAAATATGAACTCACCCTCATCTGCATATCTTTAGCTTCCCAGATATGGAAGGCTGAAACTGCTGCTAATAAACAAATGACTTTTAATATAGAAGATTTATCATTTTAAAGGCTCCTATTCCAAACTGTCAGTCCCCACAGGAGAGAGGGGAGGGAGAGGTGATTTGGAGTTTTTTAACTCCTTGTCTCACATGAGATACAAAGAGATAATTAGAACCAGGGATGAGGAGATAATAGAGCAAGGCAGAGTGAGGTGGAGAGAGGGGGAATGAACCATAGGCAGCTGGGAGTAGATTTAGCTCTTTGAGGGAGGGTTGCAGTGAATAGGATAAGGAAGGGGAAGGCTCATAACACTCCTTTGTCATGCCTGAATTCTTCTACTTTATAGGATTATAGATTATGGGGACAGAGATCTAGAGCCTGTAGGAACTTAAGAAACCAACTATTCCAAATATCTCATTTTATAGATTCAGTAAAGAGGCTGTGGAGTAGTTACTATCCCTCAAGATGCTTAGATATCCTCTTCACCAAACTTTGGCCTGTGTCTATACCATCTGCTAAATTGTCCACCTTTGGACAAAGCCCTGTTGATCTTGGACTAGTTCTGTCTCCACCATGAAATGAGAAAAGAAGCTATTAAAGATATATGCATGAAGTATCTTGCCATAATTCTCATTCCTCAGCATGCAGGATGAATGGCATTTTCCCCTCTCCTTGTAATACTATTCTTTAAGCTGTGATTTGCCCTGCAAAAAAGATTTTTGTCATTGTTGAGAACTATTTCAGAATGTCTGACTATGTTTTTATTTGACTGTGTTTGCCTATGAATCAAATGTAACGATATCCCATTTAATTTCCTCTCTCAAAAAACACGATGCTTAATGTAAACCAATTACAGTGATTTTGCTTTCGAAGAAGTAAGGAAATGCAATCAAGGAGATGTGATTTGTGAGCTTTTCATGAAATATTCTAGCACCAAGGCATGGCGTGGGTTTTGTGGGGGTCAGAAATGCAGTTCATGGAAGTATTGTGGGAATTCCTGCACCTTTATTGAGAAAGTCCCTCACTAGGTCTAGATGAGTAGGAAAAATGGGGCTAAATTAAACTCCACGAGCCTTCAGCTCTGCTTACACAAACAGCATAGACTTTACAAAATGGAAATCAAATAAACTTTAACTCAAAGACCATGTGGGACTGCTAGAATCATATCAGAGCAGTTGGGTCAGAGGGAGACAGGCTCTCTGAGCAATTTGCCATCCATATAAAGATTGATTGGGCATAAAGGTAGGTTTCTTTCCTTCGTCTTTAAAAAAAAAATTACTGTGTTCTCTGGGGGACAGGGGAGAATTTATTTATTGGATCTGATCTGGTGTGATGAGTTAAGACTGAGGGACAGACAACACCCCAAACACAAAACTGAACATAAATGTGGCTAAAAAATTCCCCTTCTTCCAATAGGGCGCATGGATCAGAAGTATGATGAGGAAGTGTGGAACTTGGAGGCCCCCTCTAAATGTGTCATAGGGAACATAGCATGAAAGGAGGCAGGTACTACGGCACATTGGTCCAGTACCTCTGGAGCTAGAATCAAGTGGTCTAGAATTGAAATTCTTCTCTGTTGATTACTATATGTAAAGCATGGGGAAGTCACTCCACTGGACCTCAATTTTCGCATCTGAGGGCTGGACTGGGTGACCTCTGAAGTCCCTTTCAGCCATGCATTTTTGATACAATGATACAATACAATTTTAAATATTTTGAAGAAATTCAATTCAGTGGATCAGTAAGGGGAGATCAAGAGAGACCCCATGGAAGATATAGAGAACCCAAGGCACTGGGAAGTCTACTGGGAAGGAGGATGAGGGAAAAAGGTGGGGATGAGCTGGGAATGAGCTGGTCCAAGGAGCAGTTGCCATGAGTTGCCACGAGAGGGAAGCATATTATCTGATAGTTTTTTGTTCTCTGGAGACTGAGTTCAATTGTTTCTATCTGGCAAAGTGCCATTAGTAACCCTGGACAGAGTCCCCCTCTCTCCACCCTAGTTATATTTCTGAAATAGGTTATTTCCTGTGGTTACAGGGGAGAAATTAAAAAAAAAGATTCTTTTACCTCAGACACCATTGCCTATTCTTTCCCCTTTTTTTTCCCAATCTATGATAATCTGCAGATCTATGGCTTTGCATATGTTTATGTGAGGGAACTTCCTCACTGGGAAGGTGGCTTGTATAGCTTCTCCTAAGGGACCCTACCACTCCCACATTTCACTTTCCTGTCTTCAAGAGACATAGGGTGAAAACTTTAGAGGGCCCTTTAGGGTATAAACATCTTCCTCTTGCCATGACTATGGTGGGATAAAATGAACACTATCTTCAGAGTCAGAAGATCTGGATTCAAACCTTACCTCTTTAATTTACTGCCTATGTGGCTAAGTTGTTTGGCTTCTCTGGGCTTCAGTTTACTCATCTGTAGAATGGGGGGATTAGACTAGTTCAATACTAGGTTTCTTCTAGTTCTACGAACCTACACCCATGGTCTCCTTTTGTGGCACAGCACCAGCTCTCCCCTGACTGTTCCTGTACCCTGATTTCAGCCACACACAGCTCTACTAATCTGATCTGATAATGCCTTTTATTTTATCCATTATCTGTGTGGGCAGATTACAAACTTCTCCTAAGACATTATTAGACTTTCTTATTTAGCTCCCTTTGATCTCCCACACAAGGATTCCCGCTGGAGATGTGGGATGTTGCTAAGTTTCTAGGGACTGAGAACTCAGATCCATTCCCCCTCCCCAGCATCCCCCTTACCTCCATCATCTTTAGTCTTATGAACACCCTGTCCCTGGCTCTAACAGGCAGAGGCTTTGCCAATGTTTCTCTTTCCTTCCTTGCTTTCTTTCTGTTCCAAAATTACAATTGTTATCCCTCATTGGAAAATATGACCCTATTTACCTTAATCTCCTTAGTCTCTGTTCCTGATTTAAACTATTTTCTACAAAGGACAAAAGGGTACTTCAGGAACAAAGTCCTGCTCCTAATAACTCACTTTCCAGAAATGGAAGGAGTATTGGATTTATAATCATTTATAATTGCCTGCATTTGAACCCCAGCTTTACTACCTAGTACCTGACTGATATAGGACAAGTCACTTTAGGGATCATAGGGTGTGGTGCTTCTTAGTGGACCTGGACTTTGACCAAATCACATGACCTAACTGGGCTTCAGTTTCCTCATATATAAAATGTGAGTGTTGGACTTCTCTCAGTTCCCTTCAATTTCTAAATCTACAGTCCTTCTGATGATAATTACTGACATGTATCTAAGACAGAAATTCTTCATGTAGTTTTTATGGACTAGCAAGAGGTCCATGGATAGATTTCAAGCTGGGGGCTGTGATCTTGTTTAAAAATATTTAAACAGCTGATAAACTGGAATTTCTGTCTTTTATCATCCTATATATTGTATTTTATGCTTTTGAAAACATGATTCTAAGAAGAAGGGCTCATAGGATTCACTAGACTAATTGCCCAAGTGGTCTAGGACACAGTAAAGATTAAGAACTCCTGTTGTAAAACTTCAAGGTGCTATAGGATCATAGATTCAGAGTCAGAAGGGACTTCAGAAAAAACCAGGTGTCCAATTTGCTGGAAACTGTAGAACTGAGAAACAAAGGAACTGAGAAACAAAGAGGTTCAGTGATTTGCTCAAGATCTCACAAGTAGCAAAGGTGGGATTTGAATCAATGTCTTCTGAATCCTTATCTGGAGCTTTCTACTACACTATACCATGTCAAAAGTGCATTCCATCTATTACCTCATTTGATTCTCACAACAGTCCTGTGAGGGAAATTCTCTCTTTGTCTCTGTTTCTCTGTCTCTGTCTGTCTGTCTGTCTCTCTCTATTCTAAAGGTGAGGAAACAGTCTTAGAGAGTTCAAATGACTTGTTTAGGGTCACAATTGTCCATTGTCTGGGGTGGGGTTTGAACCCTAATCTTCTTGAATCAAAGTCCAGTACATTATTTAATGGCCCATGGCAACTCTCAAACATTTATCATAATGTTATCATATGTTATCATGTATCATAATTACAGCAAACATATAATTTATCTCCTTTCATCATCACAACTTCCCTATAAAGTAACTGTTATGATTCTTGCCATTTTATAGACGAGGGAACTAAGATTCAGAGAAGTTAAATGACTTTTCAGGCACACAAAACTAGGAGAGTCCAGTATCAGAAATTGGTCTCATGTCCTCCCATTGTCAGGTCTAGTAGTCTTGCATCTCTAATGTGTTACATGATGACTTGATGGGGGGGGGGGTGTACAAGCCAAATTAAAGAATCTCTTTTCATATGCACATTTTTGGATGTCTACAATGTAATTGGTATAAGAGGGGAAGGATAGGATTGAAACATCCTTGTATCTCACTGCTTTAGATTCCTGTCTTCCTCTCCCTGACTCTCAACCGCCTCTTCACACAGATGCTACCTAAATCCAAGGATTTGATTAGCCTGGATTGTGGCTACAGCAACAAGTCCTAGGTGGATAAGTATAAATTGCCTTGTTTTGCCAATGCAGAGATATGGAAATAAGTAATGTGAGTCCCTGGACATTTACCAGTGGTCTTGAAATTAGAGGATATACCCAGACTTCTGGATGGAAATCAGCCCTCTAGCCTTCCTAGCTCCATGACTTCCTGGATGTCACAGACTAGTCATGGGACAGACTAGAGTGGGAGGGTGGGAGGAATTATGGCATACTAATGATTCACATTTTTCTGCTTTCAGGATTATTAACATATATTTCCTTGAAATGCTTATGCAACCCACCCTCATTTCTGTTATTAGAGCTAATTTGCATATATACCTTTGGGATTTACTTCAGGAGTTCAGGGTTGTTTGAGGAACAGCACTGCTGTTTTCATCTTTCTTTGTATCCCTGGTGCATAACACAGTGCTTGGCACATAGTCAGTGTTGAGTAAGTGTTTGTTAATGGACTGATTCTGTGACTCTGTGATTCTTTAGTGGGTCATGACATATGAAAAGGGATTTGGGTTCATGGGATGATATAATTAGAAATAAAAGGAATCTTAGTCATTATCTAGTGCAACACTGTCTTCTTATAGGAAGATAAATTGAGGCCCAGAGATAGGAAGAAGCTTACCCAATGTCACACAGAGAAGAAGTAGAAAACATGGGATTTGAACCAGTTTTTCTCTGACTCTAAATCCTGTGTTCTTTGCTAAGGTTCTTAGGTTCTGTCTTTGATTTTATGCCGTCCATAATTAAAAAAAATCAAAAGTGATGGATGGTGACAAGGATGCCACTCATATAAAATGTCAGTTAACAAGATAACCTGAAGCTGAATGGCATAGCTAATGTGTTATATGACGAGAGAGAGTATCAAAAACATTGACAATGAACCACAAAATATCAAAGCTAAAGGTTATCTCAGAGATCATTTATACCCACTCACAACTATATGGGACTCCCTTTGACAATATTCCCAGAAATCAATCATCAAAATTGCACTTGAAGACCCCAGACATTGGGAAACCCACCACATCCCAAAGCAACAGTCCTACCTTTGAATAAACATATTGTTATGAAATTCTTCCTAACGTCGAATCCTTTTGCAACTTCTACCCATTGCTTCTAGCATAGTCCTTTGGTGCCAAGAATATATTTAATCCTTTGTCTGTATAAGAGCCCTTCAAATCATATGTGCTTCCTGTTCCTGGGCATTTTCTTCCCTAGGCTAAATATCCCTAATTGCTTCAACCAATCTTCATATGACATGGGTCTAAGTTCTCTGATCATTTTACTTGTCCTTTGTCTATTCTTCAACTAGTCAATTTCCTGAAGCACCTATGATGGAACTTGATACACTCAGTATTGTATGATCAGGAAAGGGTACAGAAGAGCTTCCATCTACCCTATTCTGGACACTATGCTTCTCTTAATGGAACTTTTTTTTTGATTTTGTGTCATCTTATTGATATACACTGAGTCCATGAAAATTTCCAGGTTCTTTTTTTCATTTTGCAAGCAACTATGTAGTGACGCCTCCTTCAGTTTTATTGTCCAGTTCACTTTTAAAATCAAAATGTAGACCTTTAAATTTAATTCTATTAAATTTCTTTGTATCATATTTGGCCAATTGTCTGAGTCTTTTGGGATCTTTTGAGATATGGTTCTCATATGATGTGTCAATGACTATCATCTCCAAGTTAGATACTAATATTCTCTATGGCTTTATCTGAGTCATTGATAAAAAAATATTTGATAGTATAGGGTCAAGGAGAGATCATTGGAATGCTAAGTTAAAGACATCTTTCTGAGTTGATATTTGGAAAAATATTAGTCTGTCTACAAGTATATATATGTTAAGAGGGGTGTGTGGGGTAATAAGAGAGGACCAGCCCCTCTAGTATGAAGGCTTGCTCAGTTCTTTTCAGGGCTGAACACCCATCTTTGGTGTCCAATGGGTCACTCAGCTGTCACCTATAGTTCTAAGAAACTGTAGCATGTGCAGCAGCCATGCTCTGGTAAAAATGTTTTCTCAGATGGGCTAAAACAGATTGAGGGGGATTGATAGGTCTGTATCAGCAATGCCATATTCACAATGCCTATAGAGATTACAAAT
>NW_027187400.1:32820151-32864400 GCF_028583685.1 Petaurus breviceps papuanus | reverse complement strand
AAGTCCAACGGGGCATGGAAGATCTTTAAATCCCATAACCCTTACAAGGTCCCAAACCTGTCAATGAGTTAGGGGGATGTCTACCCCAGGTATCTGAAGATTCCCCCCCTGCCCATGTGAAATGGATGGATGAGAACAGTTTGTTCTAATGGCCATGAAGCAGCTGGAGCAGGTGATGTAGAACACTTAGAGCTTGGTTAGTCATCAAAGATGCCAAAGTCATCCATTGCATCCTGGGTCATTGCCAGTTATCCTGACTTTTGTCTCACCACTGGACTTTGATGACTCTGGAAGAGTGAGTGAGGCTGATGACTGTGCAATTCTGCCTCACTTAAATCCAATTCATGTGTAATTCAAATATACATAATATCTGTGGTCCCCTTTCAAAATGAAGGACAAAAAACAACAACACATGTTAAATGCTTACCATGTGCCTGGTACTATATTCAGTCTTGGGGATACAAAGGAAAGAAAATGTCATTAGCAACTAGTTGAGTCTATTTATCCCAGGGGTGGGGAACCTGTGGCCTCTAGGTTACATGTGGCCTTCTAGGCTATCAAGTGCAGTCCTTTGACTGCATGAGAAATTTGGATTCAGTCAAAGAGCTGTACTTGAGGACTTAGAGGGCCACATGTGGCCCCAAGGCTACAGGTTCCCCATCCCTGACTATTTAATCAGTTCTAACTCTAACTATGATCTCAGTTAAAATCATATCTTCTATAAGAACCCATTCACAGTCTTCCTTAATTTAAGTACTTTCCCTCTGAGACTACCCCCTCCCCAAATTTATCCTGTATATTTATTGTTTGTATGTAGCCATTTGCATGTTTTCTCTTACATTAGACTTTGAAATAAATGAGATCAGGGGCTATTTTGTACATTTTTGGGGGTATCTCTACCATTTAACAATGCCTTACTCATAATAGCTGCTTAATAAATCTTTGTTGACTGTTCGGTAAATTTCTAATTGATGTATCTCCATCTTGTCCATAATGACATCATAAAAGACTTTGTCAAGTGTTTTGCTGAAATTAGACCCTGAACCATCAGTTTAGTAACATGATCAAAAAAGAAAATTAGGTTAGCTTGACCTGATATGTTCTTGATGAAGTCATGTTGACTCTTATAGATCTCTTCCTTTTCTACTAAATATTCATGAAACATTCCTTTAATGTAACTGGGGCTCAAAGCCCATTTACATAAAATTCTCCTCATTGGTAGAGATTAATTACGGAGAGCTCCACCCCTGGTGAGAGGTGAAATTGATGAAAGCTTGGGAGAAGAGAGATGCTGGATTTCTGGCTTCTAATTTTAAGAAATAAGATATGTAGTTCTAATTTCTCATCAGGGAAAGGTTCATGAAGGGAGAGAAAGACTCTGGAAAGAAAGTGACATGTAGAGGAGCTGGCACCTCATTCATGTTCTTATTCCTAACTTGCTGTAATAGAGATTTTGGGAAAATTTTTCCCTTGTGATCTGGTTCTGTCTTTCTCCGTCTCTTTCTGTCTGTCTCTGTCTTTCTGTCTCTGTCTCTGTCTCTCCTCTCATTTTCTCTCTGGCTAAGAGATCTCACTCCATGTAGGAGAATTCATTCACTCCAGTTATTGTCTGGTATATTGGGTGCATAGGGGTATTCAGAAAGGATTAATGTTTCTGGCCAAGCCCTTTTCAGGGCTGCTTATCCACCTTTACTGTCCAACTGTCATCCAACTCTCACCTACAGCTCCAAGAAGCTGTAGCATGTACAGTAACCATAGTCTTTGTAAACCCTCTCAGGAGATGGGCTTAACCAGGTTGAGGGTAACTGATGGGTCACAAATCTATCAGTGAGTTAGGGGGTGTCTACCTCAAGCATGTGAAGACTTCCCCCAGTGGGACAGATAGATGAAAACAATTTGTCTAATTCATTCAGAAATTGAAACATCACCCCGTGATGTCATTGGCCCTCTTTAAAACAAAGGATGAATAACAACTACAATGACAGAAGCAACAGCAACATTCTCATCTGCATACCATCCCTGATTTAGGTTTGCTGTTGACTTGGATAAATGGGTTTATTTGATATTTTCTATAGGTGTTTATTGTGGAACTGGCATTTGGTAAGAAGGGAATTGAGTCTTGGATATTTGGTTTTGGGGCACTCCTTTGTCGAAGAATAGAGATAAGGAGCTCAGCTTGAACATAAAAGCTGTCTTTCCTAGAACAACAACATTTTTTTGGGGGGGGTAGATATAATTCTAGTGTGAAACCCTTTCTTTGGAAGGAATAGTATGGGTAACCTGTCTCCAACTTCCTACTTCCCCTCCCAGCAGGAATCTAAGTTTTCCATGGAGAAGTCTGGATGAAGAAGATCCTAGAGATATCTTTTTATATTTTCCTCTGATTGATATGTAAAGAGATCCATGTTGACACAGATAACCTAAATAGTCAATAATATTCAAGGTTTTTGTCAGTAATTGAAGTTATATTCATTAGTCTATATATTGCAGGATCCACTCGCTTGCCTTCTTTACTAAGTTGTGTTACCTTGGACAAATCTAACATCTCTGGACCACAGTTTTCTCATCTATTAAATGAGGACTTTAGACTAAACAGCATCTCGGGCCTCTTCCTGTTCTAAACCTTTGATTCTATAATCCTCTACATATAATTAATATAATTTCACTATATCCTCACAGTCAACAAGGTGTGTAAATTCTTCTGCAAAAATAAATTTTATTCTGGGAAATATGTTGAAATGGTTATTTTAGTGACCTGTTCCATTTTAAAAGTGTGTTTAGCTTAGTCTGAAAAATATATGTAGTGTTTTTCTTCTGTTTCTGTCATCTCATTTGCAAGCAAAGCAGCAATATTTGATATAACTAAGTTGTAGCCTAGTAAAAAAAAGCAATAAATTTTAGATCTCCAATAATATGCTAAGAATACTCTTTATAGTTACTACTTCTCAAAAGAAGCTTCACATTTGGAACATATTTGGTGCTCTCTGGTAGGAGATTGCATCCTTTTAGACTGGACGCTAATAGGTCAACTTTATTTTTGTATATATTAAGACCATATGACAGATCATTTAGCTGTCTTTGAGCTATTAAAAGAGGATTTCAGGGTCTTATTCCTTGTCATGTTTTCTCATCATTATAATCTGAATTATGGTCTGAGGAGACTCCCCATCTCCTTCCAAATTTCAAGCTTTTGGCTAGTTTTAGTTTGTAAAATATTTCTAATAAGTAGTAGTTGATTTGGATAATATATGGTAGGTTGAGACTTGGATATAGTCCTTGATGTACTTGGTAAGACAAAGTAACAATCTTCTGAATGGTTTCTTTATTTTCTTTAAGCCATAGGAACTGTACACAATATGTGATAAGATTCAGGTTTCCAACTAGGAAGTCATTGAATACAAGCTATATAGCACAATTAGGGGAGGGGTTCTACCTTTCCCTGATCACCCATTTACAGTTATAACTGAGTTCAAGTGTTTTATTTACCAGAGGAATCAAGCTTTGTCCTTGAGTTTTGTCCTGGATGTTAAAAAATATCCCACTACATACATGACAAAAAAAGTATTCAGATAATTAATACACATAATGCCTATTGAGAATTTAAGTAATCAATCAATCAAGAAGTCATTATATCTAATATGTGACAAGGCACTGTGCTAAAGACTGGAATTATGAAGAAAGGCAGAAACCTATCTCCTATGTGAAAGGAGTTCATATTCTGATGGAGAAGAAAATATGAAAATAACTGTGTATATTTGGATATAAATATAGAGAGTTAGATTGAAGGCAATCTCAGAGGGAAGGCACTAATTGTGATGGAGAGAGAGAGTAAAACAGGAAAGGCCTCTGGCAGAAGGTAGGATTTCAGCTGATTTTTGGAGGAAGCCAAGAAAACCATGAGGCAGAGATGAGGAGGGAGTATAATTTTTAACATGGGGACAGACAGTGAAAAGATATGAAATTGTTCAGATAGAATATTATGTGTGAGGAACAATGTTACTGGATCATAGAACATTTAGAATGCTATAAGGTATAAGAAAAAATGGAAAGACAAGAAGGAGAATAATGGCGAAGGACTTTAAAAGCCAAACAGTGGATTGTGTATTTTATTTTGGGGATATTAGGGAAATACAGGAATTTATTGAATAGGCAGATGAATGGTCACATCTAATTGAAGGGTGGACTGAAGAGGGGAGAGATGTAAGGCAAGGAGACCAATTAGAAACTATTGCAGTAGTCCATGCTTAATGTAATGAGGTCCACAGGAGGGCTGTGGCTATTTGAGAGGAGAGAAGGGAACCTGGATGAGAGATGTTATGAAACTAGAAACAAGATTAGGCAATAGATTGGAGTGAGTGTGAAAGAAAAGTTGAGGATGATACTAAGATTGTGAGCCTGAATTATTGGGAGAATGACTGAACTTCTGAGAGTAATTAGGAAGCTCAGAAGAGGGAATGGTTTGGAAGGAAGGTAATGAATTCTGTTTTGGATATGTTGAGTCTGAGATGCATACAGAACATTCAGGTTGCATTCACAATTCCACCAACAGTGTACTAATGTGTCTGTTTTTTATAGCTTCTCAAACATTGACTATTTCTGTCTTTTGTCATTTTTCTGGGTATGAAGTGAAACCTCAAAGTCAGTTTAATTTTAATTTCTACCCTTATTAATCTTGGAGCCCTTTTCATATGGCCTTAGCCTAATTCCAGAGAACCTTAAACTACTTTCTCATGTAAGCTGTTGGCAGAAAGGTAGCTGAATTGTGATAGTTGCCACTAGGGGACTCCAAAGTGAAAACTACCATGAGGGGAGCCTGCTTCTAGAGGTGAGGAGAGAGAGCAGAAATGACCTATTTAAACTGGGAAAGACCTGGGTACTATCTGTATCCAGAGATCTGGTCACTGTCCATGGTTCTAGAAAGTCTTACTCCATGAGTTATTTTCCTACATTGGGTGAATTTCTCATAAAAGAAAAGTTAGCTGGCCTCTTTTTGCTTGTTTGTTTCCTTTGTTTGCTTCATTTTGTTTTGTGTTTAGGGAAAAGAAAACATTTTTTCCATTAGTTAAGAGTGTAGTGATTTCCCACCATGTAAGTAGTCTTCCAAATTCAAACTGGTTTTTAACTGTAATCAAGTACAAAAACCTTGGTGGAGGTATTGGCCTGGAAAAAGTAGTTTAATAAAAAAGCTTTCTTTTTATTTTATTTTATTTACTAATTTAACAATAGCTCAAAGGATGTCTATTTCTCCATAGTTTAGGGATAGTTAATGGGGTACTGTGAACAGAGTCTTGGCTAGAGAGTGAGAAGGCATGGATTTTAATCCTCTGTACTTAATTAAGATTATTTGCTCATGTCTTCAGAGTCAACAAACATGCTAACACTACAACAAAAGGAAATTTTGTCCTGGGAAATAGGTTGGAAAAGTTATTATGTGTATTATGTCAAAATGATCCACTTTAAATTGTGTCCATCTTTGACACATATGTTGGGCTAATTTGTTGAGATTATATGGGCTTACTATTATATAAGAAATGATATGGTGGAGAGAGCATAGTTTGTAGAATCTCAAGATCTTGGCTCAAATTCAGTGATTTTGTTAATTAGTATCTGTGGGACCTTGGGAAAGTCACTTCATCTTTTGAGGTTTTGGTTTCTTCATCTTTGGAATGAGGGGATTGAACAAGATTGGGTTTTTCAACCTTTTATAGTGTCATGGACTCCTGTGGCAATCTGGTGAAGCCTATGGCCTTAAAAAAATTAAATGTATAAAGTTAATTGCATAATTTAATTAAATAATGAAATTAAATAATTAAATCTAAATTTAATTTTAAATGCATAAATTGAAATATGTAGGATTTGAAAGAAAACCAAAGGTTATTGAAAATAAAATGCAATATTTCCCTTCCACATTCAGGGGTCCTTTGAAATCTATCCATGGATTCTTTGGTTGAGGGGTGGGGTTGGTTCCAAGGTTAAGAACCCCTGAATTAAATGAACTGTGTACATTTATCACTTTAAATGTATACCCTTATCACTTTAAATATTATTTTTAACCAGAATTTTGACAATGTTTTATATTATTTTCCTGTTGATAGTTCTCAGGCTATAAAAGCTAAATGAAATAAACCTTAGGGTCAGGTATAGATGCCAAGACTTTGAATTACAGTCTGTAGGAAACCATTACCCATTACAGCTTGTTATTCTTTGTAGGGAGATCCCAAAACCCCAAACCTAAACCCACAGTTTTAAAAATAACTCTAAAGACAAATTTCACAAGGGATGTTGATAATTAAGTGGGTGGTACATAAGTGCTAAGGGATTTTGACAATACTTTGGATTGGGTTGAAATGTTGGTGGAAGGAGTCTTGAGGGAACACAAGATGGGTGACTTGAGTTTGTCTAGCTTTGTACTGTTATGATTACTGAGAATTATGTGCCAAGGTGTCCTCTTGTCTAGTATTTTTCAGAAAAATTGGTGATATCAGTGAAGGAGGAAATCAGAAGACATGAAGTCTGAGAATCAGGGGAAATAAATTTGACTGGGAAGTGGGGAAGACACAGCAACATGGATTTTTCTTTTGCCTTTCTCTTCCTACATCTCCTCAGTGACTATCATCATGCCCCCAGTAAGAGTGACCAAAGGAAGCAAGAGGGCATAGAACAGTAGTGAAATAAAATACCTCTCATCTCACACAGTCCCATGGCAGGGGTCACCTGAAAAAGCTAATGTATTGCTATTCTGGACATTTTCAGGATCCAACTTGAAAGTCAGATATTCTTACTGCTTTTCCTTCCCTTAGAAAAATGCATCTCTGGTACATAGTACCTCTTAGACACACCTTGGAGAGAAAGGGAGGAAAATAGTTGCTCTACCCAAAACAAGAGGAGAGAAACTGCCCTGAGGCTGGTGAAGTATAGATTGCAGGATAAGAATTAAGGAAATGAAGGATTGGTGGGGAAAATATCAGTAAGAGAAGTAAAGTGCCCTCACAGCCCATTACACCCCAATTCCAAGCCCAGACACAAAGACTTTGCTCCTTTTCTTGACCTAACTTTCCTTTCTTCCCCACAAAGTCTGCAAATTCTCCTGTGCCAAAGAATGTATCCTTTTTCATATACTAATTGCCTTTCTTTTTTCTTCTAGTCATGCCTTCTGACATCTGGGCAGACATCCTGCCTCTCTGTCTTCTTTCATTTTCATCTTTCATTCCAAGCATTTTGCTTAGTCCATGATAAATAGTTGGTACTTAATAAATGCTTGTTGATTGATTGATTGGTGTAAGGACATGTGGGTGCACTGTCCAAACCTCAGCAAAACCTATTCATTCCCATCTATCTCAGCAAGCCACAACTCTATGGATTTAAAAAGGTAGTTCTGCTCCCCTAGAGTGAAGGAATGACATTCACTGTAGAAACACAGTAATGAGGCCAGATTCACAATCTAGGAACTCAAAGGGTTGGATAAAGTAAGAAGACTATGCTCAGTTTCCTTACAAAAATTCATTAGGTAAATAAAGGTAGATAGACAAAGATTTCCTTTTTGTTCTTCTGGGATCCTGATGAAATGAATTGTCCAATTTTCTTATTCCCCAAGTCTATGATAATGGCAACAGTTTTATCTTAAGGAGAGAAAGCTATTTTAAGTTTATTTTGTTTTAATATCAGTGTCCCCAAAAAGGACAGATTTTTCTCCTTTGCAGTTAGAGTTGTTTGAACCAAAACAGTCAATAAATCCTAAGAGACCAATTCACAAATGATGAATTATAAAGTCGTTGGCATCAGAATCCGAGCATCCTAGAATTGCAAGGAACCTCAGTAGTTGCCTAGTTTTGCCCATGCCTGAGAAAGAACAAAGATGGATTTTTTATATCCCAAGGCAACAAATTTAATTTTGATGAACCAGAGATCATGTGAGGGTAGTGGATAGAGAACTAGCCTTGGAGTTATGAAAGGTGCACTCAAAAATTCATCTTTTCAGCATATACTGGCTTTGTGACCCTAAGCAAGTCACTAACCCTCTCAATGACTCAGGGATCACTCTAAGTTTGTAAGTTACTGCAAAATTTCTGATCTGCATTGATAGAGGGAGTTTTCTCAAGAGGCCAATCAGAAGCTCCTTGTACAAGGGGAACCTCAAATCTCAACAACAAGAACAGCAAAATAACAGAGTATCTGAAGCGTGTGCAGACACCATCAATTTGCCAAGATGGTGTATTAAAAACACTAGGGAGATGCTTCTGGAAGACTGGAGACCTGGGGCACCAGTTCTGAGTTGGCTTACCACATGACTGGGAACTGTATTTTTTCTGTTGGTTGCATAGGTAGGGCTTTTAGCATTTTTGCAGTGGCTTGGCAGCACCTGCTTTGTGGTAGTCATTTCTGAGGGAGGAGGTGACTCTCTTTTTCATGCCATGCAGTTATCAGGAAGGACCTTATATCCTCCTTCTTCCTCTGCTGAGGCTAGGTGTCTCATTGAAAATGTGTCTGGGGCTTTAGCATTTTTGCTGGTTCTTTTCCATTCTAGGTACAGGAAGTGGATCCTCATAGTTGGTTTGGTATTTCAAACCAAAGGGATCTGGGAGTCTGGGAATCCATGCCAGCTGTCACAGCCATCATAGCACAGGTCCCTAAGGATCATGGGTCTTAGAATTATAGCACTCCAGACCAACAGAAGCTGGTACCAATGCCAGCTTTGAACATGAACTTGGTGGGCCCAATGTCCTGCAGGAATTGAGTTAAGTCCTAATCCATTCTCTACTACCCCTAGACTGAGGTGGTATAGGGGGAATTATGACCCTGAGGAGTTAGGGGAAATTTTTGTATACTCTTTCCTTTATAGCTTTGAAGTAAGTATTCTTTTGTAAAAGCAAATCTGATATTAAGTGGTTAAAAGAGACTGGAATGCTTAGTCACTGGGCCCCTAAAATAGAAACATAGATGGTAGGAATTCTAGCTTATGGAGGAGAAGACAGTCCTTAAGAGGTGCCCTCCAGTCACCCGAGAACCATGGGAAAAGGTGGTATAAAATATACTAGGTCTAGCCCTGAGAAAATGAGGCCAGAGTTAACCATTTTGCAATAATAACAACAACTGCCATAATAATAATTTTTATTTGTTATTCAACCTGATCCTTGGACCTGTGCATTAGAATCTCAATGATCATGAGCCCTAAGGACAAAATCAGTTAACATTTTTGTTATTTTATTATATCTTCCTCTACTAATATCATACTCCAATGCCTCATTGTAGCATGGAATGGAATTTGTCTTTGAGAAGGATAAGACAAAAGAATGCAAATTCTGTCAAGTCTAACGAAGTGGGAAGTTTTTAAATGGACCTTGTGATAGATTCTCTTCCCCTCTCTCTGTCTGTGTATCTCTGTCTGTTTCTGTCTCTCTATCTCTACCTGTCTGTCTTCCTGTCTTTTTCTGTCTGTCTGTTTGTCTGTTATTCTCTAATCTCTGTTGTTTAAAGACCAAAAGTGATTATATCACTTATCACCAATTAGCTGGAAAGGATTGAATTCTTTGAACACTACCACTCTTGGAGCTCATGAACTAGCATGTAGAGGAATTGTCATTTATTTCAGTGGAGGGACTACTTATCCACTGATAAAAATTGCAGCCACTTGAGGTATTGTTTTAGATTATTTAAGATATTACATATCTCAGGGGCATTGCATGTATTTGAAACATTATTGATATATTTTGTTTTGACACATCAATCAGTCCCCAGTAAACAATCCTGCAAATTATCTTTACTTAAAAAATACAGTTAAGCAAACCATATAATACAGCATTTGGGACTGATAAAATATAATTCTTCATTCTTATAGTATAGTAGCATTAGTTTTAAGTATTTTAGATATTTTGCTTAGGTATTTAGATTATTCTCCAAAAAGTCCTAGTCCAAAGCCTCATCATGTGGAGACCAGGCTCTCAAAGGTTGTGCCCATTGATAGGAAGCTCTTGGCAGTTTCTAATATGCTGGAGGGGTTTTGAGGATGATCCCAGCAATGAAGTGAGTCTGCTTTCTGAGCCTCCACCCAGCTAAGGAAAAAGAGTCACATCCCTACTAGAAAGACTGCTTGTTGGCCAGTTCTTTGGTTATAGTAACCAATGGAACAAAGAAAAATACAAAACAGGCCCCAAACTGGTGTGTCTTTATTATATTTACATAGTGAAAGTGATGGAAAAGGAGGCAAAGGACGGTATCAATCATGCAGTTGGTATGGACTTTAAACTTACTTTAGATTCTGGTACTCTTTTTTTTTTTTTTTTTGCCTTTTGGAGGGCAATTGGGGTTAAGTAACTTGACCAAGGTCACATGGCCAGTTTTTTTGTGTGGATGTTAAGTGTCTGAGGCCGGAACCGAACTCAGGTCCTCCTGAGTCCGGGGCCGGCACTTTACTCACTGAGCCACCTAGCTGCCCCCTGATTTTGGTACTCATAATGAGATGAGAATCATATATAATAATCAAAAAGTCAACATATTGTTAGATAAGGAGCTCTTTATATAAGGTCCACTGACTCCTAAGGGATCCATGGATGGATTTCAGGAGTCTATGAATTTGAATGGAAAAGATGAAATTTTATTTTGACTAACTTCTAACTGAAATTAACATCTCATTACTGCACACCCCTCTCCCCCATTATTCTGAGAAGGGGTCCATAGGGGGCGGAGCCAAGATGGTGGAGTAGAAGCATGACCTTCCCATGGCTCCAGCTTCCACCCTCCCCAATCCATGTAAAAAGGGGACTCTAAACAAACTTTGGAGCTACAGAACCCACAAAATGACACAGAGAAGCTAACCTCCTGCTGAGGACAGCCCAGCAGGCCAGCAGGAATCGGCCAGCGCAGGGCTCTGGGAGCTGAGCCCAGCCCCATGCCGAGGCTTTAGGCCCAGGGCAGGCCTGACCAGCCGCCAGCCAGAGGGACTCCAGATCAGCAGCAGCTGTGGCTGTTTCCAGATTTATCAATACATAGATGTGAAGGACAAGGTGAGAGGCCAGTGCAGTCTGGACTTTGGGACCCAGGAAGTGGGAGTGTGTGGCTTTTACCCCCGGAGCGAGAAACCGCTGAGACGCCAGCACAGCCTGCCAGTGCTATGTGGCGGCTTCAGCTCCTGGCCTGCAGAATGTAGGGGGACCAAGCACCAGTCTGAGGGGTCATCGCTCTTGCTTTAACCTGCTTGGATCTGGATTGCAGTCTAGGGTGGAGGTCCTGGGGTGTGTGTCCAGCTTGCCAGAGCGTGTGGAGACCTCAGAGACAGCACCCATCTAATACCTCCGGCAGCTGAGAAAACCCCAGTGTTTGGGATGAAAACTCCCCTGTCTGGTGGCAGAGTCCTACTGTGGCAAAAAGCCCAAAAGTCAAATCATTGAGTGGCAAAATGAGCAGGCAAAGGAAACAAAGCAGACAGAAGATTCCAACATTACATTCCTATTTTGGGGATAAGAAGGAGCAAAGAATGGAACAGGAGGAAAACAGTGAAGTCAGAACTCCTGCAGCAAAAGCTTCAAAGGAAAATACAAGCTGGTTACAGGCCATAGAGGACCTTAAGAAGCAGATAAGAGAAGTGGAGGAAAAATTGGGAAGAGAAATGAGAACAATGCAAGAAAACTATGAAATGAGAATCAACAGCCTGACTGAAGAAAATAATACCTTAAAAAACAGACTGACTCAAATGGCAAAGGAGGCTCAAAAAGGCAATGAGGAGAAGAATGCCTTAAAAAGTCAAATTTGCCAGATGGAAAAAGAATCTCAAAAGCTCACTGAGGAGAATCATTGCTTCAGAATTAGATTGGAGCAAATGGAAGCTAATGACTTTATGAGAAATCAAGATGCTGTTAAACAGATCCAAACAAATGAAAGAATAGAAGGCAATGTGAAATATCTCATGGGAAAAACCACTGACCTGGAAAATAGATACAGGAGAGATTTAAAAATTATTGGACTGCCTGAGAGCCATGACCAAAGTAAGAGCCTGGAAAGCATCCTCCAGGAAGTTCTCAAAGAAAACTGCCCTGATGTTTTAGAACGAGAGGGCAAAATAGAGGTTGAAAGAATCCACCGATAACCTCCTGAAAAAGATCCCAAAAAGAAAACTCCTAGGAATATTATAGCCAGGTTCCGGAATTCCCAGATTAAGGAGAGAATATTACAAGCAGCCAGGAAGAAACAATTTGAATATTGTGGAAACACAATCAGGATAACCCAGGATCTGGCAGCTTCTACACTGAGGGATCGAAGGGCCTGGAATGTGATATTCCGGAAAAAAAAAAAGAGAGAGAGAGAGAAGGGGTCCATAAATATCAGCCTGCCACAAGAGTCCATGACACAAAAATGTTTAAGAATACCCATGCTAGAAGAACTGAATCATATTAACATTTTATTTAATGAAAACATTTTTCAATTAAGAAGCACTGACTTTTTTTCCTTCTATTTTCCTAAAAGGAAAAAGAGTATAAAACCCTTTATCATAAATGTATATAGTTAAACCAAATAAACTTTTACAGTGGCCATATTGGAAGATGATTGCTTCATTATGCATATTATATCCCTTACACCTCTGTCAGGAGATGGGTAACTTGCTTCATCATTAGTCCTATGGAATTGTCGTTTATTGCATTGAACAGAGTTCTCTTTTTTTTTTTTTTGCCTTTTGGAGGGTAACTGGGGTTAAGTAACTTGCCCAAGGTTACACAGCTAGTTTTTTTCATGTGGGTGTTAAGTGTCTGAGGCCAGAACCGAACTCAGGTTCCTGACTCTGGGGCCAGAGCTTTACTCACTGCACCACCTAGCTGCCCTGAACAGAGTTCTTAAGCTTTTTAAATTATTCACTTTTACAGCATTGTTTTTGCATAAATTGTTTTCTGGATTCTGCTTACTTCACTTTGCTTCAGTTTGTATGAAGTCTTCCTAGGGTTCTCTAAAACTGTTCCTTTTATCAGTTTTAGTTTGTCAGCCCAATATTTGTTCATTACATAAATACATCATCAATCTTGATATTTTTTTCAATAAATGAAATTAGGAAAATAAAAGTTGGTTATGCGGTGTGGGCAAGAGATGACAGTTGAATATCTAGGCCATTTTAATGACATGTGAAGGGAAAGAGCAGATGGACTTCAGAAAGTTGAAAGGACTCCCCATCATGGTCTTATAAGAGGCAGTGAGGTATAGCAAAAGGAAGACTGGTTTTGTAGTCAGAGAACTTGGGTTTCAATCTTGGATGTTCAATTTACTACCTATGAGACTTTGGGAAAGTCATGTAACCTTTTCATACCTCAGATTTCCATCTATAAAATGAGGTGGTTGTACTCTATGGCTTCTAAGGTCCCTTCCAACTCTGTATCTGTAATCTTTGATACATAATCCTATGTGAGTGAACAAGACCTGAAAAGAAGGGATAGGCAGACCTGAATTGTTATTTTTTTTGTTTTTATTAAAAGAACCGCACTCAAATATGTATATATATATATACACATATATACACAAATATATCATTATACTATTACATTATCTTATATACTCTGACTACTGACCTCTCTGGCTTCCTTTAAGTACCAAACTAAAATCCCATTGCCTATAGGAAGACTGCCCCAACTCCTCTTAAGTCTAGAGTCTTCTCTCTATTAATTATTTCATATTTATCCTGGATATAGTTTGCTTTGTACATATTTGTTTGTATGTTGTCCCCACCATTAGAGCATAAGCTCCTCGAGGGAAGTGACTGTTTTTGCCTTATTTTGTATCTGCAGTACTTAGCACAGTGCCTGGTATATAGTAAGCACTTAATAACTGTATATTGAACTGAATAAACACACACATATACCTATATGTGTGCACGTATTGTTCTCTAAATATAATAATGGTGTCACTAATAAATGACCCAGATAGATATATCTTTTGGGGTCTGATCCAAACTCAAGAAGGGAGACTGTGATTTTTGTCTTGGTGGTGAGTAGGAGCAGGGGGTGGTGGCTGAATACTTACTCTTTTCCTCTCTTTATCTCCAAGAGGGTATTGGACTAGAATTATAGCTATCCATGACACTTCAAATATTGATAATCTAGGGTAAGAGTTGACAAATTATGGCCCACAGGCCAAATCTGGTCCACTCCCTTTTTATATGACCTGCAAGTTAAGAATGGAAAAATGTAAAAACTTTTTTTTATAAAACTCAAGGGCCTTACCAAAACAGGAGATGGGCTGGATTTAGCCCTTGAGCCATAGTTTGCCTACCCTTGTCTAGGGGTTCAATGCTTTGGTCCTAAGGATCAATGTCAGATGTTGTGGATATATACTGTTAATTATGTTTAACTGCTTTATTTTTTCTCTTTTCTATCCTCAATTATAGGGTTTGGGTCTCTGGGAAGGAGGTGGGGACAATATATTGGGAAATTCAAGTGATAGAAAAACAAAAAATTATCCAAAATATTTTTAAGACTAATGCTTCACATAGGGACCAGGGTTGGGATAGAAAGAGAAAATTTCAAAGTTGGGATGATACTTAGTCTCCTGGCTCTGCCTCACATATTTCTGCTCCAAGCCCTGAAGGCTTCTCCTAGGAAGTCTTGGGGGAGCAAGATTTGACATCCCATCTAACATAATTTCACTAAAATCATCCTGCCTAGAGGCAGAGGACAGAATAGCTGACCTCAAATGGCCTTTCCTTCTGAGCAGTCTGTCTCTGTGCATGACAGATTGTCCCTAGCCCCCACATAGACATGAAAATAGTCCCCAGGATATGGCTGGACACTTTGGAAGTTTCTTATAGTTTCCTAATAGCTTTAAAGTTTGCAAAACATTTTATAGATATTCACTCATTTTTTTTAATTTATGACAGCCCTGTGAGGTTTTACAGATAAAGAAACTGAGGCTTGAAAGATGTTAAATGAGTTACATAAATATATGAGGAAGTTGGGTAGACATTGTCGAGAGGTAGATTTAGGTTGGATGTAAAGTTTCCAGAAGTATAGTGGGCTGCCTTGGGAGGCCATAACTGCCCTCTCACTGGTGGTTTTCAGGCAGGGAATTGATAATGACTTATCAGGCAGGTTGTAGAAGGGATCCTTGGTCAGATATGGGTTGGATTCAATGGTTTCTAGAGAGTCTTCCACTATAATTTGCAATCCAATGATCTTAACCTCTGCTTTCACCATATCGTCCCAAAGTATATTCTCATTTTCTTATTGTAAAAAGGTTTGGGACCTCAACTGAAAAAGAGTGGAAGGCTCAAGAAAGAGAGAATAGGAAGAAACAGCTTGAAGCTCCATCTCTCCTCATTGGTTGTTCAGTTGTGTCCAGATTTTCATGACCCAATTTTTTTTTTAGCAAAGATCATGGTGTGGTTTGCCATTTTCTTCTCCAGTTCATTTTGCTAATGAGGAAACTGAGGCAAACAGGGTTAAGTGACTTACCCAGTGTCACACAGCTAGTAAGTGGCTGAGGTTGGATTTGAACTCCAGAAGATGAGATGTCTTCCAGACCCTTCACTCTAGCCATTGCACCATCTGGCTGCCCCTCTCTTTATTAAGATTTTGATAACCAATTTCTGATATCTGTTCTGTGAAAGAAATGCTTTAGGGATGTGGGTCATGGGTTAAAATTGACCACCATCTTTCTCTTATCTGCTCTACCATTTCAATTTTATGTCATATCACTTGCTTTCACACTCTCTTTGTCTCAGTTGAGCTAGTTTGGTATACAATCTCCCACCTCTATGCCTTTGTTTGGAATGGATTCCTTTTTTCCTTTCACCTGTTAGAATCCTTAGCTTCTTTCAAAGTAGAGGTCACCTGTTAATCCCTTCCCTGATTCTTCTGGTTATTAACATTTTTTTCTTCCTGAAATTACTTGGCATATATTTATTTCTACACATTTTAGCCCTGAGTAGAGTGCAGGCTTTTTTTGGGTCTGAGATTATTATACCTAGTAATTTTGTCTTTACATCTTCAAGCACCTCACATAGTGCCTTGCATACAGTAGGTGCTTAATAAGTTTTGGGTTTAACTAAAACACACTCCAACTCTGATCACTAGCTCCTGATAGCTGGAGTTAAAGTTGACTTTTCATTCAACATAGTGAATATCTTTCTTCTTTATTGCCTGTAATCTGTTGGATTTTTTCCATCCCAACATCTCATAGTGTAGGTATAAACTTGCTGGTGGCTAAAGGGATGGGATTGTTGGCCAGGGTGGGTTAGTGGACCAAGCTCAGACTCTGGTGTTAGAGGACTGGGGTTCGAATCTCACCTCTTCCTCTTATTTCCTTTGCCATCTTCACAAAATCACGTTCTAGCCCTGGCCCTCAGTTTCTTCATCTCTGAAATGAGGATATTGTATTAGATGATATCTGAGGTCTGTCTCTTCCTGCCCTAATTCCCAGATCTCATGATTTGATGATCTCTGATGCTTTCTTGTTCAATCTTATTGAGTCTGCTTTGAGCACCTTAGTACGTATTGCTCAAGCTCCCTTCTGGTCTCAGGAGTCTGAATCTATGTTCTAGAGAAGCAGCCTCTGGCCATGAAGACCTGGTATATGAATACTGTGGCCGGACTGACTCAAAGGAGATACCCTGTTTCCCCGATAATAAGACACTGTCTTATTAGTTTTTTGGACAGAAAAACACCAGAGGGCTTATTTTCAGGGGAGGGCTTATTTTAATGAACATTGACAGCAATTTTAATAAACAGGTAAATGTGAACAAAAAAATGTACCTTTATTCAATAAGCAAATCACTGGGAACGAACAGGATGACGTGCTCACTGCTGTAGCTATGATTGGATGCAGCTCGGAGTGCGGCGTGCGTTTCACCCGGGGGGGGCGTACGGTGCATACAGAGGGTACCGTAATGTAGTGTGTAGCGGAGGGGATCACCTTCACTACAGTAGCAATCTCAATAAGGCTTATTTTCAGGGGAGGGCTTATTTTAGAGGAATCTTACACAGTAAGGGGAGGGCTTATTTTCGGGATAGGTCTTATTATTGGGGAAACACGGTACTATAGGAAGGAAAATAAGTCAAAGATCATTCTCTAGAGATCTGTGTATCTAGTGATCTCAGCCATGCAGCTTGTAATCATTACAGGAAACCTCAGGAAAGGACACAAGAGGAGCTCTGATGAAGTTCTGGACTCCACTCTTTAGCTTGATGCTTTCTGGAACTTGTTTTAGGAGCCTCTGGGTGGTTGGTACATTTCAAAGGTAGCTAGGATAGCTCCATAGATATGGGCCTGGAGTCAGGAAGATTCATCTTCCTGAGTTCGAATCTGGCCTTCCATACTTACTAGCTGCGTGATCCTGGGCAAGTCACTTAACCCTGTTTGCCTCAGTGTCCGCATCTGTAAAATGAGCTGAAGAAGGAAAAGGCAAACCACTTCAGTATCTCTGCCAAGAAAACCCCACATGGGGTCATCAAGAGTTGGACATGACTGAAACAATTGAACAACCACAAAAACAACAACATTGTAAGGATTAGGTGAGCTTTATTACCTTCTCCTTACCTTAGATATTCTACCTTGAGTTTATCAGATATGAAGGCATTGCCAAGAAAATCCTTATGAGACTTCAGGGAGTGAAGCAGGATGCATTGGTTGCATATAGTCTAATATTAAAGAGGAAAGAAAAAGACATGTTAAAAATTGTTTTTACATGTAATTGGGGAAAAATAAATATTAAATGAATAA
Source organism: Petaurus breviceps papuanus (assembly GCF_028583685.1). NCBI lineage: Eukaryota > Metazoa > Chordata > Mammalia > Diprotodontia > Petauridae > Petaurus > Petaurus breviceps. Next base: position 32,846,712 of record NW_027187400.1, on the reverse strand, counting down.
AAAAAGAAATTTAAAAATAAAAAAGGCCAAAAAAACCCTAAAAAAAACAATAAAATCATGAAAGGAGAAAATCGAAGCACCGAATTAGAATTTAATTATCAACCCCTTAGGGACTTGAGTTGAGATGGAAAAAATCCAACGGATTACAGGTAGTAAAGAAGAAGAGATTTATGAGCGTGGGAAGGAGGAGGTAGGGAAACCTCTTTATCTGGCAGTTTCCCTCTGAAACATCCTTTCTTCCTATCTTATGATTTTCAGAGGACCCAAAGTTGGTACAGATAGGCAATAGGTAAAATGGCAGAATTAATATCCAGAAATATTTTGACAGGGCTGAACTGCAGGCCCATCCATCAAGGAAGAAACCAATAAGAATTTATGAAGCACTAATTGTGTATTGGGGGCCTGGCTTAAGCTCTGGGGATACAAAGAAAAAAGCAAAAAACAACAACAACAAAAAAAAACCAAAAACCCAAACAAACATAAAACCCAAACCTTGTACTTAGTTAGTCAGGCAACACTCTTTTATTAAGGGCCTACTATGTGCTGTGCACTGTGCTAGGCACTTGGGATAGAAAGGAAAGCTAAAAACAGTCCCTGCCCTCAAGGAGACAACATATAAATAACTATATATTTGTCTCAGATGGTTTGGGGCTACGGGGTGTGCTACATGCACAGAGTTCTTCTTATAGCATCTCACCTTGTGGAGGATGTTGACTTAAGTGCCAGACCTCTTAAAAAATACACACACACACACACACACACACACACACAGAGTAGAGAGAAGGTATTTTCATCAGAAGGAAAGGTACTCACAGTTGGAAGGACTGGAAAAGGCCTCCTGCAGAAGGGGGGAATTTGAGCTGAGCCTGATATTCTAATGGGTGAGACAACATAAGCATTGGTATGTACCCAATATATACATAGGATATAGAAAGTATCTTCAGAGAGGAGGGCACTAGCATTTGGAAGGCATCAGAAAACTTTCCTATGTAGCAGGAGGAAATAAAATAAATTTTAATAAGAGTAAATGTAGGATTGTATACTTTGGTTCAAAAAAATCCACTTCACAAAGACAGGGTGGGGCATATGTAGAAAACAGTCTCAATTTGGAATTATGCAAATCAAGTAGCTAAAATGCATAGTGAATAGAGTGCTGAGTGTGGAGTCAGGAAGTCTTGAGTTCAATCTGACCTAAGCCAGTTCCTAGCTGTGTGACCCTGGGCAAGTCACTACCCCATGCTTACCTCAGTTTTCTCATCTGTAAAATGAGCTGGAGAAAGAAATGGCAAACCTCTCCAGTTAATTTTTTTCAAGAAAACACCAAATGGTGTCACCAAAGAATTGGACTGAAATGACTGAATGATTGAAATGACTGAATGACTGAAATGACTGAACAAAATGTCCTCTTTGATTTAGAGATTCTACTGTTATTTATATGCCCCAAGGAAGTCATGGATTAAAATTAAAGACCCCATAGGCCCCCAAACATTTGCAATAGCACTTTTTCTGATAGCAAATAATTGTAAAAAATGTAGATGTCTACTAATTGGGGTATGGTTAGACTGATTGTAATAATGAACCTAGTGGACTATTACTGTGTTGTAAGAAATGATGAATACAATGAATTCAGAAAAGCATGAAAAGACTTACATCAACTGAGGAGTATGCTGCCTGAACTGAGTATAGTATAAACAAAGCCAAGGGGGAAAAATATACACATTGACTAGAACAATATAAGTGAAAATTGCAAACACCATAAAACGATAGAAAATGAATGTTGCAAAACTACAGAGGACAGACTTCACACCAACGAAAAAACATGGAAGAAACCTGCCCCCATTCTTTTGCAGAAGTGTAGAGGGGAATGTGGAACCATTTATATATTTTAAGATGGTTTTCAATGTAGTAATCTGTTTTGTTGATTTAATTTTCTCTTTATTTTTTCTCTTAAAATTGTCTCATGCATGACAGCTCTCTGGGAGGACTAGAAGAAAGCTTAAGCAGGAAGTTTAGGCAAGGAAAAAAATTTTTTTTTAAAGTCAGTGCAAATTTATTTACCAAAAAGAAAAAAAAACTATAGTGACTATTTTTAGAATAGTGTATCTCTAGGAACAATCTCAAAAAGGCAGTATGGTGTAATGGATTATAAAAACCTGGATTCGAGTCCTGCCCCTAAAATGTATGACCTTGCCAAGTCACTTAACCTTATTTGATATTCTAGGCACCTCTCCAAGGCTATAAATGGCAGGGAAGTTGTTGATCTGTGCTTATTGTCAGAAGAATTACCTTCATCGGAAATTCCCTACAAAAATCAAGTTACTGGTCTAGCTATTTTTTTAAAAAAACTCAATAGATGACATGGAAATCAAAAATGTTAATACAGTCTGCTGGCATGGTGTTCAGAAAGAGGAAGGTAATAATCCTAACTCTCTACAATCATGTTCCATTTCTCATTAACCTCTCCCTGCAGGAATACAATTCCATTTGCCAACCTCTTGCTTGTGACAGTCTATTCTGGGCATATCTCAGGGGCCTCTGATTTGTTTGCAGATCCTTCCCACTCAACTTGATGGAGATACCTTATCTATTTAAGTGTATGAACTCACTGGCAGAGCTCTATGGTTCTGTGACTGGATGACGTGATTGGCTCTTGAGGGGAAACTTCTTCCTTAGGAACTTTTTGGGCACTGCTGCAACTAGTAATTATACTCTTTGGGGCTAAAAGTACAACATGGAACCTGGGGCAAGAAGTCCTCAATAGGCCCTCATCTTCTTACCCCCACAATAGGAGACCTGTTGGGGAGACCTTGAGATTGCTTCTGGGGAAGTCATTACTGAGGAACTTGGATCAAGTGGGGAGGGGAATGGAAGGGAAAGTGTACAGTCTGGGAGTTCCATTAGTTTGACTAATTATTCTTACTAGCTAGCTTTTGTGCTAAAGAAAGACTGAATGTGCTGCCAGTATGCAAATGTAATACATTAAAACATGGCTTCATACTTACAAATCATTCTTTTAAATTTTGAACCTTCTGAATCTCAGAGTCCTGGGACAAAACCCTAGTTGTCACATCATAGTTACTAAGGGCAGTTAAGTAGTACGGTGGGTAAAGTGCTGGCTCTGGCCTCAGGAGGACCAGAGTTCAAATCTGGCCTCAGACACTTACTAGTTGTGTGATCCTGGGCAAGTCACTTAACCCTGTTTACCTCAGTTCCTTATTTGTAAAATGAGCTGGAGAAGGAAATAGCAAACGACTCTAGTATCTTTTCCAATAAAACACCAAATGGCATCTCAGAGAGTCAGATATGACTGAAGTGACTTAATAAGTTACTGATCTACTATGGGGATGGAAAAATGATGGGGTCCTTGTGGGGACTCCCTGGCTATCACCACTTGGTATAGGAACAAAGACAGCTATGTGGCACTGTGGATAGAGTTCTGTGCCTGAAGAGTCCAGATTCAACTGAAATATCTGAACAACATAGAAATAAACTTCATAGGAGTTATGCTCACAACTACCCCTAAGGGGATAGAACCTGGGGGCAGGTTGTGGTGGTTCAGAGTTGGGATGGTATCAGAAGCTTACTCTGGTAAACAATGAATCAATCTGTCAGACATGAGTCAGACCCAACAGAAATGACTGAACAACAACAAAGACTATTAAAATTTTTAAATTTACTTCTATTCTTACTGTTTAAGGAACTTAGGTATCTCAATCAGCCCAATGTTCTGATTCTTAGGTCAGAGGTCAGGTTAGCACAATCTCATGAATATAAGTGAAGCTTGGATTTACCCCCTGATGGGGGGGCATCATCTAATTGTCCTGTAGGAATTCAGTGGAAGATAATTTTCTCTTTTCTAGGTAGCAGTATGTCAAGCTAAGCTCTATAGACTCTAAAAAGGAAGATTTAGGGACCTGGGGGAGAGAAGATTTTATGACTTTTATATAACTTTTATATAACTTTTCTTTTAAATTGTTGAAATATTTAAAATGGACAATTTCCTTCCAATACAGATCATGTCTCCTTCAATAAGCAGAGTGGTTTATACTGTTGAAATTGGAAAGATTGCATAGAGGAAAATCATTAGGTTGGGGTATTAATCCAAGAGTGTCTGAAGAAGAAAAATGCCTAACAAACTCTACCAGCCTCTAATTTTTTAGTTGCTATTTTTTTTTAGGCAGTGCTCTGAATATCTAGAGTAAGGCCACTAGAATTGGGCAAGGCTATAAGAAGGTCATTTGAAGAAACTGGGGGTGTTTAGTATGAAAAAGAGAAGATTTGGGGAGGGGGGTTATAATAGCTACCTTTAAGTATTTGACTGTCATATGGCACAAGGATTAGATTTGTTTTGTTTCCAGACTTTTTATATCTTATGTCTCCCATGCCTCCTGGCCCCCATCCCTACCCTGATCACTCTTTAGCCTATACAAAGCACCCCATCTCCTGACTCTGGTCATTTTTATTGGCTGCCCCTGATGCTGACAATGCTCTCCCTGCTCGTTTTTACATCCAGACTTTCTTCTCTGTCTTCATTCAAGTCCCACCTAAAATCTCACCTGTTAGAGGAAACCTTTCTGGATCCCCAACATGGTAGTTCCTTCCCTTTATTGATTATATCCAATTTATCCTGTCTTTATTTTTAAAATGATTTTTAAAGTTTATTTTTTTTTTAGTTTTCAACATTTACTTCTTTTTTTTTTGCCTTTTGGAGGGCAATTGGGGTTAAGTAACTTGCCCACCATTACACGACTAGTATTTTTGTGTGGGTGTTAAGTGTCTCAGGCTGGAACCGAACTCGGGTCCTCCTGACTCCAAGGCTGGCGCTTTACTCACTGTGCCACCTAGCCGCCCCACAACATTTACTTCTGTAAGTTTTAAAAATTCCCCCCCTCTGCCTTCCCAAGACAACCTGCAATCTGATAATAGGCTCTACATATACATTTCTATTAAGCATATTTTCACATTCCATCTTTATTTTTGAAGACATTATTTTTTACATATTGCTTCTCCCATTAGACTGTAAGCTCTTTGAGGACAGGCATTTATATCTTTATATTCCTAGTGCCTGGCATGTAGTAGGCATTTGATAAATGCTTGTTAATTGACTAAAAGTGGACTGGACAATTTGGAGAATTAGTGAGTTGTTTGTTGTATTTGGGAATTGTTTGTATTTGGAATTAGTAAGGGTTTGACTGTTGTATTTGGGATATTGTAGAGAGGATTCTTCTTCCAGAATTAGTTGGGCCAGATGGCTGCTAGGTCCCTCCAATCTCTTAAGTGTCCATGACTGCTAATTTCTTTCAGAGGATAGAATGAGAGGATGTCTGTAAAGTGCTTTTTAATGTTCAAGTGATATGCAATGGTCTTCTTATTCTTATACTTATATTTGTTCCATTAGCACTACTCATTGGGGATTTCATGGAAGGACCACCATAATCTAGTACATACTGAAATGATCCTTCACTGAGTAACCAAGAGAGAAAGGCTGGATTCTTTTTTTTTTCTTTTTGGAGGGGGGCAAGGCAGGGCAATTGGGGTTAAGTGACTTGCCCAAGGTCACATGGCTAGTAAGTACTAAGTGTCTGAGGCTGGATTTGAACTGAGATCCTCCTGACTCCAGGACCAGTGCTCTATTCACTTCACCACCTAGCCTCTCTGAAAGGCTGGATGCTTAATTAAATTAAATTAAAAAGGCAGGGTACTTACTAGTTGTGTGACCCTGGGAAAGTCACTAAACTGTAATTGCCTCAAAACAAAACAAAACACAAAAGCCCCAAATCCCAAAAGGGGTCAGTTAAGTGGGCTAGTGGATAGAGCACTGGTCCTGGAGTCAGGAGGACATGAGTTTAAATCTAGCCTCAGACAATTGGCACTTACTAGTTCTGTGACCTTAGGCAAATCACTTAACCCTTATTACCCTGATCTCCCTCGCCCCAAATCAAAACCCACAATTCATGGGGTGGCAGGAATAAAAATCATATTGAGTAGGGGCAGCTAGGTGGCACAGTGAATAGAGCACCGGCCCTGGAGTCAGGAGGACCCGAGTTCAAATCTGGCCTCAGACACTTAAAACAAAACCTAGCCGTGTGACCTTGGGCAAGTTACTTAACCCCAATTTCCCTCCAAAAAGCAAAAAAAAGCAATCCAAACCTGTTTAAGGGTGGCCACGTGGTGCAGTGAGTAAGAGCACCGGCCCCAGAGTCAGGATGACCTGGGATCGAATCCAGGCTCAGACATTTACCACCTCATCCAGAAATAACTGGCCATGAAACCTTGAGCAAGTTACTTGACCCCAATTGCTTTAAAAAAAATCATATTGAGTTTCCTTATTGCAAGACAAATATACCCTGTCTATTACTATTTCAATGATTATTGTTAGCATTCTCCAGGGATCTTATATGGAGGAATCTGGGTCTTTTTTCTCATCATAGGCTGAAAATTCTAGACTTGTAAATTATACACCAAAGGGAGATGAAACTAGGGAGAATGAACCAAGTTATCCTCCCCCTACACATTCCCAGAAGCATGTATTAGTTCTGCATTCTTAATAAATAGATGAATGAATGCAGTTCTTTAACAGTGAATTTTGGTGGGGATCAAAACGAACCTAATCTTAACATGAACAGTTTCTTCCAAATCTATAAGGAGAAAAAAGAAGCAATTCCCCAGGAAGTAGAAGTGACTGGAAGCCAGTGTCATACTATCAAAAGACATGATTTTGAATTCTAGCATTATCATTTATTGTTTACATGATTTTGGACACATCACTTAACTTTCCTGGGCCTAGTTTCCTCTTCTAAAATGAGGGATTTGGACTAGATGACTTTGGAAGTCCTAAATCCAAATATATAATTTTGTGTCTATAATGATTTGGTGGTTTCACTCAACAGCCAACATAGTTTTATTTTTTCTTCACTCTACCTTTCCATCAGTTTTTCTTCCATTTGATTATCCTTGTATCTTTCTTATGTCTGCCAGAGAGTCTGCTCTCTGATGGAGATTCCTCTGAAGTCTACCAGTTTAGCTGACCTGGCTTTGCCCATCATTAGTGATTCTGGTCTCCATAGTTGAATGGTGAGTGGAGAGGGCCTCCTTTAACACTTTCTATGCCTTAGGAGAGAGGTCTATAAGATAGCATCCTTCCAGGAGCATCTTAGCTGCATGGCAGGCCCTTGAGAATTATATTTATAACATTTAAAAGGAAAATGGAAGTTGTTGGGTGAGTGGGTGGGAGTAAGAAACCTTTGATCTTAAGGTCAGGAAACTGAATCAATTGAACAAAATAAATTCTGTGCAATGTTTTAAAAAAATAAAGGGAAACAATACAAGTATTGACTCTGATATACCAGCTGTATGACCCTGGGTAAGTCACTTAATATCTCACTGTTCTAGACAACTCTCCAAAACTATAAGTTTCAGAGAAATTGTCCATCTGCATTGGAAGGTGCAGTTTCCTCATTATGGTGTTAACTTATAACAAAGCAATCCCGGGTCTATTTCTTATTCCTATCCTGAAAAATTAAAAATGAACCAAAATACCTTTTAAAGCAAATAAAAGTAAAACATGAAGGTCAATGGGGCACAAATTCAATATGCCCATATAAATTGTACCATTTAAAATGCTGAAAATGGTCTTATGTGTGCCTAGAAACTCACTAAGGGAAGTGGTCATTAGAAACTCTTTTATGAGGAGAAAAGTTATTATTAAAAACAGAGCATTTAATTTTTATAACCCCCTCCAAGAAAGCAGATGAGCCAAGAACCAAATTAACATGGGAAACATTCCTATACTTTCAATTAATGGGGGAAGGGAATGATTTTAAGTGAAATAATAGATAGTAACATGTGGAATGTGGGCCTCTGGATGATCATTATTTCATTTTAAAACCATTTCATTTTATTGTTCCTTGATACTGAATGTATTTATTTTAATCATCCCCACTTCCATTCCAGTAAGTGAGAGGTCAGGTTGGCAATGATCAGATAGAAGCCTTCTCTGTGTTTTTTTTTCCCCTTAAGCTGGGGGATACTTTTTTGCTGTTCTCTTCCTTCCCTCTCCATTTCTCATAGGAGATCAGAGGAAGGAGGATTTTCTTTTGTTCAAGGCTGATCAGGGTACTCTACTGTATTCTAGGTGGGTGGGTGTGGTTGAGAAATTTAGGGAGAAAAGATAAAAGGGAAAATTACATCATCAAATTAACTTGATTTTTTTTTGCTTGCCTACAGTCAATTGGTTAGTAGTAGTAGTAGCAGTGGTAGAATATTAACAACAGAAGACTTAGTGCAAAGATTTGAAGATGGGGTGGGTATAATGGATTGGAAGCATTAGGTGTTGACAATTTTTCCAAGGGACTTAATAGTGATTTGGAGTAACTACTGAATAAGATAGAAATCGAAGGGAAGGATGATTTTTTCTTTAAGAATTGAATGTGTTTTCAGGCATATGGGAAGAAGTCAGAAGGCAAAGGAGAGATTAAAGATGCATGAGAATGATAGGATGACTGCTGGAATCCCAGAATTGTAGAGTAGGAGAGGGACCTTGGTGATCATCTGTCATAATCCATACTTGGAAAGGATGGCTACTATGACATGCTTGACAAATCTAACCTCTGCTTGAAGGCTTCCAGTGTGGGAGGACCAATCATCTCTTGAGGCATCCTATTCCAATTTAGGACAGTTCTCATCATTAGGAACTTTTCCTGACATTTCAATGCTTAAAAATTTTGAGAGACATATTTCTGGGTAATTTAATCATTTTGTTAATAAAGCTAACATGTTCTTAATAAAAGGGGTCAGGGGAACTCTTGAATGCCAAAAACCTCTCATGGTTGTGGGCTCACAGTTTTTATGCCCATGGAAGAGCAAGTGTTTCTGAGGTTAACGATTAATGAGAGAATGAATGATACAGTGAAAGGCTGGAATATATGTACAAAGAGGGTCTTGAGGTACATGACATTGAACACCCAAATCTCAGTCAAAGAAACTCATCACTGTCCATATCACCTGTCTGACAAAAGGAAGAATCCACATTTTCCCAAATTTGTTTGAGTAAATTCAATGAACAGGAGTCTACCCATTAGTCTTGACTTAGAATTCCTTTTACTGTCTTTGATTAGATCTTAGTCATCCTGACTGGGTAAGTCTTTGATAAAGTTTTCCCATGGTGGTTGATTTATGGATGGGGAAGTAGAAGAGGGGGAAAATGGTCCTGATTCAATAATTAGGTATTAATACAAGAAAGAAATAATCATTTCTCTCAATAGCAAGCTCAAATTTGCCTTTTTGTAGCTGCCCCCCCCCTTCTTGATTTTGCCCTCTGGGACCAGAGGAGACAATTCAGATCTAATTTCCATAAGACAACCTTTCAAATACTTCAAGTATCATGCCTCCCATGAGTCTTCTCCAGGCTAAACATACAGTTTCTTCAATTCTCAAATGATGTAGACTCAAGACTCTTCATTATCCTTAGTGTCCTTCTCTGTATACTCTCCAACTCATCAATGCCCTTGTTCAACTATGTCATTCAGAACTCAAGAAAGGCATCAGATGAAGTAAAATGAAATGGATAAGGATTTATTTCTAATTCCAAAACTGTAGGAGTCAAGGCTTTGTTTCCCATTTTTCCTGGCTTTTCTTGCCTTGCTATTTCAAAGAAGATTTGCAATAACTCTTTTTTCTTTCTGTCATCTATTATTATTACCCTATGAACCTTGAGTGATCATCCAGTCACTTCTTTGTCATTCCCCCTAAACCCGATGCCATTGAAATTTTTTTCACTTTAACAAATATTTTAAAGTACCTACTATGTGTCAGGTACTCTGCTAACGGCCAGGGACACAAAATTCCAAAACCAAAAATCTCAGCTTGCAAAGAGTTTTGGTTCTACTAAGAGATGCTGCTATATACAGAGAAGTAAATAAAATATCTTTTAATTTAAAAATAGCCTTTTGTTTTACTTAGTACTAATAGTCAGCCCAGTTAATTCTGGGCATTTAGTTCAATGCAATGGAATTCTGGCCTCCAAGGTCATTATGACTTGAGTTCTCAGGTCCATAATTTCACTCTCTTCACCTAGAACTGAAAAGGATAGATAAAATAAGACCCAAACCCCAATGCTATAGATGTTATAGATGTATGTATATATATATATATATATATATATATACATATATATATATATATATATATATATATGTTTTATTCTGTGACTGATGATCAATATCATGTGAGACATAAAAACAGGGAGGGGGCTCATGCTTATAAGGGATATTCACCAGAGGTGAGAAGAATATCTTCTGCAGTCAAAGTGGAAGAAATTTCCCTATAAATCCTGAGATTGTCTAGAATGATGCTTGTTTGTGAGCTGATCATAGACTATGATAGGTCACCTTGAAATCTATTAAATTAGTCCCTTCAGTTCTGTTCAGCTCAATTCAATTCTATAAAATAAGGTGATTAGACTAGAGTTCTAGATTGAAATCTGTGATCCTTTGAATTCAATTCAATTTAATTTAAATCAACAAAATTTTAGATGCATAGGCAAAAACGATTCTGTCCCTGTCTCTGAGCAGCTAACATTCTACTTGGGAGCAGAAAGGGAAGAAATGTAAGGATAAGTAAATAGCCATGGGGACAATGATTGATTTCATCTATATAGAGGATTCCCAGATGAGAAAATCAGTCTTCTAATACAAAATTTTTTCTTATAGTCTTAAAGAGTTTCTTAGAGCACTGAAAAATTAAGTGGCTTGCCTACATTCCTCAGACATGAGATTTGAACCCAAACCTTACTGACTCTGAGGCCAGCTTTCCATCCACTATGCCATGGTGTCTACTTGAAATACAAAGTAATTTCAAGATATGGAAAATGTTAATAGTACCACAAAGTAATGCCCCACACCTCCAAAATATCCTGTCTAGGAAATCAACACAAGGAAAATATCACTGAAATGGATGTTCCCCCTGGAATGGATACCGCCCTCCCCCAGTAAGTGAAATCAAGTATATGCATAGCCCACTGAGTTAATCCACATAGGTGTGTATCTTGACATTCCAGATGGACCCAAGCTGCGTCCAGTCCTGAATGGAAAGAAGAGATGGGATGCATACAATTGGGAAACTGGAAAATGTTTTCCATGACTCCAGGCTGGTTCCTGGAACAAAACCCCATCTTTTAATAGAGGCATTTATTTTATAGTTGAAGAAATTGAAGATTAGAGAAAGAATTTACTTCCTCAAGGTCATACAGGGAATGGAAGAGACAGATTTGGAGCCTTAATTCTCTGGCCCTGAGTCTTAAGCTCTTTCCCCTATACCCAGGAGGTAGAAGACTCAGAAGAACCTTGGTTCAAATCCTACTCCATATAATTAGTATCTTATGATGCTATGCAAGCCACTTAACCACTCTATGCCTTAGTTTTCTCATCTATAATGTGTGTTTGAAGGGTTGGAATTATTAATCTCTAAGGTCCCTTCCAGACCTAAATTTCTGACCACCTTATCCTATTATTACAAGTAAGTACTATAACCACAGCTGCCTAAAGACTAGATGTTTTACACTCCACCTAGCCCCTAAGGCTTTCTGGTGCCTTTAAATCTCTTATCTCTTCCCAACAATTATGTTCCCCAAATTTTACGGGCCCAAACACCCAAATTCCCTTTAACCATTTAAGATAAGCATTTATTTCAAAGTTATATGAAAAGCTAGCATAGAAACACTTCCCCAAACACCTGAGCAGCATAATCTCTGCTACAAAACTTTGCTCTCTGGAGAGGTGAGGGGATTAGTTTCATAGCTTTAGCCCATTTCTTATATAACATTAATCCCACCAATTTTCCAATCCAAAGATCCCCTTGGGCTTGCATCCAGAACTGACTTTTGAGAGCTTCATTGCTAGGCTGGTAATAATATCTGGTCTGGAATTCTGGGCTCCAAGGTCCCCATGAGTTCTTAGGTCTGGGATTCCATTCTCTGGACCTTGAACTGAAAAGGATACAAGAAACAAGACCAAATTCTCAAACTGATTTCTCAGGGTCAAAGGGTCCAAGGGGAAGGGAAAGTGGCCCTTCCCCAGTCAGCTTACTCTAAGTGCCTCTTAGTGAGTGAATGCATCCTTTATCCATGGATGTTAGCAGAAAGAGAGAATGACTGCTTCCAGCTTTGTAGCCAATGGAAAGAGGCTAAATCAACCATATGCTAGGTAGATACACAGTATCTTCCCTCATAAGAGGTACTTGGTGCCTCTAACAAAGGTTCCTCCATCTTAGAGGATCTGGGCATGAGTCAAAGTCATTATACCATGATAACCTGGAAGGGCACCCTTGGGGGAGTTTGTGTGAGATATGGGAGGATAAGAGGGGCCAAAATTGGAATCTTCACAACCTGATGATATTAGAGGCTAACCAAGGAGTATTCTTTACATGCGTATACCCAGCACCTAGCACAGTGTCTGATAACACAAGAAAAGCCCTTAGTGTGTGATGACTGATTGATTGGTTGATCTTGATGAGAGCAAAACCTTCATGCCCTAGGAAATTCAGTCACTCAAACCAGTCATTTCTAGAAGGGTGCTGTAATGTTTTAGTGGTTGACCTAGAAGTACTAAGGAAAGATGCCATGAGTAGCTAATGTCTAGAGAGATCAGTACTGAGCTATACTGACTCCTTGGGACCTCAGTGCTTTCTGTATGTATCAGAATCATCTCCCTTTGCATTTCCTCCATAAAGAGAGTCACTCCTACAAGGCAAAAATGTCTCATGTTCAATGCACTATGCTTGGAAATGCAAATACCATTTGTATCCATCCATCCATTCATTATTTTATTAGACAGGCAATTATTAAATGACTACTAGCTACTAAGCACTGCTCTAGATTTGCAGATAAAAAGACAAAAGTAAAACATTCCTTAACCTTCAGGAGGTCATATTTTATGGGGGGAGGAGGATGTGCTAAAGTAAATAAACGCAAAATATATACCAAATAAATACAAAGTAATGGAGGTTAGAATGGAGTAGATGACTTGAGCTGGGGCTAGAAAGAAGGTGGAGGTGAGGAAGGAGGACATTCTAGGCACAGAGAAAAACCAATATAAAAGTACAGAAATAGAAGCTGGAATGTCAGGTTTAAAATGTCACCTCGGCCTGTTTGATTGGTAACTAGAGAGTGTGGATGGGGATGCTATGGAATTGGTCTGAAAGGATAGGCTGGACAACAAAGAGAGGAATTTTTCTTTATCCACGAGGCAATAGGTAGTCACTAGAGTTTATTTAATAGAGGAATGACAAGGCCATACCTATAGATCGGGGGGGGGGGAAGGGCTCTGGGGTGCTATGTGGGGGAAGGTTTCAAGAGGGGAGAGGCTTGAGACAAGGATACTGATGAAATCACAGGTTAAATCACCACCACAATGTTATATCTAGGTGATTGTAGACAACAGTTTTGTCTGTAATAATGTTTTTCTTTCAGGACTGTTTATTTGTTGAATGCTAAAGTATACTTTGAGGTCTATATTTGTGGCATGAAGATATATCATCTGCTAGTTTGTGAAATATAAGGAGTTTTCGATGTTTAATTCTTGTTATAAGGTCATGTCTTACTACATATTTAGTAGACGCCAATTTTTGCAAACATACTTTCTTGTCTAATTTACATTGATTAATATCTTTATACCCTTTAAGAACAACATTTCCATAGCTTCTGGTGGCAATAACCTGGTCCTTCATTACTATAATTTTTGTTGCTGGTATTGTTCAGTCCTTTTAGTCATGTCTGACTCCTCATGACCCCATTTGGGGTTTTCTTGGGAAAGACACTGGAATTGTTTGCCATTTCCTTCTCTAGCTCATTTTATATACTGAGGGAAACAGGGGCAAATGACTCGTCTAGGGTCACACAGATAGTAACTGTCTGAGGCCAGATTTTAGGTCTTCCTGATTTCAGGCCTGGCATTCTATCCACTGTACCACCAAGCTGTTCTACTTGCTATAATAATTCCATTTCTATAACAAATCCACATGGCATCCATTTATTTAATCCCTTTTCTACACATTGTTGGCTTATTTCACTATAATTTTCATTATCATTTACATTATTAGTAATAGCATTATTTTATTTCCTCTTCTTTTTTGATGGAATCCAGATAGACATGGCCCTGGGACAAGTTGATTAAGACAAGAATAGCAATCCTGCTATTCTTCCTTTTATATTCAATGTTTTATGAATTATTGCAAAGTTGAGTAAAAGAATGGCATTTTTGTAGTTGGATAGAAGTATAAATTTAAATAAGTATAAATGCAGTAGAAACATAAAGTAGAAATGTAAATTGATGCCTAGGTGGCACAGTAGACATAGTGCTGTGCCTGGAATCAGGAATACTCATCTTCCTGAATTCACATCTGACCTCAGACACTTTCTAGCTATGTGTCCCTGGGCAAGTTACTTAACCCTGTTTGTCCCAGTTTTCTCCTCTGTAAAAGGAGCTCCAGAAGGAAATGACAAACCACTTCAGGATCTTTGCCAAGGAAACTCCAAAATTGTGACCAAAAGACTCAGATATGACTGAAAAATGACAACTCAAAAGTACAAATGTTGTATAATAATTCTTTGTTGTGTTCCTGAATGCATTCTCAGAACAACTCTAGTAATTGACAAGACAATGAGGATACTATATAAAATTCTTACTATGTGTTAATGTCAAAGAAATCTAGATAATGACAGTGTCAACCTTGATTTAGGACATCACTTTGAATCAATGAATAGAGATGATATTTAATAATATCTTGCTATGCTCTGCGTAAAACTCCCTACAACATAAATCTTGATCAAAGATAGGTCTGGGGATGATTGCTTTGAAACTTAGTAGCATCCTGTAATCAAACCTGAATTTGAAGAACACATTTAAAACAATTTATATCTATGCCATAATAGTCTCAATGCATATCTTCAGAATTATAAAGTGGACCATAACATTTTTGCAAAGTATCCTAACAAAAACCCACACAAGATAGTCAAAACATAGGTTTTGTTCTCAAATGATTTTGAGTTCATTGATTCATCTCTATATTTTGCAATCTTTTCTTTCCATATAGCTTGGAGATTATGGATGGCTAGGATAGGAATACCTATTAGCATGATTGTTTTTAAGTTTTTATGAATCAATGATATACTTAGCTGATTGTAGAATACAGCTTGGTATGTAATATTAATCAAGTTTCAGTATAGCTTATTGGTTGAGTTCCATAAACTATTCTGAAAGGTGTTTGTTGGGTGGAGATTTGTTATCTGTTAGTCCATGAAATACAATAAACCTCTGCTATAAAACTCTAGTCACTAGGTAAGATAATGTTAGTTATTCAGTAGGTGTCAAAACTTTTATAGTTGGTAATGATGTCTTGCAGTGTCCACTATTTTATTGCTTGATCTATGTTAATCACTAAAACCAGACTCCTTGAAGAAAACCCATCTTATGTGTGCTTGGGGGTGATGGCTTAGGTCTGAATATCCTTAACAAACCCTTTCACTTATGTGAGTACATTTACATGACTTTGCCATTTGTTAAATGCATTTTTGTTGTCAAATTATTGACTAAGTTCATGTGAATATAATGTAATCCATGAAGGGACTTTTGATTTCATTGCTGAATCTTAGATATTTCATATACTCCATCCAGAGGCCATACACATTTTTTTTTGCTTTTTTTGGAGGAGGGAAGGCAGGGCATTTGGGGTTAAGTGACTTGCTGAAGGTCACACAGCTAGTAAGTGTTAAGTGTCTGAGGCTGAATTTGAACTCAGGTCTTCCTGACTCCAGGGCAGATGCTCTATTCACTGCACCACTTACCTGCCCCCATATATATTTCTTTATGCCTAGGAAAGGCAGTGTTGTGTGCCAATTGTCAACTTTTACTGTTCCTCAGAGAAATGATGTCTATTTTTCCCAAAACTATTTGTAGGTTTTTTGTTTACTTGTTTATCACATTCTATAAGAGTGTTTATCAATTCTTGTGATCCTTTATAATAAGGAAGTGTTAATCTTTTGATAGTTGCTTTAGAGTGATGGGTCCAATGTCTCATCTATTTTGTATGGGTTTTTGTTAGCATACTTTCAAGTTATATCATAGTTTACACTATAATTCTGAAGGTATACATTAAGACATAGATACTAATTGCTTTAAATGTATTTTTCCCATTCAGTTTTGATTCCAGGATGCTATTAAGTCTCAATGTATTCAGCCACAGATTTCTCTTTGATCAAGATTTATGTTGTGGTGGGTCTTACCTAGAGGATACCTTTAACAACCAACAATCCAATGGGATCCTCAGTTGAGAATCCAGAAATATCTTGCTATTATTAAAGTCATCTTCATACATTGGTTCAATGTGAACTCCTAATCTAAGTCTGACACCTTCATTGTCTATATTTCCTTGACACATAATAAGAATTTTACATTTATTGAATCCAAATGATATTTTTATATCATTGGGAAAAGATTAAATGAAGTTAAGAGTTATTTAACTTTTTCCTGCAGAGGATGCATATAGCTTGATGTCACCTATCTACATCAGGTGGTGAAGAGATATTTTGTTTGGAATTGTTCAAATTAGAAGGCATATTTTGCTCTATTTAGGACATCTGATCATAGATTTAATGTTAGACAGAGGTGGAATGGGTTTGAAATGTCTCTGAAAATTATCTCATTTTATACTAATTGTCCTTGAAAATATTGTGTAGGTGGCACATTTCTAACAAGGAATAGTTTTCTATGTGGACGACAGATGTTCTAGCATTCTCACTAGACTTGGGTCTATCATTCACTGACAAGTCATGAAAATAAGACTGAATTTTCAACTGAGGATCCCATTGGATTCTTGGTAATGAAACTACTGATTTTTTTTTCAGTAAAATTACAAAAATCAAGGCAGATAACCATTTCCACTTTGTTCCTTCTGGCATGATGACCAAATGACTTACTCAATGATATAATTCCCCAAGTCTGTGTTAAATGGGAAAAGTTTTATTTTAAGAGGGAAAAGCAATGTTTGGTTTACTGTTATTTTTAATATAGATATCCTAAATGGGCAATGTCCTTTCCTCTGTAATTGTAGATATTTGAGAAATTCACTCGTTAAATATCATCATTAAATTGGAAAGCAGCAAGCCTTGATCCAATAAAGATTCTATTTTATGAGTTTCCTACTTTTTAAAAAAAATCCAAGCCAAATCTTCAATCTGTGACTTTGCACTTAAATGGAATCTAAAAGGAGAGCTTTTTTCAGTTTTTTAAAAAAAATTTTAAATAGTTTCAGTTTATTTTAGATTGTCTTAGGTATTTGACTTATGTATTTAGGTTACATTAACATATGCCCTAGTCATATTCCTATCAATGTAATGCCTCCTCTAATATATTTTCACACACATATGTAAAGCTTAGTGTAGTAGGAAAAATAAAACAACTCTAGGGTCCAAAGATCTGGGTTCGAAATTTGCCTTTGTTCTTGCTCTATGTGCAATCTTGAGAAAACCACTTATTATCTTTGCTGTTCAACTATCTCATCTCTCATATGAAAGGTTTGTACAAGATGGTTTCTGAGGATCCTTCTAGCTCTGAGTTTATAATCCTATGTAATTTTTTTGGTACTTTACCTATGAGTTCATTGGTTTAGGAGACTGTAATAGTAATGGAATTTAAAGATCCCCCTGAATTTGCTTGATTTTTGGTTTGATTGTGTTAAAACCCAGAGCTTGTGAATCCCACTTGTGGGATGGACTTGTTGACGTGAAAAGAGAGGGCTGAACTGGGAGGAGCTGGTGACATAAATTTAGAGAGACACAAGAAAAGAGAGAGGCAGAAGAACTTTTTGAAAGCAGTACCTTTGGAGGCAGAGAGAGACTGAGAGGATTGCTGAGGGCCACTTTGAATTGCCCAGGACTTTTGAGAGCTGCCACCCAGAGCTGCCAAGGACTGAGAAGACATGGCTGTTATGCTGGTACTTTGTCTGTCTGTTTTAATGTTTTTTTGCCAGATTTGTCCACTGGTGAAAGATAGTCCTGTTGTTGCAGAGACTTTGGAACCTTGCTGTTGGTTCAGAGCGCCTGAGACTGTTCTGCAGACAGAGAGTGAATTCTGCCATTGGTGAAGGACAGTGCTGTTGTTGCAGAGGTTTTGGAACCTTGCTGTTGGTTCAGAAGCCCTGAAGAAGGATTTTATTGTTTTATGTTTACAGAAATCCTGGAAGAGGGTTTTGCTAATGTTTTCAGGGGTCCTTGGACTGTTCTGCAGACAGAGGATAAATTAATGAAGACACTGACAATGATTCTTGGCATTGCATTACAGAGACTCCTGATAAGAAAATTTCCAGAAGTAGCAAGTACCTGCTCTGCACCTTTTAACTTCATGGAGTCATCTGGAGACACTGTGAGGTTAAGTGATTTGTCCAGGGTTGTAGCAACAGGCAAGGCAGGAATTGAAAGTAGGTCTTCCTGTCTTAGAAGCTGGATATCTATATCCTGCTGTCTCTTATATGCTGAATGAGTGGTTCGTTTGACCATTGCTGCTATCTGTACGTAGTCGAGCTCCAAATCAGAAATGGTGTGGGCCAGTACAGGGTTGCTACTAGTAGTGGAAAAGAGAAACTGAGCCCATGAACAGCGAGCTAGAGGGATAGGGTAAATATGAGGGAAAGTGAAATGCAAACTTCCCATTCCAGTTTGTAAGGGTCTTCATGGGTTATTATGTTGAGATTCAGGGCTGCTGGGACCCTGAAACTGTGATGCAGGTCCTGCCTCAAGTGCATCCAACCCAAGCCATCTTTAAGCTAAAGATGAAGTTTATTAGAACACCGATTGGGTGGGTGAGATTTTCAGATTATGCCATATTTGTGACATTTATATTGACAGACTGAATTGGAGCGTTGGCCAGAGTTTTAGGGAATCTGAGCACTTAATGGAGGCAAAATGTATCTTTTATAAAGAAGACTGTGGGAATAGAGAAAGGTTCTAGAGGGAATTAAGGAGTGGAAGTCTAGGGTGGGGCCAGGTGCAGGCAATGAAAGGGCAGTCAATTAGCTGGGAAGGGCTGATTGCCCCAGATAAAAACCTGGGACCTTGGTCATGAGGGAAAGTCCAGGGCCTTTCCTTTATGGGGTTCAGATCCCAAAGACACAGTCTTTTCCTTTTAGGGTCTCAGATCCCATCCCCATCAATTCTAACCCTTGGGTAGACTCAGTTTTGGTGGTAGCTAGTTCTTCTACATAGTCAATAGTAAAAAAAAAATAACCTCCCTCAAGGAGCTTACAGTCTAATGGGGAAGAAAACTGACAAAAGGAAGCTGAAAAGGAGGAGAATGGGGGAGGGAAGTTACTTGGCATGAGAACATGATGGAGTCTAGTCCAAAAGAATGTAGCCTGGTGGGAAATGAAGAGATGGTTGGAGTTGGAACCTTATTTAAATGGAGGCTTCAAGCAGAACTCTTTGCTCTGCCCTCCATTTCCCCAATTAGGGGGACAGTTCTGAGGTTACTGATGACATGTGAGTACTAAAGCTAATGAAATATTGACAGGATAATGGGTTTCTTGATAAGGTTCCTGGGGGTCTATGAGGAGTGAGGAATAAGAGGTGACATTACACAAAAGTTGTTACAGTTTTATGTGTTTGTGTGAGTTTGAACACATGTATATATCTACTATTGTATTGCACTTTAAGTTGGTTTGGAAATACGCCTTCTTTCTCTAGCAAGTTGGCAGGTGCAAAAAAAAGTTACTTTGGAGAGAAGAATTATGAAATTTTTGGCTTCTGGTATGTGTTTGTGTGAGTTTAAGTTGGGGAGGTGGAGCTGACTGCTTTGTTGAGAAGGAAAGGGTTTCACAAAATTCCAGACCATGTGGAATTGTGGATTTAGTACTCATTTGAATCTGTCATTTTAAGGGTTTTAAAATTTATATTATGAAGTTTTACTTGACTAATCATTTTATGAATGGTCTATGTAGAATATTTCATTCCCAGATTAATTTTGAAGTGCTACATGGATTTTGAAAATTTGTACTTCTGAATAGTCTATCAACAAACATTTTAAAGTGCCTACTATGTGCCAGAGACTCCACTGTGTGATGGATACTTGTGTATGTGTGGAAATTTTATTTCTATGTAAGAGAATAAAGGATACCTGAGTCCTGGTTTCAGTTGGGAAAATGGTAATCATATACCCATGAATTAGAAATTGATTTTGTCCTAAAACATTCATCATTTTTAAAAATAGCTTTTACTAATATGGTTTTTTTGGGGGGGGCAAGGCAATTGGAGCTAAGTGACTTGCCTAAGGTGACATGGCTAATAAGTGTTAAATGTCTGAGGTCGGATTTGATCTCAGTTTGCCCTGACTCCAGACTGGTGATCTATCCACTGAGCCACCTATCTGCCCCATATGTTTTGTTTTTACAGTACTTAGATTTTCCCTGTATCCCATCTCCTCTAATATCCCAGAAAGTCCTTAATAACATATTTTTTAAAAGGGAAAAAAGAAAAGGGAAATATATTAGCAAAACTGATCAATTTTTTTTAACATCTAAAGTTAAACTAATATTCTCTGTAAATTAATTCCTCTGTTAATGTAAAAGAACAGGGGAAGGTATCTTTACATAACTCATCTTTTGGGGGATAGTTGTTTATAATTTTTTTTTGCTTATTTTGGAGGGGGGAAAGCAGGGCAATTGGGGTTAAGTGACTTGCCCAAGGTCACATGGCTAGTAAGTGTTAAGTATCTCAGCTTGGATTTGAACTCAGGTCCTCCTGACTCCAGGGCAGATGCTCTATTCACTACGCCACCTAGCTGCCTCTCGTTTATAATTTAACAATACTCCTTTTCACTGGATTTGTGGTTGATGCTTTATCCACTGACATTCATGTAGTTATCTTGTTTGTTTTCCAGGCTCTACTTATCTTACTCTGCATCAGTTCACTTGGAACTTTCCAAGCTTCTATGCATTCACAATACTCATTGTTTCTCCAAGCACAGTTATATTCCATGACATTCATGTGCCACACTTTGCTCAGCCCTGTCCCAATCAATGGGGATCTACTTTGTTTCCAGTTGTTTGTTACAACAGAAAGAGCTGCTATAACTCTGATGGTGATGGGAAGCCTTTCTTTTTGACAATGACTTCCTCGGAGTATATGCCTGTCAGCAGAATTTCTGAATCAGATCAAAGCCATCCTCTTCTAAAAATTTGTTTGGAAGGGTGACTGTGAGGTCCTGCTTTGAGTATACCAAGAAAAGAGAATAGGACCCAGAAAGACTCTTGGCAAAATGCAGATCACAAGAACTGGGCAAAACTGAAAAACAAAAATGAGGTGGTTATGCAGTGTTTAGAAGAAGCTGTTGGTACCAACACTAAAATTGAAATGTGGCTGTTGATTGCTGCCACTGGTGATATTTTTGCTATCCAAAGGAAGCTTCCTGCACTGCAGACTGAAATATGAATCATGACAACAATAACTTATTTTTATACAGCACTTTAAGCTTTGCAAAGTGCTTTCAATACATTCTTCCATTTGATATTTACAGCAACCCTGTGAAACAATTACTGTTGACATTTCTACCCACGTTGTACAAATGAAGAACCGAAGCCTGCAGAGAAGTGCAATGATTTGACCAAGGTCACAAAGCTAGTAAATGCTGAGTTGGGATTTATGCAGATATCTCTCTCCTTCCCTCCCCCCCCCTTTCTTTCCTTCCCTTTCCCTCTCTTGGTCTCTTTCTGTCTCTCCTTCCTACTTCCCCTTTCCATTTCAGCCTCAATCTGTCTCTCTGTCATTCTCTGGGTCTCTCTTTTTACATTTGTGTCTCTTCCCTGTTTTCTTCCTTTTCCTCCTCCTGTCTGTCTCTGTCTCCTTCCCTGTCTTTCAGTTTCAACCTTTCTCTGTCTTTCTTCTTCTCGATCTCTCTTTCTGTTCCTCTCCATCTCTGTTTAGATCTCTTCCTCCCTCCCTGTCTCCTTTCTCTCTCTGACTATATATATTTATATATGTACATGCACATATATATTTCTATACCTATATATGCATATATCTATACCTATATATGTATATGTGTATACAATACACAATACTGTTGCTCCCTTGTATGACAAAATTCAGAACTTTTTCTTAGCTGAAGTCAGTGTCAAAATACATTGAATGTTGGGAGAACTGCCATTAAAGATTAGCACTTATGTAATGCTGTGAAACTTGTATAGGATACTTCATATACATTATATTTTTGGTGTTTCAAACAACACCCTATTCTGTCTCGCTATCTTTCTTTGGGTTTCTCTTTTTACCTCTGTGTCTCTTTCCCCTCCTCCTCTTCTGTCTCTCTGTCTCTCTCTGTCTCTTTCTATCTCCCTCCCCCTCTCAATTTCAGTCAGCCTCTTGTCTTTCTCCCACTGTTTTCCCTTCCTTTCTCTGACAACATATGTAAAATAAAAAAGGGTGAATTCTCCATCAATGAAGAGGAAATTAAAGCAATCATTAGGAAATGTTTTCCCAAATTGTATGCCAATAAATCTGACAATCTGAGTGAAACTGGTGAATATTTACAAAAATATAAATTTCTGAGATTAACAGAAGAGGAAATAGAATAATTAACCCTATTTTAGAGAAAGAAACTGAACAAGCCATTAGTGAACTTCCTAAGAAACAAATACCCAGGGCCAGATGGGCTCATGAGTGAATTTTACCAAACATTTAAAGAACAATTAATTACAATACTGTATACACTATTTAGAAAATAGGTGGAGTCCTACCAAATTCTTTTTATTAAGCAAACATGGTGCTGATACCTAAACCAGGAAGAGCTAAAATAGAGAAAGAAAACTGTAGACCAATTTCCCTAATGAATATTGTTGCAAAAAATTTAAATTAAATACTGGCAAGGAGATGATAGCAAAATATTACAAGGATCATGAACTATGACCTGGTGGAATTTATGCCAGGAGTGCAAGCCTGGTTCAATGTTAGGAAAACTATCAGCATAATTGACCATATCAATGACAAAATCAATAGAAATCATATGACTGATTATCTCAATAGATGCAGAAAAAGATTTTTTTTTGTCAAAATACAGCACCCATTCTTTTTAAGAACACTAGAGAAAATAAGAATAAATGGAGATTTCCTTAATTATGTCTCAAAAATCATCATCATGCATTACCTTTAATGAGGATAATCTAGAAACCTTTCTAATAAGATCAGAGGTGAAGCAAGGATGGTCATTATCACCACTATTATTCGATACTGTACTAGAAATGGTAGCTATAGCAATAAGAGAAAAAAGGGACCTGAAGGAATTAGAATATGCAAAAAGGAAACAAAATCATTATTCTGTGCTGATGCTATGATATGGTATACTTAGAGAATCCTAGAAAATCAACTTAAAAACTAGTTTAAATAATTAGCAACCCTTTACAAAAGTTGCAGGATATAAAATAAATCTACATAAATCATTGTATTTTTTATATATCATCAACAAAGCTGAGAAATAAGAAATAGAAGAATAAATTCCATTTAAAATAACTCTAAAAATATGAAGTATGTGGGAGTTTACCTGCCAAGACAAATTCAGCAACTATGTGAACACCATTACAAAATGTTTTTCACACAAATAAAGGCAGATCTAAACAACTAGAAAAATATCAATGTTTTTAAATGTTTTATAAATGTTTTTAAATGAATATTAAATGAATGGATAGGCAGTCATAAAAATGACAATTCTACCTAAATTTATTTACTCATGGAGTGCCATATTAATCAAAGTACCAAAAATTATTTTATATCACTACAAAAAAACCCCACCAAAATTCATTTGGAAAAACAAAAGGTCAAGAATATCAGGGCAATTAATAAAATAAATGGGAAGAAAGGTGGGCTAGCTGTACAAGATCTCAAACCATATTATCAAGTGGTATCAAAACTATATTGTTCTGGCTAAGAAATAGAGTGGTGGATTAATGCAATAAATTAGGTACACAAGGCAATGTAGGAAGTGACCATAGTAACCTAGTGTTTCGAAAACCCAAAGATCCTATCTTCTGGAACAAGAACTCATTATCTGACAAAAACTTCTGGGAAAACTGGAAAACAATATCACAGAAACTAGGTATAGCCCAACATATTACAGTATATGCCAAGATAAGGTCAAAATGGGTACATGGTTTAGGCATAAAGGGTGACACAAGCAAATGAGAAGAGCAAAGAATAATTCCTTGTCAGATCTGTGAAGGGAAGAATTTGTGATGAAACAAAGGATAGAAAGCATTATGAAATGTAAAATAGATAATTTTGATTAAATTTAAAAAAGTTTTGCAGAAACAAAACAAATGCAATCAAGATTAGAAAGAAAGCTGGGAAATATTGTTTACAGAAAGTATCTCTGATAAAACTTCATTTCTCCAATATACAGAAAACTGAGTCAAATTTATAAGAATACAAACCATTTCCCAATTGATAAATGGTCAAAGGATATGAGCAAGCACTTTTCAGATGAAGAAATCAAAGCTATCTATAGTCATATGAAGAAATGCTCTAAATCATCATTGATTAGAGAAATGCAAATCAAAACAACTATGAGGTACCACCACACACTTATCAGATTGGTTAGTATGACAGAGAAGGAAAACAATAAGTGTCAGAGAGGATGTGGTAAAATTGGGACACTAATGCACTGTTGGAGTTGTGACCAGATCCAACCTTGCTGGAGGAACTATTTAAATCTATGCCCAAAGACCAAACAAACCATACGTGCCCTGGAAATACCACTGCTAGGTCTTTGTCCCAAAGAAATCACAAAGCAGGGGAAAGGATCTATGTGCACAAAATTATTTATAGCAGCTCTTTTTGTGGTGGCAAAGAATTAGAAATTGAGGGAAAGCTCATCATTTGGGAGATGGCTAAAAAATACTGTGATATGAATATAATGTAATACTTGTGGTATAAAAAATTATGGGCAGGCAGATGTCAGGAAAATCTGGAAAGGCTTATATGAACTGATGCAAAGTGAAATGAGCAGAATCAGCAGAACATTGTACACAGTATCAGCAACATTGTGTGATGATCAATTATGAATGACTTAGCTATTCTCAGTAATGCAGTGATCCCACACAATTCCAAAGGACTCATGATGGAAAATGTTATGCACATCCAGAGAAATAACTGGTGGAGTCTGAATGCAGATTGAATCATACTATTTTTACTTAAATTTTTTTCATGATTCTTTTCTTTTGCACTGTTTCTTCTTTAACAACATAACTAATATGGAAATATATTTTATATGATTGCACATTTATAATCTATATCAAATTGCTTGCCATCTTAGGGAGGGGATGGTGAGGGAGCAAGGGAAAGAGAAAATTTGTAACTCAAATTTTTAAAAAAATAAATGTTACTAATTGTCTTTACATGTAATTGGAAGAAATAAAATGCTATTTTTTTTTAAAGAAAAAGGTATTTTGATCCTTACAACAACCCTTCAAAATAGGTGCTTTTATTATCCCAATATTACAATTGAGGCAATTGAAGAAGATAGAGGTTAAGTGACTTGCCCAGGGTCACCAGCTAATAAATGTCTGAGGTGAGGCTAGAACTCAACTCTTCCTAACTTTAGAACCAATGCTCTGTCCATCACACTGTTTAGTGAGTTTTAAGATTCAGCATCCCCAGTGACTGGGTGCTGCATCTGACTAAGGAAGGTTCTTGCATCTTGACCTGACTCAGGAATCTAGGTAAGAGTCATGGGAAATAGCTTTGACTCCCTCCTTCCGTTGCTGTCAGTGGCTCCTGCTGCTCCTCCCCTTTCCATTCCCCTCTCCTCCCCTCCATCATTCTTCTTTCCCCCTCCTCACTGGTCCTTCCTCCTCTCCTTTTCTTTAAGGTTCTTCCCCATCCTCTTTTCTCTTCTTTCCTCTGCAGTGGGTGGAATTCACTTTCCCACCTCTGGAATTAGTTGTGCATTTATTCAGTATTTATTTAGTGGTGTTCCCTCCTCATCCCACACCATTCCACTTAGAGTGCAGGGTTTGTCTTATTTTGTCCTTGTGTTCTCAGGGCCTGTGAAAGGGCCCAGCAGCAAAAAAAGATGCCTAAATTAAGTTCTTGACAAATTGAGGTGAAATGAAGTCACACATAGTGGTACTTTTTGTGGTAGCAAAGAATTGAAAATAAAGTAGATGGCCATCTATTGGGGAATGGATAAAAAATTATGGTGCAATGTAATATAAGGAATAGGGACTGGACCGGTGATTTCATTTACTTAGGGAACTCCCAATGAGGAGCTCCTTTTTACCAATGTAGGTGGACACCTTCTCTGAAATTTACTAGTCTGAGATGGTGGCCTAGAGCACCGAGAGATTAAGTGATTTGCCCAGGGTCACACAGTCAGTAGGTGTCAAAAGGGGATTTGGATCCAGGCCTTCCTGGACCTCTGAAGTAGAATCTATCAATTTCTTTTTGTTGTTTTTGTTGAAAATTAAAAAAAAATGTTTTAGAAATTGTAAGGGTTATGGGATTTAAAGATCTTCCATGCCCCGTTGGACTT
>NW_027187400.1:32806347-32815151 GCF_028583685.1 Petaurus breviceps papuanus | reverse complement strand
ATTTGTAATCTCTATAGGCATTGTGAATATGGCATTGCTGATACAGAAATGTGTTTTGTTTTTACCATGCAAAAATTTCTTGACTACCCACTTATAATCATTAAATATCATATTTTTGGCCAAAGTCTGAATTAATCAAACAGACTGCTTTGCTTTGCTTTAAAAATGCCTTTTCCTGTGAGACCAGAGACCAGATAAGCCTGGAAGTGGGATTTCCCCAAACTTGGGACATACTCCATACAGAAGGAAAACAGAGACATACTGAGATCATAAATTCCAAATGCACACTGCTTTTGTCTTTGATCTCTAAGTGAGCTCACAGAATACCTCTTCCTATGGCAAGAAAGCCAGATGAGGCTTACTTTATGACCCTTAAGAATGGGACCCTTAACTCAAGGCATTAACTTGAGTAATGGGACTTTTTCTTATCTTAACATTTTTTTTCGACATATACTATGTCATGGAAAGTTAATGGTAAAGAAAACACAGATATCCTGAGTCATTATTTCAGTGGACACTTTGTCATCTCTTATTTTATTGTATTTACCATCTATTCAATTAAGAAAATTCTTTTCTCATATAATTAAACATTTATGGAGATCATAAATTTGTGTGATATAGCCACCCTGAATAGGGATGGTTCTAAAGTGTATTTAAGCTTTCTGAATCTGTTGTTTAGGCAGTTAGAACTTAGCTTCTAGCTCCTTGTATGTGTAAGTTCTCTAGTTTTAAGGAAATAAAATTAAATAACTGTATATCACTATTTGTCTTCTTTAACCAAACTTTTAAAGGTTAACACCACCTAATTCCTAATTGCTTTTCAGAATCGTCACACCTATTCTCAGCTGCACCAGTTGGTGCATTGATGTTCCTACTTTCCTGCAGTACTGCAAATGATGATAATTTTGAGTTTTAGGGGTAATTTTTGCCAATCTTATGAATGTGAGGTGCACACTCAGCAGTGCTTTAATTTTTATTTTTTAATTATTAGTCATTTGGAGCATTTTTTCACATCTTCTTGATAGCCTGATTTTCTTCCCTTGAGAGCTGCTGGCTCATCTCCGTAGACTATTTTCCCATTCTTCATACTGATATATATGAAGATTCAGCGATATATGAGAAGATTTGTAAGAACTGATGCAGAGTGAAAGTAAACAGAAACAGGAAAGTCATAAATACAATGAGTAAAATCATGTAAATGGAAAGAACAAAAGCCTGAACCTGAAGATTGTGTAAAGCTAATGACCAAGCCTGTCCAAAGAACAGAGGAGAAAACATGTCTTCCTCCCTTCTTTGCAGAAGTGGCAGACAATGAGTATGGAACATTTTATAGAATGTAGGACTTTAATGATGCATTGGCTGTTTTTTCTGGAAGTCTTTTTATTCTCTTTTTATTGTTATCATTGTGGATGACTTGGTAGGAGGGACAGTTATATTTAGAAATGAAAATGATGTAGAAGCAAAAGAAATTTTAAAAAATTACCAAGAAAAAAAAAAACAACCACTTGCTCCCTGAATAAATTCATCTGCTTAGGAGAGAGAGAAGACAGAAAGCCTGTGGAAGTCAGCATGGAAAGAAAGAAATCTTTGGGCTTTCAGCCATTTTGCATTTAGTACAAGTGTCCTGGTTATCTTCTTCTAGAGTCCTTAAGAAATATCCTCTTTGGATGCAGGAGGGTAGATTAGATAAACCTGGACACCCTTGAAAAAGGGCTGAGAATTTGGAGGGAAATAAGGAGGGGGGGAGGTCAGGGATCTCACACAGAATTCAGTCCCCTATTAGAATATCACACATGGAGACCAGAATTGAGGCAAAAATGAAGTTCATTCTACCCATTATTTCTACTCCAAGCCCTGAAGGCTTCTCCTGGGCAATTTTTGGAGAGTAAGCCTCAATAATCCACTTAATGTCTTTCCAAAATGTTATCCTGCCCAGAGGCAGAAGACAGAGGAGATGACCTCAAATGATTCTTGCTATCTTTAGAGTTTGTTTCTGGATGGACAACCTGTCTCTAGCCTTCAGTTGGGTGTCCAGGAAGACAGTCCCCAGGTTATACCACTCTTACCAGAGATATCAGAGTATTTTCTGTGTCATTGTGTGTGTGTGTGTGTGTGTGTGTGTGTGCGTGCATGTGTGTGTGTGTGTATGGGGCAGGGGAGAGTAAAATTTAATGAAAAAAAAAACTATTTCTCGGATTTTATAACACACAGCCATCCCTTAAGAAAGAATCAAAATTGAATCCTTGCTCAAGTAAGAATCCTTTGGTGGTAAAAAAAAAAAAAAATGGGATGCCATCTGAAGCAATTATATAACTAAAAAGATTTGTTTGTAAATGGAGCATTTCTCATTTTCCCCTTCTGTAATCAAAATGGGGGACAAAATTAAAATAGGAAGTTAATATGGAAAATATTAGAGGAGGGGAATAGAGGGAAAATGGGGCTGTTTTGAAAGGTTAGAGTTATAGAATGAGATCTGCCATATTAGCCCTAGGTTCCTTTATGATTTTTCAGTCTTTTATTCATCAAAACATTTTTATTTTATTGTTTCTTAAATTGGACCATATTTATTTTGATCACATTTGTAAATCTCAAGGAAGGAAGATTGCTCCAAGTTTATCATCAATTTGGGGAGACCCCTCTAAGAGATGAATGAAGGAAGGCTTTTTTTTTTGCTTCTCAGGAATATGGGGGCTGATTTGCTGTGCTCAGTGGAGCCTGAAGGAGGCATTGGGGTTGGGAGTGCAGACGTTAGAATATTATATGTTGGGATGAACTGGACTGGTAAAATTTTAAAATGGACCACATCTTCCCATTATGAATAATGTCTCCCTTAATAAGAAGAGTGGTTTGTTCTGTCAAAATTGGTATCATCACAGAAAGATGAACTGGAGAGTAGCCAGAGAGGACAATCATGTTGGTGAAGCACCTTGAGTTCAGGCCATGAGAGGAATGGTTGAAGGAAATTGCAATGCTTTGTCTGGAAAAGAGAAAATTGGCTAGGGGTGGGGCATGACAGATGTCTCTAAGTATTTGAGGGAATGTCATTTAGAAGAGAGAGTAGACTTGTTCTCTTTGATTCAAGAGGAGAAATAGATGGAAGTTGAAAAGAAATTAATTGAGGCTTGATGTCAGGAACAAATTCCCAGTAATTTGAACTGTCAAAAAGTAGAAGGCGTTGCCTTAGGGGATATTGGACCCCCTCTCACTGGAGATTTTCAAGTAGAGGTAGAATGACCAGTCGTTGGGGATGGTGTAGTGAGAATTTTTGTTCTAGAATGTGTTGGATTGGGAAACTTGTGAAATCTGTTTAAATTCTGAAATTCTATGGGAGTATGGGAGAGAGAGAAAGAGAGAGAGAGAGAGAGAGAGAGAGAGAGAGAGAGAGAGAGAGAGAGAGAGAGAGAGAGAGAGAGAGAGAGAGAGTTTGAAGTGGCATCCTAATAAGGAGATCTTTAAACATTATAAATACTGAACAAGTAATATATGGTCTTTAAGAAATTTTTACCTTGAAAGAGAAAATTAGGATGACGTTATTAAAATGCCCTGTGCCTCTGAGGTTACAGTAAAATCAGAGTTTGGGAATTGAGAAACCAGGGGATCCCAAACAAAGTTTTTAGGAGTTTTCTGGAAGAGTTCATTCTAAAGCAAAGGTTCTCTTCTATTTTTATTTTTGGAGGGGGAAGGGAGGCAATCAGGATTAAGTGACTTGCCCAGGGTCATACTGCTAGTAAGTATCTGAGGTCATATTTGAATTCAGGCCCTCCTGACTCCAGGGTCAGTTCTCTATCCACTGTGCCACCTAGTTGCCCCTAAAAGAAAGGTTCTTAATCTATTTATGTTATGGGCTCGTTTGGCCTTCTGGGGAAACCAACAGATCCTCTCTCAGAATGATGTTTTAATGCAAAAAGTAAAACAACAGGATTGTAATAGAAGCCAATTATGTTGAAATAG
This sequence comes from Petaurus breviceps papuanus, assembly GCF_028583685.1. Taxonomy (NCBI): domain Eukaryota; kingdom Metazoa; phylum Chordata; class Mammalia; order Diprotodontia; family Petauridae; genus Petaurus; species Petaurus breviceps. The sequence goes on along the minus strand of NW_027187400.1, from coordinate 32,811,200 downwards.
CTATTGAATGTTAAAAAAAAATAAGCTCATGTACCCCAGGTTTTAAGGATATCTGTTTTAGAGGGATAGTAACTAGATATAGTATAACTACCAGAAAGTAAGAAGAAAGCCAACTAGACTTTCTAGCAATAAATTAGGGGAAGGTATCTCACAAAGAAAGAAGGCTCAGTGCCAAAGGAATATAATTAAAAAATAGAATTGAATCTCCAGGCACTAGGCAATTGGGAATGAATTTTTTCCTCTGAATCTGGAACCTCTGCAAAGAATCCCCTTCTGGGGGCAGCTTCTGACACTTGACACACTTACTTGATGTGTGACCTTGGACAAGTCACTTAACTCCAATTGCTTGCCTTCTCCCCTCCAAAAAAAATCTTTTGGAAAGGTAAATCCCTTCTAGATAGGCTGCCATAAAGACACAAGACTTCTCAAAAATTAAACAACCAGAAAGACATTTTCTTTAGGGTGTGTTCTCCTCTAGTCTAATGGTTGGGTATGTTAAGAGCTTCTGATTTTTAAAAGAGTCGTAACAGAGAATACATTTACTTAAAACTAAAATTATGCAACTGGATCCATTCATCCTCCTATGAGGAAGGGAGAGCACTTCATTTAAAGACTAATTGCAGCCAGAAGCTGAAAATAGAGAGAAGTTTCACAGCCACTTGTGCATTGACCAACAATAACTATTGGACCAATGGATAAATATCAGGTAGCAGTCATGTGAAATTTTGGTGGGAGAAGCAATGCCGGAGACTAAGTGTTTGTCAGAGACTACACATCCTGTAAGAAAGTACATTATCTAGAAGGTACTTCATCTGACAAGAAACCTACTGGGGGAAAGTTAGACAAGACCAGTGTGATGATAACATCATGACAGATGAAAATTACCCCTTCTGTGCCTATACTTAGGTTATACATGTTACCCATTAATGAACTCCTCTAAATATGTGCTCTTGCCTCATGTGTTCACATCATACATGTACTTCCATGTGCAAATCCTTGCCGGAGCTCCATATAAAACTTGACCACATGCATTTCTTACAAATAATCTTTTCCCCAAGTAATGGAATACATATTTGTGGGAGAAGTTAACGTAAGTATGGACATGGTAGAAGATTATGACTCTTCCCTAACATCCACTGTAATACCTAGCTGTGGGGTCAGGAACAGCTAAAGACTTTGAATATCTTTGCTGTAAACTTGTGTCCTCTGAATCCCTAGTAAAGGTGAATATATCAGTGGGGGCTCATGAGCTATTACTTTGGAAAATGTAGAATGACAGAGTCTCTCGCAGTTGGGTTAGGGTTATTTTATAAATCCATCAATAAAGTAGGCATTTCCATAGGTGCCATATTTTAGGAGTTTATGTGAGATCCATATCTTGAACACCTTATTATGGCAGGGATCTATTGGGGGAAAATTAAGTTTTAAAATTTTTAAAATTAAGACAATAAGGCTTTCTGTGCTGTTTCCTTTTCAAGTAAGAATTTAAAGATAACTTTGGCATATATTTGTGTGCATACTGTTCTTTGTAGTATAAGTGTGTATATTGAGAGTAAAGTTAGGTAACTTGGTTGCTGAATCTCAGAGAAATGGTATAAAATGTTACCCTTAGATCTACACAGAGGACTTTTAGTTAAGGATTGACTTATGACCTAGGATATAAGTATCTTGACAATGTTATGTGAGATGCTATGGATAATCTGGGGAACTAGGAAATCTTTACTAAATGATACTAGCAGACAAATGAATTTTTTTGGTAAAATACTTGAGCAAATTTCTGATTTAAAAATCTCTGGGTTAAAACAACAATGACAATCTTTAGAGAGTACTTGAAAATTGATTAGTAGACCTCTCACTGAGGATATGAAGACACTATATAGAGGCAAAGTAGTTAATTATAGAAACAGTATCTAGAGACTGATGGTTTAGATCAGGGATGGGGACCTTGTGGCCTCAAGACCACATATGGCCTTCTAGGTCCTCGGGTGTTGTAATGGTCCCTGCCCCTAGGCTAAAGTGCACCTGGAGCCTGGGGTGGGAGGCTTGTTTTTCAGTAGATACTTCTTGATTGGCCAGTGAGTCAATAAGGTTGTTACATTCCCTGAGCCAGGAGAAGGCTATATAAGCCCTGATGTGCAGCTTTGTTTTGGGGGCTCACTTTGAGAAGTGTTATGTGATTTGATGTGGATTCTGAGAAGCTGTTGTCCAGAGCACTCCCGGCTTTGAAAAACCCAGATGTTGAAACCCAGATGTTGATTGGGTATGGATGTAATGGTTGGACAGTTTGAAAGCTGTCCACTTGATCTCTTTCTGTCTTGATAATTCTGCCTGTATACTTTGAAGTTCGGGTGCTGACCTTTTTCCCCTGAATGAGGTAAACGATATATGTTTGACTGATTAAAGTAAGCTTGTTAACCCATTTTGAGTTGCTTTCCTTTATCAAAGCAGATCCAAGAACCTGTATGGGCAGCAAACCCTGAGGATGCTTGGGGTGCTTGCTGCTACAGGTGTGACCTTTTGACTGAGTCTAAGTTTGACAGAACAAATACTTTTATTAAGGGGATTTGTTCTGTTAAGTTTGGATTCAGTCCAAAGACCACACTTGAGGACCTAGAGGGCCATATGTGGCCTTGAGCCTTCAGGTTCCCCAGCTCTGGTCTAGATTCAAGAAGTAGGAACACATATTTATTAAAGGCTGACTAGGTACCAGGCACTGTTTCAAGTGCTTTAACAAATATTATCTAATTTGATCCTCATAATAACTATGTGAGTTAGGTGCTATTATGATTTCCATTTACAGTTAAAGAAACTGAGGCAAAAAGACATTAAGTGATTTGCCCTGGGATCACAAAGCTAGTACATTTCTGAAGTCAAATGTCAGGTCTTCCTGACTCTTGGACCAGGGTTCTATCCACTGTAATACCTAGCTGTGTGATCAGGACTAGCTGAAGACATTTATAGATCTCGAAAATTCCCAGTTCATGTTCTTTACTACCCTAAGTTAAAAAAAAAAGCAATAACAACTTCTCACAGGAAGATATACTTCCCTCAAGGGAGGAACACTTTGAGTCACAGATTGGATGTGTTACTGATACATGTGACAAGGAACCGAGTTAAAAAAACAAACAAAAAAATAGAGGTCAATATAAAGCCTTAAGGGAGTGGCATTTGAGCTCCTAAGCAGCCTGAAGTCACAGAACCCTGAAGTCAAGGTGGGAGAATGCTCACAAAAGCAATTTGGCAACTTGGAGAACACAGAAGAGGCTTCTGGGTGATTTCTCAGCATCAAAAGCAAGAGTGAGAGAAGCCCTTGGAAATTTCGCCATGTCAAAAGATAACTTCAAAAACCACCAATGAAAAGGGGACATGAAGGAAGAATGAATCAGCTCAAGTTTTCCCAGACTGGTCACAGCTTTCTGGACATGGAACACATAGTATGGTGCCTGGCTACTAGATTCAGTCAGAGGGATAATAATAAATGGTTAATTTTGAAAAAGTTTTGAGGGAAGATATGAGAAGTCTTAGGAAAGGGTCAAAATTGGTGAAAACAGTCCAGCTGGTTCCAAAACATTTTTTTCACCTGTGACTACCCTACACATGTTCTTTCTACATGTTTTCCTCATGCATGTTCACTATTTCCCCTGATGGCTTGTGAATTTTGGGGAAGCTGTGCCCAGGATTGTATGGGAAATATTTTATTGCTACTTTCCATATAATGCTAATGTTCATTAACTATATTTGTTCTGGACTAGTTGTGTGCTCTGGCTAATACAGGTAAGCATACCAATGGGGGCTTATGAGCTATAAATTTGAGTAGATGAATGCACACAAAGCAACTTGAACCTGGAGCAACTTTGTCATATATGAGGCAGATAATATATCTAATTATGATAGATAGGGTTAGTGTTATGGGAATGGGAATTTAAGATCTTCCCTGCCCCTAGACCCTTTAATAGGATTAAGTGCACCTGGAGCCTGTGGCAGGAGGCTTGTTTCTCAGGAGATACTTTGTGATTGGGCAGTGGGTCAAGAGGGTTGTGACATTCTCTGAGCCAGGAGGCTATATAAACCCTGATGTGAGGCTTTGTGTTGGGGCTCATTTTGAGAAGTGTTGTATGATTTGATCAGACGAGACTCTGGGCAGCTATTGAGTCCCCCCCCGCCCCCCTTTGAAAATCCAGATGTTGATGCTTCCCTCTCTGGTAACTGACTAGGTATGGATGTAATGGTCAGACAGTTGGAGGCCTGTCTGCTTGATCTATTTCTCTGTCTTCTTGTAACTTCTGCTGTCTGTATACTCTGAAGTTAGGGGTGCTGACTTTTCCCCCTGAACTAGGTCAATGATATGTTTGATTGATTAAAGCAAGATTGTTAACCCATTTTGAGTTGCTTTCCTTTAGAAAGGCAGATCTAGGAACCTGTGTTGGCAGCCCCCTTGGGTATGGTGGGGTGCTTGCTGCTACAGTTAGATACATATAAAGATAGATAGAGCTATAATCTTATAAATTGATATGATATAGTGATTGAATTCATGCCTTCCTTGAAGTAATAAAACATCTTTACCATTCACAAGAGAAAAAATGTCCCAAGAAATGAAAATTCCCAAGGCTATACCTAATTTGTGATTTCATGGTGTAGATCAAACTAATTTTTACTCCTTTTCAGTCTCAAACTTATAATGGACTTTCTTTTCCTTTCTGTCCCTTATTGTTGTACATATTTTCTCCAAAATATTGACTCTCAACACTTTCATATTCCTATTAGATGCTCTGTTACATACTGATTCTGGTGGGGTGGAGGTGGGGTGTGTGTGTGTGTGTGTGTGTGTGTGTGTGTGTGTGTGTGTGTGTGTG
>NW_027187400.1:32752752-32806337 GCF_028583685.1 Petaurus breviceps papuanus | reverse complement strand
GTGTGTGTGTGTGTGTGTGTGTGTGTGTGTGTGTGTGTGTGTGTGTGCATGTGTGTGTATAGATATCCCTCCAGAGACTGATTTTTTAATTCAGGTCTCTAGACCACCTAGTGTCAGGACCTCTGGTCCATTTAGTAATTTGAAAGGTTATACTTAAAAGTGCTAAAAAAAATAGTAGGTTTGGGGCATTGCTTCATAGACGTTTTCCAGGAGCATCTTGTCACCTTTCATTTTCTCTCCTTCTTCCTTCTCCCTCTTATTTATCCCTACACTCATTCCTCCATTTCTAGGAAGTTAAACTTAGCAGCATTTTAAATGTGGTAGAACTTAGAACCCTTGAGGTGGGCTGCTTGAGGGCAGGAGACATTAGAAATGATCAGATGGGTTAAAACAAAAGAAAATATTATTGAAAGTATTTATTGACCTTCTTGTAACCCTTTAAAAGAAAAAAGAAAGAAAAAATGCCAAATTAACGAGAAATACTTGCAAGTTCGCAATTAAGGAGAGAAGCAAGTATTTTAAATGAGAAGGTGGATGTAAAAGTATGAAATGAGCTTATTTTTTTTGTTCAGTCACTTTTCGATCATGTCTAACTCTTTGTGACCCCATTTCTTGGTAAAGATACTGGTGTGCTTTGCCATTTCCTTCTGAAACTCATTTTATAGATGAGGAAATTGATGCAAACTGGGTAAAGTGTCTTTCCCAGAGTCATACAGCTAGTGAATATCTGAGGCTGAATTTGAATTCAGGCCCAGCATTCTATCCACTATAACACCTACTTTCCTGGGGCCTAAGTTTTACTGGAATTTTATTTTTAAACAGGTCACTTTGTTGTGATTTTATACCAAACAGTCATTTTAATCAAAGTAGCTTCTGGGCCTGTAAGTCAGAGGACATCCAGTGAGGGCCATTTCCTAGGTGGAACCTTCTTCCTGGAGCTGAGATACATCTAGGTACCTCTCTGGAGGAATTCTATGAAAGGATGGCTTCCTCCTGCTTAAGGCCGAGGAGGGCCTGTACTGATTTGTATTGGGTCATGCTCTGCTTTAAGGGAATGTGAACTGTTGGAATTACCTGGATTTTTAAATGCTGAAAAATAATGAAAATTAACAATTTCTTCCCATTTCACATCATGGCTTATTTGAAAAAGCATTGTTTTTATTTTCTATTGATTGGCAGCAACAGAAATGCAAAAGACCATGGTGTAATTATGACAAAATATAAGGAGGTGAAAAAACAACTTCTCCCCACTAGACATTATCTGAGGGATTCTTCCCCGGAAAAGATGATTTTAGGGTGATATCATAAGGCACCTTCCTCCCACGATAGGATTAAAAATTTCACAGTTTTTTTCTAGTTCTATTGTTGCATTTCAGGTATCTGGAGCTGATGAAAGTTTTTTTTTTTCCTGACCAACCTGTCCTTGTAACATGATATTTCTGAATTTGGGAATGTGAAGAGAAGAGAGAAATGAAGGAACCAAAATGAATAGTCCCCAACAATAATGTTCCTTTTTTTGCTCCAAAAGTTTTTTAAAATTGTCAATATAAATTTTTGACAAGACACAGCATACATAATTATTAAAAACACTAGAAAGCAGAGAATAAAAAGGTCTTTTATTAATGTGATACTAATATTTCTCTAAGTCCAAGAGTCAGTCTTTTATGTTACTGTGGTAAACTAAAGTCCTTTCCAATAAGATCAGGGCTAAAACAGATGTCTATTACTATTCAATATGATGTTACAAATTCTAGTTATATCAATGATAAGAGAAAAATGAAGGTATCAGAATAGGCAAAGAGGAAATAAAGTTATCATTTTTACACATGATATGATGATTTAGAGAACCTAGTGAATCAACTAAAAAAAAACAACCCAAATTTAAATAATTAAAAATTTCAGCCAAGTTGCTAGACATAAAATAAACCTACATAAATCATTAGAATTTCTTTATATCAACAACAAAATCCAGCAGGAAAACATAGAAATAAAAATTCTATTTAAAATAACCACAGATAGTACCAAATACTTGGGAGTCTTCTTGCCTAGAAAGTAAATATAAATACAATCATAAAACACTCTTTAGACAAATAAAAATATATCTAAATATTTGGAGAAATATTGATAGTTCATCAGTAATCTAAACCAATATAATAACTAGGTATCTAGTTATCTAGATAGGAACGGCTCACATTGCATTGCACGACAAGCTCCAATTTGGTATATTATTTATATGAAAAGGGTGCCATCATAAACAAATTAGTGGAGCATGGAAGAAATCATCTGTTAGATCTATGGACAAGGAAAGATTTTGTGACCCACCAAGATATAGAGAAGTTCATAGGAGACAAAATGAATAATTTTGAGCACATAAAATTAAAACAGTTTTGCAAAAACAAAACCAATGCAGCTAAAATTAAAAGAGAAAAAGAAAATTAGGAAAATTATTGCTTCAAGTTTCTCTGATAATCATCTAATTTATAACATATGTAGAAAAATGATTGAAATTTTTAAATAAAGGTCATTTCCAGTTGATAAAGTTGTCAAAGGATATAAATAGCTATTTCTGAGAGGAAGAAATCCAAGTTATCACTAGCCATATAAAAAAAATGTTCAGAATCACTAAAATTTAGAGAAATCTAATTTAAAGTGACTCTAAGGAACTGCATGATACCCATCATATTGACAAAGTTGATGAAAAAGGAAAATGACAAATGGTGGAGGGCCTGTGGAAAAACAAATACATTAATGTACTATTACTAGAACTGTGAGCTGGTCCAGACATTTTGAAAAGTAATTTGTATATATGCCCCTAAAACTATAAAAATATGCATAGTCTTTGATGCAGAGATAGTACTACTAGGTCTACACTCCAGGTCTAAATCAAAGAAAGAGGAAAACACCCATATGTTCAAACATATTTAACAGTATTTTATTTAAGACAGTGACAAATAATTAGAAACTAAGAGGCTCCCCATCACTGAGGAGTAGATGAGCAAATTATAGCATATTGTTGTGATGGAATGCTATTGTGCTATAAGAAAATATGTAGAGGGTTTCAGAGAAACTTAGGAAAACTTGTATGAAATGATGCAAAGTGAAGGGAGCAGAACCATTAGAACAATTTAGTTAATAACAAAGTTATAAAGACAATTTTGAGACTTAGAAATTGTAATTAACACAAAGAACAACCACAATTCCAGAGAAGTCATGATGAAGCATAGTAGTCACCTCCACATGGAGAGGGGATGGGCTTAAAGTGCAAACAGAGGCATCTTTTTGACATAATGCAGGAACTTTTTTGTGTGTGACTATATGTGTTTGTAATGAATTTTGCCTTTTTTTTTTTTTTACAGAGTAGTGTAGTGGCAAGCACCCCAGTGTCCCCAGGGTGTCCGCCAACACAGGTTCTTAGATCTGCTTTGATAAAGGAAAGCAACTCAAAATGGGTTAACAAGCTTATTTTAATCAGTCAAATATGTATCATTTACCTAGTTCAGGGGAAAAAGGTCAGCACCCTGAACTTCAGAGTATACAGACAGAATTATCAAGACAGAAACAAATCAAGTAGACAGATTTCCAAACTGTCCAACCATTACATTCATACCAAATCAACATCTGGGTTTTTCAAAGGCAGGGGGGTCTCAACAATGGCTTCCCATAGTTTCATCTGATCAAATCACAGAACACTTCTCAAAGTGAGCCCCCAAAACAAAACTGCACATCAGGGCTTATATAGCCTTCTCCTGGCTCAGAGAATGTAACAACCTTATTGACTCACTGGCCAATCAAGAAGTATCTACTGAAAAACAAGCCTCCCACTCCAGGTGCACTTTAGCCTAGGGGCAGGGAAGATCTTAAAAATTTACATTCCCATTACAAGGAACACAAGGCTTATCTTTTTGAAAGGTGAATTCAGTTGAGATAAGATAATTAGGTAACATGAATTTATGGTGGACCAAATCAGTAGAATTTTAAGATTTCTTCCAGTTGTGTTTAATAGTATATGACTACCAGGATGGCTAGGTGACACAGTGAGTAGAGTGCTGGCCCTGGAGTCAGGAGCACCTGAGTTCGGATCTGGCCTTAGATACACAAACAAAAAACCTAGCCATGTGACCCAATTCCCCCCCCCCCAAAAAAAGCAAAAAAAAAAATAGTATATGACTAGAAAAAATGAGGTGAATGGTAGAAGTAATCCAAGTGTAGGGTTTGGGGCAGCTAGGTGGCTCAGTGAATAGAGCACCGGCCCTGGAGTTAGGAGGATCTAGGTTCAAATGTGGCCTCAGACACTTAACACAAAACTAGCCATGTGACCTTGGGCAAGTCAACCCCAATTGCCCTGCTTTCCTCCCTCCAAAAAAACAAAACAACAAAAACCAAGTGTAGGTTTGTCAAGGAACACAATTAGGCAAGGGGGCAAGGGATTCCACGGTAGAGGGAGGTGAGGGAAGAAGGAAATTAGAAGATGAAAATAAAATAATATTGAATTTTTAAAAATAATCAACATAGAAAGTAAAATGCTCATTTATTCCCAATAGGAATATAATTCTTTCTCCACCCAAAAGGAAAAAAAAAGGCCCAGGAATTCAAATTTTCAAGTAACAGAAATATTTATTTACTTATAATTTCATGGGCTGGGAAACTTTGATCTTGCTCCTTTTTCAGATTGGTTCTTCATCCGTGTCATGCCTACAAAGTATGGACATCTCTAAAGGCTCTGTCATTGGTTTTCTTCTATTTTTCCTCTACATTCTATCACTTGGAGATCTTACCAAGATACCATGAGTTCAACTATCATATCTATGCAGACAATTCCCAAATTTATATATGCACCCCGCCCTAACTTCTCTCTTGAGATAACCTCATATCCCCATCTGTCTCTTTGACATCTGGAACAAGATGTGCCTTAGACATCTCAAACTCAGAATGCCTGAAGCAGAACTCCTCTGTTCTCCCAAATTGACCCCTCTTCCTAATTTCCCTCTTACTCTCAAGAGTGCCAACATCTTTCCAGTCACTCAAGTCTGAAATTTTGCTTTCAACTTTGTCTCCTTATTCTTGTTCACCCCACGTATTTAATCACTTGTCAAACCTTGTAATTTCTTTTTTCACAGCATCTTGTGATTTCCCCCCCCTTCTCTATACTCATACAGCCATCATCTTAGCTCATTCCCTATTCACTTCTTTCCTTAACTATTGTGATGGCCTTCAGTTTGGTGTTTCTAACCCAAGTCTCAGGTCCTAACTCCAATCCATCCTTTACATAGCTGCCAAAGTAATTTTTCCTAAAGCATGGGTCTCTAGCCATGCCGCTCTCTCCCTCCGCATATGGCTCCCACAGAAATTACTACATAAACTTCAATGGTTCCCTATAATCAGTCATTAAGTCAAGAAACTAATATTTAATAACCACTGACTATGTACTAGGTACTGTGCTAGATTCTTGAAATACAAGCAGAAAAAAAAAATGAAACAATTAGCTTGCATTGAATGCAAGAGAGAATAAGTCCATACATAAATACACATAGTAGACACATAAAGTGAATACATTTTTACAATATTTACAAAATGTTTACAAAATATTTATGATATTTACAAAGTAGCTAAATGTTACATTGTTTGGGATGGAAGATGCTAGCAACTGAGAGATCAGGCAAGATTTCACCGAAATAATATTTGGCCTCATTTTGAAAGAAGAAAAAAGGGGCTCTATGAAACAGGGGTAAGGAGGGAATGGATTCTAGGCATGTGGAATAGCCAGGCCAAAAGTGTGGAGATGGGGAATAGAGTGTCCTACATGAGGAGCAGGAATGGCCATTTTGGTTGGATTTCAAAGTACAGAAGAAAATAATGTCTAATGACACTGGAAAGGTGGTGGTTGATATTTAATTCCAGAAGCAGTAAGGAACCATTGAAGTTGACTAAATAGAGGATTTATTTGGTCCAACCTGAGGTTAAGGAAAATTATCTTGATTGCAGTGTGTAGGATGGCCTTGAAGCAGGGAGACCAATTATGATGTTATTGCAGTGATCTAGGCCGAGGAGCAATTGTGTGAACAGGGAAGAATTGTATATAAACTCATTTGTTTGGAATTTAAAGTACTTTATAGCTTGACCCATTTCTAACTTTATAGTCTTCTTACATGTATCTTAACAAATGCATATTGATCAATTGATTTATTGAGTCCCTCCCTTCCAAGACCACCCTTCCAGTCTGAAAGATCTGTAGTCAGAGATGACTTCCCCAAGTAAAGTGCATGGAGAAGGAAATGATTTATTGTCTCTCTCAGAGAAACATTTCTTTTCCATTCACTGAAATTAAATTCCCCTATAGGAAAAGAAATCTTGTCTGAATTGAAAGAATTAATTCTAACAGAAATGTAATTCTTTTTCCATCAAAGTAAAATTTTCAAGCTTCTGTGATTAAGGAGGACTGGACTTTAAGTCAGGAAAGACTTGGGTTTGAATCCTGTCTCCAAAAATTTAATAATTGTATGAACATGGGCAAGCCATTTAATTTGAGATTGTAGGATCAGAGATTCAGGGCTGGAAGGGGGACTAGAGGCCATCTAATCCAACCCCCTCATTTTACTGATGGGGTGGGTGGAAGAACTCTCGCCAGGAGTCCCTTGCTCCCACTCTAGGCCTTGGGAGAAACACAAAAACTCTGTGGGTGGGAACCTCGAATGGAAGGAGACATTAGATAGAGCTTCTCCGGTTAAAAAAAAAAAAAAGATCAAAGCTAGAATTAAAAAGAAAGCATTTTTGTAATTCTTTCAAGGAAAAAGATAAGGAAAGTACTAAGTTAAGATGGGAAACATTCCCACATTCTGTAGGCAGGAATAAAAGGGGCCACTTGAAATGTTTTAAGTGAGAGAATGGATGTTAGCCCACTAGTGCTTTATTTATTTAAAAAAAAAAAACTAGCTCTGTTATTGCTCTATTCTCTGCATACTGACTTCAATTGTCCCAATCTTCTGTCTTGTGTAGGTCGGTGATCAGTCAGGCACAATTTCATGGAAGAAACCATCCTCGGTTTACCCTAGAGTTGATGAAGAGTTTTTTTTTCTCTTGCAGGAACTCGGTGTAGGGAGAATGTTTTCTTGTCTTATTCAGGCTGTGTCCATAACCCCCCTTTTCTATGCTTTGTAACTCTTGGAAGGGAGATGGAGGATTGTTAGGGTAGGGTAGCAAAATTAACTGCTGGGATTAATGATTTTTTTTTTAGTTGTTAGGGTATTGTAAACATCCAATAAAAGTAACAATCCTATTCATTGGACAAAACTTTCTCGTAAACTCAAGTGGAATTTCTGCAGAGAAATCAACACATGGGATGCAAGTAGAATAGCAACCCAGCCCTCAGTGGAGGAATTCCTGAACAAAGATAGCCAAGAAAAAATAAGCGAGTGAGCCACATTGTGGAAGAAGAAAACCCTTCACTGGTATTGTGAGCAATGTGAACTGTATAAATCCTGACGAAGGGTGAGACCTACCCAGGGAGAATGTTGCTAGGTTTTCTAGCATTACTTTACCTGTTTTGAGAGGTACTAGTATGTCACTCTGCTCTAGAAAGACACTGTATAGGCTCTCAGAAAATAGGAAGCTCACCACAGGCATGATTTATTTGACTCCTTAGGAACCTTAAGCCTGTTCCTGCTTGAAATTTCCTCCATTTCAGGGAGACACCATAAGTCTGGAGCAGATCTATATTTCCTTGATAGTTCTTTAATAGATAAATAGCTAACTCCCCATTGTCCTCTTCGCTCTTTTTCTGATTGAGGTTAGAGGCATCAACTCTAGGGTGGAATCATAAATCTGGGGCCAATCTTTTTCTGGTAACAGCAAAACAAAATCATGTAATATCAAGGGCTTACCTTTTGTGTGGATGAGGATGATGCTTCTATCCTAGGACAATATTAGAAGTCTGAAAGACAATGTCAGTTCCTGGGGGATTTGGAGGCCCTTTGGAAAGGAAGGAGAATTGTCTTGAATATTTATGGGTTTGTGTGTGAGCCCTTTCCTTTTTTTTTTTTTTTTTTGGTCAGGCTAAATAAAACTTGTCTTATTTGATGCCATATTAGCTTGGGAGCTTGCATGGGAGATAAAGGCTCCTTTCCTTTTCTTAAGAGTGACATAGATATGAGTCAAATTTGGATACTCCATGAGGCAACTCTGAATGTGGTCTTGAATCAAGGAAAATGAGTTGAGGGACACTTTTAACTTTAAACATGATCCACGAAAATTCAAAACTGAATTTTTGTGATTCTGAGCCATGAGCTGTAGGATTCATTTGAGAAGCCACTGTCTTTGTGCAGTTAGATCTTAGACTAATAAAAGATAAAAGGTCAAAATTAACACCAAATTAAAAAAAAATAAAGAGGAAGAAAAGATAGCCCATTCAATTATAATAGTTTCTACTAAGCATATTCAAACAAGTCATTGACTCTGAAAAATAGGAAATGGATAAAAATAAAGACATCAGTTATAACTATTAGCACTTTCTAGAGAAATTTAGATTATGTTTAACATAATCCCTACAATGAAGTGGTTTAAAGAGTCCAGAAACGAATCTGGCCATCAAAGATTTGATCTTAGCAGACAGAGACATGATAACCATAGGCAACACTGGTTCATAATACGAGTTTTTTTTAAATTTGGAAACATATTCACACTGGTATTAGATAACACATTTCAAATTTCCTCTGGGGTTTATTTTGAGGATATATTTTATTTCAAGATGAGTAAAAGAAGGGAAGGTATCAAAGGGATGTAAAATAAATTATAATCAGCATGATTTCCTAAAGCAGGGTAGTTGACTTATGTATATGCTTATTTTATTATTGCTAGAAAATCTGTGTGGGAATGGCCTGCACAAGTATGCAGGGCCTCTACAATGCACTTCATTCATAGTGCCAGTGAAGGGTTTTAATTATGCACAGTGTGGTTTAGTTCTATTGGTCAAGAATGATCTGCATAAGCATCCGGGGGATGACTACAAAACATTTATGAAGGGGACAAGTGGGCTCTTGTCTACAATTTTCTTTCACATCTGTATAGTCAGGTAGCTGATGAAGAGATATCAAGAACAGGAGCTCCCACTCTACTCTCTCATAGGTTACCAAAAGGCCTTTGGTTCAGTAGACCAAAACATAATATTAAATGGTTATCCTCAAGGAAGTGTTCCCCTTGAATATGAAGATGGAGATAGGTTTGACTCTGCCAAGGTAAAGTGAATGTTTTCAAACAGTAGAGGATCTATTGAAGTATATTCATTTGGAGTTGTGGTTTTACTGATGTAGGGAAATCCCACTTGAGGAACTCTTTCTACCAATGCAAATCAGTGCAGTAGTAGATAGAACACCTGGCCTGAAATCAGAAAAAACTTATCTTCTTGAGTTCAAGTCTACCCGCAGATATTTACTAGCTGTGTGACCCTGGACAAATCACTTCACTCTGTTTGCCTCAGTTTCCTCATCTGTAAAATCTGCTGGAGAAGGAAATAGCAAACCACTCCAGTATTTTTGCCAAAAAAACCCCAAAAACCCAGATGAGGTCACAACGAATTAGAACAACTGGGGCCGCTATGTGGCACAGTGAATAGAGCACTGGCCCTGGAGTCAGGAGGACCTGAGTTCAAATCTGACCTCAGACACAACACAAAAACTAGCCATGTGATGTTGGGCAAGTCACTTAACTCCAATTGCCCTTTAAAAAGCAAATAAATAAATAAAGAATTGAAAAAACTGAATGACAACGAAGCAGAGTTAGGAGTTAAACCTAAACCATTGGCCTCAACATTCTTTTATGCTACCTTTCCTAAACCTGCATTTTAAACATTTTAGTTTATCCTATGAGGGCCTAAAATTTTCCAGGGTTCTCTTCATGGTGATCAAATCAGCTGCAAGGGACCTTGACAATCATCCTTCTCATTTTGTAGTTGAAGAAACTGAGACCCAGAGAGGTTAAATACTTCCCTAAGGTTACAAGGTATTAATCATTAGAAGTGCAACTTGAATCTAGTTTTTCTGAAACCAGAACTGGCATGCCACCTGGATTTTATTGTATTTATATCTCCTGAATCTGAACAAAGTGAGAAAAGAGAGATTTTTGAAAAAAAGTTTATATGTCTCAGATTGAATTTGGACTTTACCTTCATTATATTCATTTGAGAGAAAAAAATCTTAAATGTCATTGGGGCATACATATCTTATTTCAGTCTTATTCTTTAATTAAGGTCTTTCCAGGAAGATTATCTCTGATCTTGCTCCATGTCCCTGACAAAATGACTTTTAACTTAAATACAATTTGGTGTCACTTTCTCCCATTGTGGGATAGTAGAAGAACATTTTGAGACAGATGAAAGATGTCGGCAACACTAAACAGGCCAGAAGCTTTCTGGCATCTTGTCAGCTTAGAGTATGGTGAGCTCTTGAAATTTCTGCCAGCCTCACCTTTTCCCCCCTTTTCCTCTAATAAGTTCCCAGGCAGATTCATACCTTTAACTGGGTCAAGGGAGAGTCAACAAAAGTCTGTATTTATCCTAGAGTTACAGACTGAATTATTCATGGCAGGAGAGCATCTTCTGAAAGCAAATAACCAATGTCAACGTCAGAAGCTCTAGGAGCTTTTTTATTTTTTTATTCATATCCTTACCAAGTGCTGTTACTTTTGACACTGGCTATGTTTATCCTGGTTAAAGGAGACAATGAGTATCATGTCTTTTAGAATCATAGACAATAAAGAAAATCTTGTAATCAGAATGTGAAATAAGTGGCCTCATAGCAAAGATCACAAAGCAAAGAGGAATTACTCTAGGGGAGGAAGGGATCTCAGACTCCCTAGAAATCTCCCCCTTTTGGGGTGGAGCAAAGGCAAATTTTGTGAGCTCCCCCCACAACCACCTCAAAATACCTATAAAACATGGCTCTAAATGAATTTTAGTGCTCCAGAACCCACAAAGTGACAGAAACAAATCTTCCACTGAAGGCAGCCTGACAGGCCTACAGGAAGTGTCCATTGCAGGGTTCTGAGCCCATCCCCAAGTTTTAACCTCAGGATAGCCCCAATCAGCAATGGCTGGAGCAGACTTCAAAAGAGTGAATCACCAGCAGCTGTGGCAGTTTCCAGACTTATCAACCAATTAAAATACACCTCTCTGGACCTTTATGATCTCCAATGAGTTAAAATGAACCCCTGAGGGGCGGCCAGGTAGCACAGCGAGTAAGAGCACTGGCTTCAGTGTCTGAACGACCTGGAGATTGAATCCCAGGCTCAGACACTTAGCACCCACCCAGAAATAACTGGCCGTGTAACCTTGAGCAAGTTACTTAACCCTGATTGCTTAATAAAAAAAAAAAATAAAATGAACCCCTGATTACAACAATTAGGGCAAAAAAAGTTCAGGGAAAGAGGATACTAAAAACTAGGAAGAGAAACGAGAATGATGCAAGAAAATCATGAAAAGAGAGTCAACAACCTGACTGAAGAAAATAATACCTTAAAAAATAGACTAACTCAAATGGCAAAAGAGGCCCAAAAAACCAATGTGAAGAAGACTGCCTTGCTGAATTTGCCAGATGGAAAAAGGAATTTCAAAACTCATTGAAGAGAATAACTCCTTCAGAATTAGATTG
The DNA here is from genome assembly GCF_028583685.1 of Petaurus breviceps papuanus. Classification (NCBI taxonomy): domain Eukaryota; kingdom Metazoa; phylum Chordata; class Mammalia; order Diprotodontia; family Petauridae; genus Petaurus; species Petaurus breviceps. The sequence goes on along the minus strand of NW_027187400.1, from coordinate 32,794,701 downwards.
GCGTAAATGGAAGCTAATGACTTTATGAGAAATCAAGATACTATAAAACAGATCCAAACAAATTAAAAAAATAGAAAGCAATGTGAACTATCTCACTGGAAAAACCACTGATCTGGAAAATAGATCCAGGAGAGATCATTTAAAAATTTGACTATTGGACTACCTGAAAGCCATGATAAAAAAAAAAAAAAGAACCTAGAAATCATACTTCAAGAAATTCTCAAGGAAAATTGCCCTGATATTTTAGAGCCAGAGGGCAAAATAAAAATCGAAAGAATTCACCAAACACTTCTTGAAAAAGATCCCCAAAAGAAAACTCCTAGGAATATTATAGCCAAATTCCAGAGTACCCAGGTCAAGGAGAAAATAATACAAGCAGCCAAGAAGAAACAATTTGAATATTGTGGAAACACAATCAGGATAACACAAGATCTAGCAGCTTCTACATTAAGGCTTGGAATATGATATTCCAGAGTTCAAAAGAACTAGGATTAAAACCAAGAATCACCTACCCAGAAAAACTGAGTATCATGTTTCAGGGAAAAAATATGGTTATTCAATGAAATAGAGGACTTTCAATCATTTTTGGTGAAAAAAAAAACAGAATTGAATAGAAAATTTGGCATTGAGATACAAGAAGAAAGAGAAGCATGAGAAGGTAAACAGGGAAAATAAATCATAAGGAACTTATTAAAGTTGAACTATTTACATTCCTACATGGAAAAATGTCCATTGTAACTTAGGAAACTCTTCTCAGCACAAGGACAGTTGAAGGGAATATAAATGTATGCACACACACATACATATATATGTTTATATAGGAGGATATATGTTTGTATAAAGACATGTGAGTGTGTGTATTTGTGTACATGTATACATAGACAAAGGGCACAGGATCAGTTGAATAGGAAGGGATGATATCTAAAAAATAAAATTAAGAGGTGAGAGAGGAATATAATGAGAGGAGATAGGGAGAGACAGAATAGGGTAAGTTATCTCATATAAAAGAGGCAAGAGAAAACTGTTACAATGGAAGGGAAGAACAGGAAGGCAAAAGGGAAGGGGTCAGCCTTACTCTCATTGAATTTGTCTTGAGGAGGGAACAATATACACACTAAATTGGGTATCTTACCCTATAGGAAAGTAGGGGGGAAAGGGATAAGAGAGGGGATGATAGAAGGGAGGGCAGATTGAGTGGGGGAGGGTAGTTAGAAGCACACAATTTTGAAAAGGGACAGAGTCAAAGTAGAAAATAGAACAAGGTGGGGGGCAGGAGAGGATGGAAGGAAATATAGTCAGTCTTTCACAATATATCCAGTATGCAAATGTTTTGCATAACTACACATGTACAATGTATATTGAATTGCTTATCTTTCCAGTAAGGGTGGGTGATGAGGGAAGAAGGGAAAGAATGCAGAATTCAAAATTTTGAAATCAAATGTTTTAAAAAAAATTATTATTATTTACATGCAACTAGGAAATAAGATATACAGGCACTGGGGCATGGAGATTCATCTTGCCCTACTGGAAAGATGGAGGGGGAATGGGAGAAGATATAGAAGAGAGCAGATTGGGGGAGGGGGTATTCAGTGGGATTGCTGTTTCGAGGTGGTGGGTAGGGGAAAGACAGGGAGAAAATTTGTAACTCAAAATCTTGTGTAAATGAATGTTGCAAACTAAAAATAAACAAAAAAAAAAAAAAGAAAAAATAAATCTCCCCCTCCTACTGACTCAGAACTCCTGGCTGCCAGTTACCCAGCCCAACTGCCTGCTCTCTCATTCCCATCTTCTTCAACCTTCTTCCTTCCACAATATCCCACTCCAGATCTGACTGCTTCTTCCCTCTTCAGAATGCCTTCTTCATTGAACACACTATGTTTTTTCTTAAATTTTTTCTTTCTAACTCCATCCATCTTCTGGCATTTATTCCTCCAGATAACATGGTGTTCCTGGCCATCCCTTCTGGTATTGTTTATGCTTGCATCCATAGCCCTCATCTCACCTATGATTGTAGAGGAGGTGAAATACTCTGTTCCCCTTTGCCACTTCTAGGCTCTTTTTCTACCACCATCATTTAGCAATTTCTTCCCTTTGGGGTTTCACGGCCTTAAAATTTACCAGCCAATCCATATCTTAATGGCCATTTTCTATTGACCCCAAGAGACATTTTTCTTCTTTCTTTAAAGAGTAAGATGTCTGGTTCAAAGTCTTTCCTTTCCTCCCCTGCTCTTTCCATACTAGGACACTTCAGCATGTATACTAGTGTTCCCACAAGTACCATAACCTCCTAGATCCTCATCCAATAAGTCCCTATGCCCTAACCCTCCTGTCCACATGACTTAGAGGTGATCATACCCTTGATTTTGCCATCTCCCAAAACAGTGCCACTTCCGTAGTCAAGAACTCTGAAATTTGTTTTATGTGAGCATATTCTTTTATCTTCCTCTCCTTTCCAGTGTCTTACAACTACTATTCCTTATCCTCATTTTGACCACTAGTCCCTCCACTCTTCATTTCTTCCCAAGGTTATCACCTTTGCACTGGTGAAGATCTCCTCCCTTCTCTCTCTTGACTTCTTCCTGATACTGGGCAATTCTACACTATGCTCTGCCCTGGAATCTCTTGAACCCTTATCTTTTTGCCTGCCATGCCTTTCCAAACTCCAACCTTGAACTGGGCCTAGTATTTGCCTCCTTCTCTCTCATTTACAATGCTGCCAAACCAATCACAAGACATATGCTAAATAATCTTGCCTGGGCCCTCACTACAAGGCACTGCTTTTATGGTTCCTTACTTAATTCCATACCCCATACCCCACAGTAGTTATTCCAAAGAATTTCATCCCTGCTCAGACCTCCAGCATCACTCCCTCTCTTTCAGCCTCTCAGCTTAAGACCTCACCTTACATACATCATTGAAAAAATTGAGGCCATTCCCCAAAAGCTCCCTCACTCTTCTCCCACCCTCTTCACATTATATCATTCAATCATCTTTCCCCTTTATTTCCTCCTTTGTTCCTATCTCTTATGAAGAGACACTCTTTCTTGCCAAGGCAAATTCTTCTACGTGAAACCTTTATCCCCTCTCCTCCTGTCTTCTCCAGCAATCGCTCCCACCATTATCCCCATTCTCTCTAATTTTCAGATTTTTCCCATCCACCTGCTTCTGCCTGATGCCCTTCACTACTGGTCCTTTTCCTCTAAGGTTACCTTCCATTTACAATTCTACATCTTACATGTCCCCTGTGATTTCCATGTTGTATCCTCCATTAGAAGATGGACTCTTTGAGGGTAGGTACTGTTTTCCTGCCTTTTTTTTTCTATTTCACTGAGCACAGTACCTGTTATATATAGCAAGCAGATATTAAATGTACATTGATGGACTAGTCCAACTGCCTCATTTTATTTTTTTCTCTTTTGTAAATAAGTTTTTACTATTATCTTCTCTTTCTTACATCACCATAGTTATCCCAAGTAAGCCTTTACATCCTCTTCCCAGAGAGCCATCACATTACAGTAAGCATAACTGATCAATAAAGTGAAAAAGTCTGAAAATATGTATAATGTACACATTGCCAGCCTCCCACCTCCATAAAGGAATAGGCTGGGGGTATGCTTCTGCTGTCTCTTCAGTTGAGTCTTCCTGGATGTTTATAATTTTGTTACATTTACTTTTGACTTTTTGGTTTGTGGTAGTTCTTTCAATTTAGATTGCCATAATTACTGTGTATATTGTTTTCTTGGCTCAGTTTATTTCAATTTGCACCAGTTCATATAGATTCCATCCTTCTCTATTCATTATACACATCATTTCTTATAGCGCAGTAATATTCCTTGACATTCATCTACCACAAATTGTTTAGCCATTTCCCAATTAATGGGCATTTACTTTATTTCTAATTCTTAACTATTACAAGAAGCCATAAATATTTTAGAGTATATGGCAACTTGCTTCTTATTGATGACTTTCTTCACCCTCTTCACATTACATCATTCAGTCATCTTTCCTCTTCATTTCCTCCTTTGTTCCTATCTCTGATGAAGAGACAATCTATGATTGATTAATGAATGATGATGATATGATGAATGATGAAGAGACTTTCTTGCGATGGGAACCTAGCAATGGCATCTCTGGTTCAAAGAGTGTAGACATTTTAGTCACTTTATTTGCATAATCCCAAATTGCTTTCCAAAATGGTTGTACCATTTCACAGCTCCACCAATAAGGTGCCTATCATTCCACAACTCCTCCAACATTGATTATTGCTCTTTTTTGTCATTTTTATTTTTTGCCAATTTGCAGGATGTGAGGTGAAACCTCAGAATTGTTTTGATATGCATTTCTCTTATAATTAGTAGATTTGAAGCATTTTTTTCATGTGGTTGTGAATAATAACTGCCTCATTTTAAAGAGAAACAAATTAAAACTTTAATTTTTAAAGCAGGGACTTCAAATGAAAATTTCCAAGATCATTTAAGTGGCAATCATCAGAAGTGTGATTTGAACCCAGGTTCTTTGATTCTAGAACACCATACTATTTCCTACTGTCTCTCTTAAGCCTAAGTGGTAGAAACCTTGTATTTTCATATATTTATAGACACATAAAGTGCAGCTTAGAATTCGACTCCCACATGAAACCATTCCTTTTTCACTCTGCTAATGTTCTTTACCATTTGAATTAAGTTTGCATTGGGATTAGAGGATTGTAGATTTAGAATTGAAATTTACTTTAGGGGTCATCTTGCTTGACTCTTTCATTTTCCAGAGGACGCAATGGAGGCTCAGGAAGGTTATGAGACTTGGCCAAGATCACACAGTAAACACCAGAACTAGGTTTTGAACTCAAGTCCTTCAGCCTATTTACTTTTCCCACAACTGTTTCTTCTTCTTTGTAAAATGCATTTTGTATTGACTTGCTGGGTATCTGGATTATCTTTCTCTTCTAGTAGAATGGAAACTCCTTGAGGGAAGGGACTATATCCCTTTTAATCTTTGTATCCCCAGAGTATATAACAGTGATATACCCAAACTAGACACTTAATAAAATGTTGAATTGAATGGGCAGAAGCTAGGGGTGTATTTCAGAATGAGGAAAGGACCATTGATAAGGCCACCTACTGTATCTTCTTGGTTTTTATGGAATCAAGCGTTAGTCACCGTAATGGGTGCTCCTCTGTATGTCCTACTGTGCATGGGGAGGTTGGAAGTATTTCTAAGCAGAGTGAAAGGGGCCCTGGGTCTGGAGTCAGAAGACATGGCTTATAACCTCAGTTGTACTGTTTATCGGCTCTGTGACCATGGACAAATCACTCTCTGGGCCCCAGCTTTCTAGTTCAAAAAATAAGAGCATTGGACTAGATGGTCTCTAGGGCTCCTTCAAGTTCTAAATCTCCTGTCGTTTTGGAATTGTTATTCAAGGTTGTATTATTCAGATAGCCCCTGGCAAAATTACAATCAGAACAATGCTCCTTCAGTGTCCTTTCACTTAACCATTTCAGCCTATTTCCATCCTCAGAGTGAACCTCTCAGTGTCCCAAAACACTCAGTTCTTCTTCCCATCTCCCTGCTCCATTGCCTAGGCCTAGCTTTGTAACCTTGCTTTATTTTGCAAAATAGTTGATGACTCGATTTTAATAGGATTGGTTTCCTTTGCCACCCTATGTTTTTTAGTTAATGCATTTAAAATGTATTTTATTTAATGCATTTAAATTTATGCATTATTCTGAGGAATGGTTTCACCAGGTTTCCCAAGGGATTCAGGACCCCAGGTCTGGGAGTTAGCACATCTGTCCTTACAGATTAGAATTAGGAGGATTCTTAAATCATCAAGTCATAGGAGTATAGAAAGAATCGTTTATTCCAACCCTCTCATTTTATAGAATAAAACAACACTGGAGTTTGGATTTAAGTGATTAATTCAAAGTCACACTGGTAGAAAGTAATAGAATCAGGATTTGAGCTCAGGTCATTTGACTTCAGAGCTTTTTTTATCTTGCCATACTACCTCCTTTAAATATGAGATGCAAATCCCATGGCTACCACCTCCATTTATAGACGAGGCAGGGGAGGTTAGAGGGGAATCACTACCTTGCCTAAGGTCACTTAGCCAGGAAGTGTCAGAGAGGATTTGAACCTTAGTCTTCCTGCCATCAGGACCAGGACACCATCTACTCTTTACAATGCCTTTTGTCCAACTCTCCTCATTTACAGTTGAAGAGACTTGAGTTCTGGAGAAGTTAAATGACTTAGCCAGAGGCAGCTAGAGGGTGCCACAGTGCACAGAACCCTAGGACTAGAGTTAGGAAGACCTGAATTCAAATCCAGCCTCAGATACTTAGTAGCTATATGACCCTGGACAAGTCACTTAATCACCGTTTACTTCAGTTTCCTCATCGGTAAAATGTAAAAAACCAGCACCTACTTCTCAGGTTTGTTGTGAGGACAAATGAGATAATTGTAAGGCACTTAGTAGAGTGCTGGGCACATAGTAGGTGCTACATAAATGTCAGCTTCTGCTACTTCTCTACAGGTACAGGGTAGCGTAGTAGCCAAGACTTAAACTCTGGTCTTCTGGCCATTTCATTCTGTTCTAAAATGCCACCTCCTATCGATAGCCTATCCCAATCCCTCTTAATTTATTCTGTATAGAAAGCTTATTTGGACCTAGCTAGTTGCGTGTTTCCTCCCCGAATAGACTGTGATCTCCTTGAGAGCAAGGATTGTCTTTTGTCTTTCTTTGTGTCTCTTACGCTTAGCACTGTGCCTGACTGCTAGGTGCTAGATGAAGGGCTAGGTAACGCACAGTAATACACGCTTCTCTTAAGGAATTTAAAGCCTAGGTTTTTCCAGGGGGGAGAGTTTTGGTGGCGGCTGCAAGGGCGGAGCTTATGGACGTGCTCAAGTATGCGGACCGGGCGTTCCTCCCCAGCCCTCTCATACTCAAACAGACGTGGGGAGACAATCGGACGTTACCTGAGACTGGACAGTCACAAGGGAGACCCTGCTGGAGGACATGGTGTTCAGCCTCAAATACCTGGGGCACGCCACTGGTGAAGCCGAAAGGTGAGGAGCTCTCAGAGGCTGCTGATAAGCCATGGTGCCCGAGGCCAACGCTAGTGGGAAGCGGCTCCGGAAAGGAACCCTGCAAGCCTCCCCAAGGGGTCTCATCGTAAATGACAGCCGGACCAATGAGTTGATCGAGAACGTTTCCATCTACAGGATCTCCTACTGCCCTGCAGACAAGACACATGACAAGGTTTTTGCGTACATTGCCCAGAAGCAGCAGGGAGAGAGTCTGGAGTGCCACGCTTTTCTCTGTTCCAGGCGAAAATGGCACAGTACCCTCACTGTGGCAAAGGCCTTCAAAGTCGCCTTTGAGCTTTGGCAGGTGTCCAGGGAAGAGGAGAAACGAGAGAAGGCAAGCTTAGAAGAGGTTGTCTGTGGGGCTTGGCTGGACTCTTCCCTGTCCCTGCAAGTCCCAATCACCACTGGAAACCACCGCTGGAAACCTGCTGGACCTGGAGGGGACAGCCAAAGCTCCCCCTTCCACTGTGGGTGCCAGTGCTGCCCACTTGGATGAGGTAGGGAGCCCTGAGGTCTGGGAACTTGATGAAGCCTTCTCAAGGCTGGCCCAATCACGGACGGATCCGCAGGTCCTGGACACTGGGCTGACGCCCAGGACGTCCAGTACACCCAGTGCCTCTCCGCTGTGGACTGGGACAAACTGGCCTTGGGTGCCTCCGGGCAGGACCAGCTCTTTGGCTTCTGAGAGTCTTAGGACCGGTAAGGCCAGCACCCACTATGCAAAACGGACCAAAGGCATGCTCTCGGGGGAAAGGGAGGAGCCAGTTCCGCTTGTCCCCAGAACGTTGGCCCCTAGCCCATGGCAATTTCATCCACTAGACCAAAGGCATTATTAGTGTACCCCCTTTTTTATCCTGCTTTTTTTCTTTACAAACTACAGGATGACTACAGGATGCTTCTAGTCTATTTATTCAGTGGATTCCCACTCAGACACAAGACTTGTTGAGCGTGTCTCACTGTATAATGTGCACGGTGTTATAACCAGCCTTTTGGCTCCTCTCCAGGGGGAGGCCAGCTTTTCTCTTACCTCTTCTCTTTCTACAAAAGCAGCTCAGCTTTGTTTTAACTTGTTCCTTCTCCAGAGAGCCATCTTGGGGTCTCCTACTGTTGCCCTATGGAGAAGAGGGGACGCAGAGAGGGTGGGAGCCCTGCCGGCCTAGGTGAGTGGGCCTTCCTTCCATAGACACCTGCTGGGAGCTGGAGGCCAGATTGCTCCCCCTGAAACAGCCCAAGTATGAGCTGCCTCCGAGAGCATCTCATCCAAAGACTCAGCAGCTGTGCACTTCAAGAAATGAACCCAAAGTCACGTCTTAAGATGGCATAAAAGAAGGTGCTGAGTCTGTGGATAGCTTTTAGTCTTCATCCTCAGGATGCATTAAGGTTTATACCCCTTGCAGCAGCTCACCCAGAACTGAGACAAATAGGGTAGGATGATGAGAGGAGCTGAGGTTGGGGAGGAAACACTGCCACACACTCTTCATGACCTTGAACAAAGCCCTTTCCCCTTGCTGGGCCTCAGTTTCTTCATTCAGCAAAGGGGGAGAGGGTTGGATTTCCAACTTCAGTATCCTATGGTTCTGTCATATGAAAAGTTAACTGACCTCTGGGTGAAAGAAAGAATTAAAAATCTACTTGTAGAAGGAACACATACACAAATGCATACATATGCACATGGAGATCAACAGGAAGTAGCAATGCTAGAGTGCCAGTCAAAGGAGATCGATGGTGAAACCCATGGCTTCTGAGGAGAAAGAGATTCCAGAGAGTGGTGCCATCAGAGACTTGTTCTAGGTCAACTGTGGAGAAGACTTTCAGATTGTTCTAAGGGGGAGAAGAGTGGGGATGGAGATTCTGGGATTGAAACCAGATCCTTCCTCCAAATCTACCCCCATCCAATGGCAGTCTCAGTGCCCACCAAACCAGGGCAGAAAGTTAGGTATAAGGCACCCACCATGTCTCATCATCCCACCACTGGACAACAGGCTTTCTAACCAAAGCACTTCAATCACTGTCCAGTCCACTCTCTCCAAGGAGGGGTTTTATTCAAAGAGATTCAAGGGTGCTAAGTGGAGTGGCATCTCTCCACTCCAGGGACAGAGGCAGAGTAGCTTTGGTCAGCTTTGGTGAGCTGTGCCCACTGGTCAAGGGGAAGCATTAGGATCATAGTCTTTAGACTATGTTCTAGGTTAACTGTGGAGAAGAATTTCAGATTTTTCTAATGGGAAGGAGAAGAGAGTGGATGGAGACCCAGAACCAGAAACTCCTAAAGTACACTCAGGGGTAGCTTTGAATTGATTGGCTTGACTGGAGCAGAGTTGATATAGGAAACCATGATTGAAATACATTTTTGTACACAGCCATTGAGGGAATTTGTTTTTCTTGACTAAGCATATTTGTTACAAGAGTTTTCTTTTTTTTTTTTTCTAATTGGGTGAAGGATAGTACAGAAAAAAATAGATTTCTGTTTTTTTTCACCAAAAAAATGGAGAAGTAGAAGAGGTGCTGCTACAGATTTCAGATGAGGTCATTGTTTTATTAGTTTTACTTAATTGTTTTACTTTGTTTCAAGAGACCTCTCACAAAGTGAAATGAATCCATCAATGTTTGCAATTTTAAAAACAGCAACAAAACTTAAAAAAATAGAAATGGTTGGAAAAGCAGACTAGAACAACTGTAGAAGGCCTTGGATTCCATCAAGAGTTTGGACTTCATCTTGCAAGTAATGGGGAGCTATGAAATGTATGTGAGGAGGAGAATGACCTACGCTTGCTGAAACCACCTTCAGAAGATTAGACTTTTGTAATGTATGTTATGGACTGGAGAATGAGACACTGGATTTGGGAGGCCATTTTTGGAAGTTCTGTCAATCTGCCCCAGGAGGTAGTGTTAAGTTGGATGTAGAACCTGGAAATAGGAGTAAAAAGCAAATGATGGTTGTGAAAGATGCCAAGAAGAAAGGCTCAGTTGGATTTGGCATCTGGCTCCTGTTTCTATCACTAGTCACAAAACTAGTCTAGGCCAGGGTTCCCCAATACAAAACAAAGAAGTCAATTGAAGCTCAATCAATATAGCTTAATGTTTTAATGATAGCCTAATGGTTTATTTCTTCCTAGGGTATTTGTGTACCATATAGACTTTGGCCCACGCTTTCAGATTCAGGAAGGCTACATCTGCCCCTCAGGGTTCCATGATACTCAGTGACTTGTATGCTGGCTCTTTTCCCTATTGCCATCAACTATATTATGACTTCTCCACACTGAGGAGCCACTGTGCCCTAGTTCCATTTTGCCACTTAAATTCAATTACATTTTACCAAGAGTTATTTACATCAAACATATAGGAAGTAAGAACAAATGTACACATATTTTCTCCTATTACCTACACCATCTTGGTCTTTAATCAAAACTTAGCTCATTTACTAGATAGCATTGACTCTACCAATTTCATGTCCAGATGTGACATAAGTGTCAAATTGAGTCTTGCCTCACTTTTCCTTGTTCTGGGACTGGAAGGTCCTTCCTAAAGGTCCCTACTTGCTTCTCAGGGCATCTATGCTGGGCTAGAGGCAAAATTCAGCTTGGACCCTGATTTTTGGATCCCTATGACTTGACTTCTTGACCTCTAAAAATTCGCAATGTTAGAGACCCTCTCCTTTCACCTAGAATAGAAAAAGATAAAAGGAAGATGTCAAGTATGGAGAACCATTTCTCAAGGCCTCTATGGGGAGAAGGTCTTAAGGCTATTCCCTTTTTATTCATCTTTCACCAGACACTGTGAGTGGAGTCCAACTAGGAACAAAGTGGCCAAAAAGGTTATGGCAAGAAAGACATTATGGAAACCAACAAAGACCTTTGGAATATCTTTATAGAAAATTGAAGAGTCTTCCACTTATCACATGATTGGGAAATTAGAAGCAGGTGCAGAATAGTCACATATGTTCTATGGCCCCTCCTCCCATACTTCACCACGTCCTTCAGGAAAGAACTCATCAGCTTTTCACATGGGGAATTCATGTCAACTAAGCAAAATGAAGGACTCTATACCTGGCCAGACCCTTATTATATGTGCACGATCGCTCAATCAATAAGCACTTATTAAGTGCTATGATGATATAGCAACAAACATGAAATAATGTTTGCTCAAAGAGATGACATTTTATTGAGATTATAGTAGGGGACTCCTAGAGAACCACGGCAGCTAGGTGTCTCAGTGGATAGAGTGCTAGGCATGGAGTCAGGGAGACTTATCTTCATAATTTAAATCCAATCTTAAATACTTCCTATCTGCGTGACTCTGGGCAAGTCACTTAATCCTGTTTGCCTCAGTTTCCTCATCTGTAAGATGAATTGGAGAAGGAAATGCAAACAACTCCAGTATCTCTGCCAAGGAAACCTCAAATGGGGTCATGAAGAGTCATACATGACTGAAACAATTCAACAACAAAGAGAAATTCTCTTTAATGATTCCATTTTTATCACCATTCCAGGTGACTAAGGCAGACATTTTTTTCCCCCTGGGGAAGGGAAGTTGTCCTGGAATCATATCACATGGAAGATAGTATGATGAAAGGGAAAGAATATAATATTTTATTTCATGATCTTGGGTGTTTTTCCTGGCTTTGGAACTTACCATCTACGTGATCATGAGAAAGTTTCTATGTCCCAATTTTCTCATCTGTAAAACAAGTCTGTTAAGTTATTTTATTACCTATCTCATAGTAAGAAAAGCTCTTTGTAAACCTGAAATGTCAAAAATCACAGAATTTCAGTTGGTTGTCATTTGCAGGACTATCAAGTCCAATTCATACCTGAACAATGTCACACCCCACCAAGTGGCCATCCAGCCTTTGCTGTGGGGGACCATTGTCTCTCCAGGCAGCCCATTATACTTACAGACAACGCTTATACTTAGCAAATGTTTCTCTTATATCAAGTCTAAATTTATTCTGAAATTTTCACATGTTGTTCTTAGTTCTCTCTAGGGTTAAACTGAACAGTTTAATTCTTCCGTGAACCCTTCACATACCAGAATATGAGGTATTATTATAAGTGACTATGTAGAAGGTTAGCTCTGGTGCGACTGGTTAGCAACTTCTAGGTAACGTAGTATGTCAGGGCACACCCCCCCTGATCAACGAAAATAGAACGATTTCCCCTTCTGGCTCAAAAGTCCTGAAATCATCTGGGAACTGAGGTTGGCAGGTATGAGCATGCCTTAGGTAGAGAATTTTTACCCTAATATAGAAAATGCCCTTGGTCAGGCGAAAACACTTTCTGTTTTAAGCATGTTAATATTTGTTTCCCCACCATATCCCAAACCCAAATTAATAGAGCTTGGGACTGCATTAAAAAGAAATAATAGTCCCACTCTCCTTTACCCTGGCCATAGGATATCTAAAGCATTATGGTCTGTTCAGTTCAGCATTCTGATAAGTTGATGAGAATCCAAAAGATGACAAAACGACTGAACACAAGGGTGGGTTGGAGCCACTATGAACTCACTCAAAAGAATCAAATGTTAAAGTATCAATGGGAACATTGACACCTCAGAAACTGGCAAATGCTATGAATCAGGCCTTGATTTATTGTTTTGTTAATTGTATAGATTTAAGAAAGTGATAGGGAAAATATTAATAACACAGATTAAACTTAAAATTGTGTTTTTAGAGAGATGCTTTAAGTTCACATAATGGGAGTACTGACTGAAGGAGCTGGTTATTTTTAGGTTGGAGAAGAGAAGATTCAGTAGGTGGTTTGTGACCTCCAGCATCAAATATAAAATCCTCTGTTTAATATTTGAAGCCCTTCATAACCTATCTCTCTCTTACCTTTCCAATTTCCATGTATACTTCATTCCCCACCACATACTCTTTTATGTAGGGACACCAGCTCCCTCACTGTTCCATGAACTAGACCCTCCATCTCTCAGCTCTGGGCACTTTCTCTGGCCATCCCCCATGCCTGGAATGCCCTCCCTCCTCCTGTCCCCCTCAAGATCTCCCTGGCTTCCTTCAAGTCCCCACCAAAGCCACATCTTTTCCCAACCCCTCTTAATTCTAATGCCTTATTTCTGTTTAGAACTTCCCATTTACCCCATATATAGCTTGCTTTATATACATTTGTTTGTGTGTTGTCTTTCTCATCAGACTATAAGCTCCTTTAGGGCAGAGACTGTCTTGACCTCTCTACAGCAATTAGCATAGTGTGTGGTACATTGTAGGAGTTTAATAAATGTTTATGGACTGACTGATGGATGGGTTGGGGTTATGATAGCTGTCTTCCAATATATGTTCTGTCATGTGGAATATGGATGAGTCTTATTATATGGCCTCCGAGGGCAAAACCAGGAATAGTTGGTAGAAATTTCAAAGGGACATCTTTAGCTTTGATATAAGAGAAAACTTCCTAAGAATAAGATTTATCTGTCAGTGGAATGCATTGCCTGGGAGACTCACTGGAGGTCTTCAAGCAAAGTCTGAATAACCACCTGTCAGGTATGCTGTTCTGGAATCTTATTTATGCAGAGGTTCTCTACCTTTTTTTAAAAAACATATTTCTAGAAATGTATTTAAATATTGCTTATTTCCTTTTTAATATGATGTATCTTATTTTATGCATTTAAAAATGATCTTCTAAGGAGTCCATCAGCTTCATCACACTGCCAAAGGGGTCCATGATCTAAAAAAAAAGTTTAAGAACTCCTACTTTTTGGGTATGAGTTAGACTAAGTTCAGTTGCTAAATTTCATTCCTTTGTTGCTGAGCATATCTAACCTCCAACCATAAATTAAATCGATGAATTCAACATTACTTTTGTTTTTGTAAGTAAAGGGATAATGCATTGTTCTATAATTCTGCTAAAAATACTAGTGATTCAGACTTATGGGCTTCTTAGTCTCATCAGATGTAGTTCCCTTGCCTAACCACTACTTACTGTTTCCTCATATCCATCCATGTCAGCCCCTTTCCTCCAGGGTCCCTATCCCACTCTACTCCACTCTTCCATTGTGCCCTCTGGAACTCCTCTTCTATTACTAACAAACTTCTATATTAGAAATTTGGCATAAAAGTTTCTTTATTAGAAGAATATTAAACTCTTTATTAGAGTTATGTCTTTCCTCCAGGAAAGGGCATATATTTTGAATTTAATTTCCTATGTATGTACTGTTTTCTCCCTGCCAATAGGATATGAGTTTCTTAAAGGCTTGGGCTACTTTTTTTTGTCTTTGTTTCAATGTCGTTGTCCCCCATGCCAAGTTCAGTGTTTGGCACATGATTGTCTCTTAATATTTGATGAATTGAAATGAATAAATGTAAGCAGATTTGGAGCAATACTCTTTTTTCTGTAAGAGGGATCTGTAATAATGAAAATAACAATAGGTAACATTTATATAGCACTGACTATGTGCCCAACACTGTGCTGAGCACTTACAATTATTATCACATTGGATCTTCATAGCAACGCTGGGGGGTGCTTTTATTATTCCCATTTTACATATGAGGGAACTGAGATGGACAAAAGTGAAGGAACTTGCTCAGGGTTACATAGCTTGTGAGCCGGATTTGAACTCAGATCTTTCTACCCCACGCCCTGTGCTCTATCCACTACTCTACCTAGCTACCTTGATAATAGTAATTATCTATTATCTAGATTACTATGATAACCTCTTACCTGGTCTTCCTACCTGCAGTTGAGGTCCTTGATAATCTATTATACTCATCAATGCTTAAATTACCTTCCTAAAGTGCCATTTTAATTACGACCCTCTTCTACTCCAATAAACCCAGCAATCAATCGAACAACAAGCATTTATTAAATATCTATTGTGTGCCAGGCACTGTGTTAAGTGCTAGAGATACAAATGGGAAAAATGAGATACTTCTTGCCCTCAGGGAGCTTGCAATCTGTAAGGGAAGACAGTACATACATATGTCACTAGATAGAAGATGTGTACAAGAAGCATATGTGTCCATTTGGGAAGAAAGGGTACTGGTAGCATTAGCCAAGGGATACAGAACTAAGGTAAGGTATAGGTAGTTAATAGTCCCACTCTGTTCTTCCCTTATCGGTCGTCATCTGAGTATTAAGTTCAATTCTGGAAGCCGTGGTTTAAGAAGGACACTGATAAGCTGTAAAGGTTCTAGTAGAGGGCATCCCAGATGGAGAAGGGTCTTGAGTTTTTGTCATATAAGCACTGGTTGTGGGAAATGAGCATGCCTAAGGTAGAGAAAAAATGATTTGGGAAGGATGCACTAACTGTGCTCAAGTGTTTGACCTGGGTAGTTGTAGTGTCAGAAGAGAGAAGGGGGCATGTAAAAGGTGTTTTGGAGGCAAAATTGAAAAGAGACTTGTCAACAGATTGGACATGGGGGCACGTGTGTGAGAAAGTGAGGAGCTGAGGATACCACCAAGGTTGCAAGCCTGGGTGACTGGGAAGATGGTACTGACTTTGACAAGGAAGCTCAGAAAAGGGAAATTAGGAAGTGGACAGAGTTGGGATGGGTAAAATAATGAGTTCTGTTTTGGTCATGTTGAGATTAAGATGTCCATGGGACATCTAGTATGAGATATCTAATAGGCAGTTGGAGATGAGATTCTGAAGGTTAGGAAAAATGTTAGGGTTGTATAATTAGATTTGAGAATCATAAGCAGGGAGATTATAACTGAATCGATGGGAGTTGATGAAATCACCAACTGAAATAGTATAGAGGGAGAGAAGAGGGCCCCTGGTATAGCTCAGGGGGATACTCCCTTATTATTGAGTTTGATCCAAATGAAGATTCAGCAATGGGGACTGAGAAGGAGTGGTCAGACATGAAGGAGAAGAACCAGAATATAGAAATATCATGGAAATCTAGAGAGAAGAAATTATCCAGGAGAAGAGGGTGACTGGAAAGTCAACAAGAATGAGTATTGAGAAAGTTCATTAGATTTGAAAGTTAAAAGATCATTATTAATTATGCAGAGAGTAGTTTCAATTGAGGGCAAGTAGGTGGTGCAGTGGATAGAGTCCCAGAAGAGGAGTCAGGAAGACTCATCTTCCTGAATTCAAATCTGACCTCAGAGGTGTGACCCTGGCAAGTCAGTTAGCCCTGTTTGCCTAAGTTTCCTCATCTGTAAAATAAGCAGAAGGAAATGACAAACCACTCCAGTATCTTTGCCAAGAAGAGTCAGATGTGATTGAAACTACTGAACACCAACAACAAAGTTTTAGTTGAATGATGAGGTTAGAAACCAGACCATAGAAACTTCAGAAGAGAATGGGAGGAAAGGAAGTGGAAACATCAATTACAGATGGCCTTCTCAAGGAGTTTAGCCAAGAAAAAAAAAAGAATAGCTCATTCAAAAGAATAGTTCAGCTTTGATAGTCAATGCCTCTGCACTCTCAGTTGGCTCTCAGGTCTGACTGGAAGACTGGAGGGTGGAATTATGAACTCTTCCCAAGGCCTCCCATTCTAGAGGGTTCAGACTTTTCCAGCTAACTTTATCTACCATTAGCTGCACTGATTAGTTTCAACTCTGCAAGTTTCATCATGTTCCTTCCTCCCCACCTCAACACACCTTTCTGGTATGTTTATCCTCTAGTGGGGGGAGGGGAGGGAATTCCCACTCCTCTCCTTTTTCAGTTTCTTTTTGCATATGGTCTTTCATCATTAGACCGTAAGCTCCTTGTGTGCAGAACTGTCTTTCTAATGTGTATTCTAGTGCTTAGTACAGTGTCTGGCACATAATATTCACCACATCATCATCATCATCATCATCATTATCATCATCATCATTTATGGACTACTTACTATATGCAAAACACTTTACAATTAATATCTCATTTGCTTCTTACAACTACCTTGGGAGATAAGTGCTATTATTACCCCCAATTTATAATTGAAGCAAATGCAGCTTGGAAGTGTTTAAGGCTGGATTTGAATTCAGTTCTTCCTCATTCCAGGCCCTGCACTCTATCTACTGTTCCACCTAACTGCCTCTAGTTAACAATAAATGTTTATTGACAGGCTGACTGAAAAAGGAGAGATATAGGATGAAAGACAGTGAGAATAGACATCAAGTGAATTAAAGATGCTATGACAATCTGAATATTGGAAAATTGGAGTACATCTTAAATTTATTTCTCTGTCTCCTCCCAATTTCCCTTAGCAGAACTGAAGTTTCTTGAGGACAGATACTGATTCATTTTTGTCTTTGCATCCCAAGGACTTGAGTCATAGGCACATGCTTGTTGAATGATATTGAATACCAAATTCTTATAGAAAGCAATAGTTATTGTTCCTTAGTCTGTTCATCCATGGTGTGGCAGAAAAATTGCTAGTGAGTCTGCCACACCTCAAATCCATTGAGGAACAGAGTTTGAGGGATATTGGCCAATAGAGTATCTGGTATGCTAAACCCCATTGAATAAACAGATACTCTTGACTCTGTCTCTCCCTCTTCTTCCATCTGTCCATATCTCTCTGCTTTTCTCTCAATCTCTGTTTCTCTGTCTCTGTCTCTCTCCTTCTCATGTTTATATGATATTTTAAAAAAAGCCCAGGAGCTACACGAAAAAATTCCTAACTTTGTACAAATATAAAAATTTATAAAAGTGACTCCTCTATAATTAAATTAGAACTTTCAACAATGATCTTAAAATATAAAAGCATAATTGTTCCCAAGAAGAAAATGGAAATGATTTTCAAATGATACTTGCTTTGTACCCAGTGGTATTTTCCATGCAGTCTGCTGAGGATAGAATTTAATGTTCCTTAGACTGCCACCATGAAAGGATGAGAGAAGAGCCAAGATTTTTGTCTCTTACTCAACCACAAGAGAAAGAACCAAAGCACTTCCAGAAAATACAAAACAAAACAAACTGTATCATGAAGTCCCACAAGGTATTTTCAGCCAAATCAAGTAACGTGCTAGGATCCATACCTGCTCATTTCCTCCATCTTAAGAGTTACAGTTCATTATCTTCTACACCCCAAGTTCTGCCAGATTTGAAAGTAAATAGGAACCTTACTTACTGTTCTCAAAGAATAAATCCACTTGGAATCCAAGGGTTTTTGACCTTTTAACAACAAAGTGTTTCCTTGTAAATCTGACTTATTGTAATGGCAAGCAAAGAAATACTTAGCTCCTTGTTTCAGCTACTTAAGTATTTAGCACCTTGTTTGAGCCTCTTGTAATTTGAAGGTGGGAGGAACTTGCTGATGAAACAGGAAGGGTGGGACAAGAAAGAGAGCCACCATATATGAGGAGCACAAACTGGGACTCAGCAGAACTGAGAAGGAAACACTTGTGGTGGCCAGCACTCTGTCTGTCAGTGTTTGTGATATTTTGTTCAGAAGCTGAGTACAGACCTTACTGGAAGCTCTGAAAGAGGACTTTCTGGTTGTCTGTTTACAGAAGTCCTGGAGGAGGATTTTAGAGGCCCTGGGACTGTGCTGATAATTTTTGTTGAGTTCTCAGACCTTGTTTGTGGGTCTGTGTTGATTTCACAGGCAGAGAGTGAATTGATGATGGTGCTGGCAATGTGTGTAATTGTTGTTTTGGCTCTGTTAAACTTTGTCTTCCCGGAAACAGAAACTGTGCAGGACTTGAGGTGGACTGGACACTGTGAACTTCAATATGGAACAGGAGCTGAATGAGGAACTGGTCAAGGAGCTGAGAGCTGCTTGCCTCTGAATCCAGGTGATGGTTGGGTAGATTCAGGCAAGAACAGGACCCATGGAAGAGGAACCATGGAATCTGGGAACCAGCCTAGCCTCAAGCCAAGATGAAAAGACCACTCCTTGGGTACTTAGTGCTGGCCGAGAAGATCATGATTTACTGTGGCCTAGAGGCAGGAGAACTTTTTACTTTGTACCTTGTACCCCTTAAGGATGATCCAGCTAAGAATGATTGGAAACTAATCTCCAATCAAGAAGAAAGAAGACTTTTTGACTGAGAGATTAAGATCTGACCTAGGGGTGGGAAAACTTTGTTGTACTTTGTGTCACTTAAGGAGGATTGTTCCTTAGGGAAGATAGAGTTAAGGACTTAACAGAATGATATCTTTTGTTTAAAATTGTGTGTCCACTTTAGTGATAAGTTGTTATGTTGTATCATTGTGAATGCTATACTTTGGTTTCTGTGAGTGTTTTGCCTTGGTTTATTGCTATATAAATAGAGAGTTCACTACACTGTGTGATCAGAATCTTGAAGCTATTCACAGCAGCAGTCCTCTGGAGAGCTCCTCGTGCTTGGCTTTACACTTTCTGGGTTCTTGAGTTGACTTTAAGAATTCAATTTAATTTTTTTGGTTCAATTCAATTCAATCAAGACCTTAATTATTTGCTATGTTTGACACATTGTGCTAGGTACAGAGGAGTGAGAAGGAAAAAAAATGTGTTCCTGTCTTCAAGGGGCTTATATTTAACTAGACATAAGTCTGACATGTGTACATGTAGTAAAAAGTCCATGTAATTCAAAATAATTTCAATAGGTTGTTGTTATGGGAATGGAATCTAAGGTCTTCCCTGCCCCTTGGCCCTTTGATAGGCTTAAGTGACTCTGAGAGCCTTCCCTGATTTGAAAATATACTCTGTCCCCTAATAGTCTGAATGTGGTCACATGGAGACTGTGGTGGGATGCTTGTTTTTCAGGAATGGCCACACCTTGATACTTTGTGATTGGCCAGTAGGTCAAGAGGGTTGTGACATTCTCTGATCCAGGAGAAAGCTATATATACACTTATGTGAGGCTTTGCTTTGGGGCTCACTTTGATAAGAGTTGTGTGATTTGAACAAAGAGACTCTGGACAGCTGTTGAGCTCCCCTGGCTTTGAAAACCCAGATGTTTGTGCTTCTTTCTCTGGTAACTGTGACTAGGTATGGATGCAATAGTCAGACAGTTGGAAGCCTGTCTACTGATCTCTTTGTCTATATTTTGCTTGTAACTTGTTTGTATTCTCTGAAGTTTGGGGTGCTGACCTTTTCCCCCTGAACTAGGTAAATGACATATGTATGATTAAAGCAAGATTGTTAACCCATTTTGAGTTGCTTTCCTTTAGAAAACAGATCTAAGAACCTGTGCTGGCAGTTATCCTGGGTATGCTAGTGTGCTTGCTGCTACAATTGAATGCACTAATTTTTTTGGGGGGAGGGAGACCAGGAATGGTCCCTGAGCTGCTGCAAAGAGTTTCAAAGGGCAGAGATAAGGAAGAAACACATTTCCTTTGGACATCTGGTCCAAAGGCAAGAGATAGGGGCATGACACCACAAAAAAGAACAACAAATAGGCCACTTTGACTGGGATATAGGGTATATTGGGGGAGTAATATGCATGTGTTTGGATTGGTAGTCTGGAGCTTGATTGTAAAGGATCCTAAATGATAAATAAAGGGGTGTGTATTTTATCATAAGAGCAATATGAAATTTAGTGCAGTTTAGAGACTGCTGGTGAATTCCACCCCCGTATTCCTAATAGCTAGAAGATACCTGGATGTTAGCTGTCAGTATTGCCAAGCAGGCTAATCAGACAGGCCCAAGTAGGAGGACCTGCGGTGGGGGGTGGGGTAGGGGTGGGGGTGGGTAGTGGGTGTTGGAGGATCAATTTTTGCCTGGATCTTAGATTCCTACTCATAGATTCTTCTTAATTCACATCTTGGTGCTCAGCTAAACCAGCAAGCCAGAGAAAGAACTTCTTTGAAGAAAAGGAAATATCTGGCTTTCTTAACCATGATTCTAGCTGAAAGGGACCCAAAAGGAGCTCAACAAAGATGAACGAGGCTCTCTGAATAAGTCATTGAGCTCTTGGAGAGAAAGGTGAAACTGTATTAATGTCCAGCCTCATTATGACCATCCATCTTTGCTTAGGTCATTGCAGTGGTCTGTTCTGCCAATGGGGCTCCAATGCTGAGGATTTATACTTTCCATGGATTCAGCTCTCATCTCAAGAGAGTGACAGGCCCCTGAGTCCATCATTAGAATGAGACCCCTGACAGGCCCCTGAATCCATCACTAGAACGAGGCCCCCTACTCCTCCTCCTCTTTATGAGAGGGCCACTGGAGTCTTTTGTTTATGGCTTGTCAGCCTGTATCCATTAAATGTCAAATAAGAGTTAATTAGATTTCCTTCTGGTAATGAGGCCCATCCCATAAATCTCTTCTGCTGGCCAGCAGCTCCTCTGTGTGCCAGCAAGGTGGCATGCCTCTCTGTCTGGGCTGGGGGAGCATCATTTGTCTACTTCAACTTGGCCAAAACAAGGTTTCATCTGAAGCTTCTCCAGGCAACCAAGACTGGTCCATTAGGTTAAATGTATTTAATCTGGCTCATTTCACAGTCATTCATTTTAATCATGCAAAGGTCATCTGTCACCACCCAAATGTTAGACTTAATTTGTTTTCTTGATTCACATCATATCTGTAATCATTTGCCCTGATTTTTTAAAAAAGTCATTTGCCAATAGGGAACAGAGCTAGGTAAGGACTTAAGGAAAATAAGAGAGGTTTGGGCTATGGGAATTAGGGAAACAGTTTCTTATAAACACAAGAGAGACAAAGGTACAGCATACTGTATTGTGGGAGGCTGAAGGATGTCATAGTTGATCTTTCGTGCCACCTTTTAAGCTAGAGTTCTTTTGTTTCTACATTTTTTCTTCCATGAATCAGAAGCAAGGTGCTGTAGTTGAAAGGATATAGTTTAAGGAGGAAAACTTACTTCTAGTCCTGGACCTAACATTAACTACCTTGAACATGTTCTGTTACCTCTCTGGCTCTCTTAATAAATGAAAAAGTCAGACTAGACAATCTCAAACATTCTTTTAAACTCTAACAATATGGAGAGGAATATAATGAGAGGAGATTGGGAGAGATAGAATAGGGTAAAATATCTCAAGTAGAAGAGGAAAGGGAAAACTGTTACGATGGAGGGGAAGAACAGGAAGACAAAAGGGTATGAGTCAATCTTATTCTCAATGAATTTGGCTTAGGGAGGGAATGACATACACACTAAATAGGGTATCTTGCCCCACAGGAGAGTAGGGGGGAAGGGGATGAGAGGGGGGATGATGGAATGGAGGGCAGGGTGGGGGGGAAGGAAGTTGGCAGCACCCACTTTTGAAAAGGGACAGGATCAAAGTAGAGAATAGAACAGGTGGGGGGGGGTGGGATGGGATGGAGAGAAATATAGTCAGTGTTTCACAATATATACACTATAGAAATGTTTTGCATAGCTACACATGTACAACCTATATTGAATTGCTTACCTTCCCAGTAAGGGTGGGTGATGAGGGAGGTAGGGAAAAAATCTGGAATTCAAAGGTTTAAAATCAAATGTTAAAAATATATTATTATTATTATTATTTTACATGTAATGGGGAAATAAGATATACAGGCACTGGGGTATAGAGATCCACTGTGCCCTACTGGAAAGTCAGAGGGGGTTTGGGGGAAGATATAGGAGAGAGCAGATTGAGGGGATATTCAGTGGAATTGCTGTTTTGGGGTGGTAGGTAGGAGAAAAATGGGGAGAAAATTTGTAACTCAAAATCTTGTGGAAACGAATGATGTAAACTAAAAAATAAAAAAAAAAACTACAAAAAAACTCTAACAATATGGAACTCGTAGCACTTAGCTATCATTCTGTGTTCTAATGGCCCTCCCAGTTTTGGCATTCTGTGTTCTAAGGTCCATTCTGATTCTGCCATTCTATGTTCTAAGGTCTGTTGCAGATTACATCCTGTGACTCTATGAATCCATTATTCTTACCAATATGAGTCCAGTTTTGGGGAGACGTAAGAGTTGTAGGTAATAAGAAGGTTGAGTCTAGTTCCATATTCTACTTACCAAATGTTTTTCTTTCTCTACAGAATTTACTCCATATACCAAGCAGCGTGTACATGGAGTTTTCACATTGGTGTTTAATTAAGAAGAGACAGCAGGTATGGTATCACACATGGGCAGTCAAATAGAAGCTGCATGGAGACATTTAGCTCTTCCCACTGAACCAAAAATAAGGCTTCTTAACTGGAAATGGAATTGGCCTGTAGAGTTAATATTTAATCATTGAGGAAAAAGGCCCAGAAAATGAAACTGGTGGGGAGAACCTAGGATGTCATGCTCTTCTCCGTTTGCTCAAATATATTTAATTTTAGCCTAAATCCCACCTCCTTCATGAATATTTGCAGACCAAGATGGGTTAGTTTTTTAAGGTCTACAAAGGTCTTTTTGCAAAGCACCTCAGAAGTCATGGAGTCTTTGACCTCAAACAGAGATGCTCCGGCTTCCAAATCTCTGTAGTTTATCCCCTTTACTTCATTGCCTTTGAGCATGTCAGCACTGACTAACTTCATTCATCTATTCATTCACTCCTTCATTCACTCCACAAATATTTAAGTTCCTCCTCTGTGCAAAACACTTTGCTGGGCAGTAAGGCAGATGCCATGTTTGAATATGCCACATTCCCAACCCTCATGGAGTTTAGAGTCTAGTAGGAAAATACAGAAATACTAGCATACAAAATTATAAAGTAGATCCATTAGGGAGAAAATGCCTTATGAGGCTGAGCAATGCCCTAAGTGGGGAATGAATATGCTTAGTTTGGAAATAAGGAGCATTTGATGAACATATATTCCTCTACAGGAGAGTTTTATCCAGGTGGTAGAGGTCCCTTTAAGATTATCTAATCTCCCCCTACCCCCATTTTATAAATGTGGAAATAGACTCAGTTAAGTGACTTGTCCAAGGTTGTGGATGTAGTATGTGGCAGAATTAGGATTCAAACTCATGTCTTGTGACTGTAGAGTCAGTCTTCTTTCTAAAACATCTGGGCTGGAGGTGGAGATTGATATTGAAGTAAAATTAAAATCATTCTTCCCATTTTGTGAACAGATCCACCATCAACTCAACTAATTCTTAGGATAGATAGGGCACATATTGGTATCCAAGCACCAGCCCATGTTAGGGATAGGGAGAAAGGTCAGGTCCAGGCATAGCATGCTAGTCCTTCAGGGGCCATCCCACTTTTTAGTACAGCCTTCTTCCTCCAATCCCCACAAGTGGCCCAAAAGGCTTTAATTGGGGATAGATGGGTGAAGGGAATTAGCTAGATGTGCTGATATACCTGATAGAGGGCTGGGCCTCCTTGGGGCCCCTACTGCCTCCTTGATCCCTTGTAATAGGAATGATCCTCAACACCCCAATTATAACTATGAGCTTTCCTTTCTCTGGATACTTTTCCCTCCTAAGGTGCTGTTTCTTGCTTGAGTGTTTCAGTCATGTCTGATTCTTCATGACGCCATTTGGGGTTCTCTTGACGATGATA
Source organism: Petaurus breviceps papuanus (assembly GCF_028583685.1). Taxonomy (NCBI): domain Eukaryota; kingdom Metazoa; phylum Chordata; class Mammalia; order Diprotodontia; family Petauridae; genus Petaurus; species Petaurus breviceps. The sequence goes on along the minus strand of NW_027187400.1, from coordinate 32,770,321 downwards.
CTGGAGTGGCTTGCCATTTTTCAGGTCTTCCGGACTCTAGTCCCAGCACTCTATTCCCTGCACCATCTAGCGGCTCCAAGCTGTTGCACATTTCCCAAAAAAGGGAATAAATTTGTAGCTGGGATGCACTTGGATCCTTAATTGCTTGTCCTGAATTATGAGACCAGGGACTGCTCTTCTCAGTGAAGGAGTGCTGGGGTAGGGGGTCAGCTTTTAATGACTGGACTAAACAAACTGGCCTGGGATGCAGGAGCCCTGGCTTCTACTCCTTCCTTGGACACTATTTCTGAACCTCTATTTTCTCCTTAGTAAAATGAGAGGCTGGAACAAGTTGGTCTCTGAGGTCATTTTCAGCTTTAATATTCTGTTATTCTCTAAGATTTGGGCTCAACTCACCTTTGCCTCAGTCTAGACTCAAGGATGAATGGTCACTGGTTTCTTTTAAAACTCAGCTCAAGGGATACCTTCTTTATGAAGTCTTTTCAAATCACCTTGTATTTATTTTGAACCTCTTATGATGCTTTTATATGTACATATTGCCTTCCTCACTGGAATGCTAATTTCTTGGGGGATAGGGACTATTTTATCTTTCTGACTTGGCATCCTAATGGCTGACCCAGTGCCTGGCACATAGTACCTAAGAGGCTTATTAATCAATTGGTCCTTTGGGTAGAAAGGAAACTACAGCAGACATCTGAGCAGCCAAGATTCCTGATCACTATACCATAGTCAAAAGACATAGGCCATTAAGCCAGCAACCTCATTACCAGGTATGGATCACAAGAGTTAGACAGAAACAAAGATCTGCCATAAAGGTTCATAACAATGTGTTTTGTGGTAACAAAAACCTAGAACTGAAATGGGTATTAATTGACTGGGCAATGGCTAAAAATGTCATGGTGCCTAAATGCCTCTGTGTCAGGCTGATGATCTTCCCTCCCTTTTTTCAATCTCTTATCTATTTCCATTTCTGTCTGAATGACTGGAGACATAGTTCAATGACAATATTGGTTTTCTTCCTGCTTTCATTGGTCTTCAACCACATAATCTATGACAAGTGAACCCAAAGAAATGGAAAGAGCCTTGACTTTGAAGTCAGAAGACTTGAATTCAACTCCTGATTCTGAGAATTACTCTTTGTGTGCCTTGGTCAAGTCAATTAACCACCCTGGGCCTCAGTTTCCTAATTTCTAAAAGAATGGGGTTAGACTAGATGGTTTTTAATGTTCCTTCTACCTCTAGATTTGTGATCTCCTTGCTTTGTTTCCTGGGTTTCCTAATGTGAATATATTTTCTTAACATACAAATGTAGCTTTGCCCTCACCTGTTCTCTTTCTTTTAAAAAAATATACATTTTATTTATGCCATTTTTATTTTATCACAGTCATTTTCTCTCTCCTCTTGCCCTACCCACTAAGCCTTTATGAAAACCACTAAAGAAAATGCCACCACTACGGCTTACTACCTCTGTAACTTACCCCTTCTGTGCCTCAATTTCCTCCTCTGTAAAATATAGTTGGATTTGATGGTCTCCAAGATCCCTTTCCACTCTGGAGTTCATTGATCCTATAATCCAGCATGGTAATTATTTCTGACAATGTTCTACCTTTCAGCCCCTCCTTCTTTCTCTCCACTCTCTCAAGGAGCTCTCCACTCTGAAGTAGTAACTATATTTCATTATCTGCAGTACAGGATTTCCATTTTTTAAGAAGTTACTCGGAATTAAATTGCCTTTCAGTGATCTTTTCATTTCCTTTGTGATCATTATACCTATTTTCTTGGTTCTGCTTATTTCATTCTATGTAAATTTCTGTGAATTCCTCCTCCCATGTTTCTTGGAATTTCTCATAATTGTTATTTCTTACTATGCAGTAATATCCCATTAAATTCATATGCCATAATTATTTCAAGCATTCCCTACTCGATGGACATCCAATTTGTTTCTTTTTTTTTTTTTACTATCACAATGAGTCCTACTATTTTGTTAAAGACTGAATTTTGTTTTTGTTTTTGACTTCTTGCCGTATATTCCCAGTATTGGGATCACTGTATCAAGTTCTTTTGAATGAGCCATATTTCACTTGTGAATGTAGTTCATTAATTTCAGTCATGTCCAACACTTCATGACCCCTTTTGGAGTTCTACTGGCAGAGATACTGAAGTAGTTTGCCATTTTCTTCTTCAGCTCATCTTACAGATAAGGAAACTGAGGCAAACAGAGTTAAGTGACTTAACATGCCTAGAGTCATTCAGTTATTAATAAGTGTCTGAGGCTGGATTTGAATTCATGAAGATGTCTTCCTGACTTCAGGACTGGCATTCTATTCCAGGACTGGCCACCTAGTTGCCCCTTTCACTTATGGAACCTATGCCAATTCTCAGTGACACTCATGTGTCTAGATTTGCTTCTTTCCTTTAGGATCATTAATTGGACTTGCTTGTTATTCATACTTTGCACATGAAAGATCACCACTGCCACTTCTCTTTAGAATTTAGTGGTGAAAATTCAGCACCTTATTCTCCTGGGCATTGAGTCCTGGGATGGTGGTATACTCTCTCCCTTCCCTGACTCCAGGCTATCTATCTTGCTTCCAGCTTGGGCTCCCAGGCTTCCAGGAGATTAGACCAAATGCTCTATGCATCTATGAGCCTTTCTTTGCCTTCTGATCTGAAATTGAAACCACTTGTACATGTTCTTCCCCTATTAGGATGGGAACTCCCAAGTCAATAGGTCAGGTCAACAGACATTTATTAATTATTAGTATTATAATAGTGATTCTAGTATAATAATATAGTATAATATTAATTATTAGTATCATAATATTAATATAATATATACCATATAGAGTATACGATATATTTTAACATAATATATGACATAATATATAGTAATATTATATTATATTAGTATATAACATATGCTATATAGTATATAACAATGCTATATTAGTACTATAATATTATAAGAATTATTAATTATTAATATGTGCCAGATTGCTAAGCAGTAGGAATACAAATGCAAGCAAAAAGATAGATACTGCCTTCAAAGAGCTCATATTCTAATGGGGAAGGAAAACCATAAAAAGGAACCAGGGTATCCACACTGGGTCATCATATAGAATGTGTCAGGGTCAGGAGTAGAGTCTGCAGATGAATAAAGACACAACCACCCTGGGAACTTTATTTAAAATGGAGGTTTTAGAAAGAACCAACCCATCAGAGGAAGGAGCCTGTAGCATCAGAGTACACTTCCAGTTTGAGAAGTTCAGAGGTAAAGAGGTTGCTGTGGCAGTAGAGAAACATCAGAATTTCATTTTTTAGTCATTTTTTCAGTCATATCTGACTCTATGTGACCCAGTTTGGGGTTTCTTTGCAGAGATACTGCAATGGTTTGCCATTTCCTTCTCCAGTTCATTTTGCAGATGAGGAAACTGAGGTAAACAGGGTGAAATGACTTGCCTAGGGTCACACAGCTAAGAAGTATCTGAATCCAGATTTGAACTCAGGTCTTCCTGATTCTAGATCCAGCACTTTATTGATTGAGCCCCTTAATTGTCCAAGGGATCAGAAGTAGAGTCCAGAGTAGGTGTGATTTGACTTTTGAGTTTGTAGCCAAATGATATAAAAAACAAATGACTTTCACTCTGATTCATTGATTTATTCATTGAATCCCTGATTCATTCATTTATTGAATCACTGATTCATTCATTCATTCATTCATGAGTGCCTGGATTGTACTGCAGCATCCTTGCTTAGATTTTGTGCCCTTTGAACTCCTGCATGTCTGTAGCACTAGCTTTTATTGCTTACATCATAGCTATTCACTATCACATTCCATTTTGTGGGAGTGCATAGGCCATTATTTTCCCTTCCCTTTCCTTTACATTTGCCCTTTTAATTAGATTTTCAAGGCTCCAGGTAAATACATTTTAACTGGACAGGAGTCCATCATTCCTACATCTTAAATTATGGTCTAGAATTCTAAATTATTTTCTTAGCCACCACCTACTTAATCAGCTGTTTACTTTCTAAATCAGTCTTTCTCTCTTAAAGCCCTTACCTTTAAATTCACTTTGTTTCACTTCAATTTAACAAACATTGGTTATGTTACTGTAAAGGCAAGCATGAGCAGCTTTCCAGATGATGTCTTCTGTGAATAGCTTTCAAGGTTCTGATTACATAGTATAGTGAACACTATTTATTCAATAACAAATTAGAAAAAACAGTCACAGAAAATCAAAATGCAGTATTCACAATGATATAATAACTCAACAATTTATCACTACAATGGCCACATAGTTTTTACCTATGTGGTCATATAGTTTTGAATAAAGTACAATCATTTAGTCAATCAATCGCTTAGTAACTCAATAATCCAGTCACAAAGTACAAAAGGTAAAAGTCCTCCAACCATAGGCACACCAAGTTACAAATAAGTCACTACACAGTCATCAATCACTACTCATTATCCTCCTAAGGAGTAGTGGGAAATGCACAGGCCATCCATCCACCCCTCAGTCACAAGTAAATCACAATTTCATCACTACTCAGTACACACTGAGAGGTCTTTTCATCTTGATTCGGGGCAGGCTTTCAGCTTCCATGGTTCCTCTTCCATGGTCCCAGCTTCCGCCTGAATCTAACCAACTGCCATCTGAGTTCAAAGGCAGATAGATAGCTGCCAGCTCCTTGTCCAGCTCTCCATGCACGTCCTGCTCCACATTGGAGCTCACAGTGTCCAGTCCATCTCAAATCCTTCACAGTCTTTGTTCCCAGGAAGACAAGGTTTAACAAAGCCACAACAACATTTGTACAGAATACCAGCAGCACAGTCATGCTTCCTCAGTCTTTAGCAGCTCCAGCTGGCCCTCAGAAGTCTTCAGCAGCTTTGTTCTCAAAGTCAAAATCACTTTCTCCACAGAAGTTCCAGTCCAGCAGCAGCAGCCCAGTGTTCAGGTGCTCATCCCAGGAAGTTCTGGTCGTCCGGCTTGTGCTCATCCTTAAATATGGTATAGCTCGTCCTTGTTCATCCCCTTCCTGTTATGTTAGCAACAGGGGTTCATACCTTCTGTTTCTTTAACAGAGGCTTAATTTGAAACTAGGTGCTAAGTACCTCTTAGCTTTCCAATACAAAGGGATCTTCAAATTTCATTAACTTTACAGTTATCTACTGTATACCAAGCTGTGCTAAGTATAACATGGTTTGGGAGCAGCATCAGATTACCTAATATGGAGGCACTTTTCCCCGCTTCCCCACCACTTGGGAGGGAGTAGATAGACTTTTTTAGTAGACGATGTTACTGGGACAGAATGCATCTTTAATTAACTTTTAGTCTAGGACATTTGCTGAGTGACTTTCAGAGAAGGCCATACTGTGGCCACATGCACTAAACTTGGGAGGAGGGAAGGGCTACCTTCTTTCTTTCAATTTTTCTCCCAGTGCCCCCCAAGATATCATCCTGTGGTGTCCTTTTATTTTTCTTTATATGGCCTTTTCAGGTCCAGGTGAAGGAGGTAGAATTCCCACTGGATCTGAAACCAAGCCTTGGAGATGTTGGAGCCAAATTCTTGGCTGGATGTCTCCCCCCTCCCCCCCACACCCAGCAGGGAAGCCCTGAGGGACCCAAAACAAGAAAGGCTTTGGACTTGGACTTTAGGCCTGTGCTCAGTTAGAAACTAGGCCAAACTGTGAGCTTAATCTCGTTTTCCTCACCCGGGTATGAGGTGGTGGTGATAGCAGAGTTGCGTGCTGTGTTGGGGATATGTTTGTATATTTCTTTGTAAAAGCTAATTGAATTGTTAAATGGCTAAATGGAGCCAGAGTGTAAGCTCTCCTTCTTACAACTGGAGGCAGGGTAACATTGATGGGAGTTGGAGCCAACAGTAGAGACCCTGGACACCTCAAACCTCATCAAGGGTGCCAGAGAACTCAGCAGAGGGTTCTTGTCTTTTGGTAGCTGGGGCCAGGGTAATCCTTGCCATACAAGCAAGCCCTGGAGATTAAAAAATCTTCAAAGAGCTTCAGTGGAAGTGGGTCAATAACATGGAATCAAGCAAACAGAAAACTAACAAAGCAAATGCAAAGTAATTTGGTGCCCAGAGGAAGCAACAATGGAATGAAGAATGAAGTAACATGTGTAACCCAATCTGAAGCTGATTGCTCCAGACTTTAGGAATCCATGCATCTTCCCAGGTTTTTTTAGTGCAATCGCTAAACCAAGAGAGTGAGAAAATTCCCCTTTAAGTCACACTTTGCTGGCATAAGGGCTCCAATAATAATTCACCTTTCAGTAGAGTTTTAATATCTTTAATATATTTCCTGATGACGAGACGTGAGGGAGGTCCTATATGTCTTGCTATTCCCATTTTACAGATGGAAATACTGAGGCTCAGAGAAATGAGATTATTTGCCCAGGGTCCCATGGTTCTTTTGACTAGAATTTAGCTTTGTGGCTACTTTAACATCATTGCCTCTCCAGGCCTCCCTGAGGGTAAAGATTGTATATATATTATATGTACCTATATAGTATGTGTATATATACATATATTGTGTATATATATACATGCAAACATACATACACCATGTATATACACATATATGTATATATTGAAATATATGTATATATACATATTGAAATATGTGTGTATATATGCATATGGAAATACACATATGTGTGTATACACATACACAAGTATGCATACCTTTGATTAACAAACCTTTATTCAGTCCTTGCTGTATTCCAGGCACTGGAGAGACAGACAAAAAATGAAAAAACCCCTTGCCACCAGGAGAGACAACATGCGTGTATGTAAGCATATACAAAGTATAAACATGATATAATAAATACATATTCAAGAAAAATAAAAGTATTAAATAGAAGGTGGTTAGGGTTGACAGGATCAGGAAAGACTTTATGTAATGTTTGAATTGGGTCCTGAAGGAAGTGAAGGATTCTGGGAGGTAGAGGCAAAAAAAAATGAAACATTCTAGGTGTCTGGGACAGCTAGAGCAAAGACACAGAGAGAGGAGATGTAGTACCTTGTGTAAAAATTTTTCTGGATTGTAAAATATGGAAAGGAGGTTAATGTATAATAAGAGTAGGAGAAAAAAAGGATGATGCCAGATTGAAAGGCTTTGAAAGCCAAATACAGGGATTTATATTTTATTTTATCCTTGGGGGTAATACGGAGCCCCTAGACTTTATTGAGTCAAGGAGTGACATAGAGGTATACTTAAGGAAAATTATTTTTGTAGCTGGTTCCTTTTCAAACTCAACTGTATGGAAGATGGATTGGCAGATGGGAGAGAGACAAATTAGGAAGCCATGTAATCTCGAGGAGAGGCGATAAGGGCCTGAGCTAAAGTTGTGACTTTAGCAATTAGAGAGAATGAGGCTGGATCTGAGATTTGGTGCACAGGATGATAGAGACAGGAAGGGACTTAGTAGATATATTAATATATATTAACTAAACTTATCAGATATGTGGGGATACCTGGGATGGTGTATTGTACATGGTAAGTACAAGATTGGTTGGTTGAATGCACGAATGAATGAAAGAATATTGTCTTCCTGAGTACTCTAGTTTCATGTATCAGTTATTTCTTTATTATTGTTGTCCTGTCATTTTATCTTTGTCTGTCTCTTCATAACCCTATTTGGAGTTTTCTTGGCAGAGATACTGGAGTAGTTTGCCATTTCCTTCTCCAATTAATTTTACAGATGAGGAAACTGAGGCAAACAGGGTGAAGTGACTTGGCCAGGGTCACACAGGTAGTAAATATCTGAGGTCAGATTTGAACTCAGAAAGATGATTCTTTACCTCGCTAGACCCGGCTTTCTAGGCACTATGGCGCCACCTAGCGGTCAAACGGGTTAATCATATTTACTCTTTTTAACCCTAGTGTGACCTTGGGGAAAACACTGAAACTCTGCTTGGTTCAGCTTCCTCATTTGTAAAATGGGTATAATAATAGCACCTATTTCCAAGAGTTGTTAGAATAAAATGAGATAATATTTTTAAAGCACTTTGTAATTCTATGCACTATATAAATGCTAGTTATTATTATTATTTCATAACACCATATTCCTTTCTAGGACGTTTATACCAACTTTTATCTTTCCCATCAGTGCATTATTAGTCTTGTCTTCCCACAATGCCTCCAACATATCTATCTTTTATATAATCTTTTTCATGTATATGTATGTATATGCACATTTATGTCAGCCAGTCAGTAAGCTTGTATGAAGTGTCTATTATATGCCAAATGCTAAAGTCAATACCAGAGATTAAAAAAAAATGAAACAATTCCTATTCTCAAGGTTTTTACACATTCATGTTTTCTCTCTCGTTAGATTATAAGTTCATTGAGGTTCATTTTTGTCCTCGTATCTTCAGAGTCTAGCATAGAGCCTGGCAGATTGCAAGGAACCCCTTCAATGCTTGTTGATTGATCATTCATCTTTGTCAGTTTCAATTATCTTTTCTTTCTTTTTGGAAATTTCTTTTTTTATTTAAAAAAATGTAAATAGTATTTTATTTTTTCCAATTTCACTATTCATTTTTTATAAAATTGAGTTCCAAAATTTTCTCCCTCCCTATTTTCCCAAGATGTAGACAATGCAATATAACTTACACATGTGCAATTATTTTACTCTTTCTTTAAATGATGAATTGTGTTGAAAGCCAGAGATGAGGACCTCGAGGATGTTTTCAGCAAACTATCTTTTTTCAGAAGCCTTCCCTTGTAGTCTCAGCAGCCATGTTAATGTCAGGGTTCCAGTCTTACAAGAGATGAAAACTAGCCTCCTTCCAGGACATATCCCATGAAGACTGATAGGATAGACACTTTATCAAGCCTTGAGGCTCAGATGAGGGACCCCAGGGGAGTGATTACCCAATCTCTTCCTAACCACAGCCTTTTCTGTGGCTATTACTGTATAAATAAATTTTGACACTTTGAGTCCATTTTAAGTTGAAAAATTTAGTCTCTGTCTCCATGTGACAGGACACGAGCACTCAGCAGCTGCTTTAATTCTCCCCAGGGAGGAAGGAAATTGTCAAGTAATGCCTTTAAAGTGTTACCTACTGAGGGATTTGAGAGCTATCAGCATCTATGAGAAACCCGTTTTTCTGTTTTTCCTAAGCGTATCTTGCACAGACCTGGGAACTTGGTAGCCTTTTGGAGTTTGTGATCTTGCTTGGGGTGAGCTTAAACCATCCTCCTACAGAACAGGCAAAAGGAGGCCAGATCAATAAAAGATGTCACTCTGAAATGGAGAGTTGTCTTGCAAACAGGAGCAAACAATTCCAATCAAAGAGTTCATCTTGTTGACAAACCGCAGGGACAATCAATCCTGTGCCACTCAGAAGGGTGTCAGCTTACTCATATAATTCTTGTGTTGGGCATTTTGGGTGACCCAGGCTGAATAGAAATTAACCCCAATAGACTCAAATTACTGAAAAACTGTTTTCCATGCACCTGCCTATCATAAAGATGTTTCTGATTTTTTCATTCACAGCAATCTAAACCCTATTCAGTGAATATTTATCAAGTAAGTGGTCTGGTTAGTGTCATGTATCTCCTTCCCTAATCCATCCTCCTTTCTTTCCCTTCCTCCCAAGCATCTCTCTTATTAGACAAGCTCCAAGTTGGTGAGTTAAATAAATTTCAAACAAGCCTTGTTTTAGGGAAGATATTTGGATCCTGGGTAATTGAGGTATGGATTAGCTTTGGAGTTAGAGATACCAAGTGATGGCCTGTTTCCCAACAGGAAAACAATTTCATCCATCTTGCCTCCCATCTGCCTTTCTCAGGATGTTGTTCTGACAGCCACTTGTGCTTGGGAGGGAGACCTCCCTCTTAAGCAGTGAGCCATCAAATGTCTCGCCTATGCTCTTGGGCTGACATCCTGGCAGGAAGCCTTTGTCGAGTCGCGGGAGATGGGATCTTTCAAAAATAACCTGCGGATTGCTCTGGTTTGCAAAATATCTTGACACTGTCAGCCCTTAATTAGCTAAGTCTTGCCTTCGGGAACTTTGGAACAGCCACTTTGCAGGCTGAAAATGAGGTCTTTGAGTCACAGTGGAAGGGACTCAGTGGTGTCACCCATCTCGCAGAATTGGAGAGCTGAACAAGGCCTTGAGGATAGTGGGGTGCCATTTCCTTATTTTATGGACACAGACTGAAAGAGCAGCAGAGTGGGGTGAACTCTTCCCAGTCCATAAATTAGACTGTATCCATTCATCTGGAGAACTCTGACAGCTGTGATGCTTAAAATAGATCCACTATGGGCCTGTTGCTGGCCCTGATTTCTTTTCTGGGCACCAAAATCTACTGGTCTTAGTTGTTTCTGGAACACACACACATGTATACACACACATATATTTATGTACACACATATATACATATCTATCTATCTAATCAGAAAGTCTTCTGTCTAATAATATATGATAAGAATAGGGTCTCTGTCCTTAAAACAAATCACTGTGACTTGTGACTGGTCACTGGATACAAATGGTGAGATACATGCAAGAAAAATACCTCCTTTGAGAGAAAGCAGGAACTGTCTTCTGTCATATATGCGGTAGCTTACTGTTGGCCATATATTCATATTAAAGGCTGGAATGTGACCCATGCATGAGACAGAGAAAAGCACAGCTCAGTGAAAAATAATACTGGCTCTGGAATGAGAGGGACCTGTGTTCAGATTCATCTCTGATACTCTCCTAAGGTCCCTTAAGGTCTTGGGAGAGTCCCTTAACCCTCATGGATCTCAACTTCTTTATCTGTAAAATGAGGGGGTCAGGCAATATGACCTGAGGTCCCTTCTAACTAACTGTAGGACTAGGATGTTATAACAATGATCTTGACCTCTGGGCTTAACTTTCATGCATGCCCAGTTCTATTTGCATTGTAAAAGGATTGTGTGTGGGTGTGGAGGGGCATGGAAAAAAAAGATGTTAGACCCATACAATGCTATGAGATGTTTCTGGAGAGTCCTCCTAAAATTGATTTAGGAGTACTGGGTGCACAAAAGGGAACTAAAAAGCAGGAACAAGGACTTCCTAACCCTAAGTCAGATACAGGCTTCTGACAGAGATCTTGTCCCTGATGCATAGAAAGGGAAAGGTTAAAATGACAGATGGTATGCCTATGAGAACTGAGAATATGACCGACTCTTTAATGTTTCAAAAGATCTTAGCATATGAATAAGAAAAGCACTTCGTAGGCAACATTGAAAACTGATAAAGTCTTTTAGATAAATTAAAGCAGCAAAGGGTTTTCTCTCTAATTTAATACAGGGAGTATTAGTATCAAGACAACTTCTGGGGGCAGCTAGGTGGCACGGTAAATAGAGCACCGGCCCTGGAGTCAGGAGGGCCTCTGTTCTAATCTGGCCTCACACACTTAACACCAAAACTAGCCATGTGACTTTAGGCAAGTCACTTAACCCCAATTACCCTACCTTCCCCCTCTAAAAAAAAAGATCCAAAAAAATACAACTTCTGAGTCTGTGGGGTGACCCACTTGTTAGTGGGGGAAGGAAGCAACCCAATATACTACATGTATGAAATGTCTGATTGTGAATGAATTTTTTACTTGTGATTGGTTTTGGGATACAATGGAGGTCTTGTTTGTGGGTTGATTTGATTCAATTCAACAAATGTTTATTGATGTTATTAATTGCTTTCCATGTATAAGGCAGAAAAAGACAAAAAGAAAGCTATATTTGTTCTCAAGGAGCCATTGTTCTCCTGAGGGATATACCAGCTAGGCTGTAAAGTGGATAGAGCATTGGGCCTGGTGTCTGAAAGATTCCTTTTCCTGAGTTCAAATCTAGCCTCAGACATTTACTAGCTGGGTGACCCTGGGCGAGTCACTTAATCCTGTTTGTCTCAGTTTCCTCATCAGGAAAATAAGCTGGAGAAGGAAATGGCAAACTTCTCCATCATCTTTGCCAAGAAAACCCCTGATAGGGTCATGAAGAGTCAGACACAACTGAAAAATGACTGAGTACCAACAATATAAATTAAGGATTTTAAGAGGCTGAGATGAGGAGAAAGTGCATATTGGATGTGGAGGCCCAGCTATTTAGAGACATAGAGATGGGGAGTGGAATGTGATATACAAAGAACATCTAACTGGCCAGGGTGATTGGGGGATATTTCTGTCACAAAGAGATACACACTTATGAATACATAATCAGCCAGAAGTGAGTGACTTCAGAAGGTGTGTGGATTGATGTAGAAATAGGATTTTAATGTTTTCTACTCTGCACCCCAAATTAAAATCATACTCATTAGCAAAGTAGCATGAATTGAGAATTTAGAAATGCTGGAGGCAAAGCCCTGCCAGTCTGAGTATGCTGTTTGAACAAGATGAAGGACAGACCCAGAGCGAGGAAGATGGGACTCATTAACGGCGGACAGCTCACAGCTCTGCTTTGCTTTGTCTGGATATCAAAAAGCCGTGGTTTATTTGGATTAACAACAAAAACAACAAAATACAAAGAGAATATTTCCTGCTTTCCATTCAAGAAGCTTCATATCTTATCAGAATTCTATCCCCGCTGATCTTGAGGTCACTCAAAGATTTGCAAATATCCTGCAGATGAGGGATAAATAATTGCAGAATAAACTGCAATTGTTTTCCAATGGAAGATGAACCCAATAGAAATTGTTCCTATTTGCCTTTAAAAACAACAACAACAGACAAACAAACCTTTAAGATGTCATTTGTTCATGGTCACAGGAAGAATTTTTCTTGAGCATGGGAAGCTCCAATGATCTCTGTCTGAACTCCAAGTGGTTCAAGATGACATAGGATTTGGGCCCTGAACCTTGGTGTGTGAGTGCGTGTGTGTCTGTGTGTGGGTGTGCATATTTTCCTGATGATTATGAATATAATTTACTTGGAAATTCATTCCATCTTTCTTCTTATTTGCTTTTTGTCTTTCTGAGAGTCATTGATCTGAAAGGCTATTTGGAAAAAGGATGAGGCTTTTTCTGTTTAGCTGCAAAGGGCAGAATCTGGAGCAATGGATTGGGAAGAGGTGGTATATTATATAGGAGAGGGAGAATTTGCAAAGAGGTACTGTTGGACTGGATGGAAACTGTCCTAAAAGGCACCAAATGGCTTTAGGAAACGATATGTCCCCCCTCTCCCTGGCCCCCATCATTGACAAAGCCAAAGAATGGATGGTTTTTTATTGTCTATTATATTGTAGTGAGGATTATTATGAATATAATTGGATATTCACTGGGGAGACTTCCAACTCAAAAATTCTGTGATTCAGTGAACTTATAAAATATTACAAGGGGGTGCCACTAGGTAAGGCAAATTTTCATTTTCTATGAGTATTGTTTTCCCATTGTAGCCTAAATCAAATAAACATAAGCTTTAGACAATAGTTTTGTGCTAATGGAAATCTCAAAATAATAATGGTGTCAGGGTAGAAAGAATTAAAAAAGACCACTCGCTTTCCCTATTTCTACTGATATTATTGGCAGTATGTTACAGTACATAAGAGTACAGCCTTGACAGTGGGACAACCTGGGTGTAAATCTGTAAAGCCAAGCACGGGCAGCTCTCCAGAGGACTGTTGCTATGAACAGCTTTAAGGTTCTGATCACATAGTAGAGTGAACTCTCTATTTATTAATCAATAAACTAAGGCAAAACATTCACAGAAACCAAAGTACAGCATTCACAATGATATAACATAACATCACTAATGTGGACACATAGTTTTAAACAAAATATATCATTCAGTAAGTCTTTAACACAATCATCCTTAAGGAGCAAATCTCCTTAGGTGACACAAAGTACAAAGGTCAAAATTTTCCCACCCCTAGGTCACATTGTCTTAATCTCTCAGTCAAAAACTCTTCTTTCTTCTTGATTCGAGATTAGTTTCCAATCATCCTTAAGGGGTACAGGGTACAGAGTACAAAGTTCTCCTACCCCTAGATCACAGTAAATCATGATCTTCTCAATCAGCACTAAGTAACCAAGGACAGAGGTCTTTTCATCTTAGCTTGAGGCTGTCTCCCTAATTCCATGGTTCTTCTTCCATGGGTCCAGCTCCCTGGATCTACCCAACTGTCACCCAGATTCACAGGCAGGCAGTTCTCAGCTCCTCATCCAGCTCCCATTCCATATTGAAGCTCAGTGTCCAGTCCACCTCAAGTACTTCACAGTTTCTGGGAAGACAAAGCTTATTTAATTATTGTTTTTTAATTTTTTTATTAATTAATAATTTTTTAATTAATGTTGGTCTGTTGAGCAACAATAACATTCATGCACATTGCTGGCACCATAATTAGTTCACTTCCTGCCTGTGAAATCAACATAGACACACAAACAAGGTCTGAGAAATCAATACAAATCAGCAGCATAGTCCCAGGACTTCTGAAAACATCAGTAAAACATCCACCTCCAGGAACGTCTGTAAACAGACAACAAGAAAATTCTCTTTTAGGGCTTCTGAAGCAGCAGTAAGGTCCCAGGGCTTCTGTAACAATAGCAATGTCCTCTATCAGCAGAAAGGTCTGACAAAGTGACATCAACACAAAGTTGAGCCTCAGCCATGCTTCCTAGAAGTTCTGCTCCATCCCAGCCTGTGCTTCTACTTTTATATGGTCATTAGCCCCTCCCTGTTCCACCCCTTCCTGTTACATCAGCTAGTTCCTCCCACTGTGGGATTCACAGGTTCTATTTCTTAACAAAGACTTGATATAATCATGGCAAGGCTCAAAGACACTTGAATTGAAACAAGGTGCTACATAAATACAAAAAATAAAGAAGCTAAATACTTTGCTTGCCAATGCAAAGTCTCACGTGAGACCCGTGCTAGCCAGGCAAGTCACTAAGATTTTGGTTTCCTTGTTTGTAAAAACAGGATGTAACTAACAGCATGTAGCCCCCAAGACTGTTGCACAGAACAAATGGGAGCTTGAATAAAAAAGCACTTTGAATACATTGACATGCATTATAAATGCCAGTCATTGTAGGCAGGCTGAACTATCAATCAGCACCTTATTTTTTGGATTATTGAGTTTTGTAGTTGTGAGTGCCTCTGAGATCGTCAACTTCAACCCTTGATTTGAAAAATTGTTATTGTGGTTCAGTTGTATCTGACACTTTGTGACCCTTTTTGGTTTTTTTTTGGCAAAGATACTGGACTGGTTTGCTGTTTCCTTCTCTGGCTCATTTTACAGACAAGAAAACGGAGGCAAACAGGGTTAAGTGACTCGTCCAGAGTCACACAGCTAGTAAGTATATGAGACCAGATTTGAACTCAGGAAGATGAGTCTTCCTGATTCTAGGCCTGGTGCTTTATCCCTTATACCATGTAGCTACCTTGTGTTTTTTAAAATACATGAACTATTTTAAAAACAATAGTGAACCTTGATATAATTAATTAAACTGACTTAGTAATGATTTGCATTTAAACTAATTAGTTTCAACATGTAAGGTAATGTAAGTTTGTACTCAATCTAAGTCTCAATCAGGATTCTTTGTTTTTTAAAGTAAGATTTCATTACACTATACAAAGCAATTTACAAATATTTTCTCATTTGATCCTCACAACAACCCTGAGAGGTAGATGGTCTTATTATTCCTATTTTACAGATAAGGAAACTGAGCTTGGTAAAGGTGAAGTGACTTTCTCAGGGTAACAGAGATAGGAAGTGTCTGAAGTCACATTTGAACTCAGGTCTTCCTGACTCCAGGTCCATTATGCAATCCATTGTGCCACCTAGCTGCCTATTTCCTTCAATTTTTCTCTTATTTTATAGTAATTAAGGAATATTTCATTCTTCTACTTCTCCTCTACAACATATCTCTTAATGGTTCAGCCTGGCTTCACTTGAAGATCTCTATGGCACTTTTGGATGGCTCTAATTATTAGGATTTTTTTTTCTTAAGGGTACACTCTCCAAGCCAGTCAGGTACCTTGAGGTCAGTTCATTCCCTGGTATCCTCAGTTGACCATCATGGCACTGCTGGGTAGCTGCACCATGCTGTGATTCAAACAATGTAGGGAAAGAACCCAAGTGTTTTGGTTGACTGCTTTAGTCCAGTGATTTTCATGTATGAAATTTCCAAGATGACTCTTGACTTGTATTGCCCAAAATCGCTTTTTTTCTTTCCACTTTGTAGCTCCTGTGTCCACTGCCTAATCTCTATTACTCTAAATCTGCCTCTATTCTTCTATCCCTGAGGCCACTATGGAACACATCTATTAATTTTCATAATTTTCATCAAATAACAGATCCCAGATATATTTTATTTGATGTGTTACACCAGGATTTTTATCTCCTTTCCTTAAGTTTTGATTATTCTTTCTTTTCTGTTCAGGGGGCCCTTTTACTAATCAACAGACTTATATGAAACTGCAGAGTAGCTTTGACCTAATGTTCCATTAGTATCCCTGGGATTTTACAGCAAACTAGACAGAGTTTGTTATCAGGCAGTGCTAACAACTTCTGGGAGAAATCTTGGACAGGAACCACAGTGGCATCACCATCTTAGAGGCAAACTTTATTAAGCACACTTAGGCTTTTGCTCTGGGCAGGGAATTCTGGGAATTAGGGATATCTTGAACTTTATCCTTTCTTCTTCCCTTCTTCCAGATATTGGTACCTGGGAAGTAAGAAAAGCAGCAAGATAGGGGAGAAACTGATGGCTCCTTTCATTTATACCAAACAGATTTGGTTCACAGTAATTAGTCCATAACTTTTCCACCTTCCTCCAAATACCAAGGTGAAGGGGTGCGACTGCCCACATTTTACCCTTGAGCTGTCCTTTGGATACATTTTTTCTTCTTTTTTTTCCCCTCAACCCATTTTAAGATGAAAAGCCAAACCATTGGGAGTGGAAAGAACTTTGGAGGTCGAGTAATAGAATTGTGGAACCTCAAAGATGGGAGGGACCTTAGAGGCCAAATAGTCTGAAGCATACTTAAATAAGAATTATATACTATAGGATTTCAGAATTGGAAGGGACTGACATGATCATCAAAACCAATCTGAACCTGAAAAAAATTTCCCTCTAACAACATAGCTGACAATATCTAACTTTTTTTTGAAGACCTCTAGAGACTTACCTCATAAGTCAATCCAATCCACATTTGGGCAATTCTCGTTATTTACAAACTTTTCCTTACACTGAGTTTATATCTGTCTCTATGTATCTATGTATCCATCTATGTATCTATCAGTCTCTCTCTCTCTCTCTCTCTCTCTCTCTCTGTCTGTCTGTCTGTCTGTCTGTCTCTGTCTCTCTGTCTGTCTCTGTCTCTCTCTCTCTGTCTCTGTCTCTCTCTGTCTCTGTCTCTCTGTCTCTGTCTCTGTCTCTCTGTCTCTCTCTGTCTCTGTCTCTGTCTCTGTCTCTGTCTCTGTCTCTGTCTCTGTCTCTCTCTCTCTCTCTCTCTCTCTCTCTCTCTCTCTCTCTCTCTCTCTCTCTCTCTCTCTCTCTCTCTCTCTCTCTCTCTCTCTCTCTCTCTCTCTCTCTCTCTCTCTCTCTCTCTCTCTCTCTCTCTCTCTCTCTCTCTCTCTCTCCC
>NW_027187400.1:32746795-32752652 GCF_028583685.1 Petaurus breviceps papuanus | reverse complement strand
TTCTCTCTCTCTCTCTCTCTCTCTCTCTCTGTCTCTGTCTCTCTCTGTCTCTCCGTCTCTCTCTCTCTCTGTATTTTCTACTGAAATCTCCTAGTTCTGCCCTCTTTTGTTGTTGTTGTTGAGTCATTTCAGTTGTGTCCAACTGTTTTTGAGTAAATTTGGGTTTTTTTTGGCAGGGGTACTGGAGTGGTTTGTCATTTCCTTCTCCAGCCCATTTTACAGACAATGAACTGAGGCAAACAGGGCTAGTGACTTGTCCAGGTATACCTAAACAGTAAGCTAATATTCTTTCAATATGGCAGCCCTTCAGATATTTGAAGATAGCTATCCTTACCCTATTTTTTTTCTTGTCCTCCAGGCTGTAGATCAAGACTTCTTTCAACCAATATTCTGGGCATTCTCCTCCAGTCTATACTAACAACTCATCTCTACAGAATATTTTCTGCCACAACACAGAAAACCCCTTCACACTGGAAGTTCATTTGCGCCATGACTCCTTCCTCCAGTTGATTGATTCTTCCTAGAAGCTCAATTTTAAAGAGCATGCCCAGACCAACTCCCTCCATTTCTCCCTGGGCTGCACTTCTGACCCTTCAGAATTTCTCGATAATGTCCCTGCATTATCCTCAACTTCCCTGTTTTCAGTTTCCTTTTAGGCCATTGTCTCTTACTAGAATATAGGTTCCCCGCAGGTGAGGACTATCTTTCTGTTTGTATTTGCATTCCTAGTGTTTAGCACAGTGTATAGCCCACAGAAAGTACTTAAAAATGCTTGATGGCCTGACCTGAATGATTGCCTTCTCAGTAGCCGTCCTAAACTTGGTGGTCCAAAATGAATCTACTTCTAGATGTGTTTTCAATAGGACGTTATATACAGGAGTTATCCACCAATCGTCAACCAGTCAACAAGTGTCTTGTCCCAGGCACGGTGCTTTTCTTATCCTCATTCCACACTATTGACTCACGTTGATATTGCAACTCGCTAAAACCAGCAGTCCTTTTTTTGACCTCAGCCATATTAACCATAATTTGTGCTTATGCCAACGACATTTTGAATCAAAGTTCAAGATTTTGGATTTTTCTCTTGAATCTCATCCATATAAAAAAAAAGGTGGAGATTAGGTTAATTGCAATAAGGAATTGAAAAGAGGAATGACTAGATGAATAACAGCAAACTGTAAATTGGAGATGATAATAGCCCCTATATTTTAGAGTTATTATAAAGATCAAAGGACATATTATATATAAAGCATTTTGGAAAACTTAAATCATTGTATAAATGTGAGTTGTAGTGATGATTATTAATGGTATAATTAAATAGCATTATTTAATCATCATCACATAGAGTTAGTGTAAGGATCAAATAAGACAATGTATACAAAGCACTTTGGAAACTTTAAAGGATTGTACTGTCAACTTTAATTATTATTACAAATCAAATAAAAACATTTATTAAGTACCTACTGTATACCATGAGATAGCTAGATGGAACAGTTGCTAGAGGGCCAGGCTGATCTGAGTTCAAATCCAGCCTCAGACACTTACTGGCTATTTAAACATCTTTGACTTCTCCATTGTGACACAATGCCATGTACCTCCCATATCCCACTGCATCTTACCTTTTTTCAATTTCCTTTTGTGTGTTGTCTTCCTTTATCAGATTATAAACTCCTTGAGGCAAGGATTGTCTTTCTTTTTCATATTTGTATCTGGTGCTTGGGGTAGTTCCTGGTACATAGTAGGTCATTAATAAATATTTATTGCTTTGGGACCCTGGGCATGTCACTTCATCATTGTTTTCCTCAAT
The DNA here is from genome assembly GCF_028583685.1 of Petaurus breviceps papuanus. Classification (NCBI taxonomy): domain Eukaryota; kingdom Metazoa; phylum Chordata; class Mammalia; order Diprotodontia; family Petauridae; genus Petaurus; species Petaurus breviceps. Next base: position 32,750,845 of record NW_027187400.1, on the reverse strand, counting down.
TTCCTCATCTGTACAATGAGGATAATAATAGCATCTACTATAGAATAGTTGTTGTGAGGGTAAAATAAGCTAAGATTTATTAAGAGCTTTACAAACCTTAAAGTACTATAGAAATACCACATTAATATTATTTCCAAAACATCTGATGGGTTATTATTGATGTAGAAAATTTGGGAGAGAGACTAGAGCTAGATATATAGATCTGGAGTCATCTGAATAGAGAGCATGATTAAAACCAAGAAAGAAGACGAGATAACCAAGTGAGAGACTGTAGAGAGAAGAAAAGAAGGGTGAAAACAGGGCCTTGGAGACATTCATAGTAAGGTACAGAGATGCCGATGAGGAGTCAGCAAGGACACTGAGAAAGGTCATTCAGGTAGTCACTGATTTGGGAATTAGTAATGTCATGGAAAACAAGAGAGGGTATCAAGGGGACATACTTGACAGAATTAAATGCAGAAAAAAAAACAAAAAACATATTGAGAAAGGGCCAATGGATTTGGCAATTGAGATACTATTGATAATGTTTATGTTGATTATATTTACATCAATAATAATATTGATAATTCTTGGTAATTTGGAGAGAACCATTCTATTTGAATAATAAAGATTGCAAAGGGTTGAGATGGATGCAAGAGGAGAGTGAGGAAGCAGAGAAAATATATGGAGATAGTTTTTTTCCTAGGAGTTTAACTGAGAAAAGGAGCAGAGATAGGATGATACATTGATCATATGGTAGAGACTTGAGAATATATATATAAAGTCTGAGGAGACTTTGGAATGATTGTAAGCAGCAGGGAAGAAACCAGCAGATAGGGTGAGATTGAAGATTATAAAGAGAGAGAAAGTAACTCAGGGAGAAATATGGTGAAGAAGTCAAGGGGAGGGGGTGAGATTGAGGGTACATGGAGAAGGCTTGGTCTTGGCAAGGAGAAAGTCATCTCATAGTGAGAGATTGGGGGTCAAGGAGGAGAGAATGGGGGATAATATCCATGGTTTTGGAAAAGGAGAGAAAGGGAGAAAAGAGAACTCAGAATGAATGATCTCCATGTTCTCTGTCAAGTAAAGGGTGAGGTCTTCAAGTAGAGAGGGTAGAGGAAAAGAGAGACACAGAAAGTTCAAGAAAGAATTGGACCTGAGGTCCGTTGACTTGTGTAAGGTTACACAGGTAATAACAGGATTTTATCTTAAGTACTAGATTCCAAACCAAGTATTTATGTCAGAATACTACACTGACATAATCCACCTTATTCCTCTTTATGTGTCACAGTCTTTGACCATATAGAGTTTCCAGTCTAGAAGGTAGATAACTATAGGAACCAGGTAGATTTTGATCTAGCTGGGATTCCATCAATATGTATAGATACATTGTGTATAAAGGTACAGATCACAGCCCATCTCTGCCTTCTCTTCTTTGCCCTTTTCATGTGGTAGCCATGGCCAAAGAATTTGTCACTAAGTAGCCATCCTATGGTCAATGAAACTTTCCATGCGTAACTGTTTTGGTCCTTGGAAAACAGATGCGCTTGGTTGCTGAAACTGTACTCAAAGTGATGCTAGCATTGTAGAGACTGCAACAATATGTCTTTGGCAAACTTTGAAACACAAGGCTACTTTTAATTTGAAAATAATAACGTTTAGGGTTTAAAAAAGCTTTACATATGCTATCTCATGTGGCAACATATGAAGTTAAAATTAAAAAAAATAGTAGGATATTATTAAGGAGATGTAAACAAGTGCTAAATGTGTGAAGGGGAAGGTCAGGGAAAACCAGAGAAGGCTTCATGTAGGAGGTACCATTTGAGTCGAGTTTTGATGGATAACTACGGAATCAGCAGGCAGAGGGGAAGAGTGGAGAAAGAGCACTTTGGTTTGAGAGTACCGTTCAAGGAAAATACTAATAGATTAGATGTTTGATTTCATTTATATAGGGAACTCCCAAATGAAGAAATTCCTGCTACCAGTTCGGAGCTTTTCTGCAATTTATGTTCATATGAAGTTGCCTGGAGTGCTAAGAGCTTAAGTGATTTGTTCCGGATTACACTGCCAGTGTGGATAAGAGGCTCTTCTGGCTTGAAGACTAACTCTCTATCCACTCAACTATGTTGCTTCTCATTGTGAGGTAAGATTTGGGAATTATGCCTTTGCCTTTCTACTTATTTCTCTTGCCTCAGTTTCTTTATCTGATGTTAAATTCTAGTGATCCATGGGCACACTTAAACATCATTACACTCAGCTGTCATGTCACCCAGACATGAACTGTTACAAGCACCATCAAACTTGTTATGATTGATCATATATAACCCATCTAAAGGGCTGGGTCTCCGATGATTATTCTACTTATTAGCAATGGGCCTCTTTGGGGTTGATGTCATTAGATAATTTTGATTATATGAAGTTTAAAAAAGTGTTTTTAATTTCTTTTCCACGTTTACAAGGATGACAACATAGGAAGCTGTACCACCTTTCTTTGAATCAATGATATTGCTTTATAGAATACCAAAGCAGATTTAAAAAAAACAACCAACCTACTAATGTTTTTATTTATCAACCTAAGCATGAACACAAGGACACCAAATGCTTCTGAACTCTGAGAAACTGGCTTGCTAGAAAACCTTTCTGAAAGGAGTTTTTAATAGGAGGGAATTTTAATTAGAAATGGTATGGTGTGGCTTTGGACTTGGAGTCAGGAAATTCTCGGGTGTGACTTGCATCTCTGAAACTGATTAGCTGTGTGATCATTGGTGAGTTATTTAACTTCTCTGAATCTCAGCTTCCTCATCTATAAAATGGAGTCATAATGTCTCTAGTATCTACCTCATAGAAATGTGGTGAGGATTAAATGAATCATATCATGAAGGGCATATTAGATTCTATTTAGTCCAAACTCTTCATGTACAGATGAGGAACTGAGGCAAAAAGGGTTAAGTGACTTGTTCAGGGTCACACAGCTAGTAAGTGTCTGGTGTTGAATTTGAACTCAGAATCCTGACTCAAGGTCCAGCAGTCCATCCACTTTACCACCTAGCAGCTGTCCCAGTGCACAGACTGTAAGAAAAATGATCTGCAAACCTTCAAAGTTCTAGCTCACTTCCTATAATACCTTTTGTTCATGAGACTTGAAGAACAAAAGCACTACTTTTAGTTGAAATGTCCACATAGGAGATTCACTTAGAAATCAACCCATCTACTTTTACTGCAACAAGAATCTTAAAAGAACACATGATTGAACAATGATAAAAAAAAATCCAAAGAGAGACTTCTGTGAACTCTTTGATCCATCCAAGAATGGCACAAAAACCCAATCAGAAGAGGAGGAAGAGGAGTTTGGTCACAGAAGTCAGCACAAGAAGCCACAGCAATGCCCCAACAGGAGAGGCCACAGAGATGACAGAGAACATCTAAAATCCTGACACAGGAAATAAAAGAAGGGGGATGAAAGTGATTGCATTCTTTCTTGGGAAGTCCTACAGTTGGCATGTAAGAACACTTCAAACTCTAACCAGGGAAGTCTTAAAGGAGAAAGTAGGCCATTTATCACCATAACTGCTCAAACAATCCAATGTAGAGGTGCTAGGGAGAATGGAAGAGTATTTAGCCAGTTGATAGGAAAACTCCAGGGAGTTGCAAGCACACTTATCCTTACCAAGTAAGCCCTGACAGGACACAGATGCCACTTATTAAGGAAGCTTCAGGATAGAGATAAGAGTTCCATAATCATCAAAGAAGCCCCAAGGGGGACAGAGAGTAACTAGGACCCTGATAAATGGAGCTGCTGGGAGTACAGAGGCCACTCAGTGGTTGAGTAAGGTCTGAGTTTTGTTAGAAGACCATTAGGCATCGTGTTCAAGAGGGCCTTAAGGAGAGCCAAAGACCTCCCACTCTTCTGGGAGAGTCAATTATAGAGGTCTGACTTGAGATACTGGAGCTTGCCTACTCATGTTCTGAGGATAGACACAGCAACTGGAAACCAACAGAAGGAACACAGGAAAGTGAGGTCAGGACCAAATAAACCCTGACCATCCCATGAAAAAGAGTGGGGGAGGGCAG
>NW_027187400.1:32742888-32746785 GCF_028583685.1 Petaurus breviceps papuanus | reverse complement strand
ACCAAATAAACCCTGACCATCCCATGAAAAAGAGTGGGGGAGGGCAGAGTCTGATCCTCAGAACTAAGTCCCAATTCAGGAAATAATGTAGGTAAAGTGAATGAAGACAAGAAAACATCAATGATAAAGAAATATTGCGGAGTAAGAGATATATAAGGCATAAACCCAAAAGAGAACAATCTCACATCATCTTCATGCAAAATCTCAAAGAAAAACTTTCTTTTTCCCTAAGCTCTACTGGAATTCCTGGAAGAAATGGAGAGGATTAAATCAAGATAAATAAGAGCTCTAGAGGAAAGAATTAGAAGGAGATTAAACAATTTGATAAAGCAACATGAAACTTTACTCAAGTAATAGACTACCTCACATTTAGATTGGACAAGGCAGAAATCAGTAATTCCATAATACAGCAAAACATACTACAACAAGAAATACTAAATTGAAAGACTGAATGAAATACCAAAAAAGTAAGATGACATCTGTAATAGTGGTGGAATTTGAAGATCCCCTTGTATTTGCAATCAAACTGGTATTTAGCACTTAGTTTCAAGTTCATAATTATGCTAAATATCAAGACCCACAACTTGCAAATCCCACAGTGGGATTAATTTGCTGATATAACAAGAAGGGGCAGGACAGGGAGGAGCCAATACCTTATATAAAGAAAAGCTCAACCTAGAGAGGCCAGAATTTCTGGGAGCAACCATCATGGAGGCAGGGCAGCTACTGCTGGAGAGAGAGAAATGCCAGGAATGAGAATTTCTCAGAGAGAAAGACAACTGTCAGGATCCTGAGAAGTTCTGATAAATGCTACAAATTGAGAGCAGAATGGGGAACAGAACTTGTGGTGCCAGAACTTCTCCTGAAAACTTCTTCTGAGAACTGAATCAAGAACTGAGAAATGAGAAGAAAGGAGAACTGGGAGGAAGTGACTGTGGTGCTGGTACTTTATCTGTCTGTTTTGATGTTACCTTGTCAGATTTGTCTGCTTATAGAGGATGATGATATTGTTACAGAAGCCCTGGAAACTTGCTGCTGGATCAGAAGCCCTGAAAGAGGATTTTCTTGTTGTATGTTTACAGAAATCCTGGAATAGGGTCTTGTTGACATTTTCAGAGGTCCAGGGACTATACTGATGATTTGTGTTGATTCCTCAGACCATGTTATTGTGTCTCTGGTGATTTCATAGGCAGAAAGTAAACTGATGAGGATGCTGGAAATGTGGATGAATATTATTGTGGCTTTGTTGAGCTTCATCTTCTGAGGAACAGAAACTGTGAAGGACCTGAGGTGGACCAGACACTGTAAGCTTCAATATGGAAGAGGAACTGCACAAGAAGCTGGACCAAAAACTGAGAGCTGTCTGCCTTTGAACACAGGTGGTTGGATAGATACAGGCAGGAGCTGGGACCATGGAAGAGGAACCATGGAAGCTGAGAGCCTACCTTGAGTCAAGATGAAAAGACCTCTCCTTGTGTATTTAATGTAAACTGAGAAAATCATGATTTACTAGGGGTGGAGGACTTTGACCTTAACATTTAGATGATTGAGTTAAGGACTTACTAATTAAGGATGCTTGGAAGCTAATCTCCAATTAAGAAGAAAGAAGGCTTTTTTATTGAAGAGATTAAGACAATGTGACCTAGGGGTGGGAAACTTTTGACCTCTGTACTTTTTTTCAGTTAAGGAGCCTTGCCTCCTTAAGAATGATTGAGTTACTAAATGAATGTACTTTGTTTCAAACCATGTGACCACTTTGAAAACTATGTGGCCACTTTAGTGATAAATAGTTAAACCATAACATTGTCAATGCTGTATTTTAATTTCTGTGAATGTTGTGCCTTAATTTATTACTGAATAAATATAGAGTTTACTATACTGTGTAATCAGAATCTTGGAAGCTGTTCACAGTAGCAGTCCTTTGGAACACTGCTTGTTCTTGGCTTTTAAGCATCTAACCAAAACTGGCTTAGAAAACAGACCAGAGATATAATCTAAGAATAATCAGACTACTTGAAATTGTTAACCATAAAAATGTAGATACCATATTTCAAAAAATTATAAATGAAAACTTCTTAGATATATTATAGCCAGAGGGCAAAGTGAAAATAAAAATAATACACGAGTTATCTTCTGAAAGAAACTCCATTGTAGAAGGTATAGGCAAAATCTGAAGCTTCCAGGTTAAAAAAATAGTGCCAGCATCAAGAAAGAAGGAATTCAAGTACCATGGAGCCCTATTGAGGATCACATGACAGCCAATAACTAACACTGTAAAAGACAAGCAAGTTCATAATATGATATTCCAAAAAGTAAAAGATAAAGGCTTATATCCATGAATAATTTATTTTTTGAAGCTTTTATTATATTAAATGGTTAAAAAAGAATATTTAATGAAATAGAAGACTCCCAAATATTCCTGATATTCCAGAGCTGATTCAATACCCTCAAGTACAAATACAGAAGGCAAGAGAAAAAAGGTAAAAAGCAATTCTCAATGAAAAAAATGCAAGATATCAATAGCCATATGAAAAAAAATGTTCCAAATACTAAGAATTATAGATATGCAAAATAAAGAAATTGCAAGGCTCTACTTCATACCCACTCAATTGGAAATCAGGACAAAGAAAGGAAGATGATAATTCTGGAAATCTATTTGGAAATATTCCTTTCAAATTTATTAAACTGTGTATAATCTTTGACCCAGCAATACCACTACTGAGGCTGTGCCCAAGAAGATAAAAGACAGAGGAAAAAGACCTATTTGTACAAAATAGAGCAATTCTGTTGTAGCAAGGATTTGGGAACAAAAGGAATCCTCCTCATGTGGGAATGAACTATGGTTTGGGAATGTAATGGAATATTATTATGCTATAAAAAGTGATGAAAGATGATTTCAGAGAAACCTGAGAAGACTTGTATGAACTGATGCAGAATGAAGTGAACAGAACTTGAAGAACAATTTATATAGTAAACACATTGCAAAGTATATAAAGAAAAAACAACTTGGAAAGACCCAAGAACTCTGTTCAGTGCAATGACCAATCACAATTTCAGAGGACCAATGATGAGATGGATAGAAACTGTAGAATGAGAAATAAATTATAAATTTTTGGATGTAGAAAATGTGTGGATTTGCTTTGCTTGACTATGCACATTTGTTATACGTATTGTGTTTCCCGCTTCCCTTTTTTGCCAGGGAAGATGGGGTAGCTAGTGAGAGTGTTTCCAAAAACAGAGAAAGAAAAAAAGAAATACAAGTGTCATGGAAGAATATTAAAAAGAACAGAAGGGGAGGGAAGGAAATTTAGAGGAAAACACAAATTTGAGGAGAGATTTGAAAACAACATGTAGAATTTATTACATTTAAAAAGAAAACTTAGCTGTAAATAATTGAGATTTGTGGTTACACATATTTTTTTTCTTTCCTACTTTGCATATGGAGGTGTTCTCTCTGTCTCTCATTATTCCTGTCTGAATTGGTCTCAGTCTCTGTTTTTCTCCTTTTCTTTGTTTTTTTTAATTCAGAAGGAAAAAATATTTTAAAAAGCACCTTTTTCTTTTTAATTATAAATGGAAACAATTGGTATCTAGATTAATTAATTTGACTGGTTAATTCTGTCAAAACACTGGAACCTATTATGTACCTCTGAGTGTTTTCTTCCCCAAGTTAAAAAGCCTCATTTTCTTCAATTCATCTTCATATGAATTCAATTCTATTCACCATTCTGATTGCCCTCTTTTCAATGCCCACTAGCTTAGTAACATTTTTTCTCAACAACGAAGCCCAGAACTAAACAAAGTACTCCAGATGTCTAACAGAGGCAAGGAACTGAGGGACTAAAGATAACATCCTTTAATTCTTCTCTGTCCAACCATAAATATCTTTTCATCTTT
>NW_027187400.1:32709924-32742488 GCF_028583685.1 Petaurus breviceps papuanus | reverse complement strand
ACATGTGAAAAAGTCTCTGATCTCATTACATTCTACTGGGAGAGAAAATACTTACACACGTATGAATGCATGCATGTATATATGCATATATGAAAGCATACAGAATACATATAAACACAAAGTAATTCTGGGAATATGTGAGCAGCTGGAGGATTCAGGAAAGGCTTCATGTAGAAGGTGATGTTTGAGCTGAACCTTGAAAAAACAAACCTAGGGATTCTATGTTTCAAGATGCCAAATTTGTGTCATCTATTTTTTTGTGAGTATGGAGGCATGGCGATATATCAGATTGAGTCTTGGAATGACGAGAAACATGTTCAAATCTCATGCTTTCACTGATTGTCTGGAGGACCCTAGGTAAGTCTTTCAGTTTCTTTGTATATCAAAAAATTTCCTGGGATTGATCTTCTAAGTTATACATGGATGTATTGGTTGGAGAAGATCCTTGCCCTGATGAAATCACGTGTGTACTCCAAGTGGACAGATCAATATGGGACACTGTGCTTAATCTTGGGAGGGATGAAATGGGGTAGTCCCCTTAAAGAGCCTTTTCATGATGGGCCACACTGAAATGAGTCTGAATTGACTTCCCACTTTTTATATCATTCAAGTATTACTCAGAAATAAAGGGGCTCAGTTTCTTCAGCCAATTGCTGGCTATTTTCTCTCAATGATCATTTGGAAAAGTCCAATCAAAGGCAAATCGGCAGCATGGAGTGAAGTGTATTCTCACACTAATTATGAGTCAGTGTGTTTACAGAAAGCTTGTGTAAAGGAGAATTTTCTAAACCGATTGCTGGGTTAACAGTGCTCAGGAAGCATAATGAGAGTATTCAGCAATGAAAATATCGGCCATTTGCATATTTTCCCGAATGTGAGAATGTAATTCAGAAACCTTAGCTGCTGATGAATGCCAGCTAAAGTTCAGGTCTGTTTTTGTCACTCCATTGTGCTTTAAATAGAGAAAAAAAGTGCTAGTGAGTTTTTTTTTTAGGGGGGAGGGAGGAGGGGCAGCAAGCTAAAATCATGGAGAGGATTCATAGTTCAGGGAAATTACTTTATATCTTGGTCAATTTAGCTTACTGAAACTTGAAAATTGAGAATAGGTGTTTTTATTAATGCACTAATGTTATGAGAGGAGCAATATTGCATAGAAATAAATAAATGAATGCAAACATTTGTTAAGCCTCTACTATGTGCTAAGCACTGTGCTAAGCAATGAGGGTACAAATACAAAAAAAAAAAAAGATAGTCTTTGCCCTCAAGGAACTGACAATCATAAAGGGGGAAGAAGACTTCTAAAAGGAAGCTGAGCTAGGGGAGGGGAGTGGAAAGTACCTGATAGGGTCAGGATTGTGATGTCAATCAGAGTAATCTCAAAGTATGGCAACCAGGTGAGAAATGAGATGTCTGAACTGGAGCTCTCATTAAATGGAGGCATGGTATTCATGGCTTCACCTTCCAGTCAGACAGAAGGTAGTGATGAAGTGCAGTACCAAGGCTGATGAGGTCTTACAAGAGGATGAGGTTATCTGTATAGTGAACTTCGGGGGCATGGTGGAGAAAGAAGTGAGTTAGAGAAGTCCCAAAGTATTGTAGCCAGGTAAGAAATAGAAAGTTGACCTTGAAACCAGGGAGAACCATCTCTGACACAGTCTCCAAACCTCCCAATGCTCTAGCAACTTCAGACTTTAAGTCAAAGGGGGAAGGTGCTATCCTGTTTTGATAGAAGGAGTTACCTCATCTGAGAGTGCCTTGAACTATTGAAATTACAAATCTACTTATCCATCCTCACCATTTCATTATAGGAATTTAGCTTAATAGACAGAGTGTTGGTTATGGAGTCAGGAATAACCCAAGTCTAAATCCCACCTTATTAGCTTCAGATGACCTGGGACAATCCTTTCTTACTTAAAACCTGTCTGTCCTCAGGACAATTCTTTAATATTTCTAAACCTGTATTTCATCAAGCTGTACAAATAGGGGAATTTCCAGGTATATATAATGGAGAAATTGTCTCCCTATTCTTCTGCTGCCCACCCTACTTCAGGGCATGCATAGGTATCCTCTGACTTTTTCCTATTGATTTACTGTGTGGTGATGAAAAACATTTTAATTGACTCCCAAACCGGAGTTCCATATGCATAAAAATAAATGAATGGATAAGTACCTAAATAAAGTTTGTGCAGACAGTCTCTCACTTTCTTCCTTAGTGACTTTAGAGTGATGAAGACGAAATGCTGTGGGTTTTTGGGTAGGGAGAGGACCATAGTCATAGCTGTGGATGTCTCATCTCCTCACTGGACTGCCATATGGCTATGGATGCATGACACCCTTTTTTCTTGTCGTTTCTTCTGGGACTTTTTCCCTTTTGACCATAGAAGTTTGAGTAATTAGAGGTGAAATTGACCAGGCTGCAATTTTGTGAGCTTTAGAAGGTCAGAAGAATCATCACACATCCCACTAGAATGGACAACAGTCTACCAGTAACCATAGCTGCTGAGTCTGATGAGTCAGGTGAATAGACTGTGGAGTAAGCAATAAAGCTGCTTAACCACATCAAGTTAAGCAAGAGAGATGTTTGTTCATTAGTTATGTTTCTAGAAATGAAGTCCGTCAGAATTCTGTAAAGAAAGAAAAGTTCCTAGTTCTAGGAAGTACCATTGAAAGCATTTTATCAACCATTTTAGGTTCAAGGACTGAGCAAGAGAATTTGCCTTCTTGTTTGGGGAGGTGGGTGTTGTTGTTTACTCTGATCCTTGATATCCTTAGCAAATATCTCTTTGTTTCAACTAATTGATATTAATTGATAATATTGTGGAGATGTTGGAGGATGGGGATTCATGAGTGATAATACAAGAACTCACAACCCTTCAGGGATCCCTCTAGAATGGCCAGAGGTTGAAATAGCCAGTTACCCTCTGGAGATCCAATCTGTCCTTATGAAAGAAGTTTAGGAGAGTGAGCCCAAAGCTTGAATTACACATTCATAAGTATATCTCACCCTGAATTTGGAGTCCAGAAGATAGAGTTTCAAATCTCAGCCTAGTCATTTTTTAACCATGTGACCATGGACAAGTCCCTTTCCTTTCTGGGTTTTATCTCTCTGGGGATTATATTAGGTGACCTCTTAAGTCTCACCTAGCTCTAAGATCCTACAATCTGGTTGACCAAAATATATAAACATTTATAAAAATATCAAAATTTATCACACAAAGAATATTATTACTATTTTGAAGAAGTAAAGTTGCTAAGAAAGGAAAAAAAACCAATGATTCTTTATTTTCAGTGTTTCACAACAATATATTTCAATATCTTCATAGCTTTAAGAATACCAGTGGGGAAGGCAAAGCCAGATAAATTGGATAATGAGTCCTTGAATAATAGAGAGTTCCTTGTATTCCAGATTGGTTGATGTGTAGGAGAGAAAAGGGCCCCATGGAGTAGGCATCTTGAATTTCTAAATAGTACTGCTGTTGTATATAAAACACTATATGAATGTTAAGAATACTTCAATGTATGCATTCACCAATGCATATATTCATGCAAACATGATGTATTTTATAAAACTTACATCAAACACATGGGAAATGTATGGTCCTAGCTGGTGCCTGTCTACTCACAGAGAACTTAGCCACATTTTCCTGTATGTTGGGCACAAATGCCCTTCATTATCTTGATAGATGGGTTCTAGAAAGCATATTGCATGACTGCACACTATGAGAATATTGCCAAAGGCCCTTGTATTTTATCTGCATCCTTTATGAGTATTTTTAAGATTAGAGCATAGATACATGGCGCACAAAGGAATGGGTTAGATGTGCATTCATATCCCAGCTGTGTTAGTTGGAATGCAGCATGAAATAATGGCCAGAATGCTGAACTTGGGCTCAGGAAGACCAGCTTTCAAATTCCACCTCTAACACATTCTGGGCTGCAAGATGATCCAGTAGATAGAGTGCCAGGCTGAGTCAGGAAAACTTGAATTCAAATCTGGCCTCAGTTATCATTCACTGATCCTTGTTTGCCTCAGTTTCCTCATCTGTAAAATGAGCTTGAGAAAGGAAATGGCAAACTACTCCAGTATCTTTGCCAAGAAAACCCCAAATGGGGTCCTGAAGAGTTAGACACAGCTGAAAAGTGACTGAACAACAACAGCATAGTACCATGTACTAGGTATAGAGCTAGACATAAGAGATGGGTACTGAACCTGTGATTTCTTTGGTATAGGGATCTCCCAAATTAGGAAATGTTCTTTTATAATGTAGGGGGCACCTTATCTGCAACCTAGAGTCTTAGAGAGCTGCAACACTGAGAAGTTAAGTGAATTGTGTAGGGTCACACAGCCAATATAGGTTAGAAAAGAGGTCTTGACCTTAGGTTTTGCTAGCTCCAAGGCCAGTGCCCTATCCATTATGTCAGACTTCCTCTCAAGATAGAACACAAACTGAAGGAATTGCTGTCTTCATGGGAATTATATTTGATCAGTTTTACTGAGGTGGGGGGCAGGGCAGTAGCATAAGCCATGTACACAGATAATTAAATACTATATTGTAAAGTGGGTATTATTGGGAGAGCCAAAGAAAAAGAGGGAAGAAAGGGGGGGATAAGTATTTATATAGTGTCTATATTATCAGGTATTATTCTAAGGACTTAACAAATATTATCTCATTTGATCTGCACCATGACCCTGTGTGGTAGATGTTATTTTTAGCCCCCTTTTTACATTGGAAGAGAATGAGGCAAAAAGGGGTTAAGTGAGGTTAAACAGGGTTAAACAACTATTAAATGTCTGAGAATGAATTTGAACTCAAGTATTTGATCCACTGTAGAAGGAACTTGATAAATCACTCCAGTGTTTTTTCCAAGAAAACCCCATATAGATGTCATGAAGAGGAGAAGGAAGAGGAGGAGGAAGAGGAGGAGGAGAAGAAGCAGGAGAAGAAGCAAGAGAAGAAGAAGAAGAAGAAGAAGAAGAAGAAGAAGAAGAAGAAGAAGAAGAAGAAGAAGAAGAAGAAGAAGAAGAAGAAGAAGAAGAAGAGAAGAGGAGGGGGGAAGGAGAGGAAAGCATTTATGAAATGCTTACCATGTATCAGGTGCAAATAAAAAAGACAAACCTTTATCCCTTTCCTCAAGGAACTTACATTTTAATAACATATATAGGCAGGATTGAGGATTGGAGTATGTAATGCCATGCACAGAAGCATTCTGGAAGAATGCTACTGTGAACAGCTTTTAAGACTCTGATTACACAGTATAGTGATCACTCTATTTATTCCATAACAAATCAAAGCAAAACATCCGCAGAAAAGCAGGGTACAGCATTCACAATATTACAACTTATTACAGAAAATCACAATATGGTATTCACAACACTTATCATTCAAATGGCCACATAGTTAACAAAGAACAATCATCTCCAAGTACAATAGTCAAAGTCTTCCACTCATGGGGAAACTTGATAAACTCAATCAGTCACTTATTCATCAATCAATTACTAAGTATCATACACAAACCCTACACCCCTAGGTCACTAGTAAACTACAATTTTATCATTACTCAGTACCCATAGAGAGGTCTTTTCATCTTGACTTGGGGCCAGTTCTCAGATTCCCTGGATCCCCTTCCATGGTCCCAGATTCTACCTGAATTCACCATACTTTCACCTGGGTTCGATGGCAGACAGCTCCCAGTTCCTTGTCCAGCTCTCTGGGTAGGTCCTGCTCCACACTGAAGTTGACAGGGTCTGGTCCATGTCAGATCCTTCACAATTTCTGCTCCAGGGAATTCAAAGCTCAACCAAGTCAGAAGCAAAGTCTCAGCATCCCAGTTATGCTTCCTCGGTCACCTGGGCTCCTGGCTCCTGGGCTCCTGTTCAGAAGAAGCTCCACCATGACAAGTTCTCAGGAAATTCCAGCTCATATATTCTCTCTACTGTAGCTGCTCTGCCACCAGATGCTGGTCCCAAGAAATTCTGACTGTGTCTCTCTGGGGCTTTTTCTTATATACACACAGCATTAGCTTCCTCTTTCAGTCAATCCCTTCCTGTTATGTCAGTAACAGGAGACAGGAGTTCATACCTCATGTTTCCCCAACAAAGGCTTGATCAATTACTAAGTGCTAAGTACCTGCCACCTTTGCCAACACAAAGAGATCTTCAAATTCAAATTACATTACCATTACATTGTAGGGGAGTTGTACTTATTTGAGTAATATGTAGAAATGACCAGGAAGTAGAGTAGAGGACTGGTTTTTGACTGGATAGGGTGAAAATTTATCTGCCAAAGACTAGAGGTAAGAGTTGAACCCTTGGTTCTTGGTGGTAAGCCAATTGAAATGATTGCCTTTAGGCAAAATAGCATAGAGATGGCTTGGAAGAATCAATATTTATTCAGTCATTCCCCAACTGATGGACATCCTCTTTTCCCCCTGTGTTTTACCACTGCAAAAATTGCTACTAAGAATATTTCGCTGTGTATGTAACTTTTCTTTCTGTCTTTGACCTCTTTGGGGTATATGCCCAATAGGGTGACTGATGCACAAATGGTCGAGATCAAAGAATAGCAAAGATTTAGTCCCCTTTCTCCAGAAATATGAAATTCCCCAGAAACATTTCAAAGCCCAGTTGGAGAAATAAACTATTCCATTTCATGGGTACCCCTCAGGAGAATATTATAAACTTGTGAAAACAATTTTTGTCCTTTACTGAAAGGATGACTCCAGAGATAAAGCATTTGTGGTACATTAATTAGCTTAATTATCTTGTGGATAAAACTGAAAATGCCCCAGGATGCTTCTGAGAGCATTCCCCTCTGGTTATGTATCCTTAGGGAAGCCTTTATCAATTCTGTTTGGAAAGAAAAAAAATCTATGTTCAGTAGATTCTTTGAAAATAAATGATTACGGACTCCTTGTGGTCGAAGGTTGGCTTGGAATTAGAGATAATTTGAATTCATTAGTCCATTAATAAATACTCTTGAAAGGTCTCACAGAGCTGGGACCTTAGCGTTGATAATTACTACTGGAATTGCTGGGTAAGAAAATACCCCAGAGATAATTGTTAATTTCATCTCTGCCATTGATTCCCTTAGTTCAGATATTGCTATTCTGTCCCCTCTGCCCTCTGACTTTCATTGCTTCTGAGCCTTGGTGTCTCCAGTTCCCACAAATAGAGACATTAGACAGGGAATAACAAGGGAGTACGGAGCCTGGAAGGACTTTGGGGTTGGAAGTTAATGAATTAAGATTGGAATATGGTGGTTGTGAAAGCCTTGCTCAGCTAAACCGTGTCTCTTACTAAATTGGCTTCTAAAAACCTGGGGTTGCAGACAGTCTCTCTGTCCCACAGGATAAGCCAGACCAGCAGGCAGGTCTGAGTTCAGGAGTGTGAAATGCAAACAGATTTCATGCATATTCATGCATACACACACACACACACACACACACACACACACACACACACACATGAGGACCTTACAAGCAGGGTTTATGTTTGGGAATTAGTATGTGTCTGTGTCAAAATTGGATAATAACATATGTGAAAGATATCAAGGCTTGCCTTACAGTCAGTGTAGTATGGCAGCTGGTATTGGGGTCTAAAAGACCCCATCAAATCTTACAGAGCCATTTGGCCTTGCCATGAGTCTCAATTTACTTACAGATAGAATTAAAGGGTTAGACTAAATGACTTCGGAGGTCTTTTACTGTTCTAAATCTATCATCTCAGAATTAATCATCAAAGCTCACTTTTACAAAGCAGGTTAAAAGCTGCACAACTGTACTTATGATATATCTTACTTGATTGTCTCTACATCCCTATTGGGCTGTTGTTTACTGTTTTGACAGATAAGGGAACTGAGGCATTAGAGAGGTGAAATGACTTGAGTAAACCTATATTTACGTCTATAAGCAACCTGATGGTGCAATGGATAAAGAGCTGGGCCTGGAGTTAGGAAGACCTGAGCTCAAATTTAGTCTGACGTTTGCTAGTTATGGGATCCTTGGCAAGTCATTTAGCTTGTGTCTTCCTCAGTTTTCTTCTTTGTAAAATGGGGAAAATAATGATCCCTATCTCTCAGGGTTATGGTGAGGAGCCAATGAGATAATCTTTGTAAAGTGCTTTACAAACCTTAAAGGCCTATATACATGCTATTGTTGTTATTATTATTTATTCTGCCTGTCATACATATCTAATCACTTAGCCTCTGAAGGTACCAAGAGAATCTTTAAAACAGGGATTATTAATATGGGGTTGGTGAAATCGTGTGTGTGTGTGTGTGTGTGTGTGTGTGTGTGTGTGTGTGTGTGAAAGAGACAGAGAGACAGAGAGGGAGAGACAGAGAGACAGAGAGGGAGAGAGAGAGAGAGAGAGAGAGAGAGAGAGAGAGAGAGAGAGAGAGGCAGAAAGAGACAGAGACAGAGACAGAGGGGGGAGAGGAGAGAGAGAATCTTTCAGCTAATTTCAATTTAGTTTATTTCCTTTGTAATCCTATGTATTTTATTTTACATTTAAACCATTTTTTTCTGGGAAGGGGTCCATAAGCTTGTAAACCCTCCCTCTAAGCCCTGTGTTAGATGTGCACACATTATAGCAGTATGTAGAAAGAGGTCACCTATGTTCATCTGCTTTAGTGGAGCAGCTGAGAGATCCTCACACTAAAGAATTCATAGGTCCAGACCCTCACCCACCCACCCACCCAATGAAATGAGATATGTCAAAGTCTGTCCAAAAGAAATCCAGCAAGTCCTTCTGTAGGTCTCTTCTGGGAAGAGGCAGCATGACTGTGATATATCCATTTATCGATATCAGCTATATCTATTTAGTATATCATGTATACACATACACACAAACACATATACATACATGCACATATATGTATACAGACTCATACACATGTATGATGAGCAATTCAGCCAATTTGTTTTTCCTTGAGGTTTTGCCTTTAAAAAGGAGAGAGAACAAGAGTAGGGGAGAGGGGGACAATTGGAACTGAAATATGCAAAGAGAAGACAAGCCATATAAAGGACCTCACATGCAGGGGGGGATGGGAGCCTGCATATCCAGGGAAAAAGGTGGCCCCAGAAGGGGCAAAGCGCAGGAGTATATACATACATGTGCTATTATTCCTATTAGAATCAGATTAAATAATATGTGTAAAATACTTTTCGAACCTTAAAGTGCTGTATAAATACTGTTCTAACAGTAACAATAGTAATTATTATTGCATTGACATTAATACATGGGGGTCATGGGGCACAGCCAATGAAAATGTCTGGAGTTGAGAACTGGAGCGTTGTGTTCTGGGCCTAGCAAGGAGGACATGTCACTGGAGTGCTGAGTATTTACAGGGGAGCAAGGAGTGAGAAGACTGGGAAGGTAAAGAGTCAGATTATGAAGGGGTTTAAAAGCCAAACAGGATTTCATATTGGTTCTTAGAGGTTATTGTTGGCACCACTGGAGTTTTTTGTGTTGGGGACTGACCAAGGCTTAGTATATTACCCAGCACATAGTAGGTACTTTATAAATGTTTGCTGACTGACTGTGCATCAGGAAGATCATTGGGAAATTGATTGGAGTGAGGAAAGACTTAAGGCAGGAACTGATTGAGAGGCTACAGAAATATTCCTGGGGAGATATGATGGGGGATGTCTGCCATCTTCACAGGGCCCTTATAAACAAAACAAAACAAGAAACAAAGAGTAAGCAACCTATTGAGTAGGTCAGTTTTTGATACCTCATGAGCTGGCCTGGGCCTTGGTACTTATTTCATTTTAGTAAGTATTTATTAAGGCCTATTACATATTAGGAAATGTGCTCTGTGTTGGGAAGATAAAGTCACAAACTCCCAAGTCATACACAATCCATAGTTGCCAACAAAGTAAACCAATTCTATGGCATTTGGCATTCATTGTATGTAGGTCACCTAAAGCATCATCCATGACTTTGATCATTGGACTGATACAGATCCTGCCCTACATGGTGACCTTCTGTTCTTGTAGCTCTTCTTAGCTGCCTCTTCTAGGTCCTTACAATCTTTTGAATCTATTGGGGAGGGGCCCAATTAGGGAGAGAATACAATACCTGTGTGCAGATAAGTGACTACAAAATAACTGCATAGCTGGGGGTAGTACTGATGACTGGTGAGGTAACACCCAAGCTGAGTCTTTAAAGGGACTGCCCTCCTGGCCTCTTTAAAGTCCCCTGAAAGATGAGTTATTCGGTCAATTTATTCTTCCCTGAGGTTTTGCCTTCAAAAAGGGAAGAATGAGTCGGGGAAAGAATCAGGGCTGAAATATGCAAAGAGATGACAGGTTATGTAAAGGACCTCAAATGCAGGACAGGGGGTGGGAGCTGGCATATCCAGGGAAAAAGGCCCAAGAAGTGGCAAAGAAAAGGAGTGGAAAAGAAGTAAGGAGTAGAGGAGTTTTCATGTATCAGTATTCTATATTAAGTAGAGAAATAGAATTGGAGATGTGGACCTATGATTTCATTTGTAGAAGAAACTTCTGATGAAGAATTTCACTCTTTCAATTCAGGAGGACAGCTTGGTGAGGCAGTGGATAGAGGGTGGGGCCTGGAGTTAGGGAAGGCTCATCTTCCTGAGTTCAAATCTGTCCTCAGATACTTCCTGGCTGTGTGACCCTGGGCAAGCCACTTAACCCTGTCTCCCTCAGTTTTCTCCGTGTAAAAAGAACTGGAGAAGAAAATGGCAAACCACTCTAGTATCTCTGCCAAGAAAACCCCAGATGGGGTCATGGATAGTTGGAAACCAGTGAAACAACTCAATAGCAAATCAATTCAGGTCAGAATCTTCTCTTCTCTGTAATTTACAATCTTAAAGAATTACTTAGGTTGTTGAGAAGCTAAGTGCCTTAGCCCAGACTATACAATAGTATGTGTAAGAGGCAGGACTTGAACCTAAGTCTTTTTGGCCTACTGGGGCACATTGATGAACCCCCTCAGTGTTCTAGGCAAATCTCTAAGCAATCTGATAAATATCCTATTTGAATTGCTAGAAAAAGAAGTTTCCTCTTCTAGAAGTTTCTTATGTCAATGAAATCACAAGCCTAGTCCCTAGCCATAGCCAAATTATATGTGTCTATATTAGATGACTCTGGAGGAGGAAGTGAGGCTGGTGACCCTGCACAGCCCTCCCTCACTTAAATCCAATTCATTTGCAAGTCATGGCGTCATCGTCCTGATGTCATGGTCCTTTTTGAGAAACTGAAGGACAAACCACAACAATCTTGGCAACATGTATTTTTATCCACTTTGTTTTTGTATGTGGATGGTTAAACTGATACTCTGACTCTATCTCTTTTGAATTAATTCCAGGTTTCACTGGTAAGCTTTGCAGTGTTTCAGAACTTGAATTTGATACAGTATCCTCATCTTCATCACCACAATCATTACCATTTGGTGCATTTTGTCGATTCTTCATCTGTTCATAGAAACATCTGGAAAGCCTCACCATCAGTAGCTCATCTCCTGCCTGGAATCTGCTAAGGGCATCCTTTGTGGCACTAACGAATTCACCTTAATTAAAAGTAAATAAGTATATGATAGGAAGAAAAAGGGGCTTTGTTGCAAAATCAGACAGATAATTCGAGGAGCTCATAACTCATCACCTCAGACAGTGATTAATACTCCTTCCCTATTATATTGAAATGACAAGCAAGGAAGCTTTAGAATTCTTTGGAAGGCAGGAATAATTGAACCGACTCCCCTGGGAAGACCAAACATCAAATGACCAGATGGGGCCCACATCTGTTCTGATTTGCCTTCTTGTCCTTGTACGCAATGTGGGTCAATTGAATCTCACTAATATCTCTGCAGTTTCCAGCGCATGGGGAATATGTCCTTGTGTGCATACCTTATTTTGGTACGTGTGCATACCTTATTTTGGTACGTCTGCATTGTCGGGATGGTGGGTATGTTGATTGTTAATATCTGGTGAGGTAAATGTCACCCTTCATTGATTTTCACTAGCCTTCTTTGGGGAGGCGCACAGTTGTTGAGGGCTTTATTGATTCACATTCCAGGCAAGTCGACTTTGTCTGATGTTTTTCCTGCATTCCCCTAGCTCTCAGTGAAAACATATATGCATTTAAAAATAAACACAGGTGTTGCGAAAGATGTTCTGAAACACTCCCTCGTACGTGACAGCTGCGGTCCCAACAGAAATTGCCTCTGTTTTCTTCCCTGTAATTGCTGAAGTTTCTTTCCTGACTCCAAAGTATTAACATTCAAGTGTATTATTACAGAAACTTAGGGTGGAAGTAACATATTACTTGGCCCTCCTACAGTATTACCAAGGGCTTACGGAATTGTAATATTATTCTTGAAAGTCCCGGGGAATAAAAACAGGTGATCTTTCTCATCAGAATGTAACTCATTGTTGAGCTGAGCATTTGTGTGAGTAATGCTTTATTCAGAGGCTATCACATATTCATTTTAACCAGGCTGCGTTGTCTTCTCATGATGTAAATTAAATCCTTTACTCAAATTATAGCACTGAGCAGTCCTAAAATGGCCAGAATCTATTACTGTGGGGCTATAAATGTTGGCATTAGTTTATGTGTGTTTAAGGATGTATACACATATTCTCACAGCTTGCATGTATTTAAGGATATACATGCATATGTATATGTATACACGCACACATATATGTATTCATACATGCCATCTATTTTGGTTTTGAAATGGCATAAGCAACATAAAGAACAATGAATGACGTGGTTTTCCAAGGTGAATGTCTATCACTAGACAATTAGGATATGTTTTAAGAAGATGGAATAGGTGGAGAGGGAGGAGATCTTCCCTTACTTGGGACAATTTCTAGGAGGAAAAATACATTTCTTCAGAATAAAAATCAGATTTCCCAATGTAGAAGGTAGCCAATGGCTTTTACATCCTCTCCATAACTGCATAAAAATTGTCTTTACAACTCCCCTCTCTTCCCTTGTTAGAAAGGACTTCAGGAAACCATCTAATGTAACCCTTATATGAAAAAATCCCCTCAAAATATATCTCATAAGTGATCACCTTCTTAATCAATCAATACATGAATTCACATTTATTCATCACATACTCAGAGCCAACATGGTGTCGAACTTGGAGGGAGGGAGACCTGAATTCAAACCTGGCCTTGGTCATTCACTAGTGGAGTGATCTCAGGAAAGTAACTTAACTTTTCTACACCTCAAGAGTCCCTCATCTGCAAAATAAGGGGGTTGGGCTCAATGGCCTCTTAGGTCACTTCAGGCTTTGAATCCAAACTCCAGGTCTGACCAAAGCACCTTGTGAGACAATGAAAATGAGTTTGACTGACACAGCTCCAGCTCCAAGGAAGTATGCGTGCTAAGATTTATTTGATCCAGAGAATGTGAATTACACATCCCACATCCCCACCCAGCTTGATTTCTGTGGCACAGCTAGAGTTAAGTTTCCTGGATCTCTGTTCCTTCATTTGTCATTTCTTTATTTTATAATTGAGAGAATACTATGATTTTCATGGTCTTGACTGTCCTGTCTTACCGCAATGATGTCACTGGTCATATTCAAAAATGAAGGATGAACAACAATAACAAAAGTGGCCGCAAGATAGTTCCTGCTCAGTACCTCTTTAGCCTTTTGTCTTGAAGCTTTATGTTAGTTGGAGCCTTGAGTAGCTTTAAGACTTTGACTAAGAGTGCACATCCTATTACAGACCTGAGGCTTAAATCTGGGCTGTGGACAGTCAGGGTGTGTACCTATGTTATTCCCCATTGGCATCCGTTCTCTTCCCATGAATTCCATACTTATGTGGCAATATTAATTCAATTCAATAAACATATAAGTGCCAACTCTGTGCCAGGTATTGTGTTAAGCACCGGAGATACAAATCAGAAAGATAGTCCCTACCTTCAAGGAGCTTATAATCTAATATGGAAATACAACCCACTGAAGGGATTACTCTTCAGGAACAACGCTCTTCTCCTTTGCCATGCTCAATGCGTTTTAGTGGCTCTCTATCACCTCCAGGATCTAATGTGAAGTCCTCTGTTGGGCATTTGAAGCTCTTCATAAGCTGGTACCTTCCTATGTTTTTCAGCATCCTATACCTTACTCACTCTGCCCTGGCTTCGTACTGTATATATAGTGTATCCAGATACACTGGCATATTTGTAGATCTTTCGTCTCTGTGTTTGCTTTCCAAAGCTGGACCGATCTAACCCCTAATCTCTTCTTCTAAGCTTCCGTGGCTTCCTTTAAGACTTAGCTAAGGTCAGACCTTCTGTAGAAGGTGTCTTCCTTTCCCCCTTCTCCTGACTGCTAATGTCTTTCCCTTGTCGATCACCTTCATCTCCTCTGTGTATATTTTGTTTGCATGTAGCCATGTACACCTTGTCTTCCTTGTTAGAATGTATACTCTTTGATGGCATGGATTTTATTTTTGTCTTTCTTGTTATCCCTAATATTTAGCATAATGCCTGGTTAATAAGTATGTGTTGACTGAAAGATTAGGGATGTTTTCATTGATCATTTCTTGAAGTAAAATGTCCAATTAATCAACCGATAAATATTTATTAAACATCTACTGTGTGCCAGGCACTATGCTAGGTACTAGGAGTATAAAAAGAAGCTTGCAATCTAATAGGGAAGACAAAATGAAAACAAATATGTGCAAAGTAAGCTATACATAGGATTAATGGGAAATGATTAATAGAGGGATTAAGAAAGGTTGGGGAAGGCTTCCAGCAAAAGGTGAGATTTTAACTGGAACTTAAGGGAAGCCAGGTGTGTCAGCAAGAGGACTGGAGGAGGAAGAAAATGTCCAGACATGGAAGACAGCCAGAAAAAAAATTCCAGAGTTGGAAGATGGAGTGTCTTGTTTGTAGAACATCTAGGAGGCCAGTGCCCCTGGATCCAACAGTATGTCCAGGCTTTTTTTTTAACCATGATTTTCAGAGATTTTGATGATCCTTAAATTATCTCTCTTTGACTTGATTTCCATGTAACTTTGTTTGATAACAGATATTTCATATTTTCTTCTACTTTTAAATTTTTTGATCTTATTCTAACATTTCTTTCTGATTCTTGGAGTCACTGATTTCTTTTGGTACAATCTAATTTAAGGCAAGTCTGTTACTTGGGTAAGGCTTACCACTTTCTGTTTTAAAATATTTATTCTTCTTTTAGTTCTTTCCTTAAGGGCTCTTATTTAATTTTCTCTCCCTTACTTCATTTCTTTTAGGGATTTGTGAAAAATCACCCTCCCCCTCCATTTTTTTTCTTTTGAGTGTGTGCTTACTGTTATGGAGTTATTCTATTTTTTGGCTTCCTTTAAATCTGTTATAATTCCTCAGAGTGATCTGAATCTCTTGTCTTTACTCATCTCTCAATCCTTGGTTTCTGAATTGAGACTTTGTGCCACTACTAGGGTATGCTTCTGTATTTTTGGGTGGGATAGTCAGTCTTATTTGGTCTCAGTCTTGGTCACTTGGACTTTCACACTAACCTCCATTTCCTGGGGTTAGGTCTCCCTGAAATCTTTGACTTTCCAGTAACTGGATACTCAACACCTGTTATAGTATTTCAGGACAGAGTATGAGGAACTTCAATGCCCTTGGTTCTAGGCAGTTCTGGTG
Source organism: Petaurus breviceps papuanus (assembly GCF_028583685.1). NCBI lineage: Eukaryota > Metazoa > Chordata > Mammalia > Diprotodontia > Petauridae > Petaurus > Petaurus breviceps. The sequence goes on along the minus strand of NW_027187400.1, from coordinate 32,726,858 downwards.
TGAGTGCTAAAGCACAGACTCGATGACATGGCACCCTATTGCTTCTGAGATTCTTGTGTGGGTTTTGAGGTCACCCTAGTGCTTTCTCAGGGAGTTCCCTCAGGGAGCCTCAGTGCCTCAGGCTAAGGAGCTTTCCAGGCTACCCATGTCTCTGGCCCTTTTCTGGTTGTGCTGGGAGGCTGTTGGTTTGTTTGCTTATACTGGTCTTGCCTATGATGACATTCCCCTTTCCTACTACTTACAAACTTCTGGATTGATTTTTGTGTAATCTTGCTTGAGTTTTGAAAATTGCCCTGGCCCTTTAGCCGCTTACCTTTTGCTGGAATGGTGGTAAAGACTGGTGGGTTATGAAGAATACACAGGTAAGTGTGACAGAAAGAAGAGAGGAAATGACAGAGAATGTTGCTTTAAGAAAATTAGAGGGATCATTTTCAATTTTAGATATCAGGAATGACTTCATAAAAGAAGAAACTTGAAATGCTAATCAAGGGTTAAGAAGCATTACACTGGAGGCATGGAGATTGGCTTGTGTAAATGCCTGAAGGAGGAAGAAGGAACAATGAGCTGGGAACCAGTTAGCCGCCCTGTAATGGCAAGCAAAGTAGTACTTTGCTGCTAGTTTCAGCTATTCAAGTGCCTTGGAGCCTTGTCTTTGATTGTATCAAAAGGCTTTGTTGGAAACAGTATACAGCTTGTTGCCCTTAATAAGGCTAAGGGAGTTTGGAGACCTTCCCTGTCCTTAATAGGCCTATCACAAGGAACCCATGGTGGGAGAGGCTTGCTGGAACAGGAAGGGTGGAACATGAAGGAGCAGAGCAGAGAAAAGCTTGAGCAGAGTTGGGAGTGAGAAGAACTGAGAGAGAATGCTTGTGACACTACTTTGTGACATTTGTCAAATCTCTTAACCTCTCTCTGTCTCAGTTTCCTTTTCTGCAAGAAGAGGGGATTGAGCTAAAAGACTTCATGGGTCCTTTCCAGCTCCAAATCTATGATCATATGGTCTTCTGAAGTAACAAGGTAAAAAACATGTGCTTAAGTAGAATTATTTGTTTAACAGAAGGATAAGAAAGGGAAGAGACTAGAGGCAAGGAGACCAGTTAGAGAACTATTGCAATCATCCATGTGAGAGATGATGGACATTTAGACTAGTGAGGTGATCATTCAAATGGGTAGAATAAATGCAGCATAGTGGAAAGTCATTTGGATTTGGAGTCAGACTGTTTTGTCACCAACAATTGTGATCCTGGGCAAATCAACTAATTTCCTTGGCCCTCAGTTTCCTTATTTATAAAATGGGAGGAGGGGTGTGTACTAGATCCCCTCTAAAGTCCTTTTCAGTTCTACACCTATGATTTTATATTGTGTAGTTAGACTGGACAGGACTTGACAATTGCTAAGGTAAGGATAAAATATTCTCTGTTGTGTTTCCTAGCACATCATTAGTCACCTTCCAATGCACCAGATACTTTCCTAAAGAAAGCCAAATCTTCCAAAGCAAGCCCTGTTGGAGCATATTAAGGGATGCTGGGAGTCATACACTGCACAGTCACATTTGGGCAATTAGCCAGCTAACTTTTCCAGTGTGAACCCAGCCCCAGTGAATCACACTGTGTAGCCATTAGAGGCATTGTCTGCCTAATTGCTCTGATGTGAATTTAGCCCCAGGGCCACTGCAGCTGGGAGCCCAGTGGAACAGATGGACTTGGAGGAGAGCAGGGAGCTGATTTGACATGGGTAATTATGAGGCTGGTTTCTGTCTATGGACACCTGACATATTCATTCCTGCCTACAGATCTTTGTTCTTGCCATCTCCCTGGTTTAGACTGCTTTCTCAACTCTTTCGCATGTATCCAAATCTTCTCTTCTCTTCAGGGCTCAGGCTCTGCCTCTTCTATTCAGCTTTTCCTTTCAAACCCTTACCTGAGTGATCTCATGAACTCATAACACTATCTTTGCTATTCACGTGGCAAACACTTAATCATAAACTATTTTGTACCATCTTGTATCGTTGGCTTATATTAATTTTTAATGTTTACATTTTCAATAATTTTTATTGGTAGATATCTTTCATATATTTCTCACTATAGCCCTTCTCCCTTTCAATTCCAGATGACCATCCCTTATAAAAAAGAATTAAAAAAGAAATTAAAAGAGTTTATTAAAACCAACCAACATTAAATAATCTGTCATATGCAACATTCCGCTCCCATTGTTCCCTACTTATTCCAAGAAGGGAAGAGAGTGCCTTCTCATATCTATCATTTGGGGCCATATTGGTCATTATACTTTCAGAGCATTCACTTTAGATTTTTGTTATTCTTTTCACTTAGATTATTGTAATGTGTGTGTGTGTGTATATGTGTAATTTTTCTGACTTTATTAACTTGTTTTTATTTGTTTAGTCAGATCCTTTGATACTTTCTGGTCTTCAACATATTCATCATATTTTCAATCATATACATATACTACAACTTGTATAGCTATTTCAGAATTGCAGGACATAAACAATGCTTTCAGTTCTTTGCCATGTCCAAAATACTGCTATAAATATTGTATTGTATATGGAATATTTCTTTTTTTACCACTGATATTTTTGGGAACAGTTAAACTCTTATTTTTCAATGTCTTGTTTTTCTAACGAGACTGCAAGCCTTTGAAGACAAGGACTATGTGCTTCTTTGTACCTTTCATTGCATCCATAATTGGGCTATCTACTAATTTGAAATCAGTAGAGATTTGCTGAATGGAGGAATGACTGATTAGCTGGCTAAATGAATGAATTTTTATAGACAATTTCTCAGATAAAGGTGTTATATTCCAAATATATAAAGAACTTCATAAAATCTTTAAGAATATGAGCCACTCCCCAATTGATAAGTGGTTAAAGAATATGAATAGACAGTTTTCCAACAAAGAAATCAAAACGACTTATAGTCATATGAAAAAAATGCTCTAAATCATTAGAGAAATAGAAAAGTACAAATTAAAACAACCTTGAGATATCATTTTTCATCTATCAGAGTAGCTAAGATAATTGAAGGAGAAAACAACAAATGTTGGAGGGGATGAGGAAAAACTGGGACACCAAAATTCATTGTTGATAAAATTGTCAACCGATCAAACCATTTTGGGAAGCAATCTGGAATTATGCCCAAAGAGTTATTAAATTGCCTATGTTTGATGCAACAATACCATTGTCTATTTCCCAAGATGATTAAGAAAAAATCCGACAACTATATGTTCTAAAAATATTGATAGCAACTCTCTTTGTAGTATCAAAGAACTGGAAATTTTAGGGATGCCTGTTAATTGGGGAATGGGGAACGCTATGGTCTATGATTGTGATGGAATACTACTGTGCTGTAAGAAATGATGGCTCAATGATCTTAGAAAAGCATAGATAGACTATCCTTCACTATTCTTGGAGGGCTCTAATTGTCCTATAACAAATATTCCCTTGTTAGGCTTTGTCAATGGCTTTTGTCTTTTGAAATTTCTTACCACCTCACTGAAATTGCATCAAAGATGGCTACCAATGTCAATATCATAGAATTTTTAAAAGTACTATCTTAGAAAACATCTCAAAAACAGGTTTAAATTTGGTTTTCTGAACTGGACATGTTCCCAAGGGGATAAAAAAATCTGATCTTGAGTAGTAATGAGGCTAGATTGGGAAATGTTAGGTGTGGATTCAAATCTCCTTCTCCAACTCTTAGCACCCATGTAACCTTGAGCTCCTTCCTTCTCTTTCCTAGGTCTCAGTTTTCTCGTTAATAAAATGAGAAAATTCATTAGATTGCAGCTTTTAGAGATCTGAGAGACATTAGGTACCATCTAATACAATTGCTTCACTTTATAGGTAGGGAAACTGAGGTCCTTCCTAGCTCTAGATCCAAGGATCCCTTGGCACTTTGGTTTGATTGCAAATTTTGCAATATTTTCAGTTTCTTTGAAACATAGGATCTTTCCCTAGGGTTCACAAATCTGTTATTTTTCAAAGTGTTTTTGATAATTCTCTTTTGGTAATATTTTTTTCCCTTTGTAAAAAAAAATCTGACCTTGTACATGGTGTTTCATGGTCTTCCATTCTTGCTATGAAGGGACAAGCTTGCTCATTTCAAATTCACTTCATTTGATTTTAGTAATTTTGTTCTTTGTAGATTTTGAGCTTAAATAGGTCTTAGAGGCCATTGAGTCCAAACCCCATCAATTTACATAAGAGGAAACCGAGGCACATAGTCCATCCTATTAAGTGTCTAAGGCAGTATTTGAAGCCAGACCTTCCTCACTTTATACCCACTGTGCCTTCTTGCCTCTGAGATTCAAGTAAATTTAATTTAAATAAATTCAACTCAGCAAGTATTTGTCAAGCACCTACTGAATGCCAGACATTGTGAAAAGTGTTGTAGATACAGAGACAAACAGGAAATCATTCCTTCTCTCCAAGGGCTTGCACTCTATTCAGGCAAGGATTCTACACTTGGAACCCATGGTTCATGGTTAGATTTCAGGGATGCTGTGAGCTTTGATGAGAAAAAAATTTTAATAACTGTCTAACTGGTTTCCTTTGTTGTTCTACATAGTTTTTTTTTTGCACTTAAAATATTATTCTGAGAAAGGGTCCATGCATTTCACCAGAACACAAAGGTGGTCCATGCCACAAAAAAGGTTGAGAATTCCTATATTAGGAGGAAATGCCATGCACATGGATAAATAATCACAAAGCAAATAAATAAATGGATGAATTAATGAATAAAAACACAAAAGTTCCCATTTAGTGTACAACTTGAAAGTTCATGAAGGACTTAACAATCAATATTTCATTCGATTGAAGTAGGTGCTGTTTTTAATTTTCATTTTAGGGTTGAAGAAACAGATCACAGAGTTTGGGAAAAAACATTTGAGCTAAGTCATTAAAAAAAATCCAAATTTCAAGAAAATCTAACTAAATAAAGAAGAAAAAAAAGAACTTGTTGGCATCCTAGATGTCTGAAAAAAGTAGCCGCTGCTGTGTTATTTAAGAACATGACATTATCATTCAACCTCCTAGCCCAGGAAGCTGGAGAGATGATGCCAATTCTTGCCCTGGCCCACTGTTTGGAGCTGTTTGGATGTCCCTTCCAAGATGTGTGTAGATGGCACCCACGTCTGAATGCTCAGCCTGGCTTTTGAATAGAGTTCTCTGAGAGAAGCAAAGTACAAAGGAGGAGAAAGCAGAGGGAGGCATGAAATCACAGGCCTCTGTCTCATGAATAAAGCAAAACTGACGTCTCCTTTCATTATGAAATCATACAGTATGCACCACCAATTACACAAATCATCCTCTGTCGGAGAAAGCCAAACAAGGTAATCATGGTTTAATACAAATTAAAACAGTTTACTCTCATCAAATGATTAACTTGCCATAGTCAGAAATAACTACTCCTGGCACCCACCCAGCCTGTATTTAGCAGTTGAGCAGTAAATCGATGGCAGTTATATTTTAATGTGAATTATTTGTATACAGCTTGAGGATTTCATCCAAACACAAACTGTCAAACTGGGAGGGCTTAAAAACTAGAGTCTTGTTGCATAATTAACTGGCCAAGAGGACCCACTCTGACACGAGGTATCTGAACCATCAACACTGGGCAGCCAGGAGCCGGGAGATGGAGAGGCAATTAGGAGGGAAGCAGATCAGGCCATCACCCCTGTCTTGGGGACAATTAAATGGTCTTCCTTTTCTTTAGTCTCCAGGCCCAGCTGCTGGGGGCTCAGCACCACACATAAGAAGAAACACTTCCAGATACAAGGCTGCTCCCACCCTATGGAAAACCTCCTCTGAAAGATACAGATGTACTGATCATGTCTTCTCTACCTTTCATTCTAACCTCTTCCTTTTATTCAGGGTGTCTCAAAGTCTTAGTGAAGTTTTAATCTATTAATGCTTTTTAAGGTACCTAAAGCTTAAAACCTCACTAAGACTTTTGGGACATCCTGTACAGGGTAGGAAAGGCAAGCGTTAAGACCTGGGATCCTTGCTGTGCTCACTGGGGCTTATTTTTCTTTCTTTACATTTATTTATTTTATATTTATGTAATAAAATATACATTTCCATAACATAGCATAATAAAAATATGATTGTTTTTGAAGCTGCAAATGTATTATGCACAACTTACTATTCCTTTTAAATATATAATTAAGTTACATAAATTTCTTTGTTTCTTTTTTTCCTCCTCCCCTGCCTTAGAGGTGGCTACCATTAGATACAAATAGGTATGTGTGTGTATGTGTGTGTGTGTGGGTGTGCATGTGTGTCTGTATGCTATATGAATATGTATGTACATATACATGTCTGTATATCTATATAGATATGTAAAACTTTTTTAAAGATTGGAATTGTAGACTTTATCATAGATAAGGACATTGTAGGGAGAGGAATTTTGGTCTTATTTTCTTTTATTATTCATTGGTTTTCCTTTTCTTACCTTGATGGGGTCATCTATAAAATGAGGGGGTTATTGTGAGGGGCAACATGGTGTGGGTACAGATTGGTTGTAGGTCAGAAAGAGCAAGGCTCAATTCCCTCCTTGGACAGTTGCTGTGGCACTTCCTGTAACTTTTCTGGGCCTTGGTTTCTTCAACTGTAAAATATGAGAAGGAAGGAGATAAGTATTTAGGAAACATTTATTTTGTGCCAAATGCTTTACAAATACTATCTCATTTGGTCCTCACAACAACCTTGGGAGGTAGGGATTATTATCCCTATCTTCCAGTTGAGGAAACTTAGCTAAATAGAATTTTTTTTTAAGTGACTTGCCCGGGGTCATACAGTTAGTATCTGAAGCTAATGCTTTATACTTTACCCTTATCTCATTTGATCCCCAGAACAACACTGAGATGTAGGGGCTATTATTATCCCCATTTTACAGATGAGGCAAACAGAGGTAGCATGACTTGCCCCCAGCTGGTAAGTGTCTGAGGTGGTATATGAATCCAGATCTTCCTATCTCCAGGCCTGGCACTCTGTGCACTGTAGCGCCCTCTAGCTGCCCCCAGGGGTTGTACCAGGTAACCTCCAAGGTCCCTTGCAACTCCAAAGCAATGATTCTATGGTATAATGATGTCTTAGCTTCAGTCGTTTTTCAGTATTATCCAACTCGGCCAAAGTATCCGAGGTCTCATTTGAACTCAGGTCTTCCTGACTCCAGGCCTGGTACTCTATGCATGCCATCTAGCCACCAAGGATGATGTCTAAGGTTCTTCAAAAATCAAAGGATGCTTTGATAACATGCAAAAGAACCATTGAACCCTCATCTTCAGTGTGAACCAAAGCTGACTCTGGAGCTGCTAAGGGAACATTTCTGAGCATTAAACTGATGATAGCAAAGAGTGACTTTATGGTATGTGACTGGCATTTGAGAACTGCAAGAGAAAACAAGCTGGAGGGGGAGAAAAAAATACCCAACAACTTTTGATTTGGAGTCAGAGGCCCTGTGCTGGACTGTCAGTTCTGCTCCAAACTAGTGACATGACCTTGGGAAAACTGCGTGAACTTTCTGTGTCTTAGTTTCCTCATCTATAAAATCTATGTATTAACTATGCAATCCTATCATCCACAAAGATGAGTTTGTTTCTTTTCCTTTGGTTTTCATGGTGTTCTGAAAAAAAAAACAACAGCACTGGATTTGAAATTGCAAGACCCATTTTTAATCAAATAAATTTATTGCTGTTGTTGTTAGTTTATTCCAATCATGTCTAACTCTTTGTGACCCTATATGAGGTTTTCTTGGCAAAGATACTGGAGTGGTTTGCATTTTCTTCTCCACCTCATTTTGCAGATGAGGAAACTGAGGTAAAGAGGGTTAAGTGACTTGTTCAAGGTCACCATAGTTAGTAAGTGTCTGAGACTGGATTTGAACTCAGGTCTTCCTGACTCCCAGGCCTGGTGATCTGTGCACTAAGCCACCTAGCAAATTAATTTACTAACAATTTATTCAGTGTCTGTACTATTCCCAGCCCTTTGCTATGTGGTAGAGGAGGAGTGGGTGTGGTGGGTAGATGGGGGACAAAAGAAATAAAAAGACAGAATCTTAGATAAAGTTCCCTCTTTTTCAAGAAGTCTTTCCTGTTCCCCTTAGTACTATTGTCTTTCTCCTGTGAGTACCTTGAATTTACTTTGTATTTATCATGTATGTACATATCTTGTATGCAACATGTGTGGTTTGCATATTGTCTTTCCAATTAGATTATAAGTTCCTTGAAGAGAGGAACTGTTTTTGCTTCTTTGTATACCTTTCTTAGTACAGTGTCTGGTGTACAGAAAGTGCTTAATAGATTATTGTTCATTTGATTACTCCCTCACAGTATACAGCCACAAACACAGACATATAGGCAGTAAAAATAACAAATAACTTACAAAAGGACAGTTATTGACTTAGCTTGATCAGTACAAGTAAAACCATTGCCTAGGTGAGAAAACTTTAGTAAATCATTAAACCTAAATTTCAGTGTCTCACTTCCAAATTTCCTTCTGTTTTTGCATATTTTCACAGATGATCTTGCATATCTGGAACTCATTCTTTAAAAAAAAAATACATTTTAGGGGCAGCTAGGTGGTGCACTGAATACAGCACTGATCCTGGAGTCTGGAGGACCTGAGTTCAAATCCAGCCTCAGACTCTTAACACTTACTAGATGTGTGACCTTGGGCAAGTCACTTAATCCTAATTGCCCTACCTTCCCTCCTCCAAATAGACAAAAATACATTTTATTTTTAGTTCCAAATTCTTTCCTTCCCCCTCTTCTTCCCAACTCATTGAGAAGACCAGAAAAACAAAACCTGTCACAAATATGTATAATCAGGTCAAATAAATTCCTGCATTAGCCATGCCCAAAAAGAAATGAAAAAAGGAGAGGAAGAAAGGAAAAAAGACAGGAAGAAAAGAAAGATGGAAGGAAGAAAGGAAGAAAGGAAGAAAGGAAAGAGAAAGAAAGGAAGGAGGGAAGGAAGGAAGAGGAAAAAGAAGAAAGGAACAATGGAGAATAGGAAGAAAGAAAGAGAGAGAAAAAGAAAGAAAAAAGAAAGGAAGGAAAGATTGAAGAAAAGAAGGAAGAGGAAGGAAGGGAAAATGAAGGAATTTTGAAAAGATGGAAGTAAGGAAGAAGGGAGGGAAATAGGGAGGGAGGGTAGGAAGGAAGGAAGGAAGGAAGGAAAGAAGGAAGGAAGGAAGGAAGAAAAGAAGGAAAGAAGAAAGGATGGAAGAAGGAGGTATGATGAAAATTGTCCTGTTCTATCCTGGGAACTGCATTTTTGGAAGGATGTAAGGAATTTGAAGAGACTCCAGGTGACCAATTCAATAGAGGTTTCAATTGAAGAAAGAGATTTCTAATATCACGTATTTTCAGCATTGGACTTGGGCCTCCAAAGGACACCTAGTGCAGACAATACCCCCAAATTATCTATGCTATCCTTGATAAATGGTCCCCTTGCTGTTGACTTATGGTCTTCAAGTGAGTAGGAATCCTTTACCTATTGAGAATGGGTAAGTTTAGATATGTAAAGAGAAGACTTAGAAGAGGATGTAATAGTTGTCTTGAAGAATTTGCAGGTCTGTTACATAGGAGAAGATTTGACTTGTTGATCTTAGAGGACAGGATTAGGAGTAATTTATTGAAGTTGTTTAAAAAAATTAACCTCAAAGTCAGAGGAAAAAGAGCCCAACTTTTAAATAATTAGAGTCTAAAGTGGAATGGACCACATTGGAGGGTTATGGTTTCCACCTCATTGATTGACACATTCAATTGTTTGGATATGTCATAGAGGAGAACCTTATTTTTTAAATAATTTATTTCATTTAATATTTCTAAATTACATTAAAACTTTTTTGACATTCTTTTTTTAATTTTGAGTTCCAGATTCTCTCCTTCACTCCTGCTCCCCTTAAGAAGGCATGCAGTATATTATCTATACATGTAAAGTCATGCTCATAGTGCAAAAGCAAGCACAAAAAATTAAAAAAATAAGAAAACAAAAAGTATGGTTCAATCTGCACCAGTGCATTATAAGTGAGGAAAACGTCTCTGAAGTTGGATAACATTTCTCATCATGGGTGCTTTGGAATTGTCTTCATCAGAGTAGCTAAGTTTTTCACTGGTGATCATTGTTGCAACATTGCTTTCACTGTGTACAATATTCTGGCTCTGCTCATTTTACTTTGCATCAGTTCATGTAAATCTTTCCAGGTTTTCTGAAATCATCCTGCTCACCATTTTTTTTTTAAAGCAATCGGGGTTAAGTAACTTGCTCAAGGTTACACGACCAGTTATTTCTGGGTGTGGTGCTGAGTATCTGAGACCGGATTTGATCCAGGTCATCCTGACACTGGAGCTGGTGCTCTTACTCGCTGAGCCACCTGGCCACCCCTAAGCAATTGGGGTTAAGTAACTTGCTCAAGGTTACACGGCCAGGTGTTGCTGGGTGGTTGCTTAGTGTCTGAGCCTGGGATTCGATCTCCAGGTCATTCCAACACTGGAGCCGGTGCTCTTACTTGCTGTGCTACCTGGACACCCCCATCATTTCCTATAGCACAATAATATTCCATGGCAATCATATACCAGAACTTGTTCATCCATTCAAGCAGAATCTTTTTCAAGAATGGGTTATTGTTTAGATGACTACAGGACTCTTGTACTACTCTAATATTCTTTGAGCCTCTCTGAACCTCAGTTTTCTCATCTGCAAAATGAGAGAATGGACATTCTATATTGTCACTTCTAACTCAAAATCTATTATTTTCTGACAATAGACAGTTGGTGTTCAGGACAGGGATGAGGAAAGATTTGGGTAATGAGGGAAAGTTGCATGGAGGTGGGGCTTTTGCCAACCTTGCCAAATTGACATCCTTCTCCTCTAGAGCACACTTATGTCCTCACCCCTTTGCCTTGGTTGTGATATCTGTCCTGCAAATGCAGGTTAACCTGACACAGGATTAGGCTGTGCAACATAAAAAAAAGATGCTGCAATACTGCATTCCAAAGTTGAAAGTCTAATCCCTCTCTCACATGAAGACGTTTGAAATACTTAAAATCTGTAACCATGTCTCTTCTAATTTCCTCTTCTCTAGACTTGGTATCCTGAATTACTTCAACCAAAAATCAAATGGTATGAGCTCAGGGTGCTCTAACATCTTAGGGCTCCTTTCTTGTTCTCCAGTTAATCAATATCCTTCCTAAACTATGGCATCCAGAAATGAAAATAAATAAGTCAGATGTGGACTGACTAAAGAACAGGTCAGAGGAGTTCTCATCTCTTTTTTCCTCAAAGCTCTGCCTCTCAATGAAGCCCAAGATGGAATTAGCTTTTATTGGAAGCCAGATAATATTAATTAGCAATTATATAGTTCTTTAAGGTTTACAAAGTTCTTTATGGATGTTATTTTATTTAATCCTCACAATTACCCTGGAGATAGATGCTTTAGTAAGCTCATTTTTCAGATGAGAAAACTGAGTCTTACCTGAAGGGACACATAACTGGGAAGTGACTGAGATGATTTGAACTCGTGTTTTCCTCACTTCTAATCCAATGTTGTTATTCATGGTGCTATATAGCTGTTTGTCACACTATTGGCTCAATTTGAACCTTTGTCTTTGTGCCTAGCACAAGGTTGTGCATATAGGAAGGATTTAATAAATGTTTGGTGAAATGGGACACATATAGATGTATGCAAATACTGTGGATTATTTAACCCTATTATCCTCCCAAGGTACTTGTGAATTACCTTGATCAAAATCCACATTGTATTATCTCTCAAGACCTGGAATAACATGTGAGTTGGTATGATGTAGTCAAGAAAGAGCCAGTCTCAGTGACAAGGGGACCTCAAGCTGAAGTAACATGTCTGGATACACTGATTGTGTGACCCTGGGCAAGTCACACTTACCTACTCAATGCCTCAGTCAGCTCTCTGAAGGATTAAAATGACAGAGCAATTGATCAGAATTCTTAGAAATGTTCATTCATTGGTTATTCCCACACTAATTAAATCATAGGACCTATTAAACAACAAAAACACCAAATAGGCAAAAAATTCAAGAAAATAAAATACTAAAATAAAGCTGCGAAAGTTTGCCTTGAAATATCATGAATACTATTGTATACATGTTAATACATTGCTTTGAGTTAATTTTAATTTTTCTCATTTCAGGATGTCTGTCTCTCCAATGTGAAGGAAAGAACACACAGTTCCTGCCCTCAGAATCTTTTATCTTTCCCACTGCAGGGTTCAGGACACAGCAAATACTCACAAATGGCATGCAACTTGAGAAACAGCAGGCTGAGAATATTGAACTTGCAGCCCCCAAAACTGCATTGCAGACATCTCAAAAACTCATTATCTGTGTGATCATTGGAAAAAATACCTCTTATTGCCTCAGTTTCTGTAACTGTAAAATGGGATAGGGGAGGTAGGGATATCTGTGGTACCTACGCCACAGAGTTTTGTGAAGCTTAAATGTGATAATGAATTTGCAAATCATGAAATGCTAAATAGATAGAGTAACAATGCTCATTTCACACCTACTGTGTGTCTTGTTCTATTTTTATACTCAAAAGAGGATATACCTAAGAACTATACAATGTGGTCCATGAGCCAAGAGCCAAACAATCAAATGTGAGAGTTAGGACTTTCTTTGAAAAAAGTTATTTAAAACATCATTAACAAAAACAAATGTTTAAATTCACAAAAAGGGATTTGAAATTATAATTGAAAATATGAACTCTGCTATTTATGCTTTTAAAAAATTAACAAGATAGCAACAAAAACACCCCAGTTATTTCCATGTTCAATTTGTAAAGTGCTTCGCAAATTTTCTACTGCTAATAAATGGTAGCTATTATTATCTTCCCCAGAATCAAGTATGGTGCCTGGCAAATAATGATGCCTGTCTATGACAGATGGCTTTCTCTCTCCTTTTCTCCCCTACCTTTCTATCTGTCTCTTTTCCCTCCCCCCATCCTCCATCTCTCTCTCAACTCTGTTTTTCTCGTACTTCATCCCTTCCTCCTTTCTCCTTCATTGCATCCCTTTCTCTCTTTATTTCTCTTTTCCTCTTTCTTACCCATCTCTATACCAGTGTCCATATCTGTATCTATATCTACATCTCTCTCTATATCATTTATATGTGTCTTTCTGTGCATCTATCTCCACATCTATGTATGTATGTATCTATCATTTAACTCTTTCCACTCATCTATTATCTGTCTATATATGTATATATTTATCCATTCATCTGTCTATTTCTATCATTTCCTATTATCCATCTCTATCTCTCTCCATCCATCCATCCACCCATTCATCTGTCCATCTTTCTCTCTCCCTATCATTTCCTATTATCTATCTATCTATCTATCTATCCATCCATCCATCCATCCATCCATCCATCCATCCATCCATCCATCCATCTATCTATCTATCTATCTATCTATCTATCTATCTATCTATCTATCATCTATCTATCTGTCTGTCTGTCTGTCTGTCTGTCTGTCTGTCTATCTATCTATCTATTTATCTATCTAATCTATCATATTTAGTTATCTAGAAGAATGTGTACATGTTTTATCCCCCAAGTAGAGAGTAAACTTCTTAAGGGTGGGGTTTTTTCTTTCTTTATCTTTTTTGGTCTTTATATCCTTAAGGCCTAGCACATAGTAGGTACTTAATTAATGCTTCCCTGAATGGGAATGGATTGAGATGGTCTTTTTTTTAAATGTTATACATCTAGCTGGCAGTTTCCTTTTTTCTTGCCTGTGTTTATTTTATAGTGTTTCTCTTTTCCCAAGAAGAAAATTTAAAAACTGAATTAATGTAGCGAAATTCTATCAGAGCAGCTTTGAAGCAATAATTCCTCCAAATGCCACACTGAGAAGGGCAAGAGAAGCCAACATGTCCCAACTTTCGGCTTTATTATCTGGTTGATCTCTTCATCTTTGGGGAATATGCTCCTGCTAAGTGAATCTCTGCTTCATTTTCTCCCCTAGATACACAGCAGACAACAGCTTTTTAGCTCCCTCTTTGAGGCTCGATTTCCCATAGAGCTGTCTGACACAGCAAAACATCCTCTGTCTTTTACAGACTTCCTTTCCCCACAAAAAAGAGCAAAAGGTGGGGGGGGGGAGGAGAAAGAACACAAACAAATCCAAAGAATGAATAGGGGACTGATTCTATTTGGACCTCAGCATCTTCATGTGTAAAATCAAGGCAGGGTGGTATTTCGATAAGAGGCAATGTGGTGCAATGGTTTTGGAACCAGAGAATCTGAGTCTGAATAATGATTAGCAATAAGCATTTTTTTCTAACACAAACTATGTGCTAGGCACTCTACTAAGCACTTTACAAATATTCCACTTAATGCTCACAAAAAACCCTGGGAAGTAGGTGCTATTATTATTCCCATTTTACAGTTAAGGAAACTGAGGTAAACAGATTAAGTTATGTGCCTAAAGTCACATGACTATTGTCTGTGGTTGTATTTGAACCCAGTTTTTCTTGACTCTACATCCAGAGCTCTGTGTACTATGATACTTTCAGCTGTCACTTACCTCCCTCAGTGATATTGGACAAGTTTCTTAATCCTTCTAGCCTTAGGTACAAAATGGAGAGCTCAGTTCAGATGGCCTTGGAGGTGCCTCCCAGATTGGGGATCCTTTGATCAGAACGTTTCTCTGGACCCTTCCATTCTATAATGGTTAATCGGGAGCTTTGTTAGAAGTTGCTTTCATGAAAACCTAGATTAAATCTGAGGAAAAGATACGTAAATTTGTCGATGTAAAAATTGCTGAGGGTGCGACTTATTTATCATTGGTTCTCTTTAAAATGTAATAGAAATGTGAATTTATTATTATTATTGTTTACTATTAATCAGCTGTAAGACCATGATCTGCTCTTAGTAGGGTTTCAAATCCTAATTCTCTAGAAACAATTAAAATATAAGAAGAAATAATACACAGAAGAGAATGTGGTATAATGGAGACTTCTGGATTTGGAATCAAAGGACCTGAGTTTGACTCCTGGCTCAGCTACTTACAATCGAGACACTTCATGTTTCTGTGTATCAGCTTCTTTTAGATGAAAGGACTGGGTGAGATGATGTATGAAAACCTTCACATTTCATCCTATAAATAATAAAAAGCCCAATAGACTGAGCTTCCTGTATCTTTCTTCACTAATGTGGGCCGCTCTCAGATCATCATTCTCAGGCTCACATCTCCCTTCTCTCACTGGAAACTTGCCCCTCCCCCTCACCTCTGGATCTCCAAGCTCTGATAGTTGAGGCTTGCCTTATCTTACAGGTATCAGGCCTCTAAGAGACTTCCTGAGTGTTCCTCACAATGTTTGCAAACATCTGCTCATCCTCCTCTCCCTCCCTCTGGAACTTTGACCTCAGCTCAGTGTACTAACAGATGGAGGTAAAGAGAAAGTTCATTCCAGTCATAGGGGAAGGGGAAAGCAGACTGTGCAAAAATTTGGAGGCTAGAAATAGAAGGCTTAGAGTGAGGAAATAATAAATAAGTCAGTTTGGCTAGAAGGCTAAAATGTGAATGGTAATCATGGTAAATAAGTCTCAAAAGGTAAATACTGTTGTTTTCTTTTAATAGGACATTTTACAAAGAATAAATGAAAAGAACACATGACATTCTCAGATAAAACATAGGGTCATTGATTTTAAAAGGGATGTTTTTTTTCCATCACAAAAGTATCCCAGAATCTTGAACTCAGAGTGATCTTCAGAGGCCCTTTAGGCCAATCTAGACCAGCATAAGGATCCTTTTGCAAAATCCTCAGAAGTCATTTCTGAGTCTGGCCTTTGTTAGAAGAAATCCAGTGAGTGTCCATTCCAATTTGGTTCTCATCTGATATTGAATGTAAATTAATTCCACCCATCATTGATGGTCCTCTGTGGTCATGTAAAACCAGTCTAGTGACTTTCCAACATGACTGACCTTCAAAGACTTGAAGCAATCATACCCATCTCAAGTTTTCTCTTCTCCAGGCTAAGCAGCCCCAGTCTCTTGCAACAGGCTTCAAGCAGCAGGACCTCAAGGACTTTTGCTAAACTGAGACTCTTTTTATGTCCTTCCCAAAATGTGGTGCTTACTTTGATGATTAGAAAGTTTTGAGAGACAGAGTTTCTGGGTAATTTAATAATTTTATTTATAAGGCCAGCCTATTGTTCATAAAAGGATGGTCATGGTGACAGGCTCACAGTTCACATACCCTTCAAAGAGTAGGTATTCCTGACTGGGGTGATCAACTGTGATCAGACAACATAATGGAAGGTGAGTTATATTAAAATCAAAGGTTGAGAGTGACATTATGTTTCCCTTGGACAGAGAAACTATCTCTACCAGACCACCCCATCTTTGGGTTATCTTTTCAAAGAATAGATCTACCCACACCTGAGAAGAGCACAATAGCTTCTACCAGGGTTGGGTCTTAAACAAGAAAGTCAACCCAATGTCATTATCAATAATGTCCTCCTGGAAACCAAACTTTTAATATCAGTACATTGGAAGAAGGGGAGGACTCTGGATCTCCCCAAGACATTGGTTATTAATAATTATTTCTCTCATTACCCTGAACCAGGCTACTTTATCTTCCAAAAAGGCAGTACTTCAGATCTTTGAGGAACAGCACCAAAATGACCAATGATGGTCCTGAGGGCTTCTTTGGAAGTAAATGAGTTTGCCAGTTAACAAACTCATCAGTCATAGGTCCCCACTCTAACATCTTGGTTTTTCTCTATAACTTGTCATGGATCTATCACCCTTAAATTTATCTAAATCCTTCTTAACTCAAGTTACATTTCCTTTGGGTATCATTCATTGTTTGGGCACTATATTCTTTCTTTCTTTCTTTCTTTCTTTCTTTCTTTCTTTCTTTCTTTCTTTCTTTCTT
>NW_027187400.1:32686061-32709824 GCF_028583685.1 Petaurus breviceps papuanus | reverse complement strand
GGGCCATTGAATAGTTTAAACCCATGAGGGCTAGGTTTCAAATTTATTTAGGAGGTATGTACTATTGGTCCTTACTTCCTTTTCTTTGCTTCTTTGTTCCTTCCTTCCTTGTTTCCTTCCTTCCTCCCCTCCTCCCTTCCTTCCTCCCCTCCTCCCTCCCTTCCTCCCTTCCTTTCTTTCTTTCTTCCTTCCTTCCTTTCTTTCTTTCTTTCTTTCTTTCTTTCTTTCTTTCTTTCTTTCTTTCTTTCTTTCTTTCTTTCTTTCTTTCTTTCTTTCTTTCTTTCTTTCTTTCTTTCTTTCTTTCTTCATTTACAATATTCAATGATGATATTCAATTCTGTCTTGCGTTTCTATTCTATGAGAATTATTTAGAGGCAATGCCAAATAACGAATCCAACACTGTACTTAGAGCCAGGAGAACCTGGTTTCAAATTCCATCTCAGACCATTCCACTAGCTGGATGACTCTGGATTCAATTTCTTCTTCTATAAAATCAAAGAGTTGTCTCTGATGCCCTGTAAGGTCCCTTCCAGGTCCATATCAACAATCTTTTTTATTTGTCTTAGATGATTTTTTTGACCTTTGAGGGCTGACCCCTCTTCTTGGGTATTCCTTCACCTTCTCCATTCTTATTATAATTTTATAAATGGATTACAAAAGATGAATAATTTTTTTATCAATCTTGCATTTATTTAAAGTAAATGAAGCAGGTAGGTGGTGTAATGCATAGAGCACTGGACCTGGAGTCAGGATCATTCATTGAGTTAAAATCCAGCTCTACACATTTACTGGTTATATGACTCTGGGCAAGTCACTTAACTGTGTTTGTCTCAGTTTCCTCCGTTGTAAAATGTACTGGAGAAGGAAATGGAAAACCTCTTTAGGTTACCAAGAAAGCCCCAAAAGTCGTTGCAAAAAGTTGGACATGACTGAAGAGCAACAATAACAACAGCATTTAAAGCAAATGTAATCTTAGGGTGTGAAGTATCTAGGATGGCTAGTAAAGCTGGTTATTTGGCCCTTTAGAACTGAAAGAATCCTAACTGGAATCATAGGACCTAGGTTTGAGTACTACCTCTGATGCTTCCTTCCTGTGTGTCCTTGAGCATATCACATTCCTCTTGTGAAGCTCAATTTCCTGAGCTATCATATGAGGAGGCTGGACAAGAAGACTTCTGAAGAGAAATGACCAAGGGGCAAGTTTAGCAAACCAAACCCTTACATCCTCTCCCTGGAAGTCTTGAAATCAAACCTGAATGAGCACCTGCCAGATAGAGCATATGAAATTTTCTTTGGGGGTGTAGATTGGTCCTAGGTGGCTTTTGAGTTTCCTTGAAACTCTGATATCCACTTCAAGAGGTGACACTTTGGATTAAGTACTCTAGAAACTTCAAGACTCATGTCATGTCCCATGTCCTCCATGAGATCTTTCTCATCCACCCTCTACTGTCAGGGTCTTCCCTCTGGACATCACTTTGTATCTAATTTGTTTTCACTTATCTTGTATGTCTACTGCTTTCTCCCAGATGAATGGAAACTCTTGGAGGACAGGGGATGTTCACTTCTGGTCTATACATAGCACCAAGCACAGCGCCTAGCTTATTGTTTTTGTTCAGCCACGGCTGACTTTTTGTGACACCTTT
The DNA here is from genome assembly GCF_028583685.1 of Petaurus breviceps papuanus. NCBI lineage: Eukaryota > Metazoa > Chordata > Mammalia > Diprotodontia > Petauridae > Petaurus > Petaurus breviceps. The sequence goes on along the minus strand of NW_027187400.1, from coordinate 32,708,181 downwards.
GGGGGTTTTCTTGGCAAAGATACTGGAGTGGCTTGCCATTTCCTTCTCCAACTCATTTTACCTATGGGGAACTGAGGCAAAAAGTGGCTTAAGTAACTTGTACAGGGTCACAAATCTACTAAGTATCTGAGGTCAAATTTGAACCCAGATCTTCTTGACTTTAGGCTCAACACTTTACCCACTGAGCCACCTAGCTGTCTTGCTAAGCTGCTTTATTGAGTAGTTCTTAATGAATGCTTGTTGAATGTTCCACCATTGTGGAACAAGCCCCCATATATCCATTTCAGCTCTTTCATGACTACTTTATAAAGAGATAAGTAATGAACAAACGATTTTTAAATCAGCCTTCACCGTTTTTTTTTTTTTTTTGAGGGAAGGAAAGGCAATTGGGGCTAAGTGACACGCCCAAGGTGACATAGCTAGTTAAATGTCAACTGTATGAGGCTGGATTTGAACTCAGGTCCTCTTTACTCCAGGGTAATGCTTTATTCACTGCTCCACCTAGCTGCCCCTCTAGTTTCCCCTCTAGTGCTTTTAAAAAAATTGTGTGATTTTATTTTCAGGGTGATTCACCTGTGAATCTCTAGAACCTCTGGCCTCCCTCCCCACTCTCACTTTCCTCCCCACTCTCACCTCCTTCCCCACCATCCCCCATAGCCCATGTCAGGCAGGAAGGAAGAACTTTCTGAGAGAAGTTCTGTTCAGAGTGTGTGACAGACAATGCCTAGAAAAACAGACATCAGGAGACCATGAATTAAGCTGTCATGTTGCCATGGAATTGTGTGATGCTACCAGGAACTAGGCAGCAGTTGCTGAACCACCATGATTGAAACACCAAGCTGTATGTTCAGAGACACTCCGATTAAACATTGGAGCAGAGGGAGGGGGGCTCAGGAAATTGGGCCCATCTTCCTTTTTGGGAGTTGGGGGGGTCTACAGTCTATTTAAGGAGTATCTTTCTTACATGGTACCTTCCCCCAAGTCTGCTTGAGGACCCTTGATCTATACCTTTTCCCTTTGTATTTTTCCTGAGAGAATTTTTATTGGTTTTTAAATTTGCTTTTCCAAGTCCCCGCTCCCTTTGCCCAACCACATTCTGGGGGTGTTTGTGTGTGTGAGATGAGGCCGCCAGACAAATACCCCTAATTTTTGAATCATAGGGTAATTACTCCAGCAAGTCAGCAGTCAGGAATAATTGCAAAGAGCAGAAATGACTTCTGTGCCCGACTGGCAGCAAATGATAGACTTTTGTTGGAGGCTGCTTCTTGGTTAATCATAGAATCTGAAATGACTGGGTTGGAATGGAAGGACATTGGGAATCAGGGAGAACAGCTGATGCCGGTAAAGGGTGCCTGCGGTAGCTTCAGGAATGCAGAGGCTTAGAAGGGACTTCATTATTTTCTTACTGATAATATTTGTTATTTGTTTTCTATCACCAATATTTCCCAGTATACTCCACCTCACACCTCTCCTAGAGAGCATATAATTTTTTTTTTGCAATATAGAGTGGGGAGGGGCAAACTTTTTATATTGATATAAGCAATATGTCAAAAAAGTTGAGTTTATATGCAGTGTTCTACATGCATAGTCCCCCACCTCTACAAAGAAGGTGGCAGTGGCTACAGGCACTTGCCAAAACACATCAGAAAGGATAAGTGCAAAGTGTTGCATTGGTCAGAAGAGCTTAGTTAATCCAAAGGCAGCATGGAAATACACAGTATTGGCTTTGGAATCTAAAAGATCTGGGTTCAAATCCTGATTCTGTCACTTACTGTGCGACCTTGGGCAAGTAATTTCACCTCTCTGGGCCTCAGTTTTCTCATCTGTATATTTCAAGGAATAAAAAAGTTTTATCCAGTAAAATTCCTAGTTTTTTTTTTCCAGATAAATTGTTGTCCAACTTTATCTTGTATTTTTGAAGTCAATTTTTTAAAAGTCCAAATGTAAGACTTTACATTGAGACCTATTCACTTTTACCTGACTTTATTTGGCCTAATTTTCTAGCTTGTCAAATTTCTTTTTTTTTTTTTTTTGGAATCCTGATTGTCATTTAGTGTGCTAGCACTCCTACTGCTCAGCTTTGTGCAAGCTGTGAATTTGATAAAGATGTCACCTTTCCTTTTCTGCAGATCATTGCTAAAAATTGAAAAAGAAGAAGAAGGAAGGAGAAGGAAGAGGAGGAGGAGGAAGAGGAGGAAGAAAGAGAAGGAAGAGGAGGAGGAGGAAGAGGAGGAAGAGCATAGAATTAAGCACAGACCCCTGTGGAACTTCACCAGAGACCTCTCAGTTGATATGGAAGCCATCCAACCAACTGGAAATCTACCTAATTTTACAATCATTCAGACATCTCTCCATCTTTTCTAAAAAGATGGCATGAAATATTTATTAAACTCTCTTTGTTTTAATTTCACTATGTTCTTGTGTGTCTTCTGGAAGCCAGTAATAAGTGTTTGGAGAAGCCCAGCACTAATGTCACTACAGAGTCATGATTCTATGGAGTGAAAATGTCACTGGGCAGGGAGACAAGAGATTTGGGCTCCTGTATGTCCCGGCCAAATCATGTCCCTAATCTGGTCCTTTTTTTCCTGTCAAATGAAACAATTTGGCTAGAGAATCTAAAAACATTTTTAGTCTAAAATCTCTTCCTTCTCTAACATTCCTTTTCTAAGGGCTCTCCCTTCTCTGACATCCTGTGTTCTAAGAGTCCTCCAAACTCCTGACATCCAGTGTTCTAAGGCCCCTCTCAGATCATCTCAGATCATCACCTGGTCATCTCAGATCATCACAGATCATCTCAGATCATCACCTGACATCCTGTATTCTAAGGCCCCTCCCAGCTCTGACAACATGTGTTCTAAGGCTTTTCCCGATTCTGATATCCCGTATTCTAAAGGCCTTCCTAATTATGGCATTCCCTGTTCTAAGGGCCCTCCCAGCTCTGACATCCTTTGTTCTAAGGGCCCTCCCAGCTCTGACATCCTCTGTTCTAAGGCTTTTCCCAGTTCTGATATCCTGTATTCTAAAGGCCCTCCTAATTATGACATTCTCTGGTCTAAGGCGCTTTCCAGTTCTGACATTGTAGGTTCTAAGGGCCCTCCCAGTTCTGACTTTCTTTGTTCTCTAATCTCTTCCATCTCTGATATTTCATGATGCTATGAAGAGTCCTTTATTCCCAGTATCTTCATATTGAAGGCCTTTACTAATTTGCATAACAACTTCTTTGGAGATCAGACAGAATCTGAAAGTCGGAAAGGGCCTCAGAGAACATCTAGTTCAATCCCTCTCTACAGTCTGTCTTACAAGGGGTAGCCCAGCCTCTGCTTAAATACCTTCAAGGATGGTGAGACCACTACCTCTGAAGGCAGTCCGTTTCCCTTTTTATATTGCTCTAATTGCTTGGAAATGTTACATCATGAACCAAAGGAGAATGTGACGAAGGTTAGAATCAAGCCTGGCAGGCTTCCCAAGGCCATTTTCATCTCCTCCCACTACAAGATGACCCCCTTGGGGACTGACGTCCTTCATTCAGTAGAAAACATGGCAGATGTAATATGGTTGCCCCGAATGATCTGGTGATTGGGTGACATGTTCAGTAATCCACCATCTGGAGATACATAGGTAGAATATTGTATGTATATTTGGGATATGAGAGACAGAACCGTGACCAGGGAACTTACTCTCTGTTTGCCCATAGGCAAGCCTCAGTTTTCTCATCAATAAAATGGAAGCAACAGCAGCTACCTGACACAATTGTATTGGATGACATAACACATGGAAAAGTACTTTTCACACATCTATGTGCCACCTGTTGGTCATGCTGGAGCTGGTGATTTCATCATCATTGGGCGTTCTCCATTCTCTACCAATGTAGATTGCCATTGTCCTCCAATCTAGTACTCAGCAGACTGACCGAAAGGACGAGGCTCATGGGACTTTTGGACCACAGATTTAGAGCTGAGAAAGACTCTGCTTCAACCTCCTCATTTCACAGATGAGGAAACTTTGACCCTAGAAGTTGTGACTGCTCAGGGTTACGGAGATATCAGGTGGCAGAGTTAGGGTCAGTTGGACCATGTACGGTCTTAGAGGTTAAGCACAGTCAGATAGCCAGTTTATGTCAGAAGAAGGCCTGAACCTGGCTTGTCCTGATGTGAGACCAGCCCTCTAACTACCATGCAAAAGTGCCTCACCAAAGCAATCTCATTTCCCTGGAACAGTATAATCAGCCAATCAATAAACATTTATCAAATGCCTACTATGTGCCATGCTCTTTGCAAGTTCTGCAGTTAAAAAGAAAGGCAGAAGATGGTTTGCTTCCCAAGGAGGTCACAACTTAAGGGGAGAGATGGCAATATAATCATTATACAGGATAAATTGGAGATAATGAACAGAGGGGAGCATTAGAAACTTAGGCACTAGTATAAGAAAGGAATTTCATCGCCATCCTTGCCCATCACCATCATTGCAACAAAATTGGAAACATCAGATCTATTTGGGCCCTTGGAGTAATTATTCACTTAATATTAATTATTTACTTTTCTTTACAATGAGAGGCAATACTAGAAGCTAGTAAGGCCTGTGTTCAAGGGGTGACTCTGACTTATACTGTCTATGCGTGCCTGAGAAAATCACTTAGTCAACAAACATTTATAAATGCCTACTATCAGCCAATACATATTTATTAAATGCCTACTATTGGTCAATAAGCATTTATGAAATGCCTACTATGTGCCAGATACTGTGTGCTAAGTGAATTAGGAACACAAATTTAAAAAAAGACAGTCCCTGTCCTCAAGGATCTTATAGTGCAATGGGGAAGATAATGTATAAAATGAAGCTGAAGAGAAGGGGAACAGAGAAATGTTAGGCAGAAATCCAGTGCTGTGCACTTGGGTGGGAAATGAAAAGATGGCAGGTCTGGTAGGGGCAGCTGGGTGGTTCAGTGGATAGAGCACCAGGCCTGAGGTCAAAAGCTGAGTTCAAATACAGTTTCAGACACTCACTAGCTGTGCGACCCTGGGCAGGACACTTAACACTGTTTACCTGTTTCCTCATCTGTAAGATGAGCTGGAGAAGGAAATGGCAAACCACTATCTCTGCTAAGAAAACTCCAAATGGGCTTAAGAAGAGTGAGAAATGACTGAAATAACTGAACAACAAGCACCTGACAAAGAGGCAGCATTATGTTAGATTCCATCAGGAAGTCTCTGACACTTGGGCAAGTTACTTAACCACTCTGAGCCTCAGTTTCCTCCTATGTAAACTGAGCAGATTGGACTAGATGACCTCTAAGTTTCCTTTGCTCTCCAAGTTTGCGCTCTTAATACTGGTTAAATCAGGGACAGGGTACTAGCATTGTCCTTTGTATCCTCAAAGGGAATGTGGCTGGGGGGTAAGTCAGGGAGTCACAGATCAATTGAAATCCCCTCATGCTCGTCATGTCCCTGGAAGGCTGAGGCCTGTTCGGCCTTGGCAGTACCAATCTGGAAACTGCCGGTCCCTCTGGAATCCACAAACTGCCTTCCAAGAAGGCCTAAAGGGAGGAAGCTGCCACCAGAGTCCGTTTGCTTGGGCAGCTGAGGAATCAGATGTCGGAACATTATGCTGAGTTTTTCAGGTCTGCTTGTTCCACAAGGTCATGTTCAAATGCGATTTTCAGAGCAGAGCCTCCTCCTTACAGCAAGTACAAATAAGACCAGGAGATTATTGGAAATCTATAGAAGGGACTTGTCATATGTCAAGTCCCAGACAAAGGACTTTTAATTCTTCCTCCCCTGGCAACTGTGCACCACCAGGACAACTATCAGCGAAGTTTGCTTTGCATTAAGCCTTTAAACCTCAGGCCCCTGGGGCTGTCCCTCATTTGTACAGCACCTTCTAAGCTTTGCACGGGCTTGTCCAAGGAGGCAGCTTCCTGATGGATGGGACCTGATGAGGAGAGGGGATAACTAGCCTTATTGCTTGCTGCTTTCTGGTTTCCTCTCTAACTGGCACCCCCAGACAAAGGCATAATGCAGCGCCGCCCTGCTTTCTCTTATATCGACAATTTTTCTGAGCCACCCAAGACTATTTTTTTTCTTACACAGAGTTAGAAAAGAGGCAATTGCTTGAGACTTTGAATAACCATTCCTTACCTGACCTCTGAGTCATACATATCAGCCTGACCCTAAAGCAATTTCACAGGCTTATTTCAATTTTCCTTAAAGAGCCCCAAATTCAAGGCTCGATTCATTTTAAAAGCAAATCTTCCTATGTACCAGGGGAAATAGGCATTGAGTTTTACCTGGAGCTGGGTGGAAAATCCTATTTGCAATGTGAAGGCTCCTTATCTTTCTTCTTACTGGGCCTTGCTGCTTTTGGAAAAGGGATAATGTGATCTGTAGCTGCATTAAGAGGGGGGCAATTTGTCATAAGTCACCAGTTTGGAGGTGGAAGGTACCATGGTATAATGAATAGAGTGCCAGTCAGGAGGACTGCCAGGTCTTCAAGTGGCAGGTTTAAGTCTGGCCTCAGAAACTTACTAGCTGTGTGACCCTGGGCAAATCACATCACCTCTGTTTGCCTTGGTTTCCTCATCCATAAAATGGGGACAGTGGATCACCAGCAGCTGTGGTGATTTCCAGAATTATCAACCCATAAATGCCAAAGATAAAGTCAAAGGTCAGTGTAGAACTATGTTGCAACTGGGGGTGACAGAGGAACGTGGTCTGGCCTCTTGCCCCCTAGGGCGAGAAGCAGTGGAGGCATGGCAGCTGTGCAGCTGCTGCTGTGTGGCTGTTTCAGAGCTCCTGGTGCAGATCATAGGGGAACTAAGCAACCATTCAGAGGGTAATCGTTCTTGCTTTAACTTGCTTGGATCTGGATCGCTGTGTTGGGTGGTGGTCCTGGGGTGTGTGACCAGTGGGTCAGAGCTTGTGGGGGCTGCAGAGAGGGCACCCAACTAATAGCTCCAGCAGCTGTGAAAACCCCAGCGATTTAGGACAAAGCTCTCCTCTCTGGAAGCAGAGTTCTATTGTGGCAAAGAGCTTAAAAGTCAAGTAATTGAGTGGCAACATGAGCAAGCAAAAGAAGCAAAGCAAGTACAGCAACTAAACCTTAGATTCCTTTATTGTGGACAAAAAAAAATGGGGATAATAATAGGACCTATCTCCCAGGGCTGTTGTGAAGATCTTAGCATAGTACCTGGCATATAGTAGGCACCATATAAATGTGAGCTATTATCATTAGTAATAATCGTAATTATTATTAATTAAATAATTAAAATAGTTAATAGTCATTAGTAATAGTTAACCAAGGGGAAAATTTAGACTTTAATAAGAAAAAATAGTCTTAGTTATGACAGATGATTAAAAAGTGAAATGGGTTGTCCCAGATACTGGTCATGGGTTTCCTCTTCCTTGAGATTTTTAAACTAAGCCCTCTAGAGGAGATTCTTCAGATTTGGCCTTGATAACTCCTGAGATCTTTTTCAGATCTATCAGGAATTTTGTGAATTTCCTCTTGTCCAAATCACATATCACTTGCACTTCAACTCCAGAAATGGCTGGTTGGGCTAAAGAATCCCATGCTGATGCCACCTGTATTGCTGAAAGGCTGGTCAGCTCCATGGCCCAGCTAAGGCAGTCCATATAGAATTTGCTTCATTTGGGAGTCAGCTTAAGTCAAAAAGTTGAGTCACAGGAAGAAAAGGAGCCCTCTGGACAAAAGAGGAGAGACCGACATGATTGATTTGGTGGGAAATTTCAAAGAAGCATAACGGTAGAAGAGATTTTGAACAATTAGAGGAGTTCCAAAGCGGAATAGGCTGCCCCAGGAGATAGTGAACTCCTTCATCTTGAAGGCATAAGTTGAGTGACCATTTATCATAGCAAAGATTTCTCCCAGGTATGGGTTGGATAAGATGACCATGGACGTCCCTTGCAACTCTCAAATTCTGTGGTTGGAAATGGAGGTGAATGATCCCCAGAAGGATAGAATCATAGAACTGGAGACTTGAATAAACCCTCAGTAAGGAGGGGCTTTTGGGGGGGGGGGGAGTCACTGAAATATTTCTCACACCAAGAATAGACCAAACAGAGCAATATCTGTCTTCCAAATTAGGATTTCCTTATGTCTTGAATAGTAGCATAATAAACAATCAAAGCAAAATTAATAACTTTCTGTGTATCTAGCATTGTATCTGGACTTGAAGGAGATTATATGTTTAGATAAGATTCTATCTCTGTCCTCATAGAGCTTATTGTCTGATAGAGAGATAGCAGAATCCATCAATTTAAAAACAGGGATATATTAAAGCAAGAGCACCTAGGTGGCACAGTGAATAGAGTGCTAAGCCTGGAGTCAAAAAGACTCATCTTCATGAGTTCAAGTCTGGCCTCAGAAACTTACTAGCTATGTGACCCTAGACAAATCACTTAACCCTATTTGTCACAGTTCCTCATCTATATGATAAGAAAAGGAAATAGCAAACCATCCCAATATCTTTGCCAAGAAAATTCCAAATGGGATCATGAAGAGTCAGACACAACTGAACAAAACCACCAACAAAGTATGTGTGGTTGGGTGTGGGGAGATGGAATATCCAAGGTCCTGATGGTAGGTCTGCTCTATTATTTGCTTTGTGAGTTGGGCTTCTCAGTAGTGCTGAGAGCCTCCTGCTCAGCTAGCCCACCTGAATGGCATTTACCTCCAGGCAACTTCTCAGGAACACTGTTTTTATGTGACAGATAATGAGAAAACCAGTTGCAAATTCCTGGAGGGATGAAAAATAATATCCAAAGAGAGACTAAAAAATCCCTCCAAATGGGGAAGAAACCTAACCCTTCAATTACGATGAGAAACATATATTGGCTGATGCAGGTTTTAATAGCCATTAAAGACATTTTAATGAGAAAACAATTTAAGTGTTGATAAACATGTGTCTTTGAGAATGTTCTTGTTTATCCCAGCCAGAATGTTGTTGCTTATTACTACCAGGTTGCTTATTAGGTGCTAGTGGTGTTTGTAATCTTTTAATGCCTTCAGTTAAGACTCTGGCATACCTGTAGATTCTATTGTGATTTGTAATAAAATACTTTGGTGTTGACAGAAAAGAATTAGGACATTTGTCTTATTTTACTTTTAAATTCAACATTCTTTAAATGCCTACTGTGTGCAAGGAACCATGTTAGGAACTGAGGATACAAAGACAAAACACTTCCTGCCCTCAAGTCTGTCAACCAACAAATATTTGTTAAGCACTGGCTAGGAGATAGACATTTTGCTAGGATCAAGGTGTTTGCATTCTATTGGATGGGGGCAGAAAGTGAAATGGAATCTTTCCACAGAGAAGAAAAAACAAGATAACATCAGAGGAAGAGAGTACTAATGAATGGTAGGTACCCAAGAAGACTTCACAGAGGAGGTGGCATCTAAGCTGACCCTGAAGGAAGTAAAGGATTATGAGAAATGGGAGTGAGGGGGAAATGCATTTCAGGCATGAGGTACAACACTGATAGGAAATGCAATGTTCTATTCAAGAAGGAGCTGGTAGATCTGTTTGAAATTTAGAATTAAAGCAAGGGGATTAAATTAAATAAGAATGGAAACTACTGTCACCACTACTAATGATGGCTATTATTTATATAATGCCTCAAGATTTGCCAGCTTGTGAAGGAATATGAATGCCAGTTGGGGATTCTGCCATTTTATTCTAGAGGCAATAGGAGAGCAATGAACGTTTTTAAGTAAATGAACGATATGGTCATATCTATCTTGGGAACACTGATTCTGCAGCTTTTTAGAGGATGGAATGGAGAGGAAAGATATTAGAGACAGGTAGGTAAATTAGGAAGCTATCTCAAGAAAAAAAAAAGGATGCAGGTGTTTGAGTCAAGAGAACTGCTGTGAGCTTCCAGGTAAGAGGAGGCAAAGAGGCTGCAGCTGCTTCATTTCCCCATTCAGCTGCCATGTGTCTCTGAACACATGGCCCCTGTTTCTACTGTGTTTATTCTTTCCTGTTCTTAGATGCGCATATGGAAATGCAACATACAAAGTTATGACCTCGTGAATCAGAAGAGATGAAAGAGCCACCAGAGACACCTTCAGAAACAAGTGTTTGTAGATGAGATGAACCAAGGCAAGGGCAGGAGTAGCTGAGATCATAAGGGGCTACCTTTGAAATACCTGTTTAAAACAGTTCAGGAGTGGTTTGTCCCTTCATTTAAGGCCATTGTGTTCTGCTGAGAGACCCAACTCAGAAAATAAATAACAGAGAAGCCCTATCATCAGGACCTTGTAGACTCCATCCCCTCTACTGCACACACATGTTCTGTGGATGAGCAAGGTGACTGTTTGTGTCAGTGATATTTCACCTTGAAGTGGATTTGGTGAGATTTCCTAATAGGAGAAGAGGATTCCTAGCACCATGATTCTAGACTTACCGCTCCACCCAAGGTATTCCTTACACGTATTGTTCAATACCTTTGTTCTTTGAGTTGAGTCCATGCTTCACAGGCACTTTGCATATGGATAGCAGGGATAGTGTGCCTCCAGATTGATGGTGAATGTTCTATAACAACCCCTTTAACCTTGACCTTTCTGTACCCAGGGGATATTGCAAGTCCTGGTTCAGAGGAAATGCTGTCACTTATGTTCTTGTATCCCTTTGAAAAGGAAGAGAAAATAAAAAGGAGGAGGAGGGAGGGAGGGAGGGAGGGAGAGAGAGAGAGAGAGAGAGAGAGAGAGAGAGAGAGAGAGAGAGAGGTGGGGAGGGAGAAATAGAGGGAGAGAATGATTGCATTTAAGTAGTACTTTGAGGGTTTACATAGTGCTTTAAAAACATTATCTCATTTTATCCTCACATCACACAACTAATCAGGGCAGATTTGAACTCTGCTCTGTCCCAACTCCAAGTCCATATGCTATCTACTGTACCACCTAGCAACCTTTCTAGCTACCTCTTAACTGCTGCTTCTGCTGCCCTGGATAAGTAGAGCATTTATTTCAGAGATAGGCAGATGGTGAAATCCCTGGCCAGCAGCCAATATCTGAACAAAAACTTAAGCCATTAATTACTCATTCTTGAAGCAAATGCAATATTCAGGATGGAATCTCTGCTACACTTCCAGTCACTGTCCCAGGTGCTGAACTTATTTAGGTTTTTGATCTGGACAGTCAGTACTCAGCCTGGAGGCCCTCACAGGGCACTTCTAACATACATTACTGAATAGCCACAAGATGTTCAGTTCAGTTCAGTTCAACTTTACTTATCATTTTAACTATTAAACCTGTCCCAAAGTAGAAATAATGTATCTTGGGAAGTAGTGAATTCCCCATATGTAGAAATTTTCACAAATTCAAGGCTTCAGGGAATTATGGTTCAGGCATAAGTTGGAATAGATAACTTCTGTGGTACCTTGCAACTCTGAGAGTTGGTGTTTCTTTGAAATACACTGAGAATGAGTCTAGAGTAATGTTAATCACCTCTGTCCTGGCTAACCTGGAACTTGTGAAGATCAGACTTTGAGAGTCAGGTATGGTTGCAAGCCTGACTCCATACTTACATTCCCTTGTGGAATCATTTGAGATTGCTGCCACTGATTGACAATAATCAGGAGAGAGGATATTCCCAAGTAGTGTTTACTCCAGAGGTCATTCATTGCTGACTTTGGAATGTATTAGTGGGACTTTTCTCTGTCTCTCTCCTTAGGTTTACTTGCCTAATTATGTGTTAGGATAGTTTACTTTCTCAGAATAGATGTCAAGTGAGGAAGAGGGAGAGAGTGTATGAGTGTGCTACAGAGTAAGGGGAGGTCCACCCTCCTAGTCCAGCATAAAATCTGACTCTTCCATGAAACTTTCCAGGTCTTTATTTATCACTGTTGCTGTTGATTTTTTTTCAGTTATGTCCAACTCTTTGGGCTATCATATGGAGTTTTCTTGGCAAAGATAGTGGACTTGTTTGCCCATTTTCTTCTCCAGCTCATTTTACAGATGAGGAAACTGAGACAGGGTTAAGTGACATGCCCAGGCCCCTATTTATCTCTCTTCACCTCTAAATGCACATTAGGATCCAAAGGATCTATAGTGTACCAATATTTTTCTTGGTCTTTCTTTTCATATCCAATGTCTATCACATTGTTTTGCATTTTAGGAGCTTCACAAATGCATACTGGATTTGTTTGATTGGACTAGAGTCAGAGGACACCTTAGTTTGAGCCTCTCATTTCACTGATGAGGACACTGAAACTAAAAATCACAGAATCCATCTCAAAACTGGAAGGAATCTGAGAGGCCAGATAGAACAATTTGTAACCAAATAAGAATTATCTTTACAATATACTCAGGCACTAGTCAACCAATGTGTGCTCTAAGCTCTTCAAGGAAGAGGAACCTGTTTCCTCCTGAGGCATCCCCTTGTACTTTGGAAAGCTCCAGTCATACTGAAACATTTCTTGTCTGCCTTTGCAAGTTTTTAACATTGCCTTTGGTTCTGTCTTCTGGAACCAAGTAGAACCAGTATTATCCCTCTTCCACAAGACAGTACTTCAATTATGAAAGTCGACCATCTTGTCCACTCATTCTGTCTTCTCTTTTCTAGATTAAGCATCTCTATTTTCTTCAATAAATTCTCACATGGTATGATCTGAAAGCCTTATACCATCATTTTTGTCTTCCTATGATACTATTTTTGTCATGTTTTAAGGTTAAAATACTTTAAAAATACTATCTCATTTTATCCTGTAGGAGGATAGGGAGGTAGGTGCTATTATTATTTTATTTTACAGAGGAAGAAAATGAGACAGATCGCAGTTCAGTGACTTGGCCAGGATCGCACAGCTAGTAAATATCTGAGGTGAACTAAGGCCTTCCTGAGTTCCAGGTCTAGTACAATGTGAAACCTAGCCACTTTTCTCTGGATAGTCTTCAGCTTTTCATTGTCTGTTCAAAAATGGGGTAAAAATGACTTGCCCAAAGTCACATAGCTAATAAGTGGCAGAGGTGAAATGTAAGCCTATCAACTCTAACTTCAATCCAGAATACTTTCTACTCCATGTAGTTTTCCATGAACATGTTCATGTGTTATGGATTGAGATATTGATTTGTACTTAACATTGCCTGATATAAGTGGCTGTATGGCACAGTGAGTGAAGAATCAGCACCTGAGTCAGGAAGGCCTGGGTTCAAATTCCACTCCTGCCATAAACTGGCTGTGTTTAACCTCTCAGTGGCCCAAACTACTCTCTAAGATGCTAAATTGCAAAACAAATGCCAATCTGCATATGGAGAAGGAATATCCTCATCTAGAAGGTAAGCAATAGAGGTAATAATCCCAAACAGTCGACAGCTCCAAAGTCATGCTTAACTGACTTTTTTTTTTTGAGGTAACACAGTTTTTAGCTAGTAAGTGTCTGAGGTCAGATTTGAACTCAGGTCCTATTGACTCCAGGGTCAATACTCTGTCCACCATGTCACTTAGCTACCCCTTTGGTTGACTTTGAAATGCATAACTGGGGCCTCTGTCTCTGTCTTTGTTGGAGGTAGCAGACGTGGTGTTGGGGAAAACTGAATTCTAACCTGAAATCAGACATTTACTAGGAAGTCACTTAACCTCTATCTTTAGTATTCTTGATTGTAAAATAAGGATAATAATAGTACCTACCTTCCAGGGGTATTGTGAGGATTAAAGTAGCTGTAAAACTCTTCCTTTACTTCTTTCCACCCTTCTTCCTTTCCTTCTGGTATCTTTTCCTCCCTTCTCTCTTTCCCTCCCTTCCTCCCTCCCTCCCTGCCTTTCTCTTTCCCTCACTCCTTCCCTCCATTCCTTCCTCACTTCCTCCCTCCATCCCTCCAAAGGAAGATAAATTTTGATGGCCAGAAGCTGCCACTTAACTTGGGGTTTATTGGCTAGATTCCTTCCTTCCTTCCTTCCTTCCTTCCTTCCTTCCTTCCTTCCTTTCTTCCTTCCTTCCTTCCTTCCTTCCTTCCTTCCTTCCTTCCTTCCTTCTTTCCTCCCTTCCTTCCTTCCTTCCTCCCTTCCTTCCTTTCTCTCTTCCTCCCTCACTCCCTCCCTCCTCCCCTCCTTTCCTTCCTTCCTTTTTCCTTCCCTCCCCCTACCTTACTTCCTTCCTCACTCCCTTCCTCCTCAGTGACTCCTCCCCTCCTCCCTCTCAAGTTTACCTGTCTAATTATATCAAGCTAACTCTCATTCAATGAAATGATGGATGTGTCTTATAAATAGCACTGAGACTGCAAGAACATTTGGCCAAGCTGGGTCATAGGTTCTACTGGATATAGAATCAGAAGTGCAACATGATGACAATCACCTAGTCCTCCCTCTCATTTTACATCTGAGGAATGCTAGGCTTGGCCAGTTACATGGATGACAGCCAGCAGAGTTCATAGTTTCTTACTCAGATGGAGTATGTTCTCTACTATTCCTCTATTGCCTCTGTGGGTCAACAACAGCAGGTTGGCTGAGTTGAGCTCTGCTGTGACTTGATGGCTTCTTCAGGAACTCAGGCTTCACCTCAACAGGGTGAGACAGTTTGGGAGCCAACACTGCAACTTCAACTCCAATTAGCTTTCCTAACTGTTTGTCTACTCTTTTTTATGAGTAATAGGGGTTAAGTAACTTGCTCAAGGTTACATGGTCAGTTATTTCTGGGTGTGGTGCTAAGTATCTGAGCCCGGATTTGATCCAGGTCATCCCGACACTGGAGCCGGTGCTCTTACTTTCTGAGCCACCTGGCCGCCCATAAGCAATTGGGGTTAAGTAACTTGCTCAAGGTTACATGGCCAGGTGTTTCTGGGTGGGTGCTAAGTGTCTGAGCCCAGATTCGATCCCCAGGTCATCCTGACACTGGAGCTGGTGCTCTTACTCTCTGTGCTACCTGGCCACCTTGTTTGTCTACTCTTTTTAAGGTGCTGGGAGAGGTACCTGTTAGAGAGGAGTGGTGTGAACAATACAGACATGTCTCTCCACTAAAATGAAGCAAATTACTCCAATGTTCTCTATAAAGGTGGAACAGAGACAGTCACAGGGTCAAAGAAAAATTTGTGTTTTCATGTCCCCCTACCCTCTAGGAACTATATCAAGGCCAGAGGCAAGTTGGCCCTCTGATTCTAATTTCGTCTCTATGCCTTTGTTATTTTCTTTTTGTCTTCATGTCTCTTTAGATGTTTCTTGGTCTCTCTCTTTCACCTTCTCTCCCCCTCTCCTTTCTATGGACTTGATGACAGAGATGAATGGTAGGGAGGGAGCTTTGCCTGACAGCCAGACCTGGTCATATCATGACCCCATCATTCTTCAGACTTGAAACCTCTATTTTGGGCTGGGACCTAACATCAGCTCATTTCCTTCCCCTTCACCTGAAGGAAATAAGGAACATAAATAATTTATCAAATCAAGAAATGAAGCCAAGTAACCTCTACGTTCCCCCAAAGTTTCAGGAGAGAGAGGGGGTGGGGTGGGAAGGGGTGGAGGGGAGAGATTACAAGAATGTGAAAGGTAGTTGGAAGAGTGGAAGAGAGAGTCTGAGTCAGGCCCCTTTGTGTGGATATTCAATTGTATTAGAAAAGCTGAGATTACTGGCTGGTGATTTATCTTCTGTGTATGATTTGCCAAATGAATATGCAGGGGAAAAAATTCTATCCAGAAGTCTTAGAAATATTCATGGGACAGACTAGGAGGCTGATTTCCATCACAAATACAACAAACAGGTTTTTATGGTCATTACAGATATTTTGAATATCTTACTACAACTAGCTGCCTTACTAAAATAAGTTATTTGTAATTAAACTTCCATGAGCTGAATCCACTAGTTACATATCTTTTATATGGTGTTCTTTGTATTTTTTTCTCCTCATACTCAACTCTTCCCTCCAATCTCCCCTCCTCCCCCCTCTCTCAATCTCTCTCTCCTGTCCCCTCTCTTCTTTCCACTCCTTTTCTTATTTCTTACTTTCTCTATAACATAGTTGATCTTCTCTACTCTTTCTTTCTTCTCTCTCTTTTCTTTCCTCTTTCCTGTAGTTGCCTTCTGTCCCACTTTCTCTCTCATCCTGCTCCCTTTCTCCTATATTCAGTATCTTTCTCTCTCTTGTCCTATTTCCCTTTTTCTTTTCTTCTCTCTTTTTTTTTCTTTCTCCCTAAAACTGGGTTTGAATATCAGTTCAATCACTCACTCACTTTGTGAATTTAGGCAAACCTTTTAATGTCTCTGGGACTCAATTTCTTCATTTTTAAAATGGATGGATCTGAATGGATGACCTCTGAGATTTTTTTCTAGTTCTGAATATCTATCTTCTTAAGATCTCTCCAGTAATTATAACTGACAATTTAGCTGACTTTAAGTGATACCTATATCTGTACTTGTATATAGATTTGTATGGTTACATATAAAAATATTTGTGTGTGTTATATACATACATATACATAAACACATACTTCACCTTGGATATTCTATGTTCTAGGGACATTTTTAGTCCTGATTTTTATATTATCTGTTTTACATTTTATTTTACTATGAAATTTTATTTTCTAAGGTGTCTTCTAGGTCCAATACATACAGAGTATCTCAAGGTCACAGTTCTATTTTAAGCTTTGATAGCTTAGATCTGCACTGGGACTTTTGGGACACCCTGTATTCAAAAGTACCTCTCAGCTTGATATTCTATTTAAAAGTTCCTCTCACCTGTCATATTCTCTGTTCTATAGCCCTTCTCAACCCTGCCATTCTTTGTTCTGTGGCATATAGAAAGCCCAAGAGACATAATTTCGGTGTAATTAATCATTTTATTAATCATGCTAGCATATTACCAATAAAATGGGTCAGTAACTCTCTCAAATGCCAATGACCCCTCATGGAACCTGCTTGACCCTTAATATGCCCTTGGAAGAGTGAGTGTTCCTGAGGGTGGCAGTTAACTTCTTATTAGTTAACAGGTAATGAGAGAAAATGAGTATTACAATGAGAGGTGAACCTGTTCTAGTGAGGGGCTAGACGATGTAACTTTGATCAAGTCATTTACTTCCAAATCACCCCCAGTCTCAGGAAATCTAGACAAAGGATCTATATATCCCACCTTTGGTATATAGAATAAAATGGGCTGGGGTTTCACCTTAGATTAAATTCCTTGTAAAGTTGGGGAGGGTAGCAGTGCCCAGGTTGAGGAGAATGCTCACCCTATTTGCTATCATTTGTCCTACCATTCAGAGGCTGAGCCTTGAAATGAGGACTTTAGAAAAGGGGGATAACTCTGGATGTCTCCAAATCATTGGTTATTAATAATAATTTCTCTCAGTTCTAAGGTCCCTTCAAACTGTGACATTCTGTGCTCTAAGATCATTTTAAAAATCATTTATTTTTAGTTTTCCACATTCATTTCCACAAGATTTTGAATTCCAAATTTTCTCCCCATCTCTCTCCTCCCCCACCCCAAAACAGAGTGCATTCTGATTACCCCTTCCTCCAATCTGCCCTCCCTTCTATCACCCCCCCACTTCTCTTGTCACCAAAGGTAACTTTATAAAACAAACAAAAAGACTGCTGGCATTTTAGTTAGCTTGAAGCACTATATTGTACTCCCAGATCTATGGTTTCTTCCAGCCGGAACAATCGGTGAATCTCTCATAGATACATACAAATCAATTTACTATACATTCTAAGCCTATATTATGATACTCTTCCCTCTGTGCAAATACCCTGTCTGCTTTCTAGTCTTGTTGTTTAGAAGATTACAAACTGAACCTTCATTTTCATAATCAATCCATGTAGAGATGCTGTCTAGGCTCATTCAGGGCTTAGCCAGACATCAATATTTAGCTTTGGATAGTCTCTTGCCAATCAATCAATCAATCAATTCATCAACCAGAAAATGCTTATTAAGTGCTTATAATATGCTACGCATTATGCTAAGGACTGAAGATACCAAGAAAGACAAACCAGTCCCTGCCCTCAGGGAGCTCTTACTCTAATGGAGGAGGCAACATGTGAATAACTAGGTACAGACAAGCTATAGAAGGAGAAGAAGGTTACCTGAAAGGAGAAAGCACTAGCTTCAGGCTGAGATTTGAATAATCAGAAGAGGCAGAGGTAAGGAGGGAGCCTATGGTAGGCATTGCCCTCAGGGCATCTCAATTGCAGGCACTGACACTCTTCTCCAAAAATCAAGCCTTAGCATCTGTCCCTTTTATAGAACATGCCTTTTTTTCTCCCCCAAACTCTCTTCTCGATTATATTTCCTACCCTTGTTTCTCTCAGTGTTCTCCCAGCTGTTTGTCCTCTATGTTGCCGCTATTATTTAGTGATTTTTCACTTGTGTCTGTCTCTTTGTGACTTCATTTGGGGTTTTCTTGGCAAAGATACTAGAGCATTTTGCCATTTCCTTCCACAGCTCATTTTACAAATGAGGAAACTGAAGCAAATAGGATTAAATGACTTGCCCAGGGTCACATTGTTAGTAAGTGTCTGAGGCAAGATTTGAACTCAGGAAGATGAGCCTTCCAGACTCCAGGTTCAGTGTTCTGTGCACTATGGCATGACCTAGCTGCCTGTTGTCCCTTATGGATGTCCTAAAAAGGACCAAGTGCATTTTCATTCTGGATTTGGTCTTGCTAGGATATGAGCCGTAACTGAAGAATGGTGTCTTATGTCTAACAGTCCTAACAATCTTGCAACAGACCCTAGTATGGAAACTGGGAAGTCTAAAGGAGATTATGGATGGAAGTCTTTGCAGCCTGCTCTGGGACTTCTATGGCCAACACCATGTTCTACCATCAGGTAAGAAGCAGGCTTTGATTGTCAAAATCATACAACCTTCTTGGTTTACATGGATACTTTGGTGAGGTAGGCTTATGACACTGCTATAAGGATGTCTTGGAGTTGTCTCCTATGACTTCTAAGTTTATTTATAGATCTAAATCTAATGATCTATGATCCTATGCATTCTCCTCAGCTTTCCAATGTTAACACCTTCCTATAAAAGGCCCATAGAGTTCTAGCTCAGGATGTTTGGGTTTATTGTGGTACCAATCCAAATGAGATATGGCATCCAGAGAAAAGAATCTGATCATGGATGGCATTATGCAAGACATAGCTTCTGGGAGCAAGGAGGTGATATAATCCATCCTATTTTAGTCATTAACTCAACAAACATTTGTTGAGCACCTCCTGGGGGTGGTAGGTGATGTAGGACATAGTGCAAGATCTGAAAAATATGGCCTCAGAAATTTAGTAGCTGTGTGACCTGGGGCAAATCACAACTCTCTTAGCCTCAGTTTCCACATTTGTAAAATGAATTGGAGAAGGAAATGGCAAAGCACTTCTTTGCCAAGAAAAACCCAAATGGGATCACAATGAGTCAAATATGCCTGAAAATGACACAAAATGTCTATATATATATATATATATGTATATATACATACACACATGCACATGTGTGTATGTACATCTATATAACTGGTTTCCTTTGTAAATGTGTGTATTTTATTTTATGTATTTAAAAACATTTTTCTGAAGAGCTGTTCATAATTGTCACTAGATTGTTAAAGTGGTCTATGACCAAAAAAATAGTTAAGAATCTCTATCTTAAAAGATGGCTCTTTGGGTAGAGATTAGGGAGGATACCCAGGAGATATGGTTTGAAAAGAAGGCATAGGCATACATGGTGAACATAATTTCCTCTCATCTTCCTGGAAGCCTGAAAAGATGATCTCTAGGTTAAAATGGTCAGCACAGAGTTATGTAGAGTTCCATTGATTCTGAGAAACTGGCAAGTAAAAGCTAGGGTAGTCCTTATATAATCCCAGGGTACCCCTTCCTATGTGATACCTGAAGGTTGGCACTGAACCTCAGGTTATTAACCTAGGAAAAGCTCTTTATTGGATTGAACCAGCTTCACTAAGTTTATCTAACCATATCATAGCCTCATCTCATCCCCGCACTACCATTATATCATAATTCTTAAACCATTAAAGCTAGAAGGGGTCCTTATACATCATGTAGTTCAAATCCATTTTTTAAGAAAGTGATGATGACCTTTCCATCCCTTGGATCCTACCCACTTAACCCTGAAGCAAGCAAGTACTCTGATTCACTCTAGAGTATTCCAACTCTTTATAAAATACTACTGATTCCTTTTGGGAAACAATAAAAATAGGGAGGAGTTGTGAGTCCTAGGGAGAGAGCAGAATTATCCTGGGAATAGCTTTATGTATTGATTTAGTTTTTGAAGGAAGATTTCAAATCAATCAAGGGGAGTTTGGAAGTTTTTGGAGAAGAGACTGTGATTTACGAATAGTGAGATAAAGGATATAGGTAAGTCCAAGAACCTTATGAGAAGGGCAAAAGGGTCATTGGAAAAGGTAAGCTCAACTTCTCCCTTATCCAGTGATTTGAGTCCTGGAAGAATGAACTTGACCTAATTTTGGACTAATAAATCTTTAG
This sequence comes from Petaurus breviceps papuanus, assembly GCF_028583685.1. Taxonomy (NCBI): domain Eukaryota; kingdom Metazoa; phylum Chordata; class Mammalia; order Diprotodontia; family Petauridae; genus Petaurus; species Petaurus breviceps. The sequence goes on along the minus strand of NW_027187400.1, from coordinate 32,687,752 downwards.
AAGAAAAAAAGCCAAGGAAATAGTGGAAATAACTTGACAGATACAGGAGAGCTGGTTTCTAGTCTGGTTCTTTCTACTAACCTGGGTTAGTCACTCAGTTCAGTTCAGTTGAATAACACTCAACTCAAAGGTAGTTGGGTGGCATAGTGGATAAATCACCAGACTTAGAGTAAAGAAGACCTTAGTTTGAGTCTGACCTAGATTCTTACAAGGTATGTGAGCCTGAGCAGGTCATTTTGGCCTGGTTTCCTCAGTTTCCTCACTTGAAAAATGGGGATTATAATAATATCTACTTCCCACGGTTGCAGTGAGAATCAAATGAGATAATTATAAAGCGTCTGGTACATAGAACGCAGTATAAAAATATTAGCTCTTATTATAAGTTCCATTCCATAAATACATATTAAGTGCCTATGACATGCAGGGTACTATGTTATGCAATTAATTTCCCTGGGCTTCAGTTTCATTATCTGAAAAATTAGACCATTGGACCAAATTATACAAATCCACAATTGGAAACCCCCTTAGAAATGATCTGGTCCAAAATCTTTCATCTTTGCAAACGAAGAAACTAAAGTGAGAGAAGGGAAGTGACTTGCCCAAGGTCACCTAATTAATAAGCTACAATCAAGGATAATAGATAGCAGTTATAATGGTGTAATGGCAAGCAAAGAAGTAATTAACACCTTGTTTCAGTTCTTGCCCATGATTGTATTGTCTTTGTTGAGAAGCAGAACTTGTGAACCCCACAACTTGTGAACTCTAGAACTTGTGAACTCCTGTTGCTGATACAACAGAAAGGGGAGGAGCTATTGAACATATATAAGGAGAGGCCCAAGCTGGAGAGAGCAGAACTGAGAAGGGAAACTAGTGGTGGAAAAGTTAAGAAGGAGAAAACTTGTGGTATTCCAGCACTCTATGTTTGTCTGTTCTGTCTGTGTTGATATTTGTTTGCAATACTTCGTACAGAAGCCTTGGTACCTCACTGTAGCCCTGAAAGAGGATTTTCTGGTTGTCTGTTTACGAATTTTATTGATGATTTGTGTTGACCTCTTGGACCTTGTTTGTGGGGCTGTGTTGATTTTTATACTGATAATTTGTACTGAGTTCTAAGACCTTGTTGGTGGGTCTGTGTTGATTTCACAGGCAGATAGTGAATTGATGATGGTGCTGGCAATGTGAATGAATGTTATTGTGGCTTGTTTAAGCTTTGTCTTCCCAGAAATAGACACTGTGAAGGACTTGAGATGAACTGGACACTGTGAGCTTCAATATGGAACAGGAACTAGATGAGGAGCTGAGAGCTGACTGCCTTTGCACCCAGGTGACAGTTGGGTGGATTCAGATAGGAGCTGGACCCATGGAAGAGGAACCATGGAATCTGAGAGCCAGCTTCAAGTCAAGATGAAAAGACCTTTCTTTGGGTATTTAATGCAAACTGAGAAGATCATGATTTACTGTGGCCTAGGGGTGGGAGGACTTTGTACTGTGTATCCTGTACCTCTTCAGGATGATTGAATTAAGGATGATTGGAAACTAATCTCCAATTAAGAATAAATAAGACTTTTTGACTGAGAGATTAAGACAATGTGACCTAGGGGCGGAGAACTTTGACCTTTATACTTTGTGTTCCTTAAGGATGCTTTCTTCTTCTTCTTCTTCTTCTTCTTCTTCTTCTTCTTCTTCTTCTT
>NW_027187400.1:32665115-32686051 GCF_028583685.1 Petaurus breviceps papuanus | reverse complement strand
TTCTTCTTCTTCTTCTTCTTCTTCTTCTTCTTCTTCTTCTTCTTCTTCTTGTTTGTTGGTTTTTGCTTTTTTGGAGGGCAATTGGGGGTAAGTGACTTGCCCAAGGTCACATGGCTAGTTTTTATGTTAAGTTTCTGAGGCTGGATTTGAACTCAGGTTCTCCTGACTCCAGGGCTGGTGCTATATTCACTGCACCACCTAGCTGCCCCTATGAGGCTTGCTTTTTAAAAATGATTGAGTTAAGGACTTATTAAATTATTGTACTTTGTTTAAAACTATATGACCACTTTGGTAAAAACTATGTGGCTACTTTAGTGATAACTTGTTACATCATAACATTATGAATATTGTACTTTGGTTTCTGTCAATGTTTTGTGTTAGTTTATTACTGAATAAATAGAGAGTTCGCTATACTATGTAATCAGAACTTTAAAGCAGTTCACAGCAGCAGTCCTCTTGAAAGCTGCTTGTGCTTGGCTTTACAAATGGATTTTACAAATTTTGCATGGATTGTATTAAAACTCGATACATATTGGCTGGTGTGAGGAACTTCCTAACAGTGAGAGCTAATAGTGAATTGGTTTGACTTGCGAAGTGATGGTTGTTGTTCATCCTTAATTTTTGAAGAGAATCACTGGCATCATGGGTTGATATCTTGATTTTCCTGTGAATTGGATTTAAGTGATTCAGTTTGCACAAAGTCCTCAGTCTCACAGTCTCACTCTCTCTTCCAGAGTCATTGACATTCAGGGGCAAGACAGAAGTTAAGATGACTGCTGATGGCCCACAATGCAGTGACTTGGCATCTTCTATGTCTGACCAAGCTCGGAGCACCTGCTTCAGCCCCCTCCATGACCTTAGGAACAAATTGTTCTCTCCTGCCCATTCCACTGGGGGAAGATTTCCCATGCTTGGGGAGGACACTCCCCTAACTCACCAGTGGATTTGAGGTCTGTTGATTACCATAATTTAGCCTGTCTGCCAACATGGTTTTACTGAAGTGTGGCCACTGCACATGCTACACCTTCTTAGAGCCACAGTTGAGAACTAGGTGGCAGGTGGATACCAAAGGTGAATGAGCAGCCCTGAAAAGGGCTCAGCAAGGCCTTACACTAGAGGTGCTAGTCTTCCCTGAACACCCCTATACGACCCATGGAAGTTATAGGATTATAGAAGATGTCAATGGGGTTATTTCAATTTTTTTTTGAAAATTATATATATATATATATATACATATATATATACACACACATATATATATATATATATATATATATATATGTAATACCCCCCCCAATTGCATGGTAAAACAATTTTTAATCTTTTTAAAAAGTCCACTCTGGGCAAATCATTCTTTCTGAGCTACAGTTTCCTCCATCTGTAAAATGGGGATAATAATAGCTCCTTTCTCCCAGGGTTGTTGTGTGGGTCAAATGAGATAATATTTATAAAGCACATGCAAACTTTCAAGCAATATATGAATGCAAGCTATTACTGCCATATGATACTTTTTCTATAATTTTCCCAAGTTTTCTTAGGTAACAGCAGCCAGAAGGAACTCTAATTGGCTAGGCCTGCTTCTTGCATGTGGTTTAGAAAAAGAGGATGTGAATCAGGTGGTGGTGATAAGACATGGGTTTAGAGAAGTGTGGATGCATCTTTCTGGGGGATGTGGTCTATAGAAAACATTGTGCTTATGTAGACTTCTCTCTCTTAGCCCTATCATAACTTTACATATTCAATTCAACAAATATTGATTAAACACTCAAATTTAACTAGGATTCAGTCTTTGACTACATGGGGCTCATAGTTGAAAATGAGAACGATGCAAACAAATAAAATGCAAAATAATATATGATTTATGTACAAGAATGGCATAAGCAAAATGCTATAAGATTCTTGAGAGACAAAAAGGAATCACTGGGGAAATTAGAAAAGACTTCCTGGAGGAGAGTAGTTGAGATGGGCTTTGAAGGCTGGGTAGGAATTTTGTTGCGGCAGCTAGGTGGTACCATAATACATAGAGCACTGGTCTTGGAATCAGGAAAACTCATTTTCATGAGTTCAAATCTGACCTCAGACACTTGATAGCTGTGTGACCCTGGGCATGTCACTTAACCCTATTGGCCTCAGTTTCCAATATATGAAAAGAACTGTGGAAGGAAATGGCAAAGCATTCTGGTATCTTTGCCAGGAAAACCCCACATAGAGTCACAAAGTATTGGATATGACGGAAGAGACTGAACAAAAGGGTTCCTTCTCCCTCCCTCTAGTTGTACGTTCCAATAATGCAACGAGCAATATTTGTAACATTCTGTTGGCATCTTGGGGTGGAGGGAGATGATAACTTCTTTCTGTTCTATCTTCAGACCACATCTGTACTATGGCATCCTGTCCTTTATTCACAAAGTGCATAGATAAATGAGTGCTGTCAATTAAATCCATTTCCATTCAATTTAATATAAATTTATTAAGTAACTACTGTATGATGTCTGGCATTGTGCCATAGGACGGAGATCAAAGGACAAAATTAATCAGCCTCTGCCCTTAAATAGCTTACATTCTCTTAAGGGGTCTGGGATTTGGGAACAATATAGGCATATATAAATAAATTTTGAAATATATACTATAATCTTCAGTGAATAAGCATAAATCCTGAAGGGCAGTTTGTCTAAAGGAAGTAATCAGGATGATGAGGGAACTGAAAGCTATGTCATATAAGGTCTGAGGAAATGGAAATGTGTAGGCTGGAGAAGAGAAGACTGAGGGGAGTGTGAAGGGGCACTTGGTTACTGTCTCTATGTATTTAAAGACTTAAGGACAAGTGGATGGCTCAGTGGATAGAATTCTAGTCCCATAGTCAAGGAGACCTGAGTTCAAATCCAGCCTCAGGCATTTATTTGTTGTGTGACCCTGGGCAAGTCACATAAGCTCTGTTTGCCTCAGTTTCTTCATCTGTAAAATGGAGATAATAATAGCACCTACCTCCCAGGTCATTGTGAGGATCAATTGAGAATATTTGTGTAGCAAAGTGTCCGGAACACAGTAAGTACTGTGGGCAAACCTGAAAGTGCTCCAGAAGTATTAGCTATTATTGTTGTCACATGTAATAATAATAGCTACTATTTATGTAGCACTTTCAGGTTTTCAGAGCACTTTGGCTATGCTATCTTACTGAATCCTTACAGCAACTCTGTGAGATAGGAGCTATTATTATCCTCATGTTCCAGATGAGGAAACTGAGTCTGGGAGAGGGTAAATGACTTTCCCAGAGTCAAAGAGCTGGTGAGTGTCTAAATCAGGCTTTGAACTCAGGGCTTTATGTACTGCCTTTCCATTACATCACCTAGCTGCCCTAAAAGGAAAGAGCAATCTTGCTCTGCTTGAGCCCAGAGAGCAGAGTTGGGAGCAATTGGTGGAATTGTCTGAGAGTTTGATTGAGGGTGGATATGAAGGAAGGGAGTGGGGGAACAAGCTGATTTCTTTCACTGCCTAGCACAGGCCCCAGAACATCATAAATGCTTAGTAAATGCTGGCTGATTTGGAAGTATAATATGATTTTAGAGATGGAAGAGATCAGTGAGGCTTGGAGTAATTTGGGATTTCCACCTACTTAACACTGGATATTGGGGAAACAAGGTGATGAAAATGTTGAACTTGGCCAGGGACAGCACCGTGGGTATTGGATGGAAAAGACGGAAGTGCTATTTTCCTTCCAACTCTTTTTATGCTCTCCCATCCCCACCCCCTTCTTCCTTCTTCCTCTATTCTTCCTTCCCCGTTGCTCAGGGCTGTAGGCTCTGGAGGCCCCAAGGAGATGAAGAAAAACAAACCACTACTGAGAGATCTGTCCATTTCCTACCTACTGAACCTTAGACACTGATTGTCTATAAGACAAACTCAAAATTGTGTTTTCAATTAAGAGAAACATTTCAGGCAGACACACAAAGCTGCCTCCCTTGCCAGGAGAACAACAAAGCGAATCCCTCCAGATTAGCAGACTGTCTGTGAGGCTTTTGATGTCTCTGCCTGGAGGATGGTGAGTTGGTCTCATTCTTCTCAGCCTCCCTCCATTGGTCCGTGGTTATACTCTTTATGTCTGCATGTATGTCACTGGAGGTGGCTTGAATTCTAGGCTGGAACTGTCCTCCCATGGGGGAGACATGCAGTTAGCCTCTGACCATTCTGCTGAATGCAGGATCATTTAAACAACTAGGTATCCCAGTGGATAGAGTACTGAGTGTGGGATCAGGTGACATGAGTTCAAATCCTGATTTAGACACTTACTATCTGAATGACCCAAGCCTGTGGGCCTCAGTTTCCTTATCTGCAAATGTGGGGGTTGGACTCTAAGGTTTTGTCCAGCTATAAATAATAGCAGTTCTAAATCTATGATTTTATGTACAAAAGCAACTTGAATGAATATGATAAAGACAATGAATAGGAAGAAAAACATATTAATCTTATTATTATGTACCAGACACTGTAAAAATGGCAACTTTGGCATAATGGATAGTGTCAGGCCTGGAGTTAGGAAGACTCATCTTCCTGATTTCAAATCCTGCCTCAGACACTTACTAGCTATGTGACCCTGGGCAAGTTGCTTCACCCAGTTTGCCTCAGTTTCCTCATCTGTAAAAAGAGATAGAGAAGGAAATGGCAAATCACTAGCTGTGTGACCCTGGGGAAGTCACTTAACTCTATTTACTTCAGTTCCTCATCTATAAAATGAGTTGGAGTGGAAAACCACTCCATTATCTCTGCCAAGGAAACCCCAAAGTGAAGTCATGGAGAGTCATACACCACTGAAAAATGACTCAACAACAAGGTAAAGTGCTAGGGATTCAAATACAAGTCATAAAAGAGATAATCCCTGCCCTCAAGGGCTTACATTTTAATGATGAAGACAAAATATAAAAGGGAGATGAAAACAGTGGGGGAGAGAAAGAGGTGATTTTGAAATTCAGAGGAGTAAAGAATATAATTGGGAGGGGAGTGAGGTCCACCTGGGCACCTTTGCAAAATGTAGGCTCCAGGAGGATCTCGCTGATGAGAAGCAGGGTGGTCTTGGAGAGGGATGTTTCATAGTGAGTAGGCTGAAGAGTTGGTTTGATATTATAGAGGGAGGAGACATATTATGGTAAGGGACTTTGAAGATCTTTCTTTCCCCTTAGTGGACCTTACTTGGAGCCCAACAAGAGAAGCTTGTTCAGGGGAGGCTTGTTTTTCAGGAAGGCCCACACCATTTGTTGCTTTCTAATTAGGCACTAGGTCACAAAATTCGTGATCACACACACACTCTCACACACTCACATGTATATTTGCTTGGGGGCTTACTTATGGGCAGAGTTGTGTGATTTGGCCAGATGAGACTCTGGGTAGCCGTTGAACCCCTGACTTTGAAAACCCAGATGTTGGTGCTTCTTTCTCTGGTAATTAACACTATATTTATGTAATGATCAGACAGCTAGAAGCCCTGTCTGTTGAATTGTGTTATTTTCTCTGCATTTTTTGCCTGATTATAATTTCTGTTTGTATTTTCCAAAGTTCAGGGTGCTGACTTTTCCTCTGAACTAAGTGAATGATATATGTATATATGTATGTATATGTGTGTGTTTGATTAAAGTAAGATTGCTATCTCTTTTTGAGTTCCTTTCCTTAAAAAAAAGCAGATTAAAGAACCTGTGCTTGCAGCCATCCTGGGTATGCTAGGATGCTTGTTGATACTAAGATACTAAGAAAGGCTCAGGGTGGGACAGCAGGAAAGGCATGGTTTTAAAGTTCAGAAGGTCAGAACAGGGCCAAGGGAATAAACAACAATGTTGTTGTTATGCAAACATAAAAAGGTATTTCCAAGGTCCTCACTATAGTTATACTTATGTAAAGACACAAGGAAGAAGGGAAGAAAGTTCATCTGAGAAGACACCCCCCCTCAACTCTCCCCCTGTAATGAGAATGAGAATTTGAAGATCTTCCTTGCCTCTTAATAGCCTAGGGGGGAGTTTGAAGACCTCCCCTGCTTTGAAAGTAAATTCTGCACCCTAATAGGCTGAATGTAATCACATGGAGCCTGTAATGGAGGGAATTTGCTGAAGGGTGCATCAGAGCCCACAGGAAGCTTCCTTGCTGTGAAGATAAACTCTATCCCCTAATAGACTAAATATAGTCACATGGAGCCTGTGGTAGGAGGAATTTGCTGAAGGGAAGCAGAGCCCACAGGAAGCTGGCCAGAGCTAGCCAGATGGTGGGGGAGAGAGGATACTCAGGCAAGGAGATAGAGTGATTTGTGAGTAGATATTGATCTTGCATTGGTTTGTGGGAAGGCTAAAGGATGCTGTGGCTCTCAGCATTTTTGTGGCTTCTGAATATCTTTGGTACTATGATGGAATCTGCTTACTGGTTTTAGGTTTGGGTTTTCTGGTGTCTAAATAAATGCTTCAGTTCTATCATCTGTCTGGAGAGTTTGGTATATTTTGTGATTGAATGTCATGCAATACTTATAGTCATGGTCTTTATCTCCCAACATGAAGTAAGGAACAGAGCTGCAGAAATCAGTATGGTGCAGAAAAGAGACCTGAGTTCAGAGATGGAGAACCTGGATGTGAATCCCACCAATGTAGCCTTGAGCAAGTGACATTATCTTTGAGACTCAGTTTCTTCGTTTGTAAAATGAGGAAGTTGTCGAAGATGGCCCCTAAGGGTCTTCTCATCTCTAATGGTACAATTGTTTACTTTTAAGTTTCCTTTCAGCTCTATATACTACCATGATGGTAAAAATGGTGGTTTGGTGTGGGAGGGAATGTGTTTGATCCCTAGCTTTCCACTTACTGCATGTTTGACCACAGTCAGTCAAATAACTTCTCTGGGTCTCAGTATCCTTTCCTGAAAACGGGTGTTTCAGACTCGATGCCTAATATCCCTGTTCTATGATCTATGAACCTCTGATTTTATGGGATGTTCCCCTGGTAGGGTGTCCTGTCTCCTGAGAGGACTACTGTGACCTACCTTAATTCAACCAATATTTATTAAACAGAGTCAGATTCAGCTTAATGACACAGACCCTTCCCTCAGGGAACTTACAGTTCACCACAGGGGAAAAGATTTATGGAAGCATTCTGCTACCTGAGTTCAAATCCAGCCTCAGACACTAGCTCCATGACTAGGTATTTAAAATCTGCCTGCCTCAGTTTCCTTATCCCCAAAATGAAGAAGATAATAGCACCTAACTCACAGGGTTTTTGTGAGGATAAAATGAAGTCATATTTTTGAAGTGCTTTGCACTATAGGGCTTTAAACATATAGTTTCTTATTGTTAATATTGTTTTTCTTTTTGTTATTCAAGGGAATGGTGGTGGGTGAGACAAATGCAAAGATCTAGGTAAGTAAAAACTAATTTTCACTTGGGGTTAAAAGGGGGAAGGTGACTCAGGTAAAACATGGTGGAGGAGATGGCATTAATGGAAAGAAAACTAGCTCTGAAGTCAGAGGCTGTTCAGTCACTTTCAGTCATGTCCAATTCCTTACTCCTTTTCTTCCTTCTATATGACAAATCTCTACACTCTGTTAGACAGTTACTTTATATCCTTTGACTCTTCTGTTCTCCAATTTAAACACTCCTAGGTTCTCTGATTGATCCCCATATGGCAAAAATTTGAGGCCCATCACTGTAATGGAATGCAAATTTGGAAGATCTTCCCTGCCCCTAGGCTAAAATGCACCTGAAGCCTGGGGAGGGAGGCTTATTTTTCAGTAGATAATTCTTGATTGGCCAGTGAGTCAATAAGGTTGTTACATTCTCTGAGCCAGGAGAAGGCTATATAAGCCCTGATGTGTAGCTTTGTTTTGGGACTCACTTTGAGAAGTGTTCTGTGATTTGATCTGAATTCTGGGAAGCCGTTGTTGAGAGTCCCCCGGCTTTGAAAAACCCAGATATGGAAACCCAGATGTTGACTGGGTATGGATGTAAAGTTTGGACAGTTTGGAAAGCTGTCTACTTGATCTGTTAATGTCTTGATAATTCTGTCTGTATATTTTGAAGTTTGGGCTGCTGACCTTTTTCCCCTGAACAAGGTAAACGATATATGTCTGACTGATTAAAGTAAGCTTGTTAACCCATTTTGAGTTGCTTTCCTTTAACAAAGCAGATCCAAGAACCTGTATGGACAGCAAACCCTGAGGACGCGCTTGGGGTGCTTGCTGCTACAATCACCACCTTGGTTATATGTCTCTGAATACCTACTAGCTTAACAATATTTTAAAAATGTGGTTTGTGGAAATGAAGCAGGCATCGTTTCTCCTGCCACGCTCTGAAATCCAGGCAAACTTATCTTCTCTCTATTGCTCACACAGGACAGTCCATTTTCTCTCTCTGTGCCTTCTCACTGGTCAATCCCCCATTCCCTGTATTGTACTCTTTCTCTCAAAAGGTCCACTTCTTCTGATTCCTTGATTATAACATGAAATTCATACCTCCTCACCCCTAGCTAGTTGATATAAAGATTATTTATATAAAACACATCATCTTCTCTCTTTATGTCTTTGCAATGACTGTCCCCCATGCTTGGAATGCATTTTCTCTTAACCTATACTTTTCTTCCTTCAAGATACAGCTCTCCAGGAGATGTTCTCTGATTCTCTCAGTTGCTTGTATCCTCCCTCTCAAATGATCATATATTTAAGGAAGGGAGGAAGGAAGGAAGGAAGCAAAGAAGTGAGGAAGGGAGGAAGCAAGAAAAAAGGGAAGGAAGGGAAGAAGGAAGGAAAAGGGAAGGAAAGAAGGAAGGGAGGGAGAGAGGAAAGAAGAAAGGGAAGGAGGAAACACAGATTTATTAAGTGCCTACTATTTTCTAGGCACTGTGCTAAGTGTTTTACAAATATTTGTACTTATTCTCTATATACTTACACATACCATTGTTGTCTCCCCATTGGAATGTCTTCTTGGCTTATTTCATTCACATTTGCATTGCTCATGCCCCCAGTACCTAGCTCCATACCTGGCACATTGCAGGAACTTTATAAGTGTCTGCTATTTGGTTGATTGATTCTTCCCAAGTTCCAAATTAGGAAGCTGACAACTCAGCACATTTAAGTGACATATCTAGTAAATGTAGAAAGAGGCATGGAAACTCAATGTTTCCGACCCTTAAGTTCTTCAGACAAGTCCCTATGTCATCCTGTTTGTCTAATAGAATTATTTATTGTCGATCCTTTCCTGAAATTGTCTTTGCCCTGGATAGGTCCTAAAGGAGGGGTTCTTAATTGATTTTGTATGTTGTGTATCCCTTTGGCAGTTTGGGAGATCTAATTCTCAGAATGATTCATTTAAATGCATAAAATAAAATACACTGGGTTACAAAGGAAATTGGTTATTTTGAAAAACAATTCTCAAAATATTAAAAGAAGAAAAAGAGCCCAGAGTCCATGTTAAGAACCCCCCCTCTCAAGAATGCCTCCTTCCTCTTAAAAAGAGAGTTGGGGAAAAGGGCTTCAAGCTGATAATCCTTTCTTAGATATTGAGTTTAAATTCACTCTTGGATTCTTTAATGTTTTTCTTCCCAGGTGCCAAGTGTACAACCCACTGCTTGTGCTCTTTAACTTGAAAATCATTTCACCAGGGAGAGCTGATTGCTAGAGCTGAATTGAATGGGGGTGAGGAAAGCTGGGTTCTGGTGGGAGGAGTATAATCTGAAGAGAGATAGCCCACAGAGCCTGGGGAGTAGAGAAGATGAGGTACACCGCAGCATGCCATGGCAAAATGGCTCATGGGTTAGCCTTCCCAGCAACAGTCTCCACGTGGCTTTTCTATGATGGGCCACCCTCCGTTCTGAGTCTGGTGCTGATGACTCTGGGCAGTGAAACAAATAGGGCATTCAGCTCTGCCCCAACTACATCCTTTGCTTGACATTTAAAGGGCTTGGAGTCCAGTGGCTATATAGAACATAAGTCTCAGGCCTGTTCTTTGTTTCTTTCTGTATAAATCATAGCTCTCTAGATACTTGCAGGTATGACTGATCGAATAAAGGGAGACATTTGTGAAAAAGGTTTAAAAAGACCTCTGTGACCTTGCAATCTATCAAATTCAGGGCCAACTGCCCTCAAACTGTGGCCTAAACCAGATTAAAATGTAATTGAGAAATGTTTAGCAAAATGAATAAAAATATAATGCAACATAGATAATGATGATTTGTGGTTTTCTAAGTCAACATGCCACCACAAGAATCTATTTCTATTTGAGTTTAACCCCACTGGTACCCCCATACATTAAAAGAATCACCTCATTAACTTAATTGAAAAGAGCTGATTCAATCTTCATAACGGTGGCTAGGAGGCTTTGGGAATAGAACTTTGGTCTTGAATTTAGGAAGGCCTGAGTTCAAATCTGGTGTCAGACACTTGCAACTCGTGTGACCTTGGGAAAGTGACAAACTCTGTTTGCTTCAGTTTCCTCATCTGTAAAATGGGTATGATAATAGCAACTCCCTGTCAAGGTTGTTTTGAGGATCAAATGAGAAAAAATTTGTAAAGTACTTTGTTAAAAAAGGTGTTATAGAATTGCTAATAATTGTTGTTATGATAAGACTTCTATTGAAGGGGAAATTCATTACTTACCCAAGATGTTCATTCCATTTTTTTGATTGTTCTAATTTTTAGAAATTATGTCTCCCCTCTTCACGTGCCCCTTATGTCAAGCCTAAATCTGTCCCTCTGCCACTATCTATCCTTGCAATTCTCTCTCCCCTACCCACCATTGCTTCAAGTTCTGGCCTCTGGGCCCAAGCAGAATAATTCCTTTTCCATATGCCTGCCTTTCAAATTCTTGAGGATGATCATTCTGTCCTCTATAGCTCTCTTCTCCACATTAAACATTTCTAGTCACTTCAATGAGGTTATTTCTTAATTGTAGGTAGGTGAAGGGTGTGTTCAGGGAGGGCTGGTACCTCTGGTGAAAGGGCTGCCGAGCCCTTTCCAGGGTTGCTCATCCACTTTTGGCGTCCATATGTCCACCCAACTCTCACCTGTTGTTCCAAGAAGCCTTAGCATCGGTAGTGGCCACATCCCAGTAAAACATTTGGGCAGGCAGGGTAAACAAGGTTGAGGGTAACCAAGGGGTCTCAAACCTGCTGATGACTTGGGGGGGGTGTCTACCCCAAGAATGTGAGGACTTCCCCTGGTGGAATGGGCAGATGAAAACAATTTGTTCCAATGGACATAAAGGCATTGAAGGCTATGAAGCAGGCACTGTGGAGTGCTTAGAGCTTTGTCAGACATCAAAGATGCCAGCGTCATCCACTGTGTCTTAAACCATCACCAGTCATCTTGGCTCTGTTCTGCTACTGGACCATGATGACTCTGAAGGAGAGAGTGAGGCCGATGATTTCGTCCAACTCTGCCTCACTTAAATCCAATTTATGCATGAATCAAATTCATCACTCATGACATTTTGCCATTTTTTCTACCTCAAAATCCTGTAGAGACAGGCGAAAAAACAGGTGTGGATACATGGAGTTGCAGCCACAACCCTGCACACAGGCAGCCCAGGTTATAGGGTTATCTTCTTACTGGAAGCAGCAGTGGGATTTGGCAGCCCCTGGGTGTCTGAACAACCTCATTGAAGGACTGCACTGCTCACCTCCTGGTGTGAGGAAAGGGCTAGAAAAGGTGCTCTAAAAATTGTCTGCTTACCCAACCATGACTTGTTTACTACAGCACGTGGTGAATCCCACCCTGTGGTTGAAAAACAAAAAAAAATGTGTAAAACCTTCTGAAAAGATGATTCCACTCACCATTGGTACATGGAATGTGCACACACTTATAGGCAACACAAAATTCAATATTGGGGTGGCTAGGTGGTACAGTGAATAGAGCACTGGCTTTGGAGTCAGGAGGACCTGAGTTCAAATACGGCCTCAGACACTTGACACACTTACTAGCCGTGTGACTTTAGGCAAGTCACTTAACCCCAATTGCCCTCCAAAAAGCAAAAAAAAAAAATCCAATAGACCTGAAAGATGAACAGCTATTGCTGTGAGAAAACTCAGCAGGTATTGCATCCAAATAGGAGCCCAAGTGAAACAAGACTGGCAAAAAACAAAAACAAAAACAAAAAAAACAAGATTCGCTTACTGAACTCAGAGCCAGATACATGATTCTCTAGAGTGCTCATAGTGAAGGGTTGTGCCAAGATACTGGTGCAGGTTTTGCAATCAAAACTAGTGGTGTTCTTAGCAATGTTGTCAGATACTTTCAATGAGGACATTGAAGGTTAGCATTAGGGTCAGCTACTATAGTGATGGGAAATTATTTAACTTGAAAAGGTTATAAGCTAAGACTAAAGTGGAGGGAGAGTTGGTACATGATTTTTTGTTTGCAGATGATTTTGCATTCAGTGTAGCCTCTGAAGCTGAGATGCAACAAAGTAGGGATCAATTTCTCCACTGCTTGTGCTAATTTTGACCTAATAATCAACACGAAGAAAACACAGGTGCTCCACCAGCCAGCACTACATGATTAATATGTGGAATTACATCAATTACAGCAAATGGAGAAGTTATGAATAGTGTGGATAAGTTCAGTTGCCTCATCAGTATACTTTCCAGGGATGTACATATTGATAGTGAGGTTGATGAACACATTGCCAGGGCCAGCTCAGTGTCTGGGAGGCTACATTGGAAAGTATGGGAGAGAAGAGGCATTAGACTTCCTACCAAACTGAAGGTCTACAGAGTCATTGTGCTGACCTCATTGTGGTATGCCTGTGAAACCTGGACAGCATACTAGCACCATGCCAGGAAACTGAGTCACTTCTATTTGAATTGTCTTAGGAAGATTGTTAAGACCACCTGGAAGGATAAAGTATCAGATATTGAGGTCCTCTCTCAAGCTAAACTACCAAGCATTCAAACTCTACTGCAGAGAGCACAGTTCCAATGGGCTGGCCATATTGTTTGAAAGACAAATGCATGCTTGCCTAAAAGACTATTTTATTGGGAGCTCACAGAAGGCAAGGGCTCACATGGTGGTCAGAAGAAGTAATACAAGGACACTTTCAAGGTCTTTCTGAAGAATTGTGGAATTGATTGGCATGACATGAGAGACACTAGCACAGGACCACCCAGTCTGGTGTGCCCCCATCAAAGAAGGTGCTGGGTCCTATGGATAAAACAGAATTGAAATAGGACAAAAAACATGAGATGTGCAAATTTAGAGAATCCATCCCAAATGTTCACATAGACTATTTGTGCCTGACTTTGGTCGAGCATTCTGAGCTCCTATTGGTCTGATCAGCCACAGTTGGATGCACTGTACCTTGACTCTAATGTGGTGATGGCATTTTGGTCCCCTTTGAGTACCCACCAACCACTCATAATTCTAGTGATTATAGTACTCACTTTCGCAGACTTTTAAGGTTAACTCGAGTATACCCAGTTCCCTAGGCCATTCTGGATTCTGAAGTGAATGTCTATGGGTTCCTTATCTTAATATTATATAACAAAATGACAATATTTGTATCACTTTTTAAGGTTTGCAAATAACCCCATTTGATCCTTACAACAACCCCACAAAGTAGGTGCTTTTGTTGTTCCCATTCCCAGGGTCACAGAGCTAGTAAGTATATGAGGCAGGATTTGAACTCATGTCTTTCTGACTTCAGGCCAGCACTCTAACTACTGTACCACCTAGCTAATTAACTAATAAGGCATGGGATTACATCGATTATATACCCGATGATAGGCTTTAGAAACACGATCGAGGCTAATGGTAAGAAATTGAGATCTATGAATATTGTGCCAACCTCCTGCTCTTCTCAGGCACTATATAATTGTTTTTCTCTCATGTAGCTAGGTTTGCACAACACAGATTTTTTAAAGCAAGCCTATTAAGAGGTAGTAAAATTATTCTTCACCATAGGAAACAAAAAATAAATCAGTTAGCCAAAATATTATCATTCTAGCCATGCATGCCCCAACTAAGATTAGCCAAAGATGCAATCAAGGACAATGATTACGCAGCTGGCATTCTCCTTCCCACTCATGCAATTGCTGCCCCTGTAAAATAGAGACCATCCTTTCAGGAATAGCAGCTAGCCTTGATGTGGTGCTTTAAAGGGTGGCAACGAACCTTTCAAACATCATCTTACTTCATCCTTACAACAACTTAGGGAAGTAAGTGTTATTATGATCCCTATTTCAGGGATGAGCAAACTGAGGCATATAAAAGTTGTGTGGATCACACAGTTAGTAAGTGTTTCAGATTGGATTTGAATTCAAGTCTTTCTGTTTCAGGACTCAGTGCTCTATTCACTGGATCACTTAACCTTCCAACATCAGTAATGACTTCACATAATAGATGATAAATCATAACCCAGGGTCCCAGACTGGCTATCTATCCATTGAGAAGTCAAGAGCTCCTGTGGAGTACCTGTGAATTTCCTACTCTCTCTATGATGCATCTGGGCCTTGTAATTGCTCATGCCCCAGACACCCTCATAATACATTTATTGAGCTTGGTCTATAAAATCCAGTGAAGACAGTGCTTAGTTTATTAATGGATTGTGTTTTGAAATTCTGCTGTCTTTCAGAGGAAAGGCTAAACATTGGAAAAGGGATTAGCAATGATATGTTTGGCATTAGAAGGCAACACCAGGAGTTTTCAGTAAATTAGCATTTATTAAGCCCCACCTATTTGCCAAGCACTTTGCCAAGTAGGTGGGGATGCAAACAAAAGCCCAAGGAGCCTACAGTTTAATGGGAAGACAGTCGGCATCCTATCTGGAATGCTCTTCCTCTTCCATTCCAACTACTGAACACTCTGACTTCCTTTAAGTGCCAAAGAATACCTCACCTTCTAAAGAAAGCCTTCCCTAACCACTTCTAATCCCAGTGGCTTCTATCTTTTAATTATTTCCTATTTATATATTTTTGGTCTTTTTGGAGGATGGAATACAGGGCAATTGGGGTTAAGTGACTTGCCCAAGGTCACACAGTTAGCAAGTGTTAAGTGTCTGAGGCTGGATTTGGACTCTCATCCTCCTGACTCCAGGGCTGGTGCTGTATTCACTGAGCCAACTAGTTGCTCATGTTTCCTATTTATCTTGTCTATAGATTGTTTTCTATATATTTGCTTTGGGACAGGGGCTGACTTTTGCCTCTTTTTGTATCCCCAGTACTTAGCAATGCCTGGCACATAGTAGGTGCTTAATAAATGTTAATGGATTGACTGATGGCGAGTGAGGGATATAATAGTTGTCTTTAATTATTTGGGCTGTCATATGGAAGTCACTTAATAAATGCTTATTGATTGATTGATTGAAAATTATGGATAGAGGGTAAGTAGAATAGAGACAGATTAAGGTTCCACATAAAGAAAATAGGAAAAAAAGCCCCGAACTTTTTCCTTTTTAGCAATTAGAGTTATTCCAAATTTAATTGGTTGTCTTCAAAGGTGGTGGGTTCCTCCTCTTTGAAGGTCTTTAGGCACAATCTATATGACCATTGTTCTGCTGTGATGCAGAAGGTGAATGGAATTGTGGATAGTGATCTATACCTGGAATCAGGAAAAATTAGATTTGAATTTGACACTATATATACACTTATTAACTGTATGTCCCTGGGCAGGTTTCCTCTTTCTTAATCTCAGCTTCCTCATTTGTAAAATGAGCCTAGTATTGTCCCCAGTCTCACAGAGGGTATGGATAAATTAGAGGACCATAGTTTTAGAGATGCAAGAAATATTATGTATCATTGCGTCCAATCTCCTCATTGTGAAGATGAGGAAACTGAAAGACAGAGGTAAAGCAACTTTTCTAGAATCCCACAGCTGGTGTCTCAGGCAAGATTTCAACCCAGATCTTCCTAATTCCAGATTCAACTCTCTGCCATGTCATGCTATCTCTCTTTAAAAAAAGTTGGCTACCATTATTATCAGAGGAAATTATCATTTATGAGTTCATAGATTTAGACCTAAAGAGTGTTTTAGAATCCTTCTAGCCCAAACCCCACATTTTACAGATTAAGAAAAGCTCAAACAATTCAATGAGTTTTTCAAGACTTCTAAAGGCAAGCATGGCCAAGTGATGATTTGAAGCAACTCATTGCTTTTTCTACTGTGCCACCATGCTAATATAGGAGGTCCCAAATAACCTTTGATGTACCAATTGTGATATTTTCTCATTCTGTGAACTTTTCCATGAAAACATTATCTATAGTAGTAACATTCTTAGGCCTGTGCATAGGAGTCTTTTATTTTATTTTATTTATTTTAAAAAATTTTTTGCTTTTTTTGGAGGGTAGTTGGAGTTAAGTGACTTGCCCAAAGTCACACGTCTAGTAAGTGTGTGAAGTGTCTGAGGCTGGATTTGAACTCAGGTCCTCCTGACTCCAGGGCCGGCGCTCTATTCACTGTACCACCTAGCCTCCCCTAGGAGTCTTCTTAATGCAGAATGTAACTAAAGTAAAGACCTTCTTGGGTGCCTCATGGTAGGGTAGGAGGGAACATGATTTCTCACAGACTTTGCCAGTGGAACTCAGTCTCTAGAAGGTTCTGTTAAGCTGGAAGGCATCAAGTACAATATTGTTAATGGATAGTATGGCATCTGAGGATCAGATAACTATGTTGGGAGATGGTAATCACTGGGTTGGTCATAGGGCGATGGTTTTCATTTGCCTATGCCAACTCTGAAAGACTTCCTCCCTAGTCACAGAAGAGTGAAGATGTGTAGTAAGCACATAATATATGCTTCTTTTTTTAAAACGCTTTATTAACTTCTGATTTACATCGTTCATTTCCGCCAGATTTTGAGTTTCAAATTTTCTCCCCGTTTTTCCCCCACCCATCCCCCCAAAACAGCAGTCCCACAGGATATCCCCACCTCTGATCTGCTCTCTCCCATATTTTCTCCCATACCCGTTTCAACTTTTCCAGTAGGGCATGGTGGATCTCTATATTTCCCAATTAAACATTTGATTTTAAAACTTTGAATTCCAGATTCATTCCCTTTCTCCCTTATCACCCACCCTTACTGGGAAGATAAGCAGTTCAGTATAGGTTGTACATGTGTGGCTAATGCAAAACAATAACATAGCAGATATATTGTAAAAGACTGACTATATTTCCCTCCCTCCTATCCCACATCCCACTTGTTCTATTCTCTACTTTGATCCTGTCCCTTTTCAAAAGTGGGTGCTTCCAACTTCCCTCCCCCCAGGCCTGCCCTCCCTTCCATCATCCCCCCTCACATCCCCTCCCCCCCATTCTCCTGGAGGGTGAGATCCCCTATTTAGTGTGTATTTCCCTCCCTCCTCAAGCCAGATTCAATAGGAATAAGGTTGACCCATTCCCTTTTGCCTTCCTATTCTTCCCATCCATTGTAACCATTTCCCCTTGCCTCTTCTGTATGAGATAGTTGCCCCACTCTGTCTCCCCCCATCTCCTCTCATTATATCCCTCTCACCTCTTAATTTCACCTTTTAAGTATCATCCCTTCCTGTTAAATTGGTCCCGTGCCCTCTATCTATGTATACCTGTAAACATATATACACACATTCACATATGTATTCATATGCCTGCATACCTTCATATAAAGACATATATATAATATATATATGTATATATATATATATATTTCTAATCCCTTCAACTACTGAGAAAAGTTTCATAAGTTACAATTATTGTTTTTCCATGTAGGAATGTTAATAGTTCAACTTTGGCCAAGTGGCTCAGCAAGCAAGAGCACCGGCCTCAGTGCTGGGACGACCTGGATCAAATCCGGGCCCAGACACCCAGCACCACACCCAGAAACAACAACTAGCCGTGCAACCCCGAGCAAGCCACTCAACCCCAATTGCTTAAAAAAAATAGTTCAACTTTGATAAGTTCCTTATGATTTCTTTTCCCTGTTTACCTTCTCATGCTTCTCTTGCTTCTTGTATCTGAATGTCAAATTTTCTATTCAGCTCTGGTTTTTTCAGCAAGAATGCTTGAAAGTCCTGTATTCCACTGAATGACCATATTTTCCCCTGAAACAGGATACTCAGTTTTGCTGGGTAGGTGACTCTTGGTTTTAATCCCAGCTCCCTTGACCTCCGGAATATCACATTCCAGGCCCTTTGATCCCTCAGTGTAGAAGCTGCCAGATCCTGGGTTATCCTGATTGTGTTTCCACAATATTCAAATTGTTTCTTCCTGGCTGCTTGTAATATTCTCTCCTTAATCTGGGAATTCTGGAACCTGGCTATAATATTCCTAGGAGTTTTCTTTTGGGGATCTTTTTCAGGAGGTGATCGGTGGATTCTTTCAACCTCTATTTTGCCCTCTCATTCTAAAACATCAGGGCATTTTTCTTTGAGAACTTCCTGGAGGATGCTTTCCAGGCTCTTACTTTGGTCATGGCTCTCAGGCAGTCCAATAATTTTTAAATGATCTCTCCTGGATCTATTTTCCAGGTCAGTGGTTTTTCCCATGAGATATTTCACATTGCCTTCTATTCTTTCATTTGTTTGGATCTGTTTAACAGCATCTTGATTTCTCATAAAGTCATTAGCTTCCATTTGCTCCAATCTAATTCTGAAGCAACGATTCTCCTCAGTGAGCTTTTGAGATTCTTTTTCCATCTGGCAAATTTGACTTTTTAAGGCATTCTTCTCCTCATTGCCTTTCTGAGCCTCCTTTGCCATTTGAGTCAGTCTGTTTTTTAAGGTATTATTTTCTTCAGTCAGGCTGTTGACTCTCATTTCATAATTTTCTTGCATTGTTCTCATTTCTCTTCCCAATTTTTCCTCCACTTCTCTTATCTGCTTCTTAAGGTCCTCCATGTCCTGTAACCAGCTTGTATTTTCCTTTGAAGCTTTTGGTGCAGGAGTTCTGACTTCACTGATTTCCTCCTGTTCCATGCCTTGCTCCTTCTTTTCCCCAAAATAGGAGTGTAATGTTGGAATCTTCTGTCTGCTTTGTTTCCTTTGCCTGCTCATTTTGCCACTCAATGATTTGACTTTTGGGCTTTTTGCCACAGTAGGACTCTGCCACCAGACAGGGGAGTTTTCGTCCCAAACGCTGGGGTTTTCTCAGCTGCCGGAGGTATTAGATGGGTGCCCTCTATGAGGTCTCCACACGCTCTGGCAAGCTGGACACACACCCCAGGACCTCCACCCTAGACTGCAATCCAGATCCAAGCAGGTTAAAGCAAGAGCGATGACCCCTCAGACTGGTGCTTGGTCCCCCTACATTCTGCAGGCCAGGAGCTGAAGCCACCCCGTGGCACTGGCAGGCTGTGCGGGCGTCTCAGCGGTTTCTCGCCCTGGGGGTAAAAGCCACGCACTCCCACTTACTGGGTCCTAAAGTCCAGAATGCACTGGCCTCTCACCTTGTCCTTCGCATCTATGTGTTGATAAATCTGGAAATGGCCACAGCTGCTGCTGATCTGGAGTCCCTCTGGCTGGCGGCTGGTCAGGCCCGCCCTGGGGCTAAAGCCTCCGCGTGGGGCTGGGCTCGGCTCCCAGAGCGCTGCGCTGGCCGATTCCTGCCGGCCTGCTGGGCTGTTCTCAGCGGGAGGTTAGCTTCTCTGTGTCATTTTGTGGGTTCTGCAGCTCCAAAGTTTGTTTAGAGTCCCCTTTTTACATGGATTGGGGAGGGTGGAAGCCGGAGCTGTGGGAGGGTCGTGCTTCTACTCCGCCATTTTGGCTCCGCCATAATTTATGCTTCTTGACTGAATGGTAGCTACTGATAGCAGCCTTGACCGGTATTCAGGGGCTTACTACACAGTACCATGCAGTTAGAGAGAAGAAAGAGAGAGAGGGACAGACAGACATACAGACAGACAGATTGAGAGAGACAGAGAGACAGAGAATACAGGGACAGGAAAGATATAGAAAGTTTGGGTTGTGTTGATTAACGATGCAACAAACTCAATGTCCACTAAGCCCTCCCCCTCCCCCCATTCCACTGCCCCAGTTGTACTTCAGGTGATGTTATGTAGGTGTTTATTGAGATTAACTTGACCCGCTTGAAATACAAAATAAAGTATCTCAGAGTTGAGAAGTATCTGGGAGGTCATCTAGTCCAATTGGTAATTCCACAGAAATCCTCTCTATCACAACCCCGATAAAGTGTCCATCTAACCTCTGCTTGGAGGACCCTCTAGGATGAGGAACTTTTCTAGATAACCCTTTTTGCCTCTTTATAGAACTAAATCTTGGGATTTTTTTATCCTTAAAATGAGAAGAAGCCTTCCTTCATCAATGTCCATTTATTATTTTTAATTATGCCTTCTGGGAACAAGTAAAAGAAATCTATATGTTCTTCCTGAAGACAATGCTAGAAATATTTTGGAAAAAAGAAAAGAAAAGGAAAACAGCAACCGTGGATGATCCTTTGCTCTTCTCCAGGTGAAATGTCCTCAGATCTTTCAACTGTTACTCATAAGTCATAAAGCCCAGCCCTTTCACTGTCCTAGTTGCTCTGTTTCAGCTTATCAATGGCTTTCATAAAATGTGTCCTAACTGGACTCCATCCCTCAAGGTGTTTCCTTATGGAATATAACCTTCATATTGTTGCCGTTTGATTTTCTTAAAGCTAAAATCTAACTGTGTTTTGGCTTTGCTCAATAAACTCCACTTGCTTCCTATTGTAGGATTATATGCTTATAAATATAAATGTCTCCCCAGGCAAGAAGGGAGCAGATTGTTTTCATCTTTTTTATGTCCCCAGTACTTAACAGAGTGCCTGTAATACATTAGATAATTAAAAATCATATACACACATATACACATACATATGCCTACAAATATACATTATCTATCTATCTATCTATCCATCCATCTAATAATACCTACATCTATCTATCATCTATACCTATCTATCTATATCTACCTATCTCCTATCTATCTGTCTGTCTATCTATCTATCTATCTATCTATCTATCTATCTATCTATCTATCTATCTA
>NW_027187400.1:32662921-32665105 GCF_028583685.1 Petaurus breviceps papuanus | reverse complement strand
CTATCTATCTATCTATCTATCTATCTATCTATCTATCTATCTATCTATCATCTATCTATCTATCTGCTTAAAAGAGCAGTGTATAGCAGAGCTATTGGCATCCTTATTCTGTGCACTATGCCTATGTTTCTATACCCTAATATCCTACTTGCTTTTTGACTGCCACGCCATGCTATTGACTTATATTGAGTTTATAGTCCTCTAGGATGCCCAGATCATTTTCAGATGAACTGCTGTAATGGACATACAAGTGAATGTACCACACATTAAAATAACAATTAACTCCAATATTATATCAATTATTTGCAAAAAGAGAGAAAGCCATCCTATGAAACTCTTATGGGACAATATGATCCTGACAGTCAAATGAAAGAGATAAAACAGAAAGAAACTATGTAGTCACTTCTCTAATGAACATCATTACAAAATATTGAATACAATGTTAGTATAGAGTTTACATCAACATAAAATTTTATTCACTATAACCAATTTAGGCTTGATTCACCATTAGGAAAACACTATGCCATAATAAGTCATATTATTATCAAAACTATAAAAATCACATGACTATATTACTAGATAAGGAACAGATGCTTTTGATAAGATATAAAAATAATTTATAACAAAACACTAAAAATAGAAATACATGCTAGAAAATTATTTATCTAATCTAAGAGGTAGCATTATCTGTAGTGGTAAAACACTAGAGACCTTCCCAACAGGATCAGGGACAAAGTCATAAGGTCTACTGTCATCATTTCATTTGATATAGTTCTAGAAATATTAGTTTTTGCAATAAGACAAGATAAATTGAGAAAAATAATTATGAGCAAAGAACAAAATTATAGACCTTTTAAGATAATGTCATGGTTTATTTAGGGAATATTAAAGTTTCAAATGAAAGGAATTGAAATAAGTAAATATTTCTGTAAAGAACTAGGATAGAAAAGGAATCCATAAAAATTGGCAGCCTTTCTGTATGTTACTAGCAAAACTCAGGAAGGGGAAGTAGAAAAAGAAATTCCTTTCCATATGATTACAGAATGTATAAAAAATTGAGAGATGAACTGAAATCTAGTCCTATTTCCCTCAAACTGCATGTGTAGCTCTTTTTTTGAACTCAAACTTTACTTATTTATTTATCTGTTTTTTATTTATCTGATTTGTTTTGTGTATCTGATGGCTCCTTCATCTTGGCCCTTCATTTTGTGCCTTTTGAGATTTTTTTGGTCAATGGCTCTCTTCCAAAGAGACAATGCAACATTTTCAAAGATATTGTGGAATATATGTTTGCCCTGGCAGAGAATCTGGTCATAGAGAATAGAATGTTTTTGATAAATGGGATTCTAAGCAATGTTGACAAGGAGAAGTGCTAATAAAGAACTTTGGGGACTGCTTTTAAACTCTGTTAAGAAAATAGTGATTTAATTGTCAAACTAATTGGTGACATTGTCTTCTAGACTTTGGAAATATCTGAGTAGGAGAATTTCTAGATATCCTAATATGAAGCTATAATTAATGTAGCTGAATAGATCTGCATGTCTAAGATTTTTGCCTTTTTAAACCTTTGGCAAAAGAGAAGGAAATAAGGAAAGTCAGGGGATGAGAGGAGGTGTTTGTGGTAGAAATTTCATTTTCAGTGGGTGGTGAAGTTCTTTGTACTCTTTAAAACCTGGCTTAACAAAGCAAGGGGGTGGGAGGGCTTGGAATTGGGCAATTATAGAGTTGACAATCCTTTCAGGAAAATCCCAAGACTTGTGTGTGCTCTGTTCTACTCACTAGGCAGACTTGGAAAGCAGGAGATCCCATGTCAGAAGGCTGTGGGTACCTACAATGGCTTTGTATGAGGGGATAGGATGTAGTAGAAATAACAGTGGATTTGGAGCCAGAGGACCTGGATTCCAATCTTCCACATGCTATTTAATATCTTTATACCTTTGGGCTAATTATCTACCTCCCTTTTCCTCAGCTTTCCCCTCTGTAAATGAGCTTAGACTAAACAATCTTTAAGTTTTCCTTTAGGTTTGAATCTATAATTATATCATTCCCTCAATGAAACAGTTATTAAATGCCTTTCTTTAGAGAGAGTGGAAGAGAGAGAGAAATGGAGGGAGGGATGGAGAGAGGGAGGGGCAGGAGAGACAGAGAGAGAGAGAGGGAGAGAGAGAGAGAGACAGACAGACA
>NW_027187400.1:32657501-32662821 GCF_028583685.1 Petaurus breviceps papuanus | reverse complement strand
GAGAGAGAGAGAGAGAGAGAGAGAGAGAGAGAGAGAGATTTTGCAATCCTTAAAGTGAGACATAAATTAAATCTTTTATTTTATGCTTAACCTAACACAAGATTCTGGAACTCTAATGCAATGTAATCTCTTTAATTTTTTTCCCTCAACTTCATTTCATTTATTAGAAGAAAATCTAAGAGTTGGAAACCTAGATTCTTGGAATCTCAGATCAGGAAAGGGAAGATCAGGGGAACAAATAAAGATAATGACACTAAAGAAGATGACACTGATGACATTAGCCTGGAGCTTATGGTTTGCAAAGCACTTTTCTCCGAGATCTTTGTGAAGTAAGTATTTAGGGGCACAATGCATAGAGTGTGGGACCTGAAATCAGACTTGAGGTCAATTTTTGCCTTAGACATTGATTAGTGATATTACCTAAGCAAGTCATTTACTTATTGTCTACCTCAGCTTTCTCAGTTGTAAAATGGGGATAATAATAGCTTCTACCTACCTCTGGGGTTGTGAGAATTAAATGAAATAATATTTATAAAGTTTATCTTTTTTACAAATCATAAAGCACTATATAAATTCTAGTTGTTTATTATTATCATTATTATCAATAATAGTAGTAGTAATAGTTGTAGTAGTAGTAGTAGTAGCAGCAGCAGCAATAGTAGTAGTAGTAGTAAAATAATTTGACTCCACTTTAAACACTTTAAAGATAAGGGTAATGAAGCCTTGAGAAGTAAAATGACTTACTTGAGCTCACAGACTGATTTAATGACAGAGTCTTACCTCATACCTTGTTTTCCTTGCTCTCAGTTAAGGCTTCTTACCATGACATTCATTGGATGCTTAGTTTAGAGTATATGATGGACTGAGATGTCCTCAAGCCACATTTCTTCAAATATATTTGGTAACAAGATTCTTTTTTAGCCTAGACCAGCTGCCCCTGTGTCTGAATCAGTGAATTGCTATGAGAATCTAGTTCAGGTTTTCATGGAACACAAAGCTCATGGGTTTAAAGCTAGAATTGGCCCTGAAGGTGATCTTTGGGTTGAAGTTACAAAGGGGGAAATATATCCTTGATGGATATATTTAATATATATAATAATTTAATATATAATACATATATATACATGTATAATGAGATCTCTGTCAAAATGGAATGAGCTGCCTCAGGAGGTGGTGGGTTCTTCCTCACTGTCATTCAATTCATTCAGTCAATAAATGTGTTTTAAGTGCCTGCTACGTGCCAGGAACTGTGCTAAAGTGCTAAGGAGACAAAGAAAGACAAAATAAAGCAAAAAACCCAGTCTTGTCCTCAGGGTGCTTATCTTCTAATTGAAGAAGGCCTAAGCACAAACAAGATGTATACAGTTTGAATTGTAGATAGGCAACAGAACCCTCGAATTCAGGGGAAATGAGAAAAGCTTCCTGAAGAAGGGGGAATTTTAGCTGTGACTTAAAAGAAGGCAGAAGGCAGAAGGCCTATAGCTACAAGGTAGATGATCACTTCTCGGAATCTGGTCCAAGAAATCCTTGTTGAGGCCTGGATTGGACTCAATGACCTCTGCAGTCTCCTACATCTCTGAAAGTCTCTGTTTCTGTGATCTAGCCCAATATCTTTATTTTTATAAATCAAGAAGCTGAACTCAAGAGAGGGGAACAGAAAATCTCAAGGTTATAGAAGCTATAAGTCACTGAGTAAAGATTGGACTCCAGGTCTTTTGATTCCCAAACTGTTCTTTCTTATAAGACTAGCCTAGGACAGAAAAATAGGAAGAACAAGATACCCTATTTTTTTTTTTTTGCTTTTTGGAGGGCAATTGGGGTTGTGACTTGCCCAAGGTGACACATAGGGTTTGTGTGTGTGTGTGTGTGTGTGTGTGTGTGTGTGTGTGTGTGTTAAGTGTCTGAGGCCGGATCATAACTCAGGTCCTCCTGACTCGAGGGCTGGCACTCTACTCACTGTGCCATGTAGCCACCCCTAGAATATTTGTAAAACCAGTCTTTTTTTTTTTTGGAGGGGGAAAGGTAGGGCAATTGGGTTTAAGTGACTTGCCTAAGGTCACATGGCTAGTTTTTTATGTTATGTGTCTGAGTCTGGATTTGAACTCAGGTCCTCCTGACTCCAGAGTCAGTGCTCTATTCACTGCGCCACCTAGCCACCCCTTAAATGAACATTTTATCTTTTTTTTTCTTTTTTGGAGGGCAAATAGGGTTAAGTGACTTGCCCAAAGTCACATGGCTGGTTAAGTGTGTCAAGCATCTGAGACCATATTTGAACTCAGGTCCTCCTGACTCCAGGGCCAGTGCTCTATTCTCTGCACCACCCAGCCACCCCCAGGATGCCCTAATTAATAGAGAGACAGAATAAATAGTATAATGACTAAAGAGCTAGACTTGGAATGAAGAAGACCTTGCTAAAAGTTCTGCTTTTGTCACAAATTTTGATTTATAACCAGGGACAAGTCACAAACTGCTCAATGCCCCACACCACTCTGTAAGAGAATAAGTTATAAGAGGAGTTAATTGTGAGTTGCTGTTTTGCAACAATGAAGGAAGTCACAACACTGCAATAATTTCCCTACAAATATGACAGATCAGTGTTCCCTCCACCCTCAGCCAAAATCACAAAAAAAATGCACTTTATTTTCTTTTTGGAGGGGGGAAAGCAGGGCAATTGGTATTAAGTGACTTGACCAAGGTCATATGGCTAGTAAGTGTTAAGTATCTGAGGCTAGATTTGAACTCAGGACCTCCTTACTCCAGGACCAGCGCTCTATTTGCTGTGCCACTTAGTCACTGCATAAAGTGCATTTCTTTCAACACAAGGATGACCACATGTGAGCCAGAATTCAACAGTAACAACTAACATTTGTCTAGTTGCTGTTCTTAATACTAGAAGATGACAAAAATGGCCTCATCATGCTAGAGTCAAGTGTGTCCAACTGTGACTGATCAGAGCTCTGAATGCTCTACCACAGGTTGGGCACAAATAGTCTGTGGGCATGTTTGGGGTGGATTCTCCAAATGTGTGTGTCCTGCATTTTCGTTGAGCTGTTTCAATTTTGCTTTGCTCTATGCACCTTGTCTGATGTGGGCATGCCGTGCTGGGCAATTCTGTGCCAGTGCCTTCCATGTCACACGATCAATTCCAAGCTCTTTAGAGAGACCTTGAGGGTGTCCTTGTATTGCTTCTTCTGACCACTGCATGAGTGCTTGCCCTGTCTGAGTTCTCTGTTTTTTTTGACAGGTGTATGTCTTGCATTTGAACAACATAGCCAGCCTGTTGGAATTGTGCTCTCTGAAGTAGAGTTTGGATGCTTCAGTTTAGATGGATTAAGGACCTCAGTGTCTGGTGCCTTGTCCTGCCAGAGGATCTTCAGAATCTTCCTAAGACAATTCAAATGGAAGTGATTCAGTCTTCTGGCATGGCACTGGTAGACTGTCCGGGTGTCACAGGCATGCAACAACGAGGTCAGCACAATGGTTCTGTAGACCTTCAGTCTGGTAGTCAGTCTAATACCTCTTCTCTCTCACACTTTCCTTTGGAGTCTCCCAAACACAGAGCTAGCTCTGTCAATGTGTGTGCCAACCTTATTATCAATGTGTACATCTCTGGAAACTGCACTAAGTCACAGGTAAGTGAACTTTTATCCACAACTTTCAAAACTTCTCTATTTGATATAACTGATGGTTCCACATATGGATGGTGCGGGTACTGGCTGATGGAGTACCTCTGTTTTCTTGGTGTTAATTATCAGGCCAAAATTAGCACAAGTAGCAGAGAATGATCCATACTTTGTTACATCTCAGCTTCAGTGACTGCATTGAGTGCACAATCATCAAACAGAAAATCATTCCCCAACACTCCCTTCACTTTGGCCTTGGCTTGTAACCTTTCAAGTTAAAGAATTTACAATCAATGCAATAGCTGACCTTGATGCCACAATCCTCATTGAAAGCATTTGACCATGTAGCTGAAAACATCATGCTAAAAAATGGGAGCAAGCCCATAATCTTGTTTCACTTTATTGGTGACTGGGAAAGCAAGAGAGCATTGTCCATTATCCAGAAACCGGGCAAGCATGCTGCCATGAAATTGTTGTACAACGCTGATGAAATTCTCTGGACAACCAAATTTTGACATATTTTTTTTTTCTATAAGCCCTTCTGACTGACAGTATCAAAGGCCTTGGTCAGATCTACAAACGTTGTGTACAGACCTCTGTTCTGTTCCTGGCATTTCTCCTGGAGTTGTCAGGCAGCAGACATCATATCAACCATTCTTCGGCCCTTTCTGAAGCCACACTGGATCTCTGGAAGATGATAATTTTGCAGGCGAAGGATCAACCTATTAAGGAGGACTCTGGCAAGAATCTTGCAAGCAATGACTGAGAGACACCCCCCCCCCCTTCATCCCCCTACCTCGTATCATCACAATCTATTTCCTTCACCTTTGTAAGATGGACAATGGAGGCATCCTTGAACTCATGGGGGATAACCTCCTCTTGCTATATAATCTGGAAAATTCCAGTCAACTTTTACATGAGAAATGGTCCCCTTACCTTGTTAATCTCAGATGGAATAGAATCAGCACCAGGTGCTTTGCCCCAGAAAAGAAAAACCTCTTATGCATTTGGAACTTCACCTAAGGAGGGATTAACTTCAAACTGAGATAGACCATCAGCGACCTCAGCATTAACTAATGATGGTCTTTTGAGAACACTATGGAAGTGTTCAGCCCATCTCTCTAGGATCAAGTCCTTATCACTAATCAATGAGGCTCCATCAGCATTGAGTAGGAAAGATACACCCTAGGTCATTGGTGCATAAGTCTCTTTCTGGCCATCACAAAAGTGCTTTGAATTGTTACTGTCAGCATAAGACTGAATTTCTTCTGCCTTCTTACTGAGCCAAGAATCCTGCTTCTCTCTAAGCTTTGCATGTACTTTACTTCTGGTGGAATGAAATGCTGTCTTCTTAGAGATGGATGAACTATCCTTCTGGTGAAATCTGTGGAGTTCTCATTTTTCATTTAGCAGCTTCTGAATTTCCCCATCCTTTTCATCAAACCAGTCTTGGTGTTTGTGAGTGCAACACTGTATACCATATCTCTGTAAGCTGCCCATGCCTTTTCTGCTCTGCTAGTGCCAACTCTATTTTGACTCAACTTTCCTTCCAAATTAGCAAAAAATGGTTCCCTCTCAGAAAAGAGCTCAAATCTGTTGACATTTATTCTTCTGGTAATCATTTTGCCTTGCTGAGTTTGAATATTTAGTTTGGAAAGGATAAGATCAGTCCAGCACTCTGCACCACATATTGTTTT
>NW_027187400.1:32656643-32657401 GCF_028583685.1 Petaurus breviceps papuanus | reverse complement strand
TTGGAAAGGATAAGATCAGTCCAGCACTCTGCACCACATATTGTTTTCATCACTCTCCTATCGTGTCTGTCTCTTCTCCTTAAAATTGCATAGTTTACTAAATGCCAATGTTTGCTTCTAGGGCACATTCATTAAGTTTTATTGCATTTAAGTAAATGTAAGATAGTGTTGGTGATGAGAAGGTCACAAGATGCACAAGTCTTCAGTGGTAAGTGACCATTGCTGTTATTATTTCCAACTCCATTCCTTCCTGGGATTCTCTCCCAAGGCTGGTAGTCTGAGCCTACTCTGGGATTAAAGTCTCCCAGAATTCTAAGCTTGCCCTTTTTTGGCTCATTGATAATAAGGGTTTCCAGGTCTTCATAAAATTTCTCTTTTCCCTCATCAGGGTCTGCCATGGTGGGAGCATAGGCGCTAATGATGGTGGCATGACATTTTCCTGCAAGTGTTAATTGTATTGTCATGACCCAGCATGCCAGTTACACACCAACAGCAGTTACAACAGCCAGCAGCAACACTTAATTACATGCCAATAGCATGCTAACAATTTACTATGAAAGCCCCCAGCAGCACCACAAGCAGAAAGACGCAACAAGTCTACCAGTCACTCCACCAGCAGCACGTTTAGCATCACCAACACCAGAAGGAGCTCCAGCCCTATCAGCTCCAGCATCAACCCAAGAACAGCAGCAGCAGCACCAGTAGCAGAAGCAGCAAGGTCAGTAGCACCAACACCACCAAAGCATCACTACCACCAG
>NW_027187400.1:32650151-32656633 GCF_028583685.1 Petaurus breviceps papuanus | reverse complement strand
CAGCAAGGTCAGTAGCACCAACACCACCAAAGCATCACTACCACCAGCAATAGCACAAACAGCAGGAGCTGGAGGAAAAGGAGCTAAAGCAACAGCAGCAGTAGCAGCAGTAACAACACTCACACCACCAGCAGCACCTCCAGAACCACCGACAGCTCCAGAATGATCAGCAACACCTTCAAAGGCAACAACACACCAATCACATGCCAATTTCCCACAAATATCACTGTGTCAGTCTGTCTGATCTGTCTGTCTATCACATGCATGAAAACTGCATGCCAGTTACACACCAACAAGAGGCTAGCACTTTACTATGGAAGCCAGCAGCAACATGTTAATTATATGTCAATAGAATGATATTTTACTGTGAAAGCCACCATCACCACCACAAGCACCAAGACCAGCGCAAACTCAACTAAGAACGCCACTACCAGCACCAACACTCCCAGCTACTCCACAAGCAGCAGCGGCTGTAGCCCCACCCAAACCAGGAAGAATGCCAGCACTAGGAGCTCTAGCATCAACACCACCACAAATACAGCTGCCCCAGGAACAATAGCACCAGCACCACCAGCACCGACAAGAGCATCAAATCCACCACCCACTCCACCAGCAGTGGCATCTGTAGCACCACCACCATGATTGGCAACTCCAATACCAGCGGCACCACCATAAATACAGCTGCCCCAGGAACAACAGCAGCAGCACCGCCAGTAGCAAAAGAAACAAGGGAGCAGCAACACCAGCAACACTACAAGCACAATTACTGGCATCAGCACCAGCACCAAAAACAGCAGAAGGAGGAAAAGCAGCCAAAGCAGCAGCAGCAAGCAGTAGCATGAACATTTATCTAGAGATGTAAGGTTTGCAAAGCACTTTACAAATACCTCTCTTTATCCTCATAACAATACTGGGAGGTAGTTGCTATTATTCTCTCCCTTCTAAAGATGGAGAAACTGAGGCTGAAGGGCTTAAGTGACTTTCCCAGGATCATATAGCTATTATGTGTCTGAAACCAGAGTTGAGCTCAGGTCTTCATGTCTCTAGGCCCAGTGCTCTACCCACTGTACCATCTAGTTTAAAACTTATTCAGTATTTAATATGGTATCTGGGAATGAAAAGAACAAAAGTCCTCCAGGAGCTCATATTCTCCTGGAGGATATGACATGGGCAGAAATAAATAAAATGAAAGGAAAATAAGAAGAAGAGTAGCAAATACAGAGAATCAAGATAGGCTCCACCAATTACAACCAGACTAGGGTTATTTTTGTCTCTGGGAGGATAATTTAGAAGGAGTTAAAAGTACCATTCTAAGGGTGAAGGGAGGGTAAGGGTTATGGGATTTAAAGATCTTCCATGCCCCATTGGACTTGCTGACGTAGCAGGAAGGGGCAGAGAAAGAGGAAGCAGAAGCCAAGCTAGAGCTCCTGTGGTGGCTAGCAGTGGCGGCGACGGCGGCAGCGGCAGCAGAGGCAGCGGCAGTAGCGCGAAGCCCTTTTTGAGTCAGCCAGAATTTCTGCTAAGGACTCCTGCTGAGGACTGCCAGGGGCCGGAGCTGCTGGGAGCGCGCTTCTGGGACGTTGGGTGGTTGCTGTGAGTGGGGAGAGGAGGACCTTTGCCTGAGGTAGCCTGTTCTGTTTTAAAGGCTTGAAAATGTGAGTGCTTTCTACTTTATCTACCTGTGCCAATGTCATAACTACTCTGATGGCTTTCACTTTCTGGTTTTGGGACTCAGTCTTTTGGTATATTAATAAATTTTCTAGCTTATTCCCCCATATGGCAAGCATGATGTATTTTGTGATGGATAATTATATCAGCATATCTGTAATCTCCATAGGCATGGTGAATATGGCATTGCTGATACAGGGAGGCATGGTTCTTCCCCTACTAGATCTAGCCTGATGGTAGTAGTGATAGCCTTCCCCTTTAGCAACTTGGGAACCCCAAGATACCCAGGATCAGACTTTCTTGGCAAAGATATAGGAGTGGTTTGCCAATTTCCTTCTCCAGATCATTTTACAAATAAGAAAACTGAGGCAAACGAGGTTAAGTGACTTGTCAAGGGTCACACAGCTAAGTGTCTGAGGTCAGATTTGAACTCATGAATATGAGCATAGGTTCCCAAAGTTTGTCCCCTGTCACTAGAATAATTCAGAAAGGTAGTAGTAGCAATTTTGGTGGGGGAAATGTTGAATAAGAATAAGGATGTGTGAAAACAAGGAGGAGAAGAGAAGTAAATTTTGAAAAACTGTTCATCCATGTTTCATCTGTTGTGTAACAGAGTTAAAGTGGTAGTGATTACATTATTTTCCAAATAAACACACAAAATGCAAGTTATAACTGATTAGTGGTCAAGTCTGCTGACAGGTCTTAACAGACAAGTCTTGGCAGGTGAACATGTTGTGCATTGTCAGGAAGTCCAGCACACATTGGCAGAAGTACGTGCAATATGCCTTGTTTACAATACGATACTATATGGTTACATGATGAAATATTGCATCATCAAAATTTCAATCGAGAAAAACCCCACACATTTGTAATAAATTATGTAATTTACAATGTATCATTTCAAAATATTTTTTCCTTTTCATTTTTTGAAATGATTCACATTAAAAAAAAATACAAATAAACCATTAAAGGGTTAAAAAAAGTAGAATTCCAGGGGACCACTGGGTAATTTTTTTTCTAAAAGGGGGCAGTAGGACAAATATGTTTGGGAACCTCTGATTATGAGTCTTCCTGAATACAAGCCCAGTGCTCTATCCACTGTGTCACCCAGCTACCCTTACTTAATCTGTGCCTGCCTCTGTTTCCTCAACTATATAATGGAGATAATAATACCACCTTCTTTCCAAGGTTGTTGTAAGGATCAAATGAAACAATAATTACAAAATATTTTGGAGACCTTAAAGTGCTGTATAAATATCATCTTCTCTCCTCCTCCTCCTCATCAATTAGGTAGAGCCCTAGACCTGGGGTCTGGAAGATCTGAGTTCAACGCTTGCCTCCCATATTACTCTGTGCAAGTCATTAACTTCTCTTTACCTCCATTTCCTCATTTATAAAATAGGCCTCAACCCCTGGTGCAGGTCAGCAGTGAAGCCCCACAGCCCCAGTGCAGGCCAGCAGTGAGCACCTACCCTCCAGGGTTATTTTAAAGAATAAAATTCCATATTTTCAAAAGACTTTGGAAATCCTAAAGTAATATTTAAATGCTAGCTACTGTTGTTAAGACACATGTTTTCAGAGGCAGAGATGAGAAGGGAGTACACTCCAGGCATGGGGAACAAGAAAGGGAATATCACACTTGTGCAGAAGAAGACTGATCTGTTCCAGTTAAGCAGTCAGCCCGAGCTCACCCTATCTCTCAGGAGCTAAGGTCTAGACTAGATGTAATCTTCTGGATAGCAACAAGGGCTCCACAAAAGTGAAGAGACAAAAAGTAATTCCTTTTATAACCAAAAAATACGCTCAGACAAACACGTCCTATTCAATACTGACTGCATCACTCAATAGCTCACAGTCTTCAAATCATTTTCTGGATGAAATTAGTCTAAGAATGCAGATAGAATGTAAACAAACTCAGTTTTCCTCTCCAGGAGGAAAGGAGAAACCTCTTCATCTCCTCAACGAACAGCACTGAGAGGGCTTTTTAGAAATCTTCTTCAGCTCATATTGAAACCTAATTCTACTTCCTTGCTAGAGTGATTCCCTTTTTCAGAATAAAGGCACTTAGATGACCAAATAGGTCAGATTTTTCTTTTTTATCCCTACTGTCAAAGCCCCGGCTGCTTTTGGGTAAGCTCAGCTTTGACAATATAGGCATCATGAGAGCTTTGCCTCCTTCTTTTCCTGTCTGGTCTATTTTTCATCTAATCTCTGCCATCTGGACCCCAACCCTGCCACAGCTGTATACCCAGCAGGATTTCACTTTTCTGGCCAGGGCTTCTGTAGAAGCGGGGAAGAGGGCTTGGGGAATGGAAGGATTTTCAATTTCATGCCCTCTGTAGCATGAGACCTGACTTCAGGGGTTCAGGACCAGTTGGCTTCTTCCATATGTGCCTTTAGAGGCAAGAACAGAGGATCAAAAGTAGTAAAGAGCCTTTTGGGAGAAATCAGGAAACTCAAGTATTTATTATTTTCTTGGCTTCAAATTCTGTTTCTCTCTTATTTTTTTTTTCAGACTGGACCAGAGGATTATAGTAATGGTAGTAGTAGCAGCAGCAGCAGCAGCACTAGTATTACTACTACTAGTAGTTGTTATTATAATAGTAGTAGTAGAAAGATTTGAGAAGTAGAGCCAGGATAGCAGAGTAAGGCAGGAACTCACCTGAACTCTCCCAAATTCACTTCGGAAAACCATAAAATAATAACTCAAAATGAATTCTGGGGTGACAGAAGCAACTAGAGGATAGGGTGAAATAAATTTCCAGCTGAAGATGAATTGGAAGATTGGCAGCAAAAGCTATATCACTCGGGTATAAGGGAGCACAACCCAATGCAGGGGGAGTCTGGGAAAGTCAAGAGAAAACTGTACCTCAGCAAACCAGCAGGAGGTCTGTAATCCCAGAGCAAGTCAGTGACCAAGGCCATGAAGCCCCAGTGCAGGACAGTAGTGAGGCTTTGTACCCTGAATGCAAACTTCAGACAGTGCCCCTTCTACTTTAGGAGCAGAGCCCAACTTTAACATCAAACTAAAAGTCATGAAAGAGGCTGGAAAATGTACAAAGACACTATGGAGACAGGGAAACTCAAAATGTAAATTCAAAATAGTACCACAATATTATAACAGCTACATGCAAAGCCTAAAAAATGTTAATTAGTCTCAGGCCAGAAAAGAACTACCAGAAGATCTCAAAAAGCATTAAAAAAAATCAAATATGACTGATAGCAGAAAAATTGAGAAAAGAAATGAGTGACATCAGAGAATCATGAAAAAGGAGCTTGGTAAAGGAAGCACAAAAAAGGAAAAAATAAAATGAACAAAAATTCACTGAAGAAAACAACTCCTTAAAATATAGGATTAGTCAATGGAAGAGGAGGTACAAAAGCTCACTGAAGAAAATAATTCTTTAAAAATTAGAATTGGGTAAATGGAAGCTAATGACTCAATGAGACAATAAGAAACAATAAACAAATTCAAAATAGTGAAAAAGTAGAATATGTGAAATATATCATTAAAAAAATGACCTGGAAAATAGATACAGGAGAGGTAATTTAAGAATTATTGGACTACCTGAAAGCCACAATCAAAAAATAACGTGAACAGCACATTTCAAGAAATTATCAAGGACAATTGCCATGATATCCTAGAACCAAAGGTAAGATAGAAATTGAAAGAATTCACTGAAGACCTTTTGAAAGAGATCCAAAAATGAAAACTTCCAGGAATATTATAACCAAATTCCATAACTCTCAGGTAAAAGAGAAAATACTGCAAGCAGCCAGAGGCATATAATTCAAATATTGTGGAGCCACAGTCAGGATTATACAGAATTTGTCAACTTCTACATTAAAGGTCCAGAGGGTTTAAAATATGATATTGTGGAAGACAAAGGAGTTAGGATTACAACCAAGAATCATCTACCCAGTGAAAGAGTATAATTCTTCAAGGGAAAAAATGGATATTCAATGAAATAGAGAACTTTCAAGCATTCTTGATGAAAATACCAGAGCTGAAAAGAAAATTTGATTTTCAAGTACAAGACTCAAGAGAAGCATAAAAGGCTTTGATAAAACATAATGAAGTTGAGCTTTGCATATCCCTACATGGAAAGAAGAAATTTATCACAAGGGCATGGGTGTGAGTTGACTATGATGGAATGATATCCAAAAAACAAAAACAAAAACAAAAACAAAAACCCAACAACAACCCCAAAACAAAAATAAAGGGTGAGAAAGAGGACTGCACTGGGAGAAGAGGGAAGTGAGAGGCAGAATGGGGTAAATTATCACACATAAGGAGAAGCAAAAGATCTATTACAAAGGAGATAAAGATGCAAGAGTGGGCATCACTTGAACTTTACTCTTTTTGGAACTGGATCAAAGAGTTAATTACATATAAATTCAGTTGGGTATAGAAATATATCTTACCCTATAGGGAACAAGGAGGGGAGGGGAGATAAGAGAATGGGGAGGCTGATAGAAATGAGGGTGGACTGGGGGAGGTGATGGTCAAAAGTAAAACACTAGTGAGGAGGGACAGGATTAAAGGAGAAAGACAGGCAGAGAGACAGAGAGAGAGACAGAGACATACAGAGAGAGAGAGAGACAGAGAGAGAGAGAGAAAGAGAGAGAGAGAGAGAGAGAGAGAGAGAGAGAGAGAGAGAGAGAGAGAGAGAGAGAGAGAGAGAGAGAGAGAGAGAGAGAGAGAGAGAGAGAGAGAGAGAGAGAGAGAGAGAGAGAGAGAGAGACAGAGAGAGAGAGAGAGAGAGAGAGAGATAGAGCGAGAGTGACAGAGAGAAACGGAGACGGGGTCGTGA
>NW_027187400.1:32644297-32650051 GCF_028583685.1 Petaurus breviceps papuanus | reverse complement strand
AGAGACAGAGAGAGAGAGACAGAGACAGAGACAGAGAGACAGAGACAGAGAGAGAGAGAGACAGAGAGAGACAGAGAGACAGAGAGACAGAGAGAGAGACAGAGAGAGACAGAGAGAGAGACAGAGAGAGAGACAGAGAGAGAGACAGAGAGACAGAGAGAGACAGAGAGACAGAGAGAGAGAGAAGCAAAGAAAAAATACTATGGAAAGAAAAACGCGGATAGTAATCATAACTGTGAATGTGAATGGGACAAACTCACCCATAAAATTGAAGAGGACAGAAGAGTGAATTAAAAATCAGAATACTACAAGATATTATTTACAAGAAACATATCTGAAGCATATAGACACATATAGAGTAAAGGTAAGGCACTGGAGAAGAATCTATTCTACTTCAACTGAAGTAAAACAAAACAAAAAAATCAGGTGTAGCAATCATGCTTTTAGACAAAGGAAAAGCAAAAAATAGATACAATTAAAGAGATAAGGAAGGAAACTACATCTTGCTAAAAGATACCATAGTCAATGAAATAATATCAATATTAAACATATATATGCTAAATGGTATAGGATCCAAATTTTTTAAGGAGACATTAAATAAAATAGAGGAGGAAATAGACAGTAAAATTGTACTAGTGAAGGACCTCAACTTTTCCCTCTAAGAACAAGATAAATCTAACCAAAAGTAAACAAGAATGAAGTTAAAGAAGTGAATAGAATTTCAGAAAAGTTAGATATGAAAGACCTCTGGAGAAAATTAATTGGAAATATGTCATCTCAGTTGTACATGACACCTATGCAAAAACTGACCATTTCTTAGGGCATAAAAGCCACACAGTCACATGCAGAAAAGTTGAAATATTAAATGAATCCTCTTCATATCATAATGCAATAAAATTACATTCAATAAAGGGCCATGGAAGTATAGATTAAAAATTAATGGGAAACTAAGAAACCCAATCCTAAAGAATGAATGGGTCAAAGAACAAATCTTGGAAATAATCAATTTTATTAAAGAGAATTGTAACAATGAGAAATGAGATGTGGCCAAAACAGTACTTAGTGGATATTTTATATTTCTAAATGCTTACATCAATCAAATAGAGGAGGAACAGAAAAATGAATAGGATATACAACTAAAACAAACTGGGAAAAAGAAACAAATTAAAAATCCCCAATTAAAATCTAAATTGGAAAGCCTGAAAATCAAAAGTGATATTAATAAAATTGAAAAGTAATAAAACAATTGAAGTAATAAATAAAAGTAGGAGCTGTTTTTATGAAAAAAAAATGAAATAGATAAACCATTGCTTTTGATTGAAGAAGAAGAAAACCAAATCACCAGTGTCAAAAATGAAAAGAGCAAATTCACCACCAATGAGGAAGAAATTAAAGCAATTATTAAGCGCTATTTTTTGCCCAATTTTATGCAAATAAATTTGATTATCTGAGTGAAATGGATGAATATTTATGAAAATATAAACTATCTAGATCAATAGAAGAGGAAATAGAATAGTTAAATAACCTCATCTTAGAAAAAGAAATTGAATAAGCAATCAATGAACTTCCTAAGAAAAAATTCCCCAGGTGAGATGGATTCATAAGTGAATTTTACCAAACATCTAAAGAATAATTAATTCTAATACTATATAAATTTGCCAATAAGATTAAAGGTGAAGTAAGGATGCCCATTATTACTGCTATCATTTAATATTGTACTAGAAATGCTAGCTATAGCAATAGGAGAAGAAAAAAAATGAATGAATTAAAACAAGCAATCAAGAAACAAAACTATTGGTCTTTGCAGATAATATGATGGTATACTTAGAGAATTCTAGAGAATCAGCTAAAAAAACTAGTTGAAATAAATAACAACTTTAGCAAAGTTTAAGGATATAAAATAAATCTACATATATCATCTACAGCATCAAAATCTACAGAGACATCAAAAAAGATGACAATTGAGGAAAGGCCATCAAATTTGGTATTTGGAAGATTAAAAATAATTATGGAAAAAGCATTTTTATTTGAGTTATGTAAGAAGCCAGATTGCAAATGGTTGAGGAATGAATGAGGGGACAGGAAGTAAAGACATTGTTCATAGAAAGCAATTTTCCCAAAAGTACAACACTATTTTAATGTAATGTATTTAATATTAAACTATTAATAAAATGAATCTGATTTTGTTTTTCAAAACTATTATTTTAAAAAATTATTTGCATTTAACATGAGATTTCCCTTTGAAACTAAGAAACTGTGATTTAAAAAAAAACTATTTCAAAGTAAATTTTATATTTGCTAAAAACAAAAAGGTAGTACTAGTAGGAGGAAGAGGAGGAGGAGGAGGAAGAGGAGGAACTGTAGTTGTATGTAGTCATAGTGCTCATAGCTAGAATTTGTATAATGTTTTAAGGTTTGAAAAGTAATTTACATATGTTATTTCATAGGAACTGTACTTGGGTTTAAATCATAGTAATTCAGTTATCTTAATTCTAGGACAAACTCAGTTCTAGAGTAGAGCAAGGTGAACATGACTCCTGATGGGAGTGTTCAGTTTATACCCCAAGTAAGATTTGGAGGAAAGATGACTCCTCAGATTAGGCAACATTGTGACAAGACCCGAGGAGGGGTGTGACCTGGGGGTAGTTGTGCCAAGGTAGCAGATACTGGTGGGAAAATGCCTGGTGAGGTGTGAAACAAAGTATCAGACATAGTGAAGAGTAACTTCCCTCCCACCTAAGTCTGTACCTTAGGGAAAGTTCTAGGGGTCCTGTTCTAGTTACAACTTAGTTGGAACTATTATCTGAGAAGTGGTTTTCAAACATATCATAAAAGATGATTTCTTTGCATAATTAGAGATCTAAAGTTCCTTGCCTAGGCCCAAGATGGAAACACCTAGTCCTTCCTAACTTGTTTCCCTGTGGTTTGTTGCTATTTTCTGTTATGTCTCCCACCTGCAACCAAGAACCTTCAGGTCATGACTTGGGCACTTCGTGATATAAGTATTTCCCCAGATCTCTGAGATGGAGGGGACCTAGCCTTTTTAGTTGATGTTATTTGACTAAATGGCCATTTATTCCAGTCCTTACATGACCAGGAACTTTCTCTACAACATCCCCAAGTAGTCATCTAGCATTTTGTTAAATTCTTATTTCTAGTGGAGATCAGTTCATTGTGGGACAGTTATAATTGTTTGGAAATGTATTCCTTACATTTAGCCATAGTTGGCCATTTTGCAACTAGCCTTCATTACTCTAATTTCTACCCTTGGAGTTGAGTCTAACCTTTC
This sequence comes from Petaurus breviceps papuanus, assembly GCF_028583685.1. Taxonomy (NCBI): domain Eukaryota; kingdom Metazoa; phylum Chordata; class Mammalia; order Diprotodontia; family Petauridae; genus Petaurus; species Petaurus breviceps. The sequence goes on along the minus strand of NW_027187400.1, from coordinate 32,646,762 downwards.
CTTTTCCTCTATAGGATGGCCTTTCAATGCATGACAATGGCTTCAATGCTCCTTCTCCCCAGATATTCTCTTTCATAAACTAAACCTCTCTGGTTCTTTCCAGTAATACCCATATCACATTAGCCTGAAGTCATTTAATATAGTTTCATTTTCTACTCACAAGGCCATGGAATTTTCCTCATTTAACTAAAGTTATGGTTCAAAGTTTTCTCTTTCTCCTTCCCTCCCTCCTCCAACTTTCTGAGTAACATTCTTTTGAAATTCCTTTTTGCCAGCCAGATCCTAAAGTAAACATGTGAGATTGTTTTTGCAACCTTTGTCTGGCATACTATATGGGGTTGGGGATGACTTGGCTGACTGGGAATTCCATGTATTTCAATTCTCAGAGATACTTAAAAATGTACATTATCTCTTTCTTTATATTTTGTGAACTCAGCTTTTGTTAATCTATGTCCCCCCTTTTTAGACTTTCACATAATTTTTTTTGCGTAAATTTTTTTTTGTAAAAGTGTCAGAAAACAATTACTTTGCCATTTTGTATGACCTAATGGCTGGGGCTAAAAACCAAGTGAAATAGACCTAATCAGGTGTAGGCATGTCTCCATCATTCAAGACCTTCAGACAGAGTCTGTGGGACAACTTTGTAAGGGATGCTGGAGAAAGGATTCATATACTGGTTTAGGTTGGGACAGTCAATGTCTGTGGTTCCTTCAGAACTTCTATTATTCTATGATTGCCCTGAAGGAAAGAAAGCTTTTTAGAGGACTTGATCTCTGGATTACTGTAAAGCCAAGCATGAGCAGCTCTCCAGAGGAATGCTACTGTGAATAGCTCTAAGATTCTGATCACATAGTATAGTAAACTCTCTATTTATTCAGCAGTAAACTAAAGCAAAACATTCACAGAAACCAAAGTACAGCATCTACAATGTTATAAAATAACAGCTTATCACTAAAGTGGCCACATTGTTTTCACCAAGGTGGCCACATAGTTTTAAACAAAAGACATCATTGAGTAAGTCCTTAACTCAATCTTCCTTAAGGAACAAGCCTCCTTAAGGGACATAAAGTACAAAGGTCAAAGTTCTCACCCCTAGGTCACATTGTCTTAATCTCTCAGTCAAAAAGGCTTTCTTCTTGATTGGAGATTAGTTTCCAATCATCCTTAACTCAATCATCTTTAAGAGGTACAAGGTACAGAGTGCAAAATTCTCCCACCCCTAGGCCATGGTAAATCATGATTTTCTCAGTCAGCACTAAGTACCCAAGGAGAGGTCTTTTCATCTTGACTTGAGGCTGGATCCCAAACTCCATGGTTCCTCTTCCATGGGTCGAGCACCTGCCTGAATCTACCAAACTGTCACCTGGATTCAAAGGTAGGCAGCTCTCAGCTTCTTGTCCAGCTCCTTGTCCAGTTCCTCATCCAGTTTCCCATCCAGTTTCCATTCCATATTGAGGATCAAAGTGTCCAGTCTACCTCAAGTCCTTCACAGTTCTGGAAAGACAAACCTTAACAGAGACAAAACAACATTCATACACATTTCTGGCACCATCATCAATTCACCATCTGCCTGTGAAATCAACACAGACCAACCAACATGGTCTGAGAACTCAACACAAATCATCAGTATGGTCCTAGGACCTCTGAAACCCTCTTCCAGGACTTCTGGAAACAGACAAGAAAATTCTCTTCCAAGGCTTTCAGTAAGGTCCTAGGGCTTCTGTACAAAAGTATCACAAACAAAAATCAACACAAACAGAATGCCTGGCCTCAGCAACCATTCCCCTTCTCAGTTCTGCTCTCGCTCAGCTTGGGCTTCTCCTTATATATGGTCATTAGCTCCTCCCTGTTCCACCCCTTCCTTTTGCATCGATAAGTTCCTCCCACTGTGGGTTTATTAAGTCCTGTTTCTTTTTTTTTTTCAAAATGCTTTATTGACTTCTGATTTGCATCCTTCATTTCTGCCAGATTTTGAGTTACGAATTTTCTTCCTGTTTTTCTCTTACCCACCACCCCAAAATAGCAGTCCCACAGGGTATCTCCTCCTCCAATCTGCTCTCTCCCATATTTTCTCCCATACCCCTTTCGACTTTTCCAGTGGATCTCTTTGCCCCAATTCCTGTATATCTTATTTCCCAATTACATGTAAAATACTATTGATAATAGTATATATATTTGAATATTTGATTTTAAAACTTTGAATTGCAGATTCATTCCTTTCCTCCCTTGCCACCCACCCTTCCTGGGAAGATAAGCAGTTCAGTATAGGTTGTACATGTGTGGCTAATGCAAAACAATAACATAGTAGATATATTGTAAAAGACTGACTATATTTCCCTCCCTCCCATCCCACCTCCCACTTCTATTCTCTACGTTGATCCCATCCCTTTTCAAAAGTGGGTGCTTCCAAGTTCACTCCCCCCCCCCAGCCTGCCCTCCCTTCAATCATCCCCCCCTCTGATCCC
>NW_027187400.1:32591445-32644197 GCF_028583685.1 Petaurus breviceps papuanus | reverse complement strand
CCCCCCCCCCCCCAGCCTGCCCTCCCTTCAATCATCCCCCCTCTGATCCCCTTCCCCCCTATTCTCCTGGAGGGTGAGATACCCTATTTAGTGTGTATTTCATTCCCTCCCTGAGCCAAATTCAATGGGAATAAGGTTGACCCATTCCCTTTTGCCTTCCTATTCTTCCCCTCCAATGTAACCATTTCCCCTTGCCTCTTCTATATGAGATAGTTTACCCCATTCTGTCTCTCCCCATCTCCTCTCATTATATTCCTCTCTCACCTCTTAATTTCACCTTTTAAGTATCATCCCTTCCTGTTAAATTGGTCCTGTGCCCTCTATCTATGTATACCTGTAATTATATATATATATATATATATACACACATTCACATATGTATTCATATGCCAATATACCCTCATATATAGACATATATATATTCCCTACAACTACTGAGAAAAGTTTCATAAGTTACAATTATTGTTTTTCCATGTAGGAATGTTAATAGTTCAACTTTGATAAGTTCCTTATGATTTCTTTTCCCTGTTTACCTTCTCATGCTTCTCTTGCTCCTTGTATCTGAATGTCAAATTTTTTATTCAACTCTGGTTTTTTTCAACAGGAATACTTGAAAGTCCTCTATTCCACTGAATGACCATATTTTCTCCTGAAACATGATACTCAGTTTTGCTGGGTAGGTGACTCTTGGTTTTAATCCCAGCTCCTTTGACCTCTGGAATATCATATTCCAAGCCGTTCTATCCCTCAGTGTAGAAGCTGCCAGATCCTGGGTTATCGTGATTGTGTTTCCACAATATTCAAATTGTTTCTTCCTGGCTGATTGTAATATTCTCTCCTTGATCTGGAAATTCCAGAACCTGGCTATAATATTCCTAGGAGTTTTTTTTTTTGGGGGGGATCTTTTTCAGGAGGTAATCAGTGGATTCCTTCAACCTCTATTTTGCCCTCTGGTTCTAAAACATCAAGGCAGTTTTCTTTGAGAACTTCCTGGAGGATGATTTCTAGGTTCTTACTTTGATCCTGGCTTTCAGGTAGTCCAATAATTTTTAAATTTTCTCTCCTGGATCTATTTTCTAGGTCAGTGGTTTTTCCCATGAAATATTTCACATGGCCTTCTATTCTTTCATTTGTTTGGATCTGTTTAACAGCATCTTGATTTCTCATAAAGTCATTAGCTTCCATTTGCTCCAGTCTAATTCTGAAGCAATGATTCTCCTCATTGAGCTTTTGAGATTCTTTTTCCTTCTGGCAAATTCGGCTTTTTAAGGCATTCTTCTCCTCATTGCCTTTTTTAACCTCTTTTGCCATTTGAGTCAGTCTGTTTTTTAAAGTGTTATTTTCCTCAGTCAGGCTGTTGATTCTCATTTCTCAATTTTCTTGCATTGTTCTCATTTCTCTTCCCAATTTTTCCTCCACTTCTCTTATCTGCTTCTTAAGGTCCTCTATGGCCTGTAACCAGCTCGTATTTTCCTTTGAAGCTTTTGGTGCAGGAGTTCTGACTTTACTGTCTTCCTCCTGTTCCATGCTTTGCTCTTTTTTGTCCCCAAAATAGGAGTGTACTGTTGGAATCTTCTGTCTGCTTTGTTTCCTTTGCCTGGTCATGTTGCCCCTCAGTCACTTGAACCCTGGGCTTTTTGCCACAGTAGGACTCTGCCACCAGACAGGGGAAATTTCATCCCAAATGATGCTCAGTTGCCGGAGGTATTAGACGGGTGCCCTGTCTGAGGTCTCACATGCTCTGGCAAGCTGAACATACACCCCAGGACCTCCACCCTTGACTGCAATACAGATCCAAGAAGGTTAAAGCAAGAGCCATTACCCCTCAGACTGGTGCTTCGTCCCCCTACGATCTGCTGGCCAGGAGCTGAAGCCACCATATGGTGCTGGCTGGCTGTGCCAGTGATTCAGCAGCTTCTTGCCCCCAGGGCAAAAGCCACTTACTCCCACTTACTGATCCCAAAGTCCAGACTGCACTGACCTCTCACTTTGTCCTACACATCTATTTGTTGATAATTCTGGAAATGGCTACTGCTGCTGCTAATCTGGGGTCCCTATGGCCTCCTAAGTCCTGTTTCTTAACAGACTTGATATAATTAAGGACAAGGCTCAACTGAAACAAGGTGCTAAATACTTGTTTGCTTGCCATTAAAATTACGTCTACACTTTTTGCTTAGACCTCTGCTTTTTAATATTCTTCATAATGACTAGGATAAAGGCACAGTTGACATGCTTGCTAAAGTTGCAGAGGAAAGAAATCTGAAGAAATTGGGATGTCTAGGTGGCTAAGTGTTTAGAGCCCCAGTCTTAGAGTAAGAAAGATTCAGCTTCCTGAGTTTAAATGCAACCTCGGACACTTAGTAGCTGCATGACTCTGGACAAGTCACTTTACCATGTGTGCTTCAGTTTTCTCATCTGTAAAATGAGCTGTAGAAGGAAATGGCAAACTGTCCCAGTATCTTTGTTAAGAAAACCCAAAAGAGTCATAAAGAGTTGAACATAACTGAAAAATGACTAAACACTAACATTTTAACAGTATTTATCTAAAAAGATCTCAACAAGATAAAGCCTAGGGTTGAACTATTAAGATGATTTTCAAAACAAAGAAGAATCAATTTAATCAATACTAAATGAAGGAGGTCTGCCATATAACTGTTCTTCTGATAAAGTTCATGGATGCTTAGTGCACTGCAGGCTCAATATTACCCAAAAAAACTGAAGTAAAAAAGTTAATTTGATTTTAAGCTTCATTAAGAAAAGCATCATGCCCAAAAGTAGAGTGCCAGTAGACCTGCCATCCTTTGCTTTAGTCAGAATATTGGCTTCAGGTCTGGGAACCACAATTTAAGAATCACATAAACTGAGATAAGAATGAACTCAGAGATCATCTAGGAAAATCTGCTCTATGATGCATATGACAAGGAGTCATCCTGAAATTATTCTTCCTCAGATTCTGCACTTCACACAAATGAACCATTTCCTATTACCAACAGAAGATATTAAAATTCTGTATCCATGCCCTGACACAGTCTTCTCCCATCCCTGGAATTCACTCTCTCTTGGAGATGTGCCTCAATCTTCAAGAATACTTACCTTCCTTCAAGACTTAGTTAATGTCACCTTCCATGAAAAACCTATATCAACTGCCTCCCCCCCCCAAGTTGCTAGTGTTTTCTGCTTTGAATGTACTTGCATTTATCCATCCATCTATCTATCTATCTATCTATCTATCTATCTATCTATCTATCTATCTATCATCTATCTATCATCTATCTATCTATCTATCTATCTATCTATCTATCTATCTATCTATCTATCTATCTATCTATCTATCTGATTTCTCTTTATATGTATGTATGAATGCATATATGTATGTATGTATCATCCATCCATCTATCAGTAGGTATGTATACCTGTTGTTTTCCCCCAATAGAATGAAAACTCCTTGAAGGAAGTTATTATTATTATTATTATTTGTACTCCCATAGTGTTTCACAGCTAGGAGTTCAGTGCTTAATAAAAGCCTCTGCTGAAGGAATGAAAAAAAAGCCCATTTCACTTTTGGACAGCTCTAATTGTTAGGAAGGTTATGTTAAATATCTTAGAGAACATAAAAGTGTTATCAGGATGGGAAGGAGCCTTAAGATCATGCCATATGAGGGCTAGTTGAAGTAACTAGGGATATTTAACCATGAAAAGAGAAGACTGGAAAGGAAGGACTCCATGGCATTTTTTTTTTCAGTAAAAAATATTACATTTGTTCTCTTTGACTCTAAATGGGAGAACTAGGAATAATGGATGGATGGAAGTTGAAACTACATAAATTTAGGTTCATTGTAATGAAAAAAAGTCCTAGAAATTAAGGCACAATCCACCAGAAAACAGAGTGGGCTGCCTTGGGAGGAATTGGATTCCTCCTCATTGGATATTTTCAAGGAAAAGACAGAAGATGACTTGATGGGGAAGCTGTGGAGGAGATTCTTATTTGGGCCTGGGTTGGATGACATGGGTCTCTAGGTGTTTAGTTTTCTCTCAACTCCAAAATTCTATATTTTCATGAATTCATTCCAAGGAGAAATTTTTTTTTAAAAAAGAACATGAGCTAAGACATCATTGGAAGAGATTATTTGGCAGGAAAGTCAATCCATTACTAAATATCAAGTTTTCTTTCAATGTGCCAAATTGGGCTTTTGCTATTTCTGAAGATTTACAAGTCTAGTTCACTTATGGAGAATACAGTAGTCAAATAAGCCATCCACTGTCAAACATAACCCTTTCTATTCATCTCTGGGGGATTTATTTTAATGCCTCATGTTTCTAAAAGTGATAAATCAATCAATTGATTTTCAGGGCTTGTGTTTTCTAGGTGATTTTCTTTTCAGAATAGCTTTGATGAAATGTTTGGACAACAATCCCACTTGGCTAAATGGCTCCAATTGTTTGAAGTAGTCTGGAAAAAAGAAAATTGATTCAATTATGTCTCAGTCACACCAGAAAGGCATAGAAATAGTGATCTAATGGCTCCTCACCTCCTCCGCCTGGAGAGATGTATGTTGGATATATCCTATCCTAAAGAGCCTGTAGTTGGAGACTTGGTGACCTATCCTTTGATTCTCTCTCTCTCTCTCTCTCTCTCTCTCTCTCTCTCTCTCTCTCTCTCTCTCTCTCTCTCTCTCTGTCTCTGTCTCTTTCTCTGTCTCTGTCTGTCTCTGTCTCTCTGTCTCTCTCTCTGTCTCTGTCTCTCTCTCCAGTATTAATAAATGGCATGAATGGAGGGTATGTGTGTTTAAACTTTTGATGAGAGACTTGCATCTATTATAAAGACTGCTCTGTCTTCTTTACAAAATTATTTATTCATATATTAATTGTTCCAGATCAATTACTTTAAAATGAGCAGAAAAGGAGAAGAGAAGGTCCAGGTCAAGATGGCAGAATAGAAGCAGGAACTCCCCGCAGCTCTGGCTTTCACCTTCCCCAATCCATGTAAAAAGGGGACCCTAACAAACTTTGGAGCTGCAGAATGCAAAAATATGACACAGAGAAGCTAACCTCCCACTGAGGACAGCCCAGCAGGCCAGAAGGAGGGGCCAGTTCATCACTCTGGGAGCTGAGCCCAGCCCCAGGACAAGGCTTTAGCCCAGAGTGGGCCTGACCAGCAGCCAGGTCAGAGGGACTCCAGATCAAGAACAGCTGTGGCTATTTCCAGAATTATCAACACACAGATGAAAAGGACAAAGTGAGAAGTCAGTGCAGTCTGGAATTTGGGACCCAGTAAGTGGGAGTGCTTGGCTTTTGCCCCTGGGGTGAGAAGCCACTAAATCATTGGCACAGCCAGCCAGCGCCAAGTGGCAGCTTCAGCTCCTGGACTGCAGAGTGTAGGGGGACCAAGCACCAGTTTGAGGGGTAATGGCTCTTGCTTTAACCTGCTTGGATCTGGATTGCAGTCAAGGCTGGAGGTCCTGGGGTGTGTGTCCAGCTTGCCAGAGCATGTGGAGACCTCGGAGAGGGCACCAATCTAGTGCCTCTGGCAGCTAAGAAAACCACAGAATTTGGGATGAAAGCTCCCCTGCCTGGTGGCAGATTCCTACTGTGGCAAAAAGCCCAGGGGTCAAGTGACTGAGGGGCAACATGACCAGGCAAAGGAAACAAAGCAGACAGAAGATTCCAACATTACACTCCTATTTTGGGGACAAAAAGGAGCAAAGAATGGAACAGGAGGAAGACAGAGAAGTCAGAACTCCTGCACCAAAAGCTTCAAAGGAAAATACGAGCTGGTTACAGGCCATAGAGGACCTTAAGAAGCAGATAAGAGAAGTGGAGGAAAAATTGGGAAGAGAAATGAGAACAATGCAAGAAAATTGAGAAATGAGAATCAACAGCCTGACTGAGGAAATTAACACTTTAAAAAACAGACTGACTCAAATGGCAAAAGAGGTTAAAAAAGGCAATGAGGAGAAGAATGCCTTAAAAAGCTAAATTTGCCAGATGCAAAAAGAATCTCAAAAGCTCAATGAAGAGAATCATTGCTTCAGAATTAGCCTGGAGCAAATGGAAGCTAATGACTTTATGAGAAATCAAGATGCTGTTAAACAGATCCAAACAAATGAAAGAATAGAAGGCAATGTGAAATATCTCATGGGAAAAACCACTGACCTGGAAAATAGGTCCAGGAGAGATAATTTAAAAATTATTGGACTACCTGAAAGCCAGGATCAAAGTAAGAACCTAGAAATCATTCTCCAGGAAGTTCTCAAAGAAAACTGCCCTGATGTTTTAGAACCAGAGGGCAAAATAAAGGTTGAAAGAATCCACTGATCACTTCCTGAAAAAGATCCCCAAAAGAAAACTCCTAGGAATATTATAGCCAGGTTCTGGAATTCCCAGATCATGGAGAGAATATTACAATCAGCCAGGAAGAAACAATTTGAATATTGTGGAAACACAATCACGATAACCCAGGATCTGGCAGCTTCTACACTGAGGCATCGAAGGGCTTGGAATATGATATTCCAGAGGTCAAAGGAGCTGGGATTAAAACCAAGAATCACCTACCCAGCAAAACTGAGTATCATGTTTCCGGGGAAAATATGGTCATTCAGTGGAATAGAGGACTTTCAAGTGTTCTTTTTGAAAAAAACCACAGTTGCATGGAAAATTTGACATTCAGATACAAGGAGCAAGAGAAGCATGAGAAGGTAAACAGGGAAAAGAAATCATAAGGAATTTATCAAAGTTGAACTATTAACAATCCTACATGGGAAAACAATAATTATATCTTATGAAACCTTTTTCAGTAGTTTAAGGGAATATACATATATATATATATATATATATGTCTATATGTGAGGGTATATGGGCATATGAATACATATGTGAATGTGTATATATGTTTACATGTATACATAGATAGAGGGCACAGGACAAATTTTTCAGGAAGGAATGATACTTAAAAGGTGAAATTAAGAGGTGAGAGAGGAATATAATGAGAGGAAATGGGGAGAGACAGAATGGGGTCAACTATCTCATATAGAAGAGGCAAGGGGAAATGGTTACAATGGAGGAGAAGGATAGGAAGGCAAAAGGGAATGGGTCAATCTTATTCCCATTGAATTTGGCTTGAGGAGGGAATGAAATACATATTAAATAGGGTATCTCACCCTATAGGAGAGTGGGGGGAAGGGGATGAGAGGGGGAATGATTGAAGGGAGGGCAGGCTGAGGGGGAGGCAATTTGGAAGCACCCACTTTTGAAAAGGGACGGGATCAAAGTAGAGAATAGAACAAGTGGGAGGTGGGATAGGAGGGAGGGAAATATAGTCAGTCATTTACAATATATCTACTATGTTATTGTTTTGCCTTAGCCAGACATGTGCAACCTATACTGAACTGCTTATCTTCCCAGGAAGAGTGAATGACAAGGGAGGAAGGAAATGAATCTGGAATTCAAAGTTTTAAAATAAAATGTTTAAATATATATATATATATATATATTTATATATATACACTATTATTAATACTTTTTTACATGTAATTGGGAAATAAGACATACAGGCACTGGGGCATAGAGATCCCCTGGAAAAGTCAGAGGGGGTATTTGAGAAAATATGTGAGAGAGCAGATTGGAGGAGGGGATATATGTGGGACTGCTATTTTTGGGTGGTGGGTAGGGGAAAAATGGGGAAAAATTTATAACTCAAAATCTGACAGAAATGAATGATGTGAATCAGAAGTTAATAAAGCATTTGTATATTATTAAAAGGAAAGAAAAGGATAAGAGAAGGGAAGGGAGAGGAAAATGGTGAGGAAAGGATGGAAAAACAAAAAAGTATTACAAAATGTGTGTGTGTGTGTGTGTGTGTGTGTGTGTGTGTGTTCTCTTTCCCTGATAAATACTTTTACCTATGGCTTGCATCAGTGTCGCAGTGTGGACAGGGTGTTGATTTGGAGCAAGGAAGAGCTAGGTTAGAATCCTTCCTCTGACATTTCTTAGCTGAATGACTATGGACAAATTACTTAAACTTTCAGAGTCTCAGTTTCCTCATCTGTAAAATGAGGATAATAATATTTGTATCACCTACCTTGGTGGTTCTTGTAAGGATCAGATGAGATAAATTGTGTAAAGTGTTTTTTCTAAATTTTAAAGGGCTATATGCACACCAGCTGTTATTATCATATTAGTATCTTCTTATTTAAAAAAATAATAATGCAAGAGGAACTGAAATGTATGATTCATATCTTCAATTAACATTTATAAAGTGTTCCTTTTTTTCAAGGCATTGTGTTATGTTATGGAGCTACAAAGGCAAAAGGGGAAAGATCTTGACCCCAAGGAGCTGACATTGTCCTGGGAGGACACTTGTATACAAATAAGTTAATGCATCGAACACAAAGTGATTTCAGGAGGTAGCTAGTACTAATAATTCTCTCTCCTCTATCCCTCCCCCTCTTCGTTTGTGTGTATGTGTGTGTGTCCTCTTGCAAGAGGTAGCATCTGAGTGAGAAGAAAGGAAACAAGAAACAATAATTTCTTATACCTACTATGTTCCAGCTATTGTGCTTAAGCATTTTACAAATTTTATTACATCCTCACAACCACCTGGAGAAGATGGGGAGAAATAGTTACTATTATTATCTTATTTTATCATTGAAGAAACTGAGGCAGACAGAAGTTAAGTGACTTGCCCAATATCATACACTTAGTAAGTGTCTAACGCTGAATTTGAACTCAGCTACTCCAGACTGCATGCCTACGTAGGACTCTAGAGTGGCACTGGAGCTCAGGAACTCACGGATTTTCGAAACACAGAGATGAGGAGGGAAAATTTCCTATAGGATTCCTGGTTAGATTCCAAGGGCAGTAGAGTTAGGGAGGTATGAGCTCCTGAGCAGAAAGATTGTTCTAGATCCCAGAGGTTCTCCTGGCTGCTCCTTCCTTCCTCAAAGCAGGACTTGTGAGGGTGAGCCACCAGAACATCTCCCCCTGCCCCCAGGTGCTGAATTCCACACCCCAGCAGCAACTTGGTAGTTGTATCTATTTGATCTCTCTAATTGTCATTTTTTGGATATGATTCATACTTCTATCATGTGACATAGAACGCAACCATTGATCCAGGCAGAAGCACAGAGCTCTAGTCTTTGGCAGGGGAAGGAATAGCCACTCCCAGATCAATCCCTGGCTTTGAAGCTTCACTGGATTTCCGTCCATTTGGCTTCCTTTTATCTGTTGATGACGAAAAAGATGGAAGAAGGTTGCAGTTTGTGACAGCCACATAGATTAGCCATTGGAAACTAGTTCTGCTTCTGTTTGAGAAAATAATTGATTTTAGGGGGATACTGATTTTGTTCTTCCTAGGCCTTTTGCTTTTCTTGCCTGTGACAGAAGAGCAAAGAATGCACATCACAGATTTGTGTATGCATCGAGAAGTGGCTTTCCTTATGGCTCCTCATTTGTCTGACATTATTATCCAAAGGAGAATGTTTTACTGAAAATATATGTGGTAATTGGTATTGGAGTCCTTGTAGATGGTTTGCTGGCATTTGTATGCCAGTGGAAACCCTGCAGGATATCAAATCAATAAAATGAAAACAGAGAAATGAATATACTTCAGCTAATTTTTGGAGTCCCCTGTCCTAGTCCATTGCACCTGCCCTGGGACCCAGAAGGTGGCTTCTCAGAAGAATTGAACTTCCTAGAGATCCAGAAGACAAGACCTTGGGTTGGCACATGCCAACCTCCATTCATTCACCTCCATTATGAGATTCCTTGATCCTCTCAGGTACTAACATTGTTCCCCCATTATTTTTTTTTGGAAATGTGTGTGTGTGTGTGTGTGTGTGTGTGTGTGTGTGTGTGGTTTCTTGGGAAGAGGGAATTTATTTTACTTTGTATCTATAATCCTAGCACAGTACTAGGCATGTGGTAGGATTCTGGAGTTTAGTGCCTTTACTCTGAGATTGTGTAGAGATAATCTATCCTCTCTAAAGCTTGTTGGCATGGTTGTCTGTATGTAGTCTTGCCATTAGACTATGAGCAGGGACTGACTTTTCCTTTCTTTAGTATCCCTAGCACTTAACCCAGTGACTGGCACATAGTAGGTGCTGTCAACTTGACTTGTTGACCAAAGAAATGCTTGTTTATTGTTTAACTTGAAGCCACTGAGGTTGAGAGCTTGGAGGAAGAGATAGAATTTAACAAAGAATCAATAGTAAGCAGTCCACTAGGAGAAAGGGGCAGACAGTGAGATACAATGGAAAGAAAAGCTGCTGGATTTGAAGTTAGAGGATTGGGGTTCACATTTCAGCTCTTCCACATCATGAGGATAATAATAATGGAAACAATAATCATGAAGTGATGCTGATGACTGCTAACGTATTGTGCTTTAGGATTTCCAGAGTGATTTTACCTACTTAATTCTCATTTTATATTCACAAGAATCATGGGAGAGAGGTGCTATTATTTTCTCCATTCTACCAATGAGGAAACTGAGGGTGAGACACCTTGCTAGTAAGTACCTGGGACAGCTCTTCTTGAAACTTCATTTAGCATTTTGACCTTATGCCACTTAGCTGACACTTAAAAACTGGGTGATCTTGGGCAACTTAATTTCCTTTTCCTGGGCCTCAGTTTCTCTGTTTGTAAGATGAGAAGATTGGGATAAATGTTCTCTAAGATTCCTTTCATGTATAAATCTGTGATACCATGATGATCCTATGACCTCCGAGGAAGGTCAAGGAATGTATGCAAATAGGATGTTGATGAAATCTTAGTTAGAATGTCCTTTCTTGGCAAAGGAGGGGTCCCTGGTGTTTCAACAAGAAACCAACCCCTAGATTTGGCACATTGGCAACCATGTTCTTTTCACTCAACACCAGACCTAATGGGTAAGACTCCTTCATGCTTCTTAGCTACCAGGGTGTCTTAGAGACCCTATTAGTGCCAGGGATTTTTAAAGAAACATCTATGTTTCATCTGTGTAGAGTTAGAAGGCTAGAAATTGTTTACTTGGAAAGGTATAGGTATGGAGGAGTCAGGGAAATGGAGGGATATCTGGGCAGGAGAAAAGGGAAATATCAAAATTAGAGGCTGCCTTTAGGACAAAAATTTAGGTTTTCCCAAACTGACCCTTTCCATACTACTACATTCCCCACGGCAAAGGTTGAACCTAAAACTTTTCTCCTGCCCTCTTCATCCCATGGAGGACAGTAGGTTTGTCTTTTTAATATCCTGCCATTGAATCCTTACCAGCAGTGAGGAACCTGAGGCCTTGTGGCCATATCTGGCCCTCTAGGTCCTCAAATCCTTTGACTGAATCTAAACTTCTCAGAATAAATCCCCTTAAAAGGATTTGTCAGTAAAATTTAAACCTAGTCAAAAAGCCACACCCAAGGACCTAGAAGACCACATGTGGCCTCAAGGCCTCAGGTTTCCCAGTCCTGAGAGATCTTCTGGATCTTTCTATTCAGTATATTGCAGAGACTTCTTTTGGAAAGTAAGATCCTTGAGAGCAGGGCCTACCTTGTTTTTGTCTGCATTCAGCACAGTGCTTGACATACAATAAAAGCTTAATAATTTTTTCACTACTTACTTTATTGCTATTATTCTTCTCAATGATCAGAGAGGCAGCATGGTCTTATAGGTATCACATATCAGTCTTAGCATCAGAAAAACGTGGGTTCAAGGCCGTGCTCTGATTTTTACTGACTGTGTGGTCTTCATAGTGACTCTAGGCATGCCCCTTAACTTCTCCATGACTCAGACAACTCTATAAGAGAATATTTTGTGGAGTAGGTGCCCATATCAATTGACTAAGCATTCCTTATGCCAATGACATTGCATTCTCTGCATTAATTCTCACTGTTTTTTAATACCAATGAAATCACAGGTCCAGACCAAATATTTGTGTATGTGTATGTGTATGTGTATATGTGTATGTGTATATATGTCTAAAATTTGAAGTGAAGACAGAAAGTAGGATATGAATCAAAAAACAGTTGGCACTAACATTTCCATTGGGATGTTGAAGTCAAGATCAATTTATTGACCTTGGATTGTGGGAAAAATGCAATCTCCTCTTCTGTTTTTCATCTGCTCCTGGTCTCCTCCCTCACTTATTTTCACACCACCCAACAGCCTTGTAGTGTCCATGCCACAGTCCAGTTATAGCTGTGGGCATTGCCAGAAATGACCTGGCAGTACTACTAAGCACCAAAGCAGACATTTGTCTGCCAGGGCTCCTCTTAACCTGGGTTTCCTGAACTTACTTAAATTTTTTTTCAATATAATTTGTTTCCTTTGTAATCCTAATTATTTCATGCATTTTAAAACATCATTTAGAGAAGAAATCAATAGGCTTCACCAGAAAACCCAGGGGAGATACCCATACACTCACACACATGTACACACATAGTTCAGAATTTACTTGTAGGAATATGAACAAATTTCCTCCCCTCTCCAGATTTCAATTTCCCCTCTGTAAAATAAGTAATTAAAACAACTCTGACACACTTTCCATCTCTCAAAGATAAGGATTTTTAGCATGCTGCTTGCCACATAGTAGGTGCTTAATAAGGGTTTATTGAATTGAATGGGATTTATGGGTGTTCAAGAAGGACTATTTCCTGTGGTATGAGGGCTTGCTGAGACCTTTTCAGGGCTGCTCATCCGCCTTTCATGTCCACTTGGCACCCAAATCTCACCTCAGCTCCAAGAATTGGTAGCACATACAGTAGCCACTCCCTGGTAAAAGTGCCTGGGCAAATGGGCTAACCGAGGTGAGGGTAACAAACAGTTCTCAAATCCATTGGTGAGATAGGGGGATGTCTACCCCAAGCATGTGAAGATTTCCTCTGGAAGAATGGGTGGATGAGAACGAGTTGTTCCAGTGGCCATGAAGGCAGCTGGAACAGAGGCTATGAAGTGCTTAGAGCTTGGTCAGACATCAAAGAAACCAATGCCACACACTGCATCCTGGGTCATTGCCAGTCATCTTGGCTTTTGTCTTGCCACTAGACTTGGAGGATTCTGGAATAAAGCATGAGGCTGCCTACTTTGTGCTACTCTGCCTCACTTAAATCTAATTCATATATGAGTCAAGACATTACCCTTGTGATGCCATTAGTCCTTTTCAAAAACAAAAGACAAACAACATCGAACTAAATTGAATTCTATTTACTCATAAGAGATTTCCCATAGGCCCAACAGCAGCTTGAATTGGCTTTCCTAATGGTCGAGTCAAACACACAGAAATACACAGAGGGACATAGACCCAGATAGACAGACAGGCAGACACATATGCATCTCTTCCATTGCCCAAGAGAGAGAGGCTGCCTAATGTACTGGATGGAGAGAGCTGGCCTCAAAGCCAAAAGGACCCAGTTTTAAGTACCATCCCAAGCAAGCCATTTAAATTCTTCATGCTCTGGGCAACTCTTTAAGACTGTGAATGACAGAAAGGGAGTTGATCTGTACTGGTAGAA
This sequence comes from Petaurus breviceps papuanus, assembly GCF_028583685.1. Lineage (NCBI taxonomy): Eukaryota > Metazoa > Chordata > Mammalia > Diprotodontia > Petauridae > Petaurus > Petaurus breviceps. The sequence goes on along the minus strand of NW_027187400.1, from coordinate 32,630,722 downwards.
GTATTTTTCCTCACCAAGGAATTACCCACAACAATGAGATCAAAGATACAGTCACAATTTCACTTATCAGAAGTGAAAGCAACACCGACTCCTGAGGAACTCAGTTGGAATTATATCCCAAAGCACTCCAGGGAAGTGAGTGACCTTGGGAGTAATTTAATAAGACAATAGCTCTGATAAATTAATCAAGCACAAGATGAGAATAATCACATATGTGTATATGTGTGTACATATCCAAACACATATGTACACACATATACCTATATGTATTGTTTATATGTGTCTGTGCATGCTTGTATCCCATAGAATGGCTTGTTCTTTCTTTTCTATTTTGAAGGACAAATTGTATACATCACACATTATTTGCTAAATGCCATAGCACATGTTTTCCTAACTTGATACTTAACCCATCTGCATATACATATATACACACATATGTATATACATACACACATGCATTCATATACACACATATGTGCATGTGGACACTACATGCACACATAAATATACAGTATACATGTATATCCATATATAGTGTCTATGGATATGTTATATATGTATGCACATACATATATGCACACAAACACACACATATAACATACTTGGTATTTATGTAGCATTTTAAGACATGCAAAGTACTTTATAAACATTGTCTAAATTTGATCCTCAGAAAACAACTTGGTGAAGTAGAAACTGTCTTCTTATCTCTATTTTATAGATGAGGAAACTGAGGAGCAGAGAGGTTGTGACTTGCCTAGGGTCATGCCCCTGGTAATTGTCAGAGGCAGAATTATAATCCTGGTCTTCCTAAGTGAAGATGTTCCTTCTTTTGTATTATGTATGAAGTAAAGAGTTAGTGGGGATGGTAATAGGTTGGAGACAGTGAATTCAGCACTGGGCCCAGGCATGAGGGTTTGCTTCCCTTCCATTCACAGAGAAGGCTGCTTTTCCCATGTGATCTACTTCAATTGTGTCTCCAGTTAATGTGAAGGCTGCTGGGACTTGTTTGTTCATGCACGGGCTCAACTAAGCTTCTTGTGTCTCATTAATTCTTACCTGACCTTTCCTTCTCTTTCTCTATTTTTTCTTTTTCACAAACTGAATTAGCATCACAATTCAGAATCAATACATAAACACACACACACACACACACATACATACCACACCACACCCTCTCCCTGTGAAGTGCTTTTTTTTTTCCCTTTTCTATTTTGATGGACTGATTGCACACATCACACATTATCTGCTAAATGCCTTAACACATGTTTCCCTAACTTGGCACTTAACCCATCTTTATAAATACGGAAGGCACAGAAAGCTGACGTTTCCTCTGGAGTGTCTGGTTAAGATTTACTTTGAGACTAAAGGGAACTTGGTGAGTGAGAATCCTTGGAATTTTTAGGTTGATTGGGGAGAGTAAGAGATTGATCTCCATTTAAAAATACTCATGAAGACCCTTAACGAACCAGTCAGCCACATTTTGCAGATCTGGTCTGACTCATGTCTCCTCTGTTCTGTCTGACTCAAACCGCTGAATCCTTTTTACTGTCCAGCCCATTGCTGACATAAAGGGGAAGGAGCCTCTGGAAGAAGAAAAGAGATCTGTATGCCTGCATGGGCTTAGAGAGAGAATCAGGATGGTGTGGTGGGGAGGGTTGGAAGTCAGAAGGTATAGGTGTGGTATCCAGGGCTAGGGAGGTGATGGGTCCTGCTATGACACATACAGCACATTCCCACTCACATGAATGCATATGGCCTACCTCATATGGAGTATTGCATTCAGTTCTGGATATGAAAATTTTGGAAGGGCTTTGATAAACTCTGGAGGGTCCATGACAGGGCGAACAGGATGGTAAGGGACTTTGAGTTCAGGCCCTGTGAGGATTGGTTGGAAGAACTGGAGATGTTTAGCCTGAAGAAGAGATGATTTTTATGGGATATGCTCATTATCTATCTTCTAGTATTTGAAGGGTTTCAGGTATCAGAGAGCTAGACTCTGGATGTGGGGTGTGGGCGAGAGAGTGACATATATGATATATGGCCTGTGAAGCAAACCAAACCCAAACAACACAAATTAAAGCAGAAAGGGAGTTTTACAGTTTATTAGGGAGAGAGGAGACATAAACACTAAAGCTAAATAAGTACCATTTGACATGTCTTCCACATTAATTTTGATTCTTACTCTTCTCTCTAGGATGGAGAGGGAACTGGAGACCATGGCACAAGAGGATCAGATGAGGGAAGTAAAGCTATTCTTTTTAGAGCAAAGAAGACTGGTGAGGGGGGAGAATGGAGGGAAAAGGGGAAGATATGCTCACTATTTCAATATATTCATTCTAGCCGAAGGAAAATGAATCAAACTATCTATATGGCTCAAAGAGATTGGGCATAGGGGCAAGGGATGGGGGTGGAGAAGAGGAAGCTAGAGGCATGCAGATTTTATTGCTATATAAGGAAAAAGTGTCTAATAATCAATCACAGCTGTCTAGCAATGTAATAGACTGTCCCTTGGGTTGCAGAGTTTTCTCTTATTGGAATTGTGCGAGCCAAGGCTGTACAGCTTGACTCTTTCAGGTATATATTGTATCCAAAAAACACTGGATAGAGAATTAGACTTAATAACAGCTCTTGGAGTTCAAAGACCTGGGTTCAAGTCTAGATTTTTAACATTTATTAGAGGAGGTCAATCACTTTAACCATTCTGAGCCTCACTTTCTCTACCTTTAAAATGGAGGCAATGCTACTTACATTTCTTTTTAAGTCTTAGCATGCCAAACCAATGTGATTACCAACTTCACAATATCACAATGTTATATATATATATATATATATATATATATTACACATTGTATAATATAAATGAATTATATAGAATATATGTATATATTATTTATTTTATAATATAAATGAATTTTATAGAATATATACAGTATATAGAATATAAATGTATTATACATTGTATAACATATATACAATGCTGCTGTGTGTGTGTGTGTATATATATATATATATACATATATTTATATAGACATACAGTATGTGTGTGTGTATGTGTGTTAATCAAAGATCTAGCCCAGAGAACCAGTCTTTTGGGATGGCAGACTGGTCCATGGGAGAAGCATGGTCCAGTGAGATTTACTGGTTACTCATTTTTCCTGAGTCTGGAACAAGGATTAATGGAGTGCCACATTCTTCCCCCTCCTTCTGTTTGTCCCTGGAGAAAGGCTGAATGTTAATGCCAGCCTGGGAGAACGGTCAGGAGGAAAGACTCATAAACCATGGAATATTAACATGACAAAAAAAATAAAATGATAAATGTTGGAGATATGTAGGAAAATTGTAACACTGATGCAGTGTTGTTGGAGTTGTGGACTGATCCAAACATGTTGGAGAGCAATTTGAAGCTATACCCAAAGGGCTATAAAACTTCATACTCTTTGATCCACCAATACCAGTACTAGGTCTGTGTCCCAAAGAGATCATAAAAATGAAATAGGACACACATATACAAAAATATTTTTAGGAGCTCTTTTTGTGGTGGCCAAGAATTGGAAATTGAGGGGATGTTCATCAACTGGGGAATGGTTGAACAAGTTGTGGTATATGACTGTAATGGAATACTATTGTACTATAAGAAATGATGAGCAGGCAGATTTCAGAAAAAAACCAGGAAAGACTTATATGAACTGATATCAAGTGAAATGAACAGAACCAGGAGAACATTGTACACAGTAACAACAACATTGTGTGATGGTCAACCAATAAACTTAGCTCTTCTCAGCAATACATGATTTGGTCAGTTGGTTGGTTGTTGTCCTTCATTCTCAAAGAAGACCAACATGACATCACTATGCTAGAGTTAAGTTTCAATGTGTTCTATTGTGCTTGATCAGACCAATATAATCTCAGAATGCAATATCACAGGTTGGGTACAAATAGAGCGTGTGAAATTTTGGGTTGGATACTCTAAATTTGCACATCCTGTATTTCCTTTGAGCTGTTTCAATTCTGCTTTGCTCATAGAGCACAGTACCTTCCTTGATGAGGGCATACCATGCTGGGCAGGCTTGTTCAGGTGTCTCCCATGCCACATAATCAGTTCCAAAGTTCTTAAGAGAGACCTTGAGAATGTCCTAGTATCGCTTCTTCTGACCATCATGTGAATGGCTGTCCTGTGTGAGTTCTCCATAAAATAGTCTATTTTTCTCACGTGTACAATTTGCATTTGAAGAGTCTGGCCAGCTCATTGGAGTTGTGTTCTCTAAATCAGATTTTGAATGCTTGGTAGTGTTTAGTTTAAGTGAGGACCTCAGTGTCTGGTACCTTCACCTGCCAGAGGATCTTCAGAGTCTTCCTAAGACAATTCAAATGGAAGTGATTCAGTTTCCTGGCATGGCGCTGAGAGACTGTCCAGGTTTCACAGGCATACAACAATGAGGTCAGCACAATGGCTCTGTAGATCTTCCATTTGGTAGTCAGTCTAATACCTCTTCTCTCTCGTACTTTCTTTCAGAGTCTCTCAAACACCGAGCTAGCTCTGGCAATAGTGTCCTGTGCCATCCAATTCTCGTCTGTGGCTCCAAGAAACTATAATGTGAGCAGTGGTCATATGCCAGTAAACCATTTCAGCAGACAGGCTAAACCATGATGAGGCTAACCAAGACGCATTGGTGAGTTAGACGGGAGGGGTGTCTACAATGATTTAAGAAAGATCCAAAACACTCATGATGGAAAATACTATCCCCATCCAGAAAAACAACTCTGGATTCCAAATGCAGATTGAAGCATGCCATTTTCTCTTTGTTGTTGTTCTTTTAATTTCTCTGTTTTTTGCCCTTTTGTTCTGATTCTTCTTTCACAACATGACTAATGTGGGAATCTCTTTAATAAGATCATGCATGTAAAACCTATATCAGATTGCTTTAAATCTTGGGGAGGGGAGAGGAGAGGAAGGGAGAAAAAGATTTGGACCTCAAAAATGTTGAAAACTATATTTACACATAATTGGAAAAAGTAAAATACTATTAAATGGGGAAAAACCCAATGATGGTGACCAGACCTCACCAGTAAATCACTAGTCTCCCTACCAGCAAATTTTTAATGGGAAATAAATTAAATACACTGGAGCAACACTCTATCTGTTCCTACAAAAACCATAAATCTACTGAAGAGACAAACTGGCCCAGTTTGAAGGGACAAAAGCTCCAGGCATCCCAAATACTAACTTGATGGAGGACAGCCACATGACATATCATAAATATCTCAGATCCAGAAGGGAGACTTGCAGAACCATCTTTGACCCCTTTATTTCTGCTCATGAATCCAAAGAACATCACATGCAAAGCCTGACCACCTCCCACAATAATAGGTCTTTATTCTAAAAATCACTTTAACTCACACAAGAGTTGTCGTAGACCTACCCTTGCCTTAGTAAAGTGCTAAACACTTTACAAATATTATTTCATTTAAGTGTCAGAAGGAAAGCTGGAAGATCAATCAATAAGCAAACATTTACTAAGAACCTACTGTGGTGCCAGGCACTTTGACAATCACTGGGTATATAAAAACAAAAACAAACAAAAAATAGTTCCTACTTCAAGGCACTTAGATTGTGATGAAAGAAACAAAAACTGAGTAACCATGTGTATACAAGAAATACACAGAACAGATGAACCAGGAACAGCACCTGGAACAGAGCAGAAAGTTAATAAATACTTACTCCCTTTTTGATTCTTGTGATTGTGGAAACCTGGCTCACATTTGCATCTTCGGCTGGAAGAGACCTCAGAGGTGACCTGTTTCAAACTCATTCTTTTACAAATGAGGAAACTAAAATTCACAGAGAGGAGGTAACTTGTCCAATGTCTTAGGAGTAACAGTCAGTCAACAAGCATTTGCTATGAGCTTACAATGTGTGAACACTGCCCTGAAGGGGCTCAAATTTTAATAGGGGAAGACAACATATAAATGTGTTTAGTTATGAAATATACATAGATGTTAGACAGACAGACATATAGATAGATATGGATAGATAGATAGATGGATGGATAGATAGATGCATTGATAGATAAGAATAGATGGGTGCATGAGCATATGGATAAATGGGTAGAGAGATGAATGGATAGACATAGATAGATAGATAGATAGATAGATAGATAGATAGATAGATAGATAGAATAATAGAAGATCTAAGTCACTGGGGCTTGGGGTGGAGACTTGCAAAGGCTTATTGCAGAAGATGAGATTTGAGCTAAGACTAGCATGAATTCAGGAAGGCCAAGAAAAAGAAGTGCTGAGGTAGAGCATGCCAGGAATAAGGGACAGCTGGTGAAAAATAATTGATTGGGAGATTGAAGGTTTTATGTGAGGAACAGCAAAGACAATCTCCCAGCATTTTCCTCTCCCCACCCCCACCCCCACCCCCAGCAGTCATTCTCAGATGGGCAGCGTCTTTGAAAAGAGAAACCTGTTATCACAACATTTCCTGTCTGGGTGTATTTTTCTCAGGTGCCAGTTCCCCTTGACAACTGGGCAGACAGGGCTATTCTTCAAATTGAGGCAAGTTACCCAAAAGGCAACACTGTTCCCTCAGGGAAATCTTCACTATTGCATCTGTCCAATATTCCCAACTGTGTTAAAAAATGATGTACATCATGTGAGTATAACGCCTCGGTTAAAAAGAGAGAAGGAGGAACAGAAAAATGTCTCTGATCCATAATTCATATCCTGGAGATGTATTTTAATTTTGAAGTGAGAGAGACACATCCTTCTTTAAAACCGATTGAGATGTCGATTCCTGCCTGGCACACTTCAGTGTCTATGCCGAAGCCACTGGCTGAGGAAGCTGAGTCACACTGGCAGCAAAAGGGCGTTTGGTCTGAGTTGGGAGGGGGGATCGTTAAACCAGAAACTGTGAAAGCAGGAGAGGGGGAACTTATGTTGTTAGTTTTCCTCTCTGCCTCAAAAATTTCAAATTGCCGTTATCCTTCAGGGGAAACAAAAAAAGCCAACCTGCCACCACGGAGATGCTCTTTACTGACACACCGATTTTGATAAGTCAGTTTCATCCCTGGGTCCTTGATCTGTTTCAGCCCATTTTCCCCTCCTTTCCCACAGACACATCCTGATTCTATTTCTGTGACAGGCACTGTATCGATTTCCCATCATGTGCCATTTCTCTGTGTGTCTATGCAAGTGGATATAGTTGGGGTGTTCCCAAATAAATATTCTTCTCCCACATCTCTTGCTTTAAAAAATAATAGTATTAGTGTATTTTATTTTTAATCATATTCATTTATAAATATATACTTCTCCTTTCTCTTCCTGGTAAAGAGATGAACAAATGTACCTTACCCATAAGTACTTGTTGCCCTTATGACAAAGAATAAAAGAGGGAGGGGAGAGCATTCAGCAAAACTAACCAATGCATCAACTATAACAGAATATGTAACGCTCCCTACAGAATCCCCCACTTCTGCAAATTAGGGAGATGGGCATGTGTATTTTTCTCATCTCTTCTAATTTATCTTTTTTTTTTTTTAGCATTTAACTCTACTGGCTTCACCTCACGAATACTCTCTCTTCTCTGAATTTTCATCATATTACTCTCTCTTGGTTCTCCTCCTGCCCATCAGACTGTGCCTTCTTAGTCTCTTTTGCTAGTCTTGTAGCCATATCACTACCTCTGACTGTAGGTGAACCGGAAATCTCTGTCCTGAGCTCTCTTCTATTTTCTGTCAATATAAATTCTGAGTTTCTCTCTGTCTTTTCCTATCTCCCTTTATGTTTACATGGACTATTTGTGCTTGACCTGTGGTAGAGGATTCCAAGCTTGTATTGGTCTGATCAGTTTCAGTTGGATATATTGTAACTTGACTCTAACATAGTGATGGTCACTTCAAGAATGAAGAACAACAACCAAATCTCTATTTGTCTCCATCTCTGTCTCTGTCTCTCCCCCCTTTCTATCTCTTTCCTCTCTCATTAATTCCTATCAGCATAATTATTATCTCCATTAAGATGACTCTCCCAAATCTGTGTATTCAGTCCTCTCTCCTAAATTGTAGTATCACATATCTAATGTTGTCTATTGGGTATTTCAAACACAATGCCCCATACATATCTCAAACTCAGCGTGTCTAAAACTGAACTCATTCATTATCTCTTCCCCCAGATCTACCTTTATTCCAAAATTCCTGCCATGGGTACCACCATCCTTCCAGTTCCCCATATTCACAAACTTGGCATCATATTTACCTTATCCCATTTGCCCAACCACTTAGCAAAGTTTGGCAGATCTACCTCCAAAATATCTCTAGATTCCAATCCTTTCTCTTTATTCATATGGTTACCTTTATAATCCAGGCTCTTCTCATATAATACTTGCACTTTTAAGTGGTTTTATAATTTGTCTTCCTGTGTTGTCTCTCTCCTCCACCAATCAATTCTCCAAAATAACTGCTAACATGATTTTTCTGAAATGCAGGTATGATGATATCATTCTTGCTCAGTAAACTCCACTGGCTCCCTTGTGCATCTAAAGTCAAATAAAAGATATCCTAGTTAGCTTTTAAAGCTCCTCACAACTCAAACCAAAATGTTTCCCTCTCTTCTTCTCATGTTAAATGGGCAAAGTGTTCACACAAATATTAATACTATCACTGTACTCTATGACTTAGGCTCAAGACTACCAGAAACAATTTTATTTCATTTAACATAAATCTATATAGAAGCCATTTTAGCTTGGTTTGAGAGCTGTTCGAACAAGCATAGTCCTCTATTCCCTGTAGGTTGTGACTCTCTTCACCAAGATTTCTGGAAACACTTTTAGTAACACAGTAATCTTAAACAAGGAAGACAGAACATTCCATCTGATTCCTCCTGGACCACTCCCCTTGGGGAACTAATGGCATCCTTCACAGAGATTTAGGATATTTTATATAGGTTTCAATGGAGTAAAAAAAAGTTTTGATGTTTGTCACCCAGGAGACTACATCACCAACCTCCATAAGTTGTGCTATCTGTCCCTCATTATGGGGAGCTATCTTCCCTCACTTCCACTTTTCAGAATCCCTTGTTTCCTTCAAAACTCTGTTCAAGTGACACCTTCTTCTTGAAACCTTTCTGGCTTCTCCCAAATGCTAATGCCATCCTTTCTCCCACCCCACCAAAATAGAAAGGAAAGAAAATTTCTTTGCAGTTGTTTCATACATACTTTGTATATATTTATATAAATGTTTTACATACACACCTGCACACACACACACATTAGAATATAAGGTCCTTAAGGGAAGGGACTTTGTCATGGTTGTCTTTGTGTCACTAGTTTCTGGAATAAAATAAGCTCTTAATAAATACTTGCTAGTTATGCAAGGACTTAAATAATTCCAAAGGACACATGATGGAAAATGCCAGCCACATCCAGAGAAAGAACTATGGAGTCAGAATGCAGAGTGATTCAGACTATTTTCTTTTTTGTTTTGTTTTATTTTGGTTCTTTTTCTCTCTCATGGTTTTTTTTCCCATTCATCATAATTCTTCTGTGCAACATGACTAATGAGAAAATGTGTTTAATAGGAATGTATTGTAGACCCCATATCAGATTTCAAGTTGTCTTGGAAAGAGAGGAGGGAGGGAGGGGAAGAAAATTTAAAATTTATTGAAGTTATAAATTTAAACTGTATTTAATAAACTTTATATAAATTTAAACCTTATTGAAAATTTAAAAGTTATTGAAAACTAAAAATAAATAATTTAATAAATTGGGGAAAAATAAATACCTGCTGGTTGATTCTTTGGGGACAAGTTTGGTTATTATAAATGAACAGTTAAGTTTCCAATTTGTTTATTTCACATTCATTCATTTACCTATTTACTTGTTCATTTATTCATTTCATTTTTTCTTACTTATTTACATATTCACTTACTTCTAAGTTATCCATTTAATCCAATTTTCCATTGGTCAACATCATTAGCACTCCCCCACCTCCACCTCCATTATGGCAGAGCATAAAGTCCAAAGCACGAATTATCTCAGTTGAGGCTACCATGACTCATTAAGGAAATTGTTCTCAGATTACACTTTGGAATTCTTTAGGGTTTTCTTATAATGACACTTGGAGGGCTTTCAATGAAGGCCAACAAGAAATTGCCTCCACTTTCTGCTTCCTCTGCCAGAAGGGTGAACCCTTCTTATATCCATGGTCAGAGAGGAGGACTCTGGAATCCCTAAGAACACTCCTGGGACCAGCTCAATACTATCTTTGAAAGTGCAACTAACTGGTGGCCCTCTGTGATAGTAATGGCAATTAAAGATTCCCCTGTATTGGCTTGGTTTTCAAACTGATTGTGTTAAAACCCAGAGTTTGTTAATCCCACCTGTGGGATGGGCTTGTTGATGTGAAAAGAAAGTCCTTAATTGGGAGGAGCTGGTGACGCAGATTTGGAGAGACAAGAGAGAGGTGGAAGTTCTTTTTGGAAGCAGCACCTCGGGGAGAGGGAGAGACTAAGAGATTGCTGGTGGCCGCTTTGAATTGCCCTGGACTTTTGAGACCTGCCCCCTGAGCTGCCAAGGACTGAGGAGACATGGCTGTTTTGCTGGTACTTTGTCTGTCTGTTTTGATGTTATTTTGCCAGATTTGTCCACTGGTGAAAGACTGTCCTGTTGAAGAAGTCCTGGAACCTGGCATTTGGTTAAGAAGGCCTGAGACTGTCCTGCAGACAGAGAGTGAATACTGTCCACTGGTGAGGGACAGTACTGAGAGTGAATACTGTCCACTGGTGAGGGACAGTACTGTTGTTGCAGGGGTCTGGAGACTGTCCGGCAGACAGAATGAATACTGTCCACTGGTGAAGGACAGTGCTGTTGTTGCAGGGGTCTGGGAGCCTTTCTGTTGGTTCAGAAGCCCTGAAGAAGGATTTTCTTGTTGTATGTTTACAGAAATCCTGGGAGAGGGCTTTGCTAATGTGTTCAGGGGTTCTAGGACTGTTCTACAGACAGAGGATAAATTCATGAAGGGACTGGCAATGTATCTTATGGCCTTGCTAAGCCTTGTCTCTCCAGGAACTAAGATTGCTGAGAACTTGCCTCGTGTCAAGATGAAGAAAAGACCTCCATTTGGGTATTAAGTGCTGTGTTTAAACTTGATGTAACTCTGGGGTAGATTCAATTGTGATCCAGGGGTGGGGAACTTTTGACCTTTTTGTGTTCTATGGTTGAGCAAATGAATGTATTTTACTTATGTTTGGAAACTAATCTCCATTTGAGAAGAGGGGCTTTGTGGTGGACTTAATTAAGGTATAGCCTAGGGGTGGAGAAGTATTTGGAACAGAGACTTTGTAATTGATTGAATGATTGGAAAGTCCTGGGGTGGGGTAGGCCTTGGAGATTATTTAATCACACTTAGTAAATGCTGTATTTTGAATGATGTCATGTTTTGATCTTCTCTGTTCTGGGTTTGTTACTGAATAAAATAGAGAGCACCTATGCTAGTATTTTGAACCTGGGAAGTTGCCTTTGCTTGGTATTATATTACACCCTCTATAGGAGCAATGAGTCAATTGGAATGAGGAACTCATCAATTTAGTGTTATAAATGGGTAAGAGGAACAAAAGGAGGGAACCTTGAAAGGTAAGAGGAAAAAGGATATATCACTCATAGGGCACCTTCTCCCACAAATATCCCATTCTCTAAGATGAAGTAGACCAAGGTTCCATAATCAAGGGCTCTGGCCTCTAAAGGTGGGGACTGATCAGACCTTTTCCCCCTTGTCCTCTCTGTCTCATTATGACCCTACTCTGGGGTTCTAGGGAATATCTCTTAAATGAAGATTCTGGGCAGATTCATGACTAGGGCATGGCCACAGAGACTTTGTTCTAGGATGAATAATTTAGGAGTTAATGATATCACTACCCTGGAGGGCTCTTCCTTCCCTCTCTGGTCTCTATCAGCAGCAATAATGGTAAATTCATCACAGATTAGACTTCATCTACAATAGCCACATTCTAAGTGAGCATTACCCATTGCCAAATGCCCATCAGTTACCCCAGCTTTAAAAATTATGAGTTGTGGCTTTGTATCTAAAGTCAATGATGCAATCTGTGGGTCAGAGGTTTTCATGGATGCCCCAGATCTACTTTAGGGGATTTCTCCTCTCTGGTCTCTTGTCCTCACACAGAAAACATGGGAACTTCATTTCTGAGACCACACACAGTATGTGGTCACTAATTCCCCTTATACAGCAATTCCCAGAAGATGGACTTGCTAGCCCCTTCCCCAAAGGACTCCATTGCCAGGATGGCATGCAGGAATATTGATGAATTCACCTGCCATAGAGGCATTAGAGTTTAAAGCCAGGTACTGACCATGTACCTTCACTCTGAAACTTCTTATTAATGCATTGCAGTGAATAGAGCACTGAGTTTAGAGTCCCAGGATCTACATTAACTTTCTGATTTTCCTCTCAAGACTTCAGTTCCCTCATCTGTAAAATGGGAGGAGAGGGCAAGTATTGGCTTTGCTGACCTCTAAGATCCCTTCCAGATCTAAATCTATGAGCTTTTACTGAGGGTGAAACTATGGGCACACTCTTCACAAAATTTCTTTCTAACTTCTGGTCCCATAATGGAATTCTGAAGGAATGTACATCTTCCCTTTACATCTTAAAAGAAAGGCCATCAATGACACCAAGATAGAAAGAGATGAAGCCACACAGTCCAGTGTCCCTCTCTTTCCTCCAACTTTGTTTTCTGTCTGATTCAGTTTTCCCATAACTAAGTGGGAAGAGGTCCTACATATTACCTAGGAATGGTTCCCTTACCTCTCCTGTAAGGAATGGGATATAGACAATCCCCTAACTAAGCATGTGAAGGAATATGAACGTTATCTCAGGCTATGTAAAAAGAGATATTGTTGTTGTTAATCAGCCATTTCTGACTCTCAGGTAGCCACTTTTGGGGTTTTCTTGGCAAAGATACTGGAGTTATTTGCCATTTCCTTCTCTAGTTCATTTTGCAGATGATGAAACTCAAGCAGACAGAGTCAGGTGACTTGCCAGGGTCACACAGCTAGTGTCTGAAGCCAGATTTGAGCTCAGGTTGTCCTGACTGCAGGCCCAGCACTGTCTTCTGTGCCACCTTGATGTTGTACACACACACACACACACACACACAATGTATATACACTGTATATTATACAACAATATATTAACACAATGTTGTATATATTATATACATACATATACACTCATATATGCACAATATACATATATGTATATAGCTATATATGCATATATACAAGTGTGTGTGTATGTTTTTATATATACATTACATATATATATATATATATATATATAGAGAGAGAGAGAGAGAGAGAGAGAGTTAGTTAAAAGAGATTTTTGAGGTCAAATCTAACCTTTTCATTTTCCAGATGAAGAAACTGAGGCTCATAGAAGTTAAATGACTTGCCCAGAGTCACACAGTTAGTATGTGGCTGAGGTAGGATTTGAGCTCGCGTCTTTCTCATTTTAAGTCTAGTTCTCTATATGCTACACTGCATATGGTGGTTAGGAATTCAATTTAGTGAAACTCTGTTAAGGAACTGTTATGCACAAGGCCTTGTATAAGGTGCTAAAGATAGAAAGATGAATACCACATTGTACTGTCCTAAAGACAAGTAAATAAAAATCTCTTGGGGGTTGGGTTTGATAAGACACTTACAGAAACACGATAAATTTAGAATATCTAGACCTTTTCTTTTACCTATTAAAAATCCTCCACTTGTCGGTTTAGATCATCTGTAACTTGGTGACTGCTTACATTTCCATTCTTAAATCCATAATACTACCCATTCACACATTCTGTTTGAGTCAGACTGGTTTTTTAGCTATAGCCTGTCTATGCTCTCCCATATTCTGCTGCCATGATTTCACAAAGATGGGCCCTCCAGTCTAGAATGTATGCCCTATTCATCATCTGATTCACAGACTTTCTAGTGCTTTAAATCACAACTTAGGATATCTCCTACATAAGTATACTCCTGATGAGGCCAATCCTTACTGCTTTGTCCTTCTTAAACTTCTTATCTATAGACTTTTATTTATGTTGATCTCTATACGTGGTGTATATTCAGATAGTTGGCAAACATTTATTAAGCACCTATTATGTCATACATTGTGCCCTTATACAGGACCTACTATGTGCCAGGTCCTGCCAAGTACATTTAAAATATTATCTGATCTTATCCCCATTTTGTTATTATAATCCCCATTTTACAGTTGAGGAAACTGAAGCAAACAGTAGTTAATTGACTCTCCTAGGGACACACACCTAGTATCTGAGGTTAGATTGAAGGTCATGTATTCCTGACTCCATTCACCACTGTCCCTCCAGCTGCCTTAGAATACAAAGGAAAATAAATAACAGTCCTTCTCAATGAACTCCTAATTTAATGGGAGAGGTAATATGCAAATAGCTATGTACAAAGAGGCTACATACAGGATAAATTGGAAATGATCAATCAAATGAGTAAAGGCACTAGAATGAGAAATGATTGGGAGAGGCTTCCCATAAAAGGTAGGATTTTAGCTAGGACCTGCAGGAAGTTAAGGAAGCCAGTAGACTATGAGCTTGCAAAAGGTAGAACTTGTTTTGATTTGTATTTGATTACCCCATGCTTAGTATAGTAAATAATAAAATCATCATAATAATTATTATAGATAGCATTTATATTGTACCTTAAGGATTACAAAAAATTTTACATATATTTTCCCATTTTGTCTTCCCAATGACCCTGTAAGACAGGTGCTATTATCACAATCATTTTACAGATGAGAAAACTGTCACAGAGAGTTTAGGTGACTTGTTCAGGGAGATACACCTAAGGAAGTGTCACAGGCAGGATTCAAACCCATGTCTTCCTGATTCTAAATCCTTCTCTCCACTAGAGCATTCAACTATGACACAACAAATTCTTAAACAAATTGTTGATTTTTAAAAAATTTTTTAGCTCTATAAAATAACCCTTTGGTAATTTGATTGGTATGGTACTAAATAATTAAATTAGTTTGGACAGAATTGTCATTATTTTTATACTGGATTGGCTTACCCATGAGCAAGGAATATTTCTCCAATTGTTTAGATCTGTCTTTACTTGTGTGAAAAGTGTTTTATCATTGTGTTCATATGGTTTCTAGGTTTGTATTTGCAACTAGTCTTGACACCTCCCTTTTCAGTGATACATCTTCTTGTTTCTATTCTAGAATCAATACCTCTCCTGATAGCCTCCAACCATCAATGTTGGTACTGTGGTTCTAGGGAAACACTCTCTTAGTAGTCCATATTTCCCAACCCCAAGTCTAGCAAAAAGAAGAGTGAAAGATGGATGTCATATTATCATACAGATCGATTTCTCCAATTTTCTATTGACTCATTGAAAGGAAGAGCTCAAAGACCCATGGAAAAGATAGGAGGCTATCACCTGTTTGTTTGCCAGGAAAAGGATCATCAGAACCCCCCCCCCCCATTCATCTCCTTTTCTCTTTCTTCCTTTTACAAATATCATTATAATATTTCAAGTAACAAAATAAACAATAATTCAAAGATATGTAAGACCCAGATGGGAATTCAGGTAATATGAAAAAGGGGTATAGTGGGGATTCCAAGGCAAAGGAAGGGCTGGTTTTGCAACTTTATTTGAAAAGGTTAGTTGTATAAAACCAGAAAGATTTTTTGGGGCTATCACCATAGAATCGTGAAGGAGGGGAAAGAATAAATAATCTAAGGTCACAACCATGGAGAGCGACTGAGGAATGAAACTCAAGTATCTCTGTTTTGAGAATCCTAGACAAGATTGCAACAGGTTGTCTCTGCTTTTGTCTTACCATCTCTTCTTCCCTTTTCTGGAATCTTCTATGCTTGGAAATTTCCACAGCAAGAAATTCCTAGCTTGCTAGTCAAGTGAACAAAATTCTAGATTCATGGAATTAAGATTTCTTAGAAATTATTCCTATTTAACCCAGAGTACTGTTGAAAGCTAAAATTTGAGTAATGATTTGTTGAGTGTAAGGCAATGTCCTCTTACAGGACCACTTTGGATTATGCTTGAAGATCTCTGTGCCTGATTTTCAGGTAACATATCCTTCCTCATTTTTTTTAAAATGAAAGTACCATTTGCTCCTTTGGTTTTGTGGGCAAATTCTGTCCTTGTTTCAAATGTTGCCCTGGTCTTATGGGGCAGTTGTTTTGCTACCCTTTCCTTGTTTTGAACTCTTTTCCCCACTTATGCTGTCTTCCTTGCATGTCCCAAGTTTGGCCACCTCATTTTTCATTATGTGAATTAAACAAAATTTCAATAAAAACCTATTGTCTTAATAATTTAGTGGTTATATTAATTCTTTAGTAAAACCTCCTTTAAGCTTCCAAGCTCTTGTACCATACTGATATATCTTTCCCACTCCCTTGATAAAAGGGCTTAAATTCTTAGCAGAAGCATTAGACTGCACCTAGGGGACTTGGATTAATATGATAAATATCTTCCTGATGTGATGAGAGATCTATTTCTAGTGTGGAAGCACCATGTAGATGGCTAAATGTACAGACTGGCAAAGATGACAAAAAAGACAAATGAGAAATTTGAGAAGGACTATGAGCAAAAAAAGCACATAATGAACTTGTAGTGAAGCTGTAAATTGGTATAGTCATTCTGAAAAGCAATTTGGAACTATACCTCAAAAGTTAGTAAACTGTGCATAATCTTTGACTCACTAATATGACTACTAAATCTACATTCCCCAAGAGATCAAAGAAAGAAGAAAATGATCTACATGTACAAAAATATTTATAGAAATTCTTTTTTTTTCCTGTAAAGGCAAAAAACTGGGAAAGGGTGCTCTGCCCATTAGTTTATGGATGATTGAACATATGGTAAATGAATATAATTATGCTAGAAGATGTGGTGAAATGGATGCATTCAAAGAAACCTTGGAAGAACTGAAGCATAGTGAAGTGAGCAGCACTAAGGCAAGAATTTATCCAATAAACATAATATTATAAAGACCAAAAGGTTTGATAAATGTAAGATTTTTTTAAGATCCATAATCCAATGTTTCCTTTAATATCATAAAAATTGAACAAACATTCATAAGGAGACAAACCTCATCAGACAAACACTATAGGGAAACCGTCAGGTTACAGATTACATTTAAAAGATTCACAAATAGACTGATTGAAGAGAAGGATTTACTTGTAATCATGGAGTCTGGGACAGTTGAGATTCTTCTCAGGCTTCTTATCAAAGGAATGCTTAAGTGCTAAGTAAATTTTTGCATCCCATGGAACAGGTTTTGACCGGTTGGGGTTACTATTAAAATCGACTTTTGGTTAGCCAAAATTTGTAGGAGTTATGGCCCTGAGTTCTGAATAACAAACATAAATAAAAAAAAAATTCTATAACAATTTCTTAATTGCCAAATCCAATGGCCTTTTTTCAGTCCTCACACTACTTGAACTCTGTAATCTTTGACACTCTTGATCTCTTTCTTGTCCTTGTTAATCTCTTCTTTCTAAGTTTTTGGGACACTCCCTTCTTCCTCCTGCCTGACTACTCCTCAGTCTACTTTGCTGGGTCTTCATCCAAGTAACACTCACTAACCCTGGATGACCCTCAAGGCTCTGTCCTGAACCTTCTTCTCTCTATATAATCTCATCAGTTCCCATGGATTTAATTATTATCTCTATGCTGTAATTCTCAGATCTACTTATCCAGTCATAGCCTGTCTCTTGATCTTCAGTCTCACAACTCTAACTTCCTACTGGACAGCTTGAACTGGATGCATTGTAGACATCTTAAACTTGTCCAAAACTTAAATCACATAAGAATTCTGACCAATGCAATGAACAACCATGATTTCAGAAGATTTATGGGCAAGTCTGCTACCCAAGTCCTGACAGAGAGGCAATAGACTAAGGGTGCAGAATGGGATATACTTTTGGAAGCAGTTAATGCAAGAATTTTTCTTTTGTTTGACTATGAATATCTGTTACAATGATTATTTCTCTTTTTAGTGAGTTTATGAAAGGGAAAAATGCTCATTAAAGATAAAGTGAAAGATTTAAATTAATAAAGTGAAAATACAGAAGGCTTACTTACTGGGGGCTTACCTTCTAAACATCTCCATTTTTCTTCTGGGCACTGAGATATTCAACTTTATTCTATATGCTAATGTCTTATTGTTTGGAATTTCTTTCTTATTGCTTAGGTCTGATAGTTTGTTTTTACTAGAAGACTTCAAGCTACATTCAGAGTTTCTGTGTCTCTTCACTCACCTCTAAGCCTCACAAGTTGTAAGTCATTCTGAGAAAAGAATAGAATGCAAATAGCCCTGACTTTGAAGGTAAAAAAATACATTCTTCAGAGTTTTGGTTGGAAAGGCCAATAAAGCTCTTGCCTAAGCCAAAGGTATAGTTCTGTGTTGTTTTTTCATGTGAAAGTTCAAAACAACTACTGAGCTTGCCTTATTGTCAACAATATTGTTAGGGATAGACTAAGAATCAGTTACACGGCTAACATTGGTCTGGAAATCAGAATCATGGCCAGGGAATTGAGCTTAGAATGTTGTGTCTGTGGTGGAAAGGGGGCAGAATTAGCATCAGTTTAGGTCTGTTTTCATTTGGGGTTAGTAGAGGCAGCATGTAGCTTTAAGAAGGAAAGAAAGTAGTGCCTATTGATTGTAGAAATTAGACTGACCACAAGTGTGGAAGTTTTTTATTTGAAGGTAGAGATAAACACAGGTTAAGTCTCTAAATCTTAAGAAGATCGTGGCTGTATTGTTTGAGATATCCAAGGAGCTTTTCAGTTCTAAGCATGGCTTTTCTTTGTCTCCAAGTACACTGACCCATACATGGTGAGATGGCTAATTAAACCATGTGCCGCCTCTTTTTCTCTTTTCTAGGGGGCTGCATCTATGGTAATTAGGACTGTAACCTTGAAGAAGTCACAGAACTGCTGACTTTCAGCTTTCTCCTCTAAAAGTGGGCATTATTGCTTCTATGCAACCTGCCTCATTTGATTACTGAAGCAAATGAGATAATATATGTGGGATTTCTTTGCAGATATAAAGCAACTGGGCAATATGAACTACCATTACAGTTTACTTCACTCAATATCTTTGTGTCATACCATATCACACCCCCCCATCATCCCACCCATCCAATATCATTTTACTATCTCACATTATGCAATCATTCACTACCATATTACTACCTTATATCACACTGTTATCATCCTATATCACACTATTACTCCATATCTGACAGTCATCCTATATCATGCCATCATAATACAATACAGCCATTGACCCATAAATACTCTACTCCAAACACAAATCACATTGCCATTCCATATTTCACTATGATGTAATGTCTTGTTACCATCCCATATCACAACATTATGTCATATCAACTACCACAAAAAAAAATCAAATTGCTACTCCATATCATTCAGCCAGCCCAATTCATGTCACAATTCCACATCACGCCATCCCTCTACAGACACAGATATCATGCTAGAATACTATATTACAGCACAGATAAAAATGATGTAGGGCAAAGAGTGCTGGGCTTTGGGTCAGAAGAGACTTGGTCTCAGAGCTCATCTCTAATACTTGATAGTTGTGTGACCATGAGCAAGTGTTTTACTGATCATCCTTTTTCTCATCTTTAAATAGAAGTAATGTTAGCCACAGTAGCTACCTCATTGTGTTGTTGGTAGGACTCAATTAGATAGTTAATATTAAGTACTTTGCAAACGAAAAATGCCATAAACCTCATAGAGTTAGAATAATTCAGAATTAGAGGGGAAATAAGAGACTATCTTGTCCAAACTCTTCTTGAAAAGTTAACTTTTTGACAACATATTTGATTTGTGGTCATCGAATCTTTGTCTGAAAACCTATATGAGAGGCAAAACCATCACCCCTCAAGGTAGCTCATTGCATTTTTACATAGCCCCAATTCTATTATTTCCTCATTCATTTTTAATCTAAATATTTTAAAATTTTGAGTTCTAAATGTTCTTCCTCCTTTCCCTCATTCATTGAGAAGGCAAGCAATATATATCAATTATATACATGAAGTCATGCAAAACACATGTCCATATTAGCCATATTGCCAAAAAAATCAATAAAAATATAGTGGAAAAAAAGTATGCTTCATTGTGCATCCAGAATGTATCAGTTCTCTCTTTGGAAGTGGATAGTGTCTTTTCATCATGGGTCCTTTGGAATTGTCTTGTATCTTTATAGTGAATAGAAGTCTTTCACAGTTGGTCACTGCTACAATATTGTTATTACTGTGTACAATCCTGTTCTGGTTCTGCTCACTTCACTTTGTATCAGTTAATGTAGTCTGCCTAGCTTTTTTGGAAAGCATCCTGCTTATCATTTCTTACAGCGGAATAGAAGTCCATCACAGTCCTATTACACAACTTGTTCATCCATTCCCACATTGTTGGAGATTCCCTCAAATTCCAATTCTTTGCTGCTAGAAAAACAAACAAACAAAAAACTCGACTACGACTATTTTTGTACATAGAAGTCATTTCCCTTTTTGTTGATCTTTTTGAAATACAGACCTAGTAATGACATTGCTGGGTCAAAGGGTATGCAGTTTTATAAACCTTTGGCAATAGTTACAAATTATTTTCCAGAATGGTTGGACCAGTTTACAAACCCATAAACAGTGCGTGAATGTACCTATTTTTTCCACAATCCTTTTACCATTTGTCATTTTCCTTTTCTGTCATCTTATCCAATTAGATAGGTGGGATGTTGTATTACAGGGTGGTTTTAATTTGCGTTCATCTAAATCAATAGTGATTTAGAGTACTTTTTCATGTGACTATTGATAGCTTAGATTTCTTCTGAAACTTCATATGATTGCACCATTTATCAATTGGCAAATGACTATAATTTTTATAAATTTGGTTCAGTTCCCCGTATCCTTGAGAAATGAGGCCTTATAAGAGAAATGTGTTATAAATATTTCCCCCAATTGCCTACTTTCCTTTTAATTCTGACTGCATTTGGTTTTGTTTGTATGAACTCCTTTAATTTTGTGTAATTAGATTTATTCAGTTTACATCTTGTAATGCTCTCTATCTCTTCTTTTGTCATTAAATCTTCCCTTATCCATATATCTGACAGGTGCATTTTTTTCATGCTCCCCTAATTTACTTATGATATCACCATTTATTTCTAAATTATGAATCTATTCTGACATTATTTTGGTATATGATGTGAGATATTGGTCTATCCCTAGTTTCTGCCAAATTTCTTTACAGTTTTCTCAACAGTTTTTGTCAAATGGTGAGTTCTTGCCCCCCTTTAGATCTATCAATCATGATATTGAAGATGGCAGAGGAGAAGCATGACCTCCGAGCTGCTCTGGCTTCCACCTTCCCCAATTAATGTAGAAAGGGGACTCTGAGCAAACTTTGGAGCTGCAGAACCCACAAAATGACACAGAGATGCTAACCTCCCTCTGAGGACAGCATGGCAGGATGGCAGGAATTGGCCAGCACAGAGCTCTGGAAGCCAAGCCCAGGCCCACATGAGCTGGAGGTTATAGCCCCAGGGCATGCCTGACCAGGCCCTGGCTAGAGGGATTCCAGATCAACAGCAGCTGTGGCCTTTTCCAAAATTATCAACATATAGATGTGAAGGACAAAGGGAGAGGTCAGTGCAGTCTGGACTTTGGAACCCAGTAAGTGGGAATGCATCAGCTTTTGCCCCTGGGGCAAGAAGCCACTGAGACACCAGCACTGAGATGCCAGCCAGTGCCACGTGGCAGCTTTACCTCCTGGCCTGCAGAGTGTAGGGGGACCAAGCAACCAGTCTGAGGGGTTATCGCTCTTGCTTTAACCTTCTTGGATCTGGATTGCAGTCAAGGCTGGAGGTCCTGGGCTGTGCGTCCAGCTTGCCAGAGCATGTGGAGACCTCAGAGAAGGCACCCTTCTAATACCTCCGGCAGCTGAGAAAACCCCAGCTTTTGGGACGAAAGCTCCCCTGTCTGGTGGCAGAGTCCTACTATGGCAAAAAGCCCAGGGGTCAAGTGACTGAGTGGCCACATGCCCAGGGAAAGGAAACAAAGAAGACAGAAGATTTCAACATTAGACTCCTATTTTGGGGACAAAAAGGAGCAAAGCATGGAACAGTAGGAAGACAGTGAAGACAGAACTCCTGCACCAAAAGCTTCAAAGGAAAATACGAGCTGGTTACAGGCCATAGAGGACCTTAAGAAGCAGATAAGAGAAGTGGAGGGAAAATTGGGAAGAGAAATGAGAACAATGCAGGAAAATTATGAAATGAGAATCAACAGCCTGAATGAGGAAAATAATACCTTAAAAACAGACTGACTCAAATGGCAAAAGAGGCTCAAAAAGGCAATGAGGAGAAGAATGCCTTAAATAGCCAAATTTCCAGATGGAAAAAGAATCTCAAAAGCTCACTGAGGAGAATCATTCCTCCAGAATTAGATTGGAGCAAATGGAAGCAAATGATTTTATGAGAAATCAAGGTGTTTTTAAACATATCCAAACAAATAAAAGAATAGAAGGCAATGTGAAATATCTCATGGGAAAAACCACTGACCTGGAAAATAGATCCAGGAGAGATAATTTAAAAATTATTGGACTACCTGAAAGCCAGGATGAAAGTAAGAACCTAGAAATCATCCTCCAGGAAGTTCTCAAAGAAAATTGCCCTGATGTTTTAGAACCAGAGGGCAAAAAAGAGCTTGAAAGAATCCACTGATCACCTCCTGAAAATTATCCCAAAAAGAAAACTCCTAGGAATATTATAGCCAGGTTCTGGAATTCCCAGATTAAGGAGAGAATATTACAATCAGCCTGGAATAAACAATTTGAATATTGTGGAAACACAATCAGGATAACCCAGGATCTGGCTGCTTCTACACTGAGGGATCAGAGGGCTTGGAATATGATATTCTGGAAGTCAAAGGAGCTGGGATTAAAACCAAGAGTCACCTACCCAGCAAAACTGAGTATCATGTTTCAGGGGAAAATATGGTCATTCAGTGGAGTAGAGGACTTTCAAGCATTCTTGATGAAAAAACCAGAGTTGAAAAGAAAATTTCACATTCAGATACAAGAAGCAAGAAAAGCATGAGAAGGTTAATGGAAAAGAAATTATAAGGAACTTATCAAAGTTGAACTAATAACATTCCTACATGGAAAACAATAATTGTTACTGATGAAACTTTTGTCAGTATGAAAATAGTTGAAGGGAATATCAATATCAATATCAATATATATATATATATATATATGAGGGGATATGGGCATATGAATACATATGTGAATGCATGTATATATGTTTACAGGTATAGATAGATATAGGGCACAGGACCAATTTAACAGGAAAGAATGATACTTAAAAGGTGAAATTAAGAGGTGAGAGCAATATAATGAGAGGAGATGGGGAGAGACAGAATAGCGTAAACTATCTCATAAAGAAGAGGCAAGGGGAAATGGTTACAATGGAGGAGAAAAATAGGAAGGTAAAAGGGAATGGGTCAACCTTATTTTCATTGAATTTGGCTTGGGGATGGAATAAAATACACACTAAATAGAGTATCTCACTCTACAGGAGAGTAAGGGGGAAGGGGATCAGAGAGGGGATGATAGAAGGGAGGGCAGGCTTGTGGGTAGGGAAGTTGGAAGCATCCACTTTTGAAAAGGGATGGGATCAAAGTAGAGAATAGAAAAAGTGGGAGGTGGGATAGGAGGGAGGGAAATATAGTCAGTCTTTTACAATATATCTACTATGTTATTGTTTTGCATTAGTTATACATGTACAACCTATACTGAACTGCTTATCTTCCCAGTAAGGGTGTGTGACAAGGGAAGAAGGGAATGAATCTGGAATTCAAAGTTTTAAAATCAAATGTTTAAACATATATATATATATATATGTATATATATATATACATATACTATTATTAATACTCTTTTACATGTAATTGGGAAATAAGGTATACAGGCACTGGGACATAGAAATCCACCATGCCCTACTGAAAATATCGAAAGTGGTATGGGAGAAAATATGGGAGAGAACAGATTGGAGGAGGGGATATCCTGTGGGACTGCTATTTTGGGGAGGTGAGTAGGGGGAAAATGGGGAGAAAATTTGTAACTCAAAATCTGGAGAAAATGAATGATGTAATTCAGAAGTTAACAAAGCATTTGAAAAATGAAAAAAAAAGAATAAAATAAAATTTGCTATCTTTACCCTAAAAAAAAAAATCATGAGATTACCGTGGTCATTTACATACTATGTATTATTTACCTAATCTATTCCACTG
Source organism: Petaurus breviceps papuanus (assembly GCF_028583685.1). NCBI lineage: Eukaryota > Metazoa > Chordata > Mammalia > Diprotodontia > Petauridae > Petaurus > Petaurus breviceps. The sequence goes on along the minus strand of NW_027187400.1, from coordinate 32,606,347 downwards.
ATCTACCCCTCTATTTCTTATCCTGTATGAGACTGTTTGGTGATTATTACTTTGAGATATAGTTAGAAATCTGGTAGTGCTAGGCCCCATTTTCTTTTACATTTTTTTTTCATTGATACCCTTGATATTCTCGGTTGGTCTTCTTCAGAGGAAAGTATTCTTTCAGATGATTTTTAAATTATTTCTTAGCTCTACAAAATAATTCTTTGGTAGTTTATTGGTATGGTGCTGAATAAGAAAGTTAATTTAGGTAGAAATGTCATTTTTATTTTACTGGTTCAGTCTACCCATGAACAATGTATATTTCTCCAATTGTTTAGATATGTCTTTATTTGTGTGAAAAATGCTGTGTAATTTTGTTCATATTGTCTCTGTCTGTGTCTTTTTATGTAGATTCCCAAGCATTTTAGATTGTCAGTAGTTATTTTGTTGCATTTTTTAAAATTTATTTTTAGTTTTCAACATTTATTTCCACAAGATTTTAAGTTACAAATTTTCTCCTGGTCTCTCCCCTACCCCTGACCCCAAGATAGCAAGTTTATTGAATACCCTTCCCCCAATCTGCTCTCTCCTATATACCCTCTCTATACCCATACCCCCTCTAACATTCTAGTAGGGAAAGATGGATTTCTATATCCCAGTGCCTACATATTTTATTTTTCAGTGTTTGTAGTTATTTTAAATGGAATCTCCCTTTCTATTTCTTTCTGCTGGGTTTTGTATAGAAATTCTGATGATTTATATTGGTTTATTTATATTCTCCAACTTTTCTAAAGTTGTTGTTTCAGCTAGTTTTTCAGTTGAATCTCTAAGGTTCCTTAAGTGTACCATAACATCATTTGCAAAGAGTTATAGTTTTATTTTCTTATTGCCTAATTTTAGTCTTTAAATTTCCTTTTCTTGTCTTATTGGTATCATTAGCATTTCTAATACAATATTGAATAATACTGGTCATAATGGAAATCCTTGTTTTACTTCTGATATTATTGGGAAGACTTCTATTTTCCTCCATTAGAGATAATGCTAGTTCTTGTTTTAGAAAGGTACTACTTATTATTTTAGGAAAAAGCTTCATTTATTCATATGCTTTCCATTGTTTTTATTTTTATTTTTTTTTTGTGGGGGTATCAAAAGAAATTTATTGAGAAGTTCAGAGGAATTGAACACCCCTGGCCAGAAGTGGTCTCTGATCTTCTTTTGGAAGGAGGAGGGGGAGTCCTGAATACAAAAGCAAGGAAAGCTTTATACCATTAGTCCATCATGGACACTCCCTTCAGAGGACAGATTGACTAATTCTCTTCAGGGTTTCTATTTTTCCATATGCCCTTTACATATTTTTCTCAAATGACCCTCCTCCCATCATCAAACATTATTACACATCATGTTCTGCTATTAATGCTCTAATTCTATGTGGGGCATGTCAGACAATATACATGAGTGTTATTAAGAAAGCACAGTAGTAATTTTGGAATACTTGGTCATTGAGTCCTCACTGGTTTAAACCAGATCCATCCTTTTCCTGGCCTGAGAATCTCCCAAGGCCATTGTCTGCCTTCTGATTGGTCAGGTCCACCTACTGTCTGCTAACTCCCTTTATCTTACTTTAGTAATGTCTAGAAATTCTATGGAAACTTAATTCCCTACTATTTTTTTTTTGGTCTTTACTAATTCGTTTGTGTACTTTTAGTTTACAAGATTCAATTTCACAATTCCTTGAGTTTCAAATTTTCTCTCCCTTCCTCCCCTCCCCACCAATTTTCCATTGTTTTTAAAAGGAGTCTCTGTTGTATTTTGTCAGAAACATTTTTTGCAATAACTGATACAATCATATGATTTTATTTATATTTTATTGATATTGTCAATTTTGTTTAAGGTTTTCCTAATATTGAATTAGTCCTTCACTTTGACATATAAATCCAACCTGATCATGTTGTGTTATCTGTGTGATATAATGCTGTAATCTCTTGCTGGTATTTTATTTTAAAAGTTTCATACTAATATCTCTTAGTGAAATTGGTCTATTTTTTTGTTTTATTCTTCTTGATTTAGGTATCAAAACTGTTTGTGGCATAAGAGGGAATTTGGTGGGACTCCTTTATAAAAATCCATTTGCAAGTATTTTATATAGTATTGGGATTAATTGTTCCTTAAATGTTTGGTGCAATTCAGCAGTAAATCCATCTGGTCCCGGGATTTTTTTCTTAGGAAGCTCATTTATGAGCTGTTTAGTATCTTTTTTGTCTAATATAGGATTATTTAAGTATTCCATTTCCTCTTCTGTTATCTGGGCAACTGGTATTTTTGTTAGTATATATTCATTTCACTACCATATAATTAAGCAAAATAACTGCTAATAAGTACTTTAATATCATCATCATTAGTGGTGCATTCACCCTTTTCATTTTTGATACTTGTAGTTAGGTTTTCTTATTTAAGAAAAATCAATCTATGATTTATCTATTTTTTTTGTTTTGTAATAATGCCAGTTCCTAGTTTTATTTATTAGTTGAATTGCTTTTGTACTTTCAATTTTATTAATCTCTATTCTATTTTCAAGATTTTTATTTTGGTGTTTAATTGGGAGTTTTCAATTTATTCTTTTTCTAGTTTATTTTTTTTTACTTGGATTCAATTCATTGATCTGCTCTTTGTCTTTTTTTTTATTGATGTAAGCATCTGGAGGTATAAAGTTTTCTTTAAATGCTGTTTTGGCTGCATCCCACAAATTTTGGAGTGGTTGTCTCATTTTTGTCATCCTCTTTAATAAAATTATTGTTTCTATGATTTATTCTTTACCCACTTCTCACTTTGAGTGAGATATGGTCTGAAACAGCCTTAGCCTCAAAGGGTCAGGATCTCCCATTGCTTCCTGGGTCATCTCCCACCATCCTGATGAATATCTGGTCACTGGACCCAAATGGCTCTGGAGGAGAAAATGAGACTGGCAACTTTGCACAGCCCTCCCTACCTTAAATCAAAATCAACTGCAAATCAAGTCATAATTTCCTTGATTCTATGGTCCTCTTCAAAAATGAAGGACAAACACAACCTGTGAGTGAGTACTACCTCATCTCTCTTCCCCTCTCCTCCCCTCTCATCTTCTCCCCTCCTCTTCTCTCCTCTCCTCTCCCTCATTATCTGGGGGTGCTCTGCCCAGGGAAAGTGCATTTTGATGGCCAAAAGATGCATTTTTCCCTTTGGGTTTACTGGCTAGATTTCTTTCTCAACAACTAAGCCTTGAATCCCATTCACTCTGGAGCTCATAGATTGGACAATAGGTTCCTGCCCTCATAGCACAGAGTGAATGTAAATAATAAATGGCAAATGGTAACTGTTACTCTTTTGGCCAAGAATCCTGAGGGTCTTCAACTACCAGTTTGATTTTTTTTTTATTATAGGGGCCATCCCTCGAGTACCTACTTAAAGAGACCTATTCTCGGAATGGGTGTTATCTCACTCAGTATACCTGAAAAGACCTTAGCTTCAAAGGGCCAGGGTCTCCCATTGCATCCAGGGCCATCTGTAGTACTCTTTTTTTTTTTTTAAAGCAATCGGAGTTAAGTAACTTGCTCAAGGTTACATGGCCAGTTTTTTTTTCTGGGTGTGGTGCTGAGTATCTGAGCCCAGATTTGATCCAGGTCATCCCGACACTGGAGCCAGTGCTCTTACTCTCTGAGCCACCTGGCCGTCCCTAAGCAATTGGGGTTAAGTAACTTGCTCAAGGTTACATGGCCAGGTGTTTCTGGGTGGGTGCTAAGTGTCTGAGCCCGGATTCAATCCCAGGTCATTCCAACAGTGGAGCCGGTGCTCTTACTCGCTGTGCTACCTGGCCGCCCCATCATCTGTAGTACTCTTGATGAATATCTGACCACTGGACCCAGATGGTTTTGGAAGAGAAAGTGAGGCTGGTGTCCTTGCACAGCCCTCCCTCACTCAAATAAAAGTCAACTGCACCTCATGTTACAACTTTCAAGGCCAGTTTTCTTTGCACTATGCTTTTCAAAACAGAAATAAAAATGAAACAAAAAATTCCTTTTCACAACTAACTTTACATGGTTGTTGTGGAAGGGATTCTCAGTCAGGTAGATATTAGATTTGTTGAGATCCTTTCCAATCTGATGTTTTCTGATTCTGTGATTTTCTGGGTGTGTATTCTCTTACCCAAAATAGAATGAAAACCTTTCTTGGGGAAGGAATATGTCTAGTTTCTTTTCTTAATGCCCCCCTCTGCCACTTCACAGATCACTGTATATGTCACAGTGTTATATTCCCAGCAGGTACTCAGTAAATGCCTTTGCAACAGAATAAAATTTGACTGTTTCATAGAAATCTCAGAGAGGGATAGGCCACTGGAAAGCTCCTCATCTTAGTAAATTAGCTTCCTGAAACTCCTTGAATTAAAAATAATTCATGTCAGTGCTTGTCTGGTAATCAACACTCCCCAGAAATTTTTGACCCCAATAAAACACACAACACAATCATCTCCTGACAATCTCTCTCTCTCTCTCTAATAGCTCATAGCTCTGTTGGGGATAAAGGGCAACCCATGGTACTCCCCTGGGCATCATCTGGGCACTTTAAAGCATCCCATTAGTTAGCTGTAAAGGCTTCTTGTCCAAACACCAAGGCATTCAACATACATAAATCCAACTCCATTCAAAAAGCTATATTCCTAGTGCCCTGCATACCTGTGGTAAGTGAAAATACCCCTGGGTCATAACTTTCCACTTGTGCAGAACTCTACTTATGTGGAAAGGCTGGCAGGCTTCTCTGGTTACAACCTTGCTTTTTCCCCCAGCATGCCATGCTCTCAAAGCCTACTGCCTCCTTAACCTTAAACCAAGGATTTTTTAAACTTTAAACAAGAATTTATGTATCATGAACACTTTTGACAGGAAACTTGAAGTCTATGGAACCCACCTCAGAATAATGCTTGCTGCTTATATCAATAATTGAAAGGAATGCTCAATTTCAGGCACAAGTTAATGAAAATAAAGATACCATATTTCCCCATTAAAGAACTTCTGAAATCGTTTCCCTAATCTCTTGGAGTATGTGTGGGAGGCAGGGGAGGGCAAGCGGTGTTCCATGGAACCCAGATTAAGAACCCTTGCCTTAAAACTTCTTTTTGTGAGTTAAAATATACCATAATAATGGTCACTGATTTAAACATTTACTGGCTTACCTTGTTCTTTTGTGAAACCTCCTTTAAGTCCTCTGTGATAAGAAATAAGATGAAAAAATAGGTCATGAAGTCAAGAAATTCCATTTTTTTGTGGGTGTTAAAGAGCTATAAGCCTCCTTGACTAAAATTCTTTGGAAAGAAAACCATTTTTCTTTCATTATTTCTCAAAAGACAGTGATATCCCATTACATTTATGTCCCACAACTTGTTTAGCTATTCTCCAATCAATGGATGTCTACCTTATTTACAGTTCTTTGCTACCACACCAAAAAATAATGCTGTAAATATTTTGGTGTATATGGGATATTTCTATCTTTGACCTCCTTCAGGTATATGCCTATCAGTGGACTCTCAGGGTTAAAGGGCACGGACCTTTTAGTCAATGTATCTGCAATAATTCTAAATTGCATTTTGTAATGGTTGAACCAATTCACAGCTCTCCAAACAATGCATTAGCTTCACTGTCTATCTTATTGTATTTTCTTTTGCTTCTCAGGTTACAAGGGATTAAGGAGCTCTTGGGCTTCCATCTTGGAGAAGAAATATGGCCTGAATAAATCTCACCAAATCACAGCATTTGGTAAGGCTGACAATTCAATTGGAATCCTGATCTGTTTGCTAAGAATCGGTAGTTAATGAGGGCAAGTCTGTGGGTTGAAACTCCAGTCATGGAAATTAGGCTCACTGGGAGAAAAATTACATTCTCTGTCTGCTAATGGCATTCCAGCCCTGGACACAGAGAGTGTGGATGACTTAGGGCAAACCTATTTCCACTATATGTGTGTACACACATATATGTATATATGTATACATGTATATATATATGTATATATACAAATACACACATATCCCCCTACTGGTATAAAGGCATCATTTTTGAACAGGAAATGTTATTTATTTATTCATCTATCTATTCTGTCTATCTCTCTCTGTCTATCTTATCTATCTATCTATCTATCTAATCTATCTTTCTATCTATCTATCCTCTGTCTCTCTGTCTCTCTGTCTCTCTGTCTCTCTGTCTCTCTGTCTCTCTGTCTCTCTGTCTCTCTCTCTCTCTGTCTCTCTCTCTCTCTCTCTCTCTCTGCCTCTCTCTCTTTTCATATATGAAAATCCTAGAAGTTGAACTTTGGGGTTAACAGTTCCATGATGTTGATTATGCTTAGATGTTCCCTGCTTAACATTGAAGGCCTGGAATCAGTCTACCTTCTGAAGCTTATTTAATACTAAATACTAGGGTATTTAGTAGTACTACATTCCTCCATATATCCTATATACCAGCCAAAGTGGAAAACTCCTTGTCCTACAAATAAACCCTGATTTTTCTCACTCCTTAGTTTCTGATTTTGATGTTCCCTTTGCCTGGAACGACCTACTCTTGAAATGTAATACCTCTTGCTACATTCTTGTGCTGAAAAAATAACTGAATTCTTATCCTACTTTTAAAACCCAAATCAAATTTCACCTCTTCCATGAAGCCATGTCAGTGAAAAACAACCCTCCTATCCTAGGTCTTTACATTACTCTTTCTAATGCATGCATTTTTGCATGATAGAGTGATATGCATTTGTATGATGAGTTGTCCATGGATAAAGGGAAAAGCAGATTATTTGGAATACCTGGGTTAAAACTACCTCTCATACCTGCTGTCAGTGGGATCCTGATTAAGTCAATCCAACTTTAGGTACCTCAGGAAAGTCTCTGAGACTTTAAGTTGCAGAATTCTCCATCAGTAGGGAGAGTTTCTTCACTGAAATTGCCTAAAGGAGTAAATTCATAGGTCTGGTCTTCTCAAGAAAAAAAATATCTTCCCCTTGCTAGCTTATAAACTACATGAAAACAGGGGAAATGTCTTATCTAAAATTTATATCTCCATGCTTGTTACAGGGCAGTGTATTTTCTTTTTTATTAGAGAGTTGTAGAAGTATAGAATGTGTGACAATAGTGATATTAAAAAAGAGAGAAGATAGTGTCGAGGAAACAAAACAAAAAATAACATTTGGAATAGAGCAGACCAGATAAAAGCTCAGAAGGGGACACAGGCAAGTAGAGCATTGGTGGTATTCTATAGCATATGCCTAAATATGTAATATATATTTAAAAGGTAATTCATACTTTAAAGTGAGCAAATTGTACCTGTGTGATCTTGGATTAGTCACTTGAAATATTTGGGCTTCAATGTCTTTATTTGCAACACAAGGGGATTGGACTAGATTATTTTAAAATATCTTTAAGTAAACCTATTATCCATGTTTCATAGACTATACTGTTTTCTATTTTCCAACTTTTTCTATATGTATATTGATAGAATCATGTTTGTTAGTGTCTAATTTTGGAATTGAAATTCACAGTACATCAATGTATTGGTATCTCTTCTCAAAATTATCACTCTGTTTCCAGGGAGAGTAGGGTTATATCATGGCTGGGGACCCTAAGCTCTGGGAGTGGTTTTTACTATTCTTTGCTATTCTCTACCATTTGAAATATGAAATGTCCTTTGAGAAGTTGTAGACATGCTTGTGTGACTCCCATTTGGACCATTGACACTTGAGAGGATACATTCTTGTCCCTTTAAGAAACCTGGGTTCAATTCCCAATGATGCCATTTAAAAGCTTTATGATTTTGGGTGAGGTACTTCATGTATGCATCTTGCCTCCTCATCTGTAAAATGAGAAATTTGGACCTTTATTTTATTTTATCTTTGAGATAAAATTTGTGGGTTAATATTTCAGCAATGAAGTTCATTTGGATAGAAGGGCTGCTTAGGCTTTAACTCTTATGACTCCCCAACATGGCAATGCCAAGTATACAGTGGTTCAACATTAATAACAAGATGGCAAAATAGTCAGGGGACCCAGTGGTCAAGAGTCAGCCAGTCAGTCAATAAGAAATCATTAAGCACCTACTATATGTCAAGCACTCGGCTAAGTGTAAAGGAGACAAAGAAAAGGAAAAGACAATTTCTACTCCCAAGAAACTCATAGCTATGGGGGATGAAAATGGCTATGTACAAACAAGATACGGGCAGAATAAAATTGGACATTAACAATAAATAAAGGTACTAGAATTAAGGGGAATCAGCCAAAGCTTCTCACAGAAGATGCGGTTTTTAGCTGTAACTTGAAAGAACTTAGGGAAGCCGTCAATAGAGATGAGGAGGTAGAGCATTCCAGGCATGGGGCACAGGCAGAGAAAATGCCTAGACTAGAATCCATAGACAGAGTGTCTTGTACAAGGAACAGGAAGAAGATCATTGTCACTGGACTGCAGAGACACATAGGAATTGGAGATGGGAATAAGATTGAGGGGTATTAAGATATAAGAAGAATGGACATGTAAAAGGGATCCCGTTTAATAAGAACTTTGAATAACAGAGAAGAGGGATAAAAGATTCAGTAATGTGGAGTGTGGAATAGTGGAAGGATCCCTGTACCAGAAGTCCAAGGACTTGAGTTCAATTCTTGATTCTGTCTTACTGTTTCTGTGATCTTGGGCAAATAATTGAATATCTCTGGGTCTGTTTCCTCACTTGAAAAATGAAGAAAGTAGGACTAGATAACCTTAAAGATCTTTTCTAGCTCTGTGATTTCCTTGGAGGGGATGTCCTTTGTAAGTGGGGATGGACATTGGCTAATATAAGGAGGAATCATAGTCCCTCTCCCCAAAATGTGGGGGTTTCTCTCTGTTTAGAAGAGAAACCACATGTGACTTGTATATCTGAAACATGTTTGGAACAAGTAAATACAACTACAAGATATAGTGAGGGAATTAAACAAGGTGTTCCCAGAGAAAGATAATGTCAGTTACCTTAGGAAAAGAGGAACAGCATTGGAAGTTTTAGAAGTTATCTAGTTTAGTCGTTTCTCATTTCACAAATGAAAAAAAAAAAACAAGATCCAGTGAAGGGGAATGCTTTCCTGAAGGTCAGACAACATTCCACTTCTGGTCTCCTATCTCCACATCAGGACCCTTCCCTCCAAACTTTTCCTTCAGACAAATTTTGCCTCAATTCTGCAAACTCTGATAATGATTCCCTACATTCTTCTTAATGTGACTATTAGTTACCTGAGTAAGGAAGATGAGATTTTTAAGCCTCCTCATTTTTAGCATCATAGATTTAATGAGGAAATAAATATTGCCCTTCAGAGGCCACAACACTAGTTCCGTTGATATATCTTTTTCCATGCAGGGAATTCAGAAGTGGCACATGAAAATAATGACTTTCCAATTGAATAATGTTACAAATTGTCAAATTAAAGAGTTTCTTCTTTTTAAAGGGGATTACCTGGGGCATCTCTATGTTTGTGGGGACAATGAATAATAAGTTTAGTTGACATTTAGACATCATATTAAAGTGTGAAAATTCTTTTGACACATCACCTGCCCCACTGCCATCTGGTGATTTGGGTATTATAGACATCATTATGTTGTGGTTGGGGAAGAGGAAAATGGGGATTCGAGACCCTTGCCCCAGCTCATATAAGTGAGTATTTGAACCCAGATCTCCCTGCCTTGAACTGTATCACTGTAGCCTATAAAACAAGTGTTCTTAACCTTTTGGGGGTAAAATATCCCTTTGGTAGTTGGGGAAGCCCATGGACCCCTTCTAAGAATAACATTTTCTTTTTAAAAAAACTGTAATTGGGGCTGCTAGGTAGCGCAGTGAATAGAGCAGTGGCCTTGGAATCAGGAGGACCTGAGTTCAAATCCAGCCTCAGACACTAACAATTACTAGCCACATGACCTTGGGCAAGTCATTTAGCCCTAATTTCCATGTCATCATTCCTATTTTCCAGATGAGGAAATAGAGGCTCAGAAAAGCTAAGTGACTTGTCCATAGTCGCACAGCTGGTAAGTATCATAGACAGGAGTCAAAGCCACATCCTCCTGATTTCAAGTCCAGCTCTACACCCCTTATCAAAACATTGCCTCTCATTATCTTCTTTGATCCTGCCAATAATGCAGTGAGGTAGGTACTAGGCAATCATCCCTCCCATTTTACAGAAGAGGAAAATGAAGGTCAGAGAGGTTAAGAGACTTGCCTATGGATACTCAGCTTGTAATTAGGAGAGGCAGGATCGGAACCTAGATCTCCCAGCCTCCAAATCCCTTGCTCTATCTGGACTGTTTCAGCTACCAAGAAAAGCAAAACAAAGCTGAATTGGAATAAGCAGTGTTGCAAACGTCTCCAGCTTAAGCCTTGGCAACATCTCCCAAGAAGTATGAACGGCACATCCAGGCTCCATCAATCATTCCTCCAATGAACAGATGCTTAACTGGAGTGATAATGCAGAGTTAATTTGTTTCATTTAAGAGCAACATTTATGACACCAGTGCCTTCCACCACCTTCTCTTCATTATTCCATGTCACATGAACCATTTTCTCTCTAACTTTGCCCTCCTGGTAAGATGGATTGCAAACATATTTGAAGAAGGAATAATTATCTTTATTGAGTTAAAGTTGAGTGTCCTTTCCATTGGTAATTTCTCTAACCCTCCCAGGTTCCTTTGGAAGGATTTCTGACCTTAAGCCTCAGCCATTTCCCCCATTTTCTTCCTGTCTGCTTCTTCAGTTTTTTAAAGGAAAGATTGAATTTCATTCTTTTATCTCTAAATCAAAATGTGAAACCCCAAATATATGGTACTTTCTCCCAGTCCCGTAAGAGCTTGGCATTAAAGCAAAGCCTAAGACACAATGAGGCCATGAAGAGGGAAGAGCATATGGCAGATTTTATAGATCACAAGTGATGGAAAAGCATCACAGTTTAATGTTTGGATGCTAGTCTTGGAGTCACGAAGGCCTGGGTTCAGACACTGCAAGTGTTAGTTACTAATTGTGAGACTCTAAGCAAGTCACTCTCCTTTTCTGAATCTGTTTCTTCATCAGCAAAATGAGAGGGGGCAGACTTAATGAGTTCTAAAATCTAAAACTGCCCAATTGTCATGGATGTTTCCATGCTTCCATGGATCCACGAAGCCATCAATTTTGGAAATAACCACTATTGCAGTTCCTTTCCCCTCTTCTAATCCCATGAGAATCTTATCTTCATTTGTGTGGTCAGGACTTGTGCTTTCATGTGAGTAGGGAATTCTTGGTGCGGAATCATCCTCCCAAAATGCAGATCTGCAACTTTCCTCTGCAAATTACAGTCTTGGAGAGTTGTCTAGGGATACTTCTAGATCAGGAGGCTTGCCCATGGTTGATAGACAGTCTAGTCTAGAAGCAGGATTTTACCTCATCTTCCTTACTCTGCGGCTTGCTTTGTATTCATGATATCATTCTATTTATTCACTGCAATAGAGTGTCAAGTTTCTACTGGCTCAAACTGTAACTGTATGTCATTTACCTTCTCTTAGTCCCAATTTTGTCATCTGTAAAATGGGAACAATAATAGTACCCGCCCCATTAAGTGCTGCCTTGATAATTCAATGAGATAAAATATATGAAACACTTTGCAAACTTAAAAGCAATCAACCCCCAAACCATTTATATTTTGTTTACCATATATATGCCAGATACCATGCTGAGCACTGAGGATATAAAAACAAAAGCTAATCCCTGACTTCAGCGAGTTCACATTCTAATGAGAAGACAATCCTGAAAACAACTATGCAGTACAAAATGTATACAAAAAAGATGGAAAGTGACTTTAGAGGGGGTGACACAGCAGAAAAAGGGGGATTCGGAAAGGCTCCCTAGTAGAAGGTGGGATTTGAGAATCATAACAATAACTAACATTTACATAGCAATTTGGGTTTTACAAATGTTCTCACCTTTGGTCCTTCCCCTTTGGGGAAGGTGCCATCCTTATCCCCATTTTAAAGATAAGAAAATTCGGGGCTGAAATAGTTTAACTAATTTATTGAAGGTCATATTGCTGCTAAGTATCTGAAGGAGGATTTGATCTCTTACCTCCGTCTGGGAAGCTAGGTGGTACAGTAGATAGATAGAATACTGGGCCTGGAGTCAGGAAATCTCATCTTCCTGAGTTCAAATCTGACCTCAGACACTTCCTAGCTGTGTGACCCTGGGCAAGTCACTTCACCCTATTTGCCTCAGTTTCCTTATCTGTCAAATGAGCTGGAGAAGGAAATGACAAACCACTCCAGCATGTTTGTCAAGAAAAGCCCAGATGGGGTCACAAAGAGTCAGACATGACTGAAATGGAATAGCTTTCTTGCTCTAATTCAACACTCTGTCCATTGTACCACCTAGCTGTCTATAAATTCTAACTCTAAAATGTTAACTATTATCACTATTATTATTAACTGTATGGCTGTAAGCAAGTCAGTTAACATCTGGCCCTCTGTTTCTGACAGGAAAAATGGGGAAAAAAAAACCTTTCATAGGCATGGCAAGGCTTCAGGGATGCAAATATTTTGCAGATTGTAATTACTATTATAAACATCAGTTCTTAAGCTCTGAAGATCTTCTGCCAGCACTAAGGAACAGTAGGCTGTTTTGAGGACAACTCTAGTGAGGAGGGTGCTTGGTGAAGAGGGATTGAGTGTATTAGGGAGTCAGTGAAGGGAATTCTAGTCAGAGAACTTTGCTTCCTAGCTCAGGAAAGCACAGAACTTCTTCCAGAGTACAGGGTCTTTCCCTAATGGAGAAGCATGTGCCCTAAGACCCCCTATTCAATGGAGTGGAGCTTTAGCAAAAGGCCTTGTCTCCTTTTGACATGGGAACCTTTGTTGCTATGAAAGGGGCTTTTAAACAGAAGGAAATTGTGAATCAAAGGAAAACAAATAGGTGAGATTGAGGGGAAAGTAGAGAAAGAGGCTCCCTCCACCTCTTTCTTTGTCAAAGTAGATTACTTTTTTCTAAAGAAACCTAGGGACCAAGTGGAGGTGGAAGAAACCAGACTGGGAAGTGGGGGTGGGGACCAAGGAAGATTACTGGATAAAAAGTGAAATGAATAAGAGGAGGAGAAAAAAACAGACTATGTCAATGAAAGGCCTGGTCTGGTCTGTAGGTAGAACAGCAGCAGCAAAAAAGGAGCAGGAAAACTGAAGGCTGTCCCTGTCTGTCCTCTTTCTCCCTCATAAATACCATCAGAAGGAGTAAGGTAGCTTATAAGAAAGTGAAGGGGGAAAGATGGGGCAGGGAGGAAGTTATTACTGGTGGTACTGGAAGAGAAACAAAAGAGCCTCAGTACAATGAAATTTATTCTTTGTGTGTGTGTGTGTGTGTGTGTGAGAGAGAGAGAGAGAGAGAGAGAGAGAGAGAGAGAGAGAGAGAGAGACAGACAGAGAGAGAGAGAGAGACAGACAGAGACAGAGACAGGCAGAGACAGAGAGACAGAGAAAGAGACAGAGAGAGAGAGGAGACTGAGATAGAGACAGGAAGACAGAAGAGGTGGAGAGGGAGAGAAAGGCACTCAGAGAGAAAGGGAGAATAAATAGTTTGAACATTTATGAAATAGGAAAATGAAGCAAAAGACAACTCAGGATATGAAGTCCATTGATGAGAAAATTAAAGAACATAAAACATTTATCCATTTGTGCTCAGTAGTTGTCAGCCATGCATGCAGGGTGGAAATGCTAGGTTTCTGGGCATATTTTTCTTTGCTTTTCATACTTTTTTCTTCCCATTCCTTTCTGCAGACAAACTGAGCAATTTGGTAAATAGGAGATGAATACACAGTTCATTTTTCACGTCCCATTAATGCTTCATTTCTAATACTACTCTCAGTATAAATTTAAAAACAAAATGGGAATTTGGTCACAATCATTATTCTCTATTAAGAAGAAAATGAAAGCAATTTGAGGTTTGTAATCAGGATCCTACAAGGTTTTTCAATCACTTTTTAAAGGGATTTATGGCTGGAGAACATGATCAGTTTCCAGTTATCTCATTACTGCCCTTCGTCTCTCCCCCATCCCCCATCCCATATCCCCTATCCCCTGCATCCCTGGACTATTGCCTCATCTATCCTGGTTCCCATCATGCTTTACTCTTTCCTGCCTGTGCCTAACCTTTGGATATCTTTAGGAATGTCATCATGTTAATTTATAATGGTAATGTAAATGGGAAGGTCTTTCCCATCTATTAATAGGCCCATGTGACCTGCTTGAGTCACATGGAAGACCAAGTCACATGAATGTGGTGGGAGGAGCTTGCTGAGTGGGTGGAGCAGAACCCAGAGGAAGTTGGAGCAAGGAGTTAGAGCTGAGGGAGAGGAAGTAAGCAGCAAGTTGTGAGTGTTGTTTCTGGGAAGACCCTGGTAGGGGGAAGGCTTGGGGATGGAAGGGCCATCTGCATTGTTATTGTGTATAGATTTCTTTGTTGCTATGATGGATTTGGTTTCTTGTATTAGGATTCGGCTTTTTGCTGTTTGAATAAATGTTTTGGTTCTGTTTTCCATGTAGAGAGTCTGTTATATTTTGTGATTCAGAATTATGCTGGCATATTCATAGCTGCCATAGGTGCTGTGAATATCATGTTGGTGCTATATCATCCTAAAACTTAAAAAAATCATTCAGCAACCATTTTATCAAATGCTATAAGATGAGCAGAATTCTAGGCACTAGGATAAAGAGACAAAATTGAAGCACTCCTTGCCCTCAAGGAGTGTATATTTTATTGGAGGAAGCAACTTATATACCTCAACCAATCAGTAAGCATTTATTAAGTGTCCACTAAGTTCTAGAAACTGTACTAGGCAATTGTAGCAGCAAGCACCCCAAGCGTCCTCAGGGTTTGCAGCTACCAC
>NW_027187400.1:32573260-32591435 GCF_028583685.1 Petaurus breviceps papuanus | reverse complement strand
ATGTAACAACCTTTTGGACCCACTGGCCAATCAAAAAGTATCAACTGAAAAACAAGCCTCCCACCCCAGGCTCCAGGTGAACTTTAGCCTAGGGGCAGGGAAGATCTTCCAAATTTGCATTCCCATTACAGCAATGAAAATATAAAATCAAATAGGAAATGAACTTAAATTCTATCTGGGGAGATGCTGATATATTACATATAATTTATGCTATATATTACATATTGTATATTTAATTTCTCTCAGTAATATGTCTCAATATCTATTTATATATCATAATCTATGATATATGTCTAACTAGACAACTGTATACATCTACATATAATCACATATCTATCTATATTGATATCTATATATAATCACATATATAACATGATATATATGCATATGTACGTATATTTTATGTATACAAATGTCATATTACATACATTTGTATATTTCTGTGCACTGTTACATTATACATAATTGTACATTATACTTATACATTTAGATATAAATATATATGTGCATATATAGAAAGGGAGAATAGTTTTATTCTATTCATATATTTATATTATCTATTTATACTATCTATTTATATACACTGTATGAAAATGCTTTGTAAATTCCTATTGGCTCATTCACAACACATTGCTTCTTTTTTTCAGTGCTATAATAAAACACTGCTTGTAATGCCTGGGTAGAGAGAGGCATGTGATAACTCCTTGTCCATTTTTCAACAGTTCATAGGATCATAGATTTAGAATGAAAGGGAAGCTTGGGAGTCATTCAATACAACCCTGTCATTTTACAGATGAGGAAACTGAGGGTCCTGGATGTTAAGGGAATTACCCAAGATCATACAGGTAATAAGTGGAAGAGACAGGATTTGAACACAGGTCCTATGACTCTACCTCTAGAACTTTTAATTCACTCTCTTTAGATTTCTGTTTCCCTAGCCTGTCCTCCCCTGTCTCAGAACTTCTTTCTTCCAATAAAATGTTTCTTTATTTATTACTCTCTGCAGCTGTCATCCAAATCCAGGATAAAAATATTTTGATGTTCTGAGCTCAACTTAAAAAGTGTACCACCTGTGTTTGACTATCCACAAAGACTTGACTGATTGTTCATTTAACAAACATGTTTAAGTATCTTATTGTATGGTGAGCTTTGTGCTGGTTATTGGAGAATCACAAAGTTACTATGTCCATTCTTGGCCTTAAGATTCTTAGAGACCATTTGGGAGAGAACAAAACCCCCACATAACCCTACTACATAACTACACCATAGAGGTGCCATACCTAACGTAGGGCAAATGAGATTTGATCCCAATACACCAAAATTGAGAGCAGGAACTAGTAACATTCATATTCCTACAACAGGTAGAAATAATTGTCCTCAGAAGCTCAGGCAAGCTCCTTTCTGGCATGTCCTTGCCTGGGACCACCTCCACTCTCCAGTTTCCCTAGAAGCAGGTGTGATAGTAATGGAACATAAAGATTCCCCTGTATTGGCTTGGTTTTCAAATTGATTGTGTTAAAACCCAGAGCTTGTTAATCCCACCTGTGGGATGGACTTGTTGACTTGAAAAGAGAGACACGAACTGGGAGGAGCTGGTGACGTAGATTTGGAGAGACACAAGAGAGAGGCAGAAGAACTTTTTGGAGGCAGCACCTTGTGGAGGAAGAGAGAGACTGAGAGAATTGCTGGGGGCCACTTTGAATCTCCTTGGACTTTTGAGACCTGCCCCCGGAGCTGCCAAGGACTGAGGAGACATGGCTGTTTTGCTGGTGCTTTGTCTGTCTGTTTTGATGTTGTTTTGCCAGATTTGTCCACTGGTGAAAGACAGTCCTTTTGTTGAAGAAGTCCTGGAACCTGGCTGTTGGCTAAGAGCTCCTGAGACTGTCCTGCAGACAGAGAGTGAATGCTGTCCACTGGTGAAGGGCAGTGCTGTTGTTGCAGGGGTCTGGAGACTGTCCTGCAGACAGAGTGAATACTGTCCACTGGTGAAGGACAGTGCTGTTGTTGCAGGGGTCTGGGAACCTTTTTGTTGGTTCAGAAGCCCTGAAGAAGGATTTTCTTGTTGTATGTTTACAGAAATCCTGGGAGAGGGTTTTGCTAATGTTTTCAGGGGTTCTAGGACTGTTCTACAGACAGAGGATGAATTAATGAAGGGACTGGCAATGTATCTTGTGGCCTTGCTAAGCCTTGTGTCCCCAGGAACTAAGATTGCTGAGAGCTTGCCTCGTGTCAAGATGAAGAAAAGACCTCCATTTGGGTATTAAGTGCTGTGCTTAAACTTGATGTAACTCTGGGGTAGATTCAATTGTGATCCAGGGGTGGGGAACTTTTGACCTTTTTGTGTTCTATGGTTGAACAAATGGATGTACTTTACTTAGATTGGAAACTAATCTCCATTTGAGAAGAGGGGCTTTGTGGTGGACTAAATGAAGGTACAGCCTAGGGGTGGAGTAGTATTTAGAACAGGAACTTTGTAATTGATTGACTGAATGTAAGGTCCTGGGGTGGGGTAGTACTTGGAGATTATTTAATCACCCTTAGTAATGCTGTATTTTGAATGATGTCATGTTTTGATCTTCTCTGTTCTTGGGTTCTGTGGTACTCTTGGGTCTCTTTTGCCCACCTCCCCTCATGCTATTCCTTGGTTTTTCCTCCAAAGTCTCTCTCCCAGAGTTCACTCTTTAATGCAATTGAATTTGTCTAAAATTTGCTATTTTAAGATGCCTTTTGTAGTGATGTGACCAGGCCCAAGCATTTTTTTTGACAGCTTTGTATATGTGGTTTAGTTAGAGAGGTCCTTACTGAGAATTAGAATGAGGAAAGACACCAGGATGAAAATGGTATTTGAATGTGTTATTAATGAGTGGGTGGCATTCTAGCAGGAGAAAAAGGGACATATTATTGACCCTTCTCTTTTCTTCACCCCAGATCATTGACAATCAGCTGCCAAGTCCTGTCCATACATGAACATTCTTTCTCTACCCACTTGAGATGAATAGCATTTCTGAGTTGGAAGAGATCTTGGTGGCCATCTAGTACGTCTCCTAGTTTCTGAAGAATTACCCTACAGGGGCAGCTAGGTGGTGCAGTGAATGGAGCACCAGCCCTGGAGTCAGGAGGACCTGAGTTCAAATCCGGCCTCAGATGCTTAGCACACTTACTAGTCATGTGACTTTGGGCAAATCGCTTAACCCCAATTGCCCTCCAAAAAAGTAAAACAAAACAAAAAAAAAATAATTCCCCTAGAAACCTCCCCAATGAACGGTCATCCAGTATTTGTTGGATAAGAGGGAACACAGCACTTCCCTAGATATCCCATTCTAGTTTGGATTAGCTTTTCCTTCCATATGCTCTGAATTCCCAACTTTTCCAGGGCTCTTGGTTTTGCCCACTCTAATACCCCCCAACTGTCATATCTGTTTCCAGTTACTTCTCTCTACCATCCATCATACACACAACTGTCAACAAGATAACCACAAGATCTCCCAGTTATAAGGGATTTCAGTGACTCTTCAGCCCACCTCATCAATAAAAGGAATCTTCACTATAATGTACATGATTAGTGAAGGAGAATACCACCTCTCAAGCCCATCCCACCTCTGGCATGTCTTAGAAAGTTTTTCCAGACAGACAACCTACATTTGGTATTTAAAAGGGACTTCTGACCAATGTATCTGGTTTTTCCCTATGGGGAAAAAACAAAACAAATATGACTCTTCTATAAAAACAAAAACAAAAATAAATACAAAACAAATTAAAAAGCCTTCAAATTATTGAAGAAAACTCTCATTCTCCCTCTAAGTGTTCCTTTCCTTAGTCTAAATCACTTCATTTCATTTAAATGATCCTCACCTAGTTTTCTTCTTCACTCTTACCATGCCACAACACTGTTCAAATATCCTTTAGTGTCCTTCTATTGACTTTAAGATAAAATATAAACACCTAAATTAGAAGTCAGTGGAGCAGGCTGATGAACCGGGAATCACAAGACCTATTTAAGTGCACATTCCAATTATGTTACTTGCTACCTGTATGACATTAAGCGATTGCTTCACCTTTCTTGGCCTTATTTTCCTCATTTGTAAAATGAAGGTTTTGGGCAAATGGCTCCTGGTGTCCCTTTGTGGCATTTAAAAAGTTCAAGATAGGGGTGGCTAGGTGGTGCAGTGAATAGAGCACTGCCCTGGAGTTAGGAGGACCTGGGTTGGGATCCAACCTCAGACACTTAACACAAAAAATAGCTCTGTGACCTTGAGCAAGTCACTTAACCCCAATTGCCCTCCAAAAAGCAAAAACAAAAACAAAAACAAATTTCAAGAGCCATAGATTCTGGGTAATTAGTCATTTTATTAATAATGCTAGAATTTCAATAAAAGAGGTCTGTTGGCATTCTTGAATGCCAAAGACCCTTCTTTGTGGTGGACTCATAGTTTGTATACCCTTGGAAAAAATGAGTGTTCCTGAGGGTGGTAGGTAACTCTGATTCATTAACAATTGATGAGAAAATGAATATTACAATGAGAGGTGGGCCTATTAACTTTGATTATGTCATTTAAATCTAAATTACCCCCAGCCTCAGGGAAATCTAGCCAAGAAATCTATATCCCCCATCCTAGCCTGAGCAGACGACATTCTACTGGGAATTTCACCTTAGATTAAATTCTTTGTAAGGCTGGGTGGGGGTCTGACTAAGATTGAGGAGAGTTAATTCAATCTCATTATCATTTATGTCCTTCAAGAGACCAAACTTTGAAATGCTGACTGTAGGAAAAGGAGAAACTCTGGATCTCCTCAAATCATTGGTTATTAATAATCATTTTATTCACTGTCCAGCTCCAGACCTAGGATCCTCTAAACTGGAAACCCTGTGAAATCTTTCTCCAACCTACCTTTTCATTCTTATTTTAGATGCTTTTCCTTTAAAAACTTTGTGTTCAAACCAAATCAACAGAGGAGTTATTCCTTTGAGATATGTGATATAAGAGTTAGAGCACTGGTCAGAAAGATAGGAATTTTAATCCAGCCCCATACACATACACACACAGCTGTGTGATCCTGGACAAATCACTTGACCTCTCACAGTCTCAGAAAAAAATGGAGATAATAATAGCTTCTCCCACACAGAGTTGTTGTGAGTATTGAAAGAGGTAATATATGTGAATACCTTTGTACATCTTAAATATATATTGCTATAGATACATAGATAGATAAAGCTCTGGATATATGTATAAACACACTTATATGTACACATTATATATCTGTGGGATGTATGCAGTGCTGAGGGAAGACTAGCACCTCTTTTGGGAGGACTTGCAGAGCCCTTTTTAGGGCTGCTTATCTACCTTTGGTGTCCATCTCTCACCCAACTCTCGCCTGTGGCTGCAAGAAGCTGCAGCATGTGCAGTGGCCACACCCAAGTAAAACTGTCTTCTCAGATGGGCTAAATAGATAGGTAGAAGACAATCAAGAGGCCTCAAACCCATCAGTGAATTAGGAGGATTTCCTCCGTCTTTTCCTCTCCAAAGGAAGAAAAATTTTGATGGCCAGAAGCTGGCACTTACTTCGGGTACTAGCTAAATTCCTTCCTTCCTTCCTTCCTTCCTTCCTTCCTTCCTTCCTTCCTTCCTTCCTTCCTTCCTTCCTTCCTTCCTTCCTTCCTTCCTTCCTTCCTTCCTTCCATCCCTGCCCAAGCTTTACTTGACTCACTTCTTAAAGAGGCCTATTCACTGAATGGCAATTACCTCATTCTAAGTGAGTACATGAAAAGGTCTTAACCTAAAAGGGCCAGGGTCTCCCCTTGCATCTTTAATGCCAAGCAAAGGCAACTTCCCAAGGTTCAAAATACCAGCATAGCTTGCTCTCCATTTTATTCGGTGACAAATTAAGAACAGAGAGAATCAAAATATAGCATAATTCAAAATAGAGCATTCACCAAGTGT
The DNA here is from genome assembly GCF_028583685.1 of Petaurus breviceps papuanus. NCBI lineage: Eukaryota > Metazoa > Chordata > Mammalia > Diprotodontia > Petauridae > Petaurus > Petaurus breviceps. The sequence continues at coordinate 32,585,496 of NW_027187400.1, read as the reverse complement.
AATTCAATAATCTCCAAGTACTACTCCATCCCTAGGCAGTACATTCATTTAGTCAATCATAAAGGCCCTCTTCTCAAATGGAGATTAGTTTCCAATCATAACCAAAGTACATTCATTTGGCCAGTCACAGAGCACAAAAAGGTCAAAAGTTTCCTACCCTTGGATCACAACTGAATAGGCCATCTACCTCAGAGTTACAACAAGCTTAAGCACAGCATTTAATACCCAAAGAGAGGGCTTTTCTTCCTCCTGACTTGGGGACTTTTCTCAGATTCCCTGGATCCCCTTCCATGGTCCCAGATTCTACCTAGATTCAACAGACTGTCACCTGGGTTCAATGGCAGACAGCTCCCTTGACCAGCTCTCCAAGTAGGTCCTGCTCCACACTGGCTTTCACAGGGTCTAGTCCATGTCAGCTCCTTCAACATTTCTTCTCCAAGGAATTTAAGGCTCAACCAAGCCACAAACAGTCTCAGCATCCTGGTCATGCTTCAGTCACCTGGGCTCCAGGCTCCTGGGCTCCTGGTCTCTTGGCTCTGGGCTTCTGGGATTCCATTCAGAAGAAGCTCCACCAAGACAAGTTTTCAGGACTCAGTTCTCCATTCTTCTGTAGCTGTTCTGCCACCAGATCTCAGTCTCAAGGAAATTCTGACTGTGCCTCTCTGGGGCTTTTCTTATATACACAATATCAGTACTTCCTTCAGCCAATTTCCTGTTACATCAGTACCAAGGGGACAGGAGTTCATACCTTCTGTTGCCCCAATCAGAGGCTTGATCAATTACTAAGTGTTAAGTACCTGCTACTTTTGCCAACACAAAGGGATCTTCAAATTCAAAATTACATCACCATTACAGCATCCTGGGTCATCTCCAGTCATCCTGATGGATATCTAGCCACAGGACCCAGATGGCTCCAGAGGAGAAAGTGAGGCTGGTGACCTTGCACAACCCTCCCTCCCCCAAATCAAAGTCAATTGCAAATTACTTTATCATTTCCCTGATGCTGTGGTCTTCTTCAAAAATGAAAGACAAACACAACCCCATGGATGTGAAGACATTTCTTCATGGAAAGGGCCGATGAAAACAATTTCTTTCAGTCACCATGAAGACAGCTAAAGTAAGCTCTACAGAAGGCTTAGAGCTTGGACAGATATCAGAGATGCCAAGGTCACACACTGCATCCCAGGCCATCACCAGTCATCTTGACTTTTGTCTTGATTCTGGACTTTGGTGATTATGGAAGAGAAAGAAAGGTTGATGACTTTATACAGCTCTATCTCATTTAAATCTAATTCAACCAGGAGTCAAGACATTACTCTCTGATGCCATCAGTCCCCTTAGAAAATGGACAAACAATAACAATATATGTGTGTATATTAGTTTAGTATTTTGACTATTAAAATATATTTTATGAAAAATAATTACATTTTCTAAAATAAAAATATAGTAAGAAAAGCAAAATTCTTATACATCTTTTTTGCCATCGTTTTAATATTTACCTCAGGAGCAGACAATTTGTTTCTCAAATCTGCTCCCAAATTAACTTTGTTATAATATGTTACTTTAGTAAAAATAATAGATAAAGTCCTTGAAAACAATTTTACCTCACACAGAGAGGTAGTTGGAAAAGAAAGGAGTAATTAAGAGTCAAATAACTATTGGTATGGTTATTACGGTATTGGTACATTATTAATATTAAAGTAACTTTGACCTTTTGAACCCTATGAAAGTATCTTTCATCCCCAGTCCAACAGCCACCCTTTTAGACCTGTTGATTTATGTGATATAAGGCCTCTCCTCATAAAGCTTATAATCTATGATGGGAATAAGGCAATGATGAAAATAACTGTAATCCACACTATTTCTTGAAAAAAACATCAAAGAGATGCAAATATCTTTGTGAGGATGCCAGTTAATCCTTAATGCTCATTAAAAATCTTACCCTCAAGTAGAATGTAAGCTCTTTAGGGGCAAGGCCTCTCTACCTTTTATATTTTTATTCCTAGAACCTAGCACAGAGTCTCTTTCAAGAGGAACTTGATAGATGCTTGTTGATTGCTTATTTTTTAAAGGAATATTGGAGGCCGGTACATTGTTCCCTAACTTACACATAACAGCCCTAGTCTTGGTTACACTAGTACTTGGGGCAGGCATCTGACCCCACCCCTCCAGAAAAGCTATTGGGACAGGAGTGCCTGAGCCTTTATGTTCCTGCAAAGAGCCTTCACAGAAGAATCAGGATTTCTGTTTCTGTTTTATTCCCCTAAATCAGTTCATTGCAATACATGTTCAGCTAGGTTTGGCCCGAGGAAGTGAGGGTGTCTTCCTCCACTAGCAAATTTTGTACCACATGCCAATTTCAGTTTGCTTAAGGGATTCCATGATCTGTTTCTTTTCTCTTCCCTTCTGATGCAGCTCCATGTTGATCCATTGAGAACAGGATTTTCAGTGAAGTATCCTCCATTCCTAATAGATCCAGCTGCTGTAAAATTAAAATTGCCCCCACCCCAGTTTGTCTGAGCCCAATCTTACCAGATCATAGAATCTTACATTTAGAGCTGGGAGGGACCTTCAAGGCCACTGAATCCAACATGATCATTTTACATATGAGACAACTGAAAACCAGAGAGTTTATTGTTGATGGCCATACAGACAGTAAGTGTCTTAGGTGATTCCAAGACCTGTGCTCTACTGACAATGTCAATAATAATAATAATAATAATAACAAATAACAACAACAACAACATAATAATAGTTGCTTAGTCATTTCTGACTCTTCATGATCTCATTTGGGAATTTCCCAGCAAAGATACTGGAGTAATTTGCCATTTCCTGCTCTAGCTCATTTTACAGATGAGGAAACTGAGGCAAACAAGGTTAAGTGACTTGCCCAGGGTAGCTTAGCTAGAAAGTGTATGAGGCTGGATTTGAACTCAGGTCTTTCTGACTCTAGACCTAATGCTCTATCCACTGTGCCACCTGTCCATACAACAATAATAACAACATAGTGACAATTCATATTTCCGTTTTGCACTAGAGTTTGTGAAATTTTTTTCTTACAGCAGTTCTGTGAAAAAAACCTTGGTAAGATCCATAGCTCTACCAATAACTCATTTTGTGACTTTGGGCAAGCTGTTTACTCAGTGTGGGCCTCAGTTTCTCCCATCTGCAAAAAAAGGTTGGGTTTTGAAGACAGAGATAAATGAATTTGGAATCAGAAATGAGAATCAAACTATTTGCTCTTAAGACAGACACCAAAGAGGCAGCAAAAAGATGTATAATTATGCCACTCTCTTTACTATATTTTTATTTTAGAAAAAATAAATATTTTTCATAAAATAAGTTTTTATGATAAAAGTACTCAGTGAACATACCTACATATATATTTCCTGAGCTCCTTTCCAGCTCCCTGATTCATTTCCAGGCTCCATGCTGTGCATCTTCTTCAACTTTTTCTCCCACATCCATCTGCAGTTTCATCCTAGACCACCTAATCCCAGGGGGAGACTTAACTCTGTCTTGTCTCTGTGGGCAAGTAATACCTTCTAATGACCAGTTGTTAAGAGCTGGATGTATTTTTGAAAGGGGAAAGCAGGGCAATTGGAGTTAAGTGACTTGTTCAAGGTCACAAGGCTAGTAAGTGTTAAGTGTCTGAGGCTGGATTTGAACCCAAGTCCTCCTGACTCCAGGGCCAGTGCTCTATTCATTGTGCCACCTAGCTGCCCCTCCTCAGCTAGATTGTTGAAGAGAGGACCCAAGAGGTCTGGCACCCAGTTAAAGGCAGGTGGGGCCTCTGTTTGATGTATCCATATCATGGATCATAGGACTTCAAACTGGAAGGCACCATAAAGGCTATCTCATCCATCATCTTCATTTTACAGGTGAAGCACCTGAGAACCACCCAGACAAGTGAATTGACTCACTCAAGGTTATAGAACTCGTGGGTATTTTGAGGCAAGATTCAAACTTGACTCTTCCTCATTCCAAAGTCTAACGTTCCATCCACTGAGCCACCCAGCTTCTCTAATAGAGTTTTAGGTGTGTTTTTTCCTTCTCCCATGCATAGAGAACTGGATTTCTGGTGAGTATGATCTGGGTTTGAATTCTATCACAGGCATTCATTAGCTGTGTGTGTAAGGGTTATGGGATTTAAAGATCTTCCATGCCCCATTGGACTTGCTGACGTAGCAGGAAGGGGCGGAGCAAGAGGAAGCGGAAGAAAAGCTGGAGTTCCTGCGGGGGCTGGCGGTGGTGGCAATGGCGGCAGCAGCAGCAGAGGCAGTGGCAGCGCAAAGCCCTTTTTGAGTTAGCCAGAATTTCTGCTAAGGACTCCTGCTGAGGACTGCCAGGGGCCGGAGCTGCTGGGAGCGCGCTTCCCAGACGCTGGGTGGTTGCTGTGAGTGAGGAGAGGAGGACATTTGCCTGAGGTAGCCTGTTCTGTTTTAAAGGCTTGAAAATGTGAGTGCTTTCTACTTTATCTACCTGTGCCAATGTCATAACTACTCTGATGGCTTTCACTTTCTGGTTTTGGGACTCAGTCTTTTGGTATCTTAATAAATTTTCTAGTTTATTTCCCCATATGGCAAGCATGATGTATTTTGTGATGGATAATTATATCAGCATATCTGTAATCTCCATAGGCATTGTGAATATGGCATTGCTGATACAGTGTGATCCCAGGAAATCACGGAACTTGTCTCAGTTTTTTTCATTTGTATAATGGAGAAAATAACAATACCTGTGTTGTTATGGGGATTCTTAAAATATACTTTGCTATAAATATTCTGCACATCTCAGAAGGTTGTATAGGGGCCCTTGTGTGGCACAGTGGATAGAGAACAAGTTTCTGGAGTCAGAAAAACCTGAGTTCAAATCCAGCCTTATATACTTATAAGTCATTTAATCTGTTTGCCTCAGTTTCCTGACCTGAACTAATGTGAATAATAATAGCCCCTACCTCCCAGGTTGTTGTGAGTGTCAAATAGGATAATAATTATAAAGTGTTAAGCACAGTACCTGGCACATAGTCAGTATTATATGAATGTTAGCTATTATTATTATATCAATTATTATAATCATTCCAGTGGTATACCATGGAAACAATTCTGTCTCTGGAGTCAAAAGAACGGGGTTCCCCTATAACACTGCTTGTGTGACCTTGACTGAGTCATTTGTTCCCCCAAGCCTCAGTTTCCCCAGATGTATAATAAGGGGGTTGGATAATATGGCCTCTGAGGTTCCTTCCAGATCTAAATCTATGTTCGTCTGATCCTAAGTGGATGTGAAACAACTGGAGAGTGAGACCAAGAGTATGATATTACAATCCCTGCTCTTCCTTCCTCTGTGAGTCAATAAGAGATTGCATTTAGATTTATATATTAAGAACTAGAAAGGAACTTAGAGGTCATAGATTCAAGACTGCTTATTTTACACCTAGGAAAACTAAAGCCAGAGACAGTAAATGACTTTTGAGTGGTCATAAAGAGAATAGAAAACAGCATCAGGATTTGAATCCATTTCCTTTGACTTCATATCCATTATGTTTTTGCCTTTGCTAGGCTTCATCCCAATGCATTACTAATGAAGTGTTTGATAGCTCTAGGACTGGAACTAATGTCTCCTCCCTCCAATTCCATCTCAGCTTGGTACCTGAGAAAAACAACCATGAACCATTCTGTCCACTCCTCCCCAACACAAATTGTCTCCCAAAGATGAGTATTATCTTTCTCTCTTTCTACCACAAAATAGACCTGTCTTATCTAAACTCTAGTATTTTTTTCTTGTTGTCATTAATTTGTTTTTGTAGTGTCCAACTCGTTGTGACCCCATTTGGGGTTTTCTTGGCAAAGATACTGGAGTGGTTTGCCATTTCCTTCTCCAATAATAATACTTACTGATATTCACATAACATTTTGCATATGCTAAGAGATATAGTGGTATAGTGAATCAAGGGAAGGGATTGGTAGGTCTGGTAGTTCTCTATGCTATTGATATCACAGACCCAGCCATTGTCTTCTGCTGACAAGTTGGAGAGAAGAGAAAAGGTGGGATGGTGAAGAGTCTTGAGACCATCATTATAAGGACTGATCGATGGAATTGCAGATACTTAGTCTAAAGAAGGGAAGACTGAGGGTGGACATACTTCAAATATTCAGAAGCCTGCCAATTCAAAGAGAAAAAATATTTATTCTGCATGACTCCAGAAAGTAGAAGTAGGAGTAGAGGGTGGAAGATAAGTTTAGGCTCAATAAAATGAGAAGACCACTTAAATGTCAGAATTGTTCCAAAGTGGAATGGGCTCCTATAGGGAGATGGTGTGTTCTTCATTCCTGGAAGTCTTTATGAAGAGACTGGATGATCCCATGTCAGGGATATTATGGAGGGGATGCTTGTTTATTTGGTCATCCAACCAGCATTTATTAAGCACTTGTTGTATATGAACACTAAGCAAGGTCCTGAGAACACAGAGATAAAAAGAAAATGGTCCCTGTCTTCATGCACAGATCAGACTAGATTAGATTTCTTTTCTTTTTCTTTTTTGCTTTTTGGAGGGGGGAAGCCAGGGCAATTGAGGTTAAGTGACTTGCCCAAGGTCATATGGCTAGTTTTGTGTTAAGTGTCTGAGGTTGGATTTGAACTCAGATCCTTCTGACTCCAGGGCCTGTGCTGTATTCACTGTACCACCTAGCCACCTCCTAGATCCGATTTCTTAACCTGGAGCCTTTGAATTTAATATGTATCTGTTTCTAATAGGTATATATAACCATATCCATATTTGTATCTATTTCGATCTCTACATATTTATCTATCTCTATGTTGATGTGGATAGTCATATAGATAGATGGTATATAAAGATATAGCTGAGAGATATAGATAATTACATTTCAATATACTTTGGTTCCTTTGTAACCCTATGAATTTCATTTGATGTCTTTTTTTTTTTTTTTGCTTTTTGGAGGCAATTGGAGTTAAGTGACTTGCCCAAAGTCACACGGCTAGTAAGTGTGTCAAGTGTCTGAGGCTGAATTTGAACTCAGATCCTCCTGACTCCCGGGCTGGTACTCTATTCACTGAGCCACCTAGCCAACCCATTTGATGTCTTTAGAAAACACTCTGAGAAGGGGTAAATAGCCTTCACCAGACTAACAAAAAGGTCCAGAGCACCAGAAAAGGTTAATAATTCTTTGACTAGAAGGCCCAGGAGATCCCATCCAACGCTGAAATGTCATGATTCAGTGCTTCCATGATGTGCTATGTGAAACAGGCCCATGGTTAGCTAGCTGGATCCAGGAATGATGTCTCTTGGTCAAGGGGGAAAAATCACTTAACAGTTTTCATCTCCAGTCTGCTGGCTTCATTATTAAAACCAAAATGAAATACAACCTGGGGTGAAAAGAAGACCAAATATACCACTGATAGCCATAATGAGGAGTTTACAGTCTTGCTGGGGGATGCCATGTCCCTCCACTCAAAGGGATCAGGAACCACCCCGGGGGGGTAGGGAACCGTAAATGAGAACCGCAAGGGCCTACCAGTGGGAAATCATGTGATAATCGTACATTTTGGAGAGAACAAATCAACTCCGATATTTTTCAGATTACAGAGGTTTAGAGCCATAGGCATGGCTCCCAATATTTGCCAGCTAATTATCACGCCAGTCTGCATTCTGGTCCCAGAGAGGATTTTTTAATCAGACATTAAGAAGATAGTTAGAAGAGCTTCGTAGCTAGGTCACGAGGGCGGGAGAGAAAACTGCTGGGAGGGGAGAGTGAATCTTTCTGACAACTAAATGGAGAGAGAAAGCGAGAGCTCCAGTAAAAAAAAAAAATGATCAGTCAGGATGTATTAAATATATAGTATGTGCCAGGCACAATGTTAGGCACAGGAGATACAAAAAAAGTGAAAACATCCCCCTGCTTTCAAAGAGCTTACATTCTGATGGGGAAAACAACATGTATGTGAATATATACATACACAATGTATATAAAGTACATAGTCTTAGAGAACGAAGGTATAAAGATTGAAGGGGAGATAAGAAGATGGTGAGGAGCTTAGAGTTTGAGGTTGATGTCCATCTCCAGAATATGGAGATAGGGAATCAATATATATATATTTGGGGGGGGGGAGTGGGGAGGGCAGGAGTTAAGAAGTGAAAAGAACAGTCCTATAAATATTTCCTTGAAGGTAGCTGGAGCTGCAACCAGGGAAGGGCAACCAGGACTTTTCCCTAGAGTATCAAAAATGGAAGTCAATTAATATAGAAGGACACAAATCCTTCAATAATCCAACCTCCACAGGGCAGCTTCCTAAGGCACAGCTCTGGTTACGTCACTTCTCTGCTCAAAAAACCTCAAGGTTTCCCCCTGGCAATCCTAGTATAAGATAGAAACCACGCAGACTGATATTTACAACCCTCCACAATCAGGCTCTATGCAACTTTTCCAGAATGAGTTCATCTTGTTTCTCTTTATGCCCTCTACATTCCAGCTCAAACGGCCTTAGATGTCTCCTGACCTCATCATTCCATCATCTCTTGTCCTTGTCCTTCATGAAGGCTGTCCCTCTTACCCAGAATGCACTCCCTTCTCATTCTAGGCTTAGCCTTAGTTTCCCACAAGGCTCTTCTCAGGTGCCACCATCGCCATGAATAATAGTGGTCCCTTAAATTCTCCATTTTTAATGCTGTCTCCTCAAATTACCTTAAATTTTCTTTTATATGTACATATTATATGTACCCCTTGTCACCAGTTAAATGCGAGTTTCTTGAGGGTAGAGGTTATTTTTTATTTTGTCTTTGTACCTCTAGCACCTAGAACATTAATTAGGTGTTTAATAAATGTTTATGATTTCAGGTGAATCAAGTTCACTTTTTATAAGAGCACTTGAACTGATGAACTGACTGACTTGGGAGAAGCTTCAATGTGTATTAGGCTGGGGTAAGGTCTGTGAGCAGCTATTAGGGAGATCAAAGATTTGGGGTAGCAGAATTATCTAGGCAAGTGATCAGCTACCTAGAACTACTTGTATTAATTAGCCTTCTGGATTAATTGTGACCTCCTAGACTAAATTTTTTTTTCTAACTACTTATTTCCCCTCTTAGATTTTGGAACTCTAGTGAAACCTAAGTGGCCTAGTGGATAGAGAGCTGGGCCTGGAATCAGGAAGACTCTTCTTCCTGAGTTCAAATCTGGCCTCAGACACTTACTAGTTATATGACTCCAGGCAAGTCACTTCACCCTATTTGCCTCAGTTTCCTCATCTGCAAAATGAGCTGGAGAAGAAAATGCCAAACCACCCCAGTATCTCTACCAAGAAAACCCCAAATGCGATCATGAAGAATTAGACATGAATGAAAAAGATTAGACATTGAAAATGACCTCCTGGTATCGGCCTAGCTCAATTTTCTGTTTTATGCTTGCTGAACTCCTGATTCCAAATTTCCTTTCTTATTGATGTTGTCCTATCAAAGTGTTTGTCTTGTCTCTGCCTTCCAAGCCCTTGCTTTTGGAAGACAGAATGCTTTCTAGACAGAAAGCTTTAACCCTTGATTCCCTGATGCTCTCCTGACTCTCTACTTTGGCTCACCCCGGTTGCCCTCAGTTTCTGGGTCTACATCCTGGTGCTGCCAATGACCATCTCTTTGTTCTTGGACAAGTCAAATCCTCTCTGGGTCTTTGCTTCCTCTTCTATATAAGGAAGGCTTTGGATTATAGCACCTTTAAGTTTCCCTCCAGCTCTGAATCAAAGATCCCTTACAACTCTCCTGTACCCCTAACCAGATCCTACCCACTCTTCAAGGTTCAGTTCAAAATATCAATTCTTACGGTAAGCCTACCTTCATCACCAAGCAGGAAGTAATCTTGATTTTCTTCTAAGCCCTTTAGCAAATGCAATACAGGACAAAACATACTAGCTTGGAATCAGAAGAGAGCCCTGGGTTTTGGCTTTTCCGTTGACCAGTTGTATGTCCCTAGACAAGCCAGTTTATTTCTCTGTGTCTTATTTTCCTCATCTGTAAATTGGGAGACAGATGCTTTTCTTATTTACCTTGAAGAGCTATTTTGATCTGTATGAGTAAAGCAGGGGCTCTTAACCTGGTGTCCATCCACCCCCAACAGGTACATAGTTATATTTTAGTGGGGCCTATGGAAAAACACATGATCATTTTTTCTAGCCTATTGTATCCTTTATAATCCAATGTATTTTATCTCCTGCATTTAAAAGCTTTATTCTGAGTAGGAGTCTACAGGCTTCACCAGATACTGTCAAAAAGATCCATGATACACAAGAAAGATTAGAGGCCTTTGCCTTGGAGTGGGTATTTTTATTACCACCTATTCAGAAATTAATCATAGAAAACTTCCTGATATGATGTGCTTTCTTCAACTTATTTAAATTTTGATTGTTTAATACTCTCCTTTACCTCTCATCTCATCAACAATATTGCAGAATAATAGAGGGCAGAGTCCATGTGGTTTTTGTCTTTGTGTCCCTTGTCTTTAAGGAATGGTCTGAAAAAAAGTTGGCATGGTATCTTGCAAAGGGCACTGGCATGGGATTGAGGAGAATAGGATTTTAGCCTCAATTCTGCTAACAGCTTTTCATGTTACTCAGGTCAAGTTACATTCCCTCACTTTAATAATAACAATAGCCAGCATTTATATAGAGTTTACTAGCACCATTTGATCCTCACAGCAACCCTGGTGGGAGAGGTGCTTTCTTACACTGCACCCTTGGTAGGGGTGGGAAGTATCTTTCAGCTTCCATTTGAAACTAGCAGTTAAAACTAATAATGAATTAGTAATTAAAATAGTAATTCTCAACTGGTTAGTTAGTTCTAAAACTTAACTATTTCTTCCTGCTAGAGATACTCAAAGCATTGTCAGCACTATGCTTGATCTTGGAGCCCTTGGGTAAAGTTCTGGGGACCTCACCCTAATTTTGGCATTATTGATAACTCTCGGAAACTTCTCCCATGAAAGTTTCCTCAGTTTCATTCTTTCTTCCTGCCCACCTCCCACCCAAGCTTACCTGGTGATTTTCTACATACAGTTAATAATGTTTATATTTTATCACTCGGTTGCCCTGGAAGCTGCTATGAAATACTTTAGTTTTCCTTTTCCTGGGGACATGAGAACTTTTGAGACAAGAAGATAGCCATTTATTTTCTCTTCCTAAATACCTCTCAGAGCATTTTACACAAAAGCTGGGGATACTTGTCTCACCTAATGTAATCCCATGGGGTAGAATCAAGAATGTGTGGCCAGAGGAGATCACATAGGGAACGTTTTCTCCTGGGATTATGAACAGCACAAGGTTTGTGTAACTCTATTTAACAAACACCTGAGGCCAAGAGGGAAGGGTGTGTGCACACACACACACATGCACACATGCACACACATACACTTTTTCTAAATCTAAAGTCAAGTAATTAAAACATAATACAAAATGTATACAACATTCTAGAAGGGTAATGGGTATGGAAGGAATCTTAGAATCATAGATTTAGTGCTAGAGGAGACCCTATTGTCTGTATTATCCCCCTTCTCCCATTTCACAGAAGAGGAAACAAATCAGGGAAGTTATTACTTACTCAAAGTAGAGAATCAAGTTCTTCAGAATAGAGCCTATGATCTTCCCAGTATAACATGTTGCCCCACTCCTTAAGTTCACAAATACATACTGTGTACCAAAAAAGTCATCTTGAAAATAAACAAACAAAAAAGCCAACCCTGATACCTTAAAAAAAGACTTCTTTGATCTATGACCCCTCTATTGAACCATCCCTTGTAATAGAGAACCATCCCTTGTATAGAGTTATACAAAAGCAATAAACAAAGTAATCACACATGTTAGCTGTATATAGCATTCAACACCCATAGTCCACCTTCCCTGATTGGAAGCTTATGGGTTCCATGCTCTGTTCTCCAGAACCAAAGGTTTCTTTGCAATTATCTGATTTGAGCTACCATTTAGTGTTGTTTAAAAAACAAACGATTTGTTTAAATCAGTCAAAATTTGCTTTCTTATACTCTAAGTTATCCCTCCACCATTGAAAATGCAAGCAAAACGATATCCATTATCTACCTACCTACCTACCTACCTACCTACCTACCTACCTACCTACCTACCTACCTACCTACCTACCTACCTACCTACCTACCTATCTACCTACCTATCTATCTACCTATCTATCTATCTATCTATCTATCTATCTATCTATCTATCTATCTATC
>NW_027187400.1:32556572-32573250 GCF_028583685.1 Petaurus breviceps papuanus | reverse complement strand
ATCTATCTATCTATCTATCTATCTATCTATCTATCTATCTATCTATCCATTTATCCATCCATCCATCCATCCATCCATCCATCCATCCATCCATCCATCCATCCATCCATCCATCCATCCATCCATCCATCCATCCATCCATCTATCTATCTATCTATCTATCTATCTATCTATCTATCTATCTATCTATCTATCTAATCTTTCTGGTTATCCAATCAAAACAAATTTCAACATTGGCCATGGCCATATACATATGTGTATGTATGAATATATATGCATGTATGTGATACATATACGTATATATGTGTACACATATGTATACCCACACTTTTGTGTGTGGACATGGTCAATGTGGTTATGCATGTGGACATATGCATATATGTGTATTGAGTACATATACACATGTGTATAGGTACATGTGTACCTATACACATAATATAATGCATATATACATATATATGTTTGGTTCTCCACTCTGAGTCCTTTACCTCTACATTAGGATGTAGGTAACATGTATTATAATTAGTCCTCTGTACACATAATATTAATAAAATTTGAGTATGACGTTATATGCCATAATTTATTCATCCATTCCTCAATTACTCACCTTAGATATTCATTCTTTGACACCTCAAAAAGAGCCATAAATATTTTTGTACTACCTTGGAGTTTGTTTTGCTTAGGACGAATCCCTCCTTTAATCAACCCTCCCTCTAATTCTCCCTCTTCCTTTCCCTCTTATTTTACCTTATTGAGAAAAATATGTTGGTTGAGTATGTCTGGTGTGTAGGTGTATATGTGTATGCATGGGTGTATGAAGTATGTGACCATATATGTGTATATTTCTGTGCTTGGTATGTACAGTTTATGTATCTGTGTATGTGTATATATGTTTATTCTTCTTTCTTTTGACCATTGCAAATCAGAATAAAGTTCAAGTGTCAGCCACTCCTCCCACCCATCTCCATCTCCTTTTTGTACTGGTATCTACTAGCACATGCTGATAATGTGATATATTTTCTTCCTAATTGTCCTTTTTCTCCCTTCCACTGCACTTCTCTCTTTCCATTCTTTTCTTAAGATCAAGGCATAATGGAACCACTTCCAGGCCTTGTCTAATTAGCTTCTCTCTATCACTCCTAATGATGATAGGATTCAGAAAGAACATACACATCATCTCCGAATGTAAGCACTTTATCCTCCCTTTTCCTAATTTATCGTTGTTCATTTGTGTTTACATTTTTATGTTTCCCTTCATTCCTGTGTTTGAACTTCAAAGTTTCTACACTGCTCTGGTAGTGTTGTTTCATCAAAAATGTTTGAAGGTCTTCTGTTTCATTGAAGATTCATCCCCCCCTTCCCCATTTCATTATGCTGCTCAATTTTGCTGGGTATTTTATTCTTAGCTCATATCCTTTGCCTTCTAGAAAATTGTATTCTGATTTCTTTGCTACTCAGTAGGGGTGGCTTTAAGGCATGTGATCCTCATGAGTGACTCCTCCATACTTGAATTCTTAAATTCTGAATATTTGCAGTATTTTTCTCTGACCTCCAAAACTCTGGATTATGGTTATCAAATTTCTGGGAGTTTTCCTTTTTTTTTTTTCAAGAGGTAACTACTGGATTCTATTTCCACCTTGATCTCTGATTTTGAAGAAATCTGGGAAATTTTCTTTCAAGATTTCTTGAAAAAGGATGTTTAAGCTCTTTTATTCATCAAGTCATTCAGATAGTCCAATGATTCTTTTTTTTTTTTTAATCAATCGGGGTTAAGTAACTTGCTCAAGGTTACACGGCCAGTTATTTCTGGGTGTGGTGCTGAGTATCTGAGCCCGGATTTGATCCAGGTCATCCCAACACTGGAACCAGTGCTCTTACTCGCTGAGCCACCTGGCCGCCCCTAAGCAATTGGGGTTAAGTAACTTGCTCAAGGTTACACGGCCAGGTGTTTCTGGGTGGGTGCTAAGTGTCTGCGCCCGGGATTTGATCTCCAGGTCTTCTCAACACTGGGGTCGGTTGCTGTGCTACCTGGCCGCCCCCGTCCAATGATTCTTACTTTTTTTCTCCTCAATCTATTTTCTAGGTGAGTTGCTGGAAATGAGACCTTGCACTGTACCTGAGGTCTCAGCTACACCACTTCTCTTACTGAATTTTGAACTTTCTCCTTTTTTAGTACACTGCCCAAGGTCTCCCTACAGGTAGTCAGAATACCCACCTTCATTTGCAGGTCTCCTCACTCTTTTTGAAATCTCTGATTCAGAATCGGTACTGGGTAACAATGCTGTCAATTCACACCTGTCCTAGTTGAAGTTCCCTAGTGTGAGTTTGGGGGGTACATTCTTATGGGTCTGGGACCTCCCCTCGATCTGGTATACAGTTTTTCTCTGGGAACTAGGGTGACTTCAGGCAGCATGTTCCTGGCCAGCCTCATCCTCAGTCTCTGTAGACCTCCCTGAATGTCTCTCTATGCCAATTTTGACTGAATAAATAACTTTCTGAGCCTTTTTCCCCTGAATTTTCTCATCAATATTCAGTCTAGTGCATTTCCTAGGTCTGTTTACAGGAAGTTTGTAGAGGGGAATTTGACTACATGGCTTCTAACTACTTTGCTATCTTGACTCCGCCTCCCTCTAGTGTTTTCATTTACATTATTATATTCATTGTGTAAATCGTTTTTCTGGCTCTGATTCTCTGTGCATCAATCCATATGTATCTTCCCATATTTCTTTGATTTCTTCATATTCATAATTTCTCATGGAATAACACAATCCTTTTTAATTATAATATTATAACTTGTTCAACTATTCCTCAATTGACCAAGGCACCATGCATTTTTGATGTGTTTGTATACAGGAAGATGTATATATATAATGTATAAATGTGTGTGCATATATATGTACACTGTGTATTATGCACATGTATATGCATAAGTATGTTGTATACACACATATGTCTTTTTCCTCTATCGTTGATGGCCTTGAGACATTGGATCACTGAATCACAGGGTATAAAAATTTAGACACTTTTCTAGCATAATTCTAAATTGTTTTCTGGAATTTTGCCATATTCACAGCTCCATTAATAACAGTTTATTGGACCCGTCTTCTTCCAGCCCTTCCAACATTAATTACTTCCATTTTTACAATTTATCATCTTAGAGATTTGCCTGGGAACACTCTCAATATACTTGTGATAAAAGTAACTTTTCCAGGATCCTATAGCCAGTATATGTCACACTGGATAAGTCTTCCTGGTTTCCAGGTCATCTGCAGCCACTACATCACACGACCTATGACCCGATACATAAACCATGCATGAATCATAAATGCTAATTGATTGATTGACTGCAAGCCTAACATGAGACAACCATGTGAGATGATAACCAGTATAACTATTTAGTTATGGGTTTGATGTCTTAAATGGAAGGTCTTATACCAGTCACCTGCTCCAGAAGTTTCAATGGCTCCCTATTACCAATAGGATAATTCACAAACTCCACTGTTTGGAATTTAAAGGCTTTTATAATCTAACTCTAACCTCTCTTCCAGATTGATTTTACATTATTTTCCCTCATGCAGTCTACGTTCCAGCCAAGCTGACCTACTTGCTAATCTCCATAGACAATATTTTATCCCCTATTTCCATGCCTTTTATAACAGCCTATAATATTAGTTCAGCTTAAGCCCAGGGGCCATAGGTCCCCAAAGGTCAAAGCAGTTCCCTGCCCTATGGTTTTAGTGAGTTGATTTTAGATGAAAAATTGTGCATTTGTGTCACAATTTGTGTTCTGAGTCCCCAGTTAGGAAGCTTCCTAACATTCAGGCAAAAGAGATGATGGGCCCTGTGCCTAAAATTGCATTTATATCTATGTCTAGTTAACTGTTGGCATCTTCACAGCTGAGACAAAATTCAGGTTATTGGAAACATTTAGATAAAAAAAAAACAACCTAGCAGATTATATTATAGTATCTGTGGATAGGCACCAGGAGGGGAAGCTGGGAAAAGAGTTCTTTCTTTTGGGACTTCTCACAGTAACAGAGTAGTGTCAGCCTGACTCTTTGGCTCCTAGACTCCTTTAGAGCCCATGCCTTTTTTTCAACATCATCTCTACTGAAGCTTATTCTCACCTACTCTTTTCTTTTTGCTGGTCCTGAACAGGCTGGCGATTCTTGGTTTATCTCTGTGTGACTATCCCTTCTCCTCTACTTCCAGCCCTCTCAATCTATATTCAGCTTTGAGGTATGCCTTCAGGGGTGACCGAGGGCTTATTGGATTTAAGAATATGTTTAAGCTCAGCTCTAATTGATTCAATCAAGAAATATTTTTTATCGAACAGAAGTGATTTCTTTAAGCAGATGGGATAAAAAATGGAGCCCCAACTTTACACAGGCTGTTGGAATTCCAAGGCATGTGCCATGTTCCACCTTCTCATTCTGACTCATAAAAAGGTATAGTAAAAAAATAATTCAGATGCTAGCACCTACAGAAAGATTTTCCCATTATCTCACTTGGTGTTTCCCTCCTCTGAAATTGCTCTCTATTATCATTTTGGTGTATATTTATCTGTGCGCTTGTGTTCCATAATAATTGCTGACATTATATACTGCTTATCCTATTCCTTTATCTTGATCATATGATGTGATATATATTACTTTATACAATACATAAATGTTATAATGTATCACCATATTATATACTATAATCTATGCTTATATTATATAGGCACTGTGCTAAACATTTTATGATTATTATTTCAGTTGACCCTAATAACTACCTTGAGAGGTAGGTGTTATTATTATTCCCATTTTATAGACAAGAAACTGAGGGTGATAGAGGTTAAGTAACTTGCCCAGAGTGACACAACTACCGTGTTTTCCCTATAATAAGACCTATCCCGAAAATAAGCCCTCCCCTTACTGGTAAGATTCCTCTAAAATAAGCCCTCCCCCGAAAATAAGCCCTATTGAGATTGCTACTGTATTGAAGGTGATCCCCGGCACTACACGCTACATTATGGTACCCTCTGTATGCACCGTTCCCCCCCCCCGGGTGAAATGCACGCCGCGCTCCGAGCTGCATCCAATCAGAGCTGCAGCAGTGAGTGCATCATTCTGTTCTTCCCCAGTGATTTGCTTATTGAATAAAGGTGCATTTTTTTGTTCACATTTACCTGTTTATTTAAATTGCTGTCAATGTTCATTAAAATAAGCTCTCCCCTGAAAATAAGCCCTCTGGTGTTTTTCTGTCCAAAAAAAAAATAATAAGACAGTGTCTAATTATCGGGGAAACACGGGGTAGTAAGTTTTTGAGTATGGATCTATCTCAGCTCTTCCTGACTCCATACATGGTACTGTATCCGTTACAACCACCTAGGTGTTAAAGGATGTAAGTTTCTTTCAGGAGAACATTGTTCATAGTAACAGCAACATTGTGTGATGACCAACTTTGATAGAGGTAACTCTTCTCAGAAATGCAATGATCTAAGACAATTCCAAGACTAAAGATGGAAAATGGTATCCACATCCAGAGAAAGAACTATGGTGTATGAATGCAGATTGAAGCAGACTGTTTTTTTTTCTCTTTTCTTTCTCTTGTCTTTTCCATTTTGTTCTGATTCTTCTTTCACAGCATGGATAATGTGGAATTATGTTTAATATGATCACACATGTATAGCCCATATCAGCTTGCATGCCATCTTTGGAAGGGGGGAAGAGAGGGAAGGGGAAAATTTAGAACTCAAAATCTTATAAAAGCGAATGTTTCAAACTAAAAATAAACAAACAAATAAATACATTTAAAAAAAGAACGTAAATTTCTTGAAGGCAAGGGCTATTTTTTTTTTGGTCTTTATTTCTCTAGCACCTAGAAACTTACCTGACACATATTAGATACTCAATAAACGCCTTTTGAATTGAATTGAATTCTGTCACCTCCAACTTCAGATGCAGTGATCTTTGGATACTAAGAAGCAGCTCTCCTTAGGAAACAAAAGCCTGCCCAGTGGGGTGCCTCTTGGTGTTTCCATTCCACCAGCCTCCCATACTGTGAAGCTGTGGCTCCAGGCAGGGAGTAGCATGGGAGATGCTTTGGCTTGCAGCCTAGAAATTTCAAATCTACCTGCATCTGGCAATTGCGGCCCAGAAACACACACCTGAGCAATTCTTGCTTCTTAATTGGGATGCTGTCTCTTTGGAGTAGCAGAAATGCTTCAGCCTTTGTTCTGCCTTTAATCACATTTGTAGAGCCTGCGGCTTTTTTTTTTCTTTAAAAAAATAATGCTCTATGTCTGTAATAAGTGGCAAGTCAGTCTGTTGAGTAGAGAGGAGTCAGATAATTAAGTTCTTTATGCTGGTTGGCTGCTTTTGATGGTTTTTTTTTTTATAAGGACAGATAAAAATGGGGGAGTATTGCAAGGAGGGAGGGAGGGGGGGACAGAGAAGGAAGGCTTTTGTTTTTCAGGGACAGCAGGAGGCTTGCATGCCCAAGGAGGAACATCCAGACTCCTTCACAGCCATTTCAGAGGGTCAACTCCCACAGTTGGATGGAGCTGGAAGATTAGGAGGACTTAATTTCTGTGGCACTTTCTGAGATTTACCAAAGTCTTTCCTCACGACAACCTTGGGAATGAAGGGACATTATTAGTCCTATTTTACAGAGGAAGAAGAAATTAAGGTTTAGATGGGATGAATGACCTGTTCACAGGTCATTGTAGCTTGTAAATGAGGGATCCAAGGAGAACTACATAGAAAGGCTCATAGGCTCATGGGATAACATATTTAGAGCTGGTAGGTGCCTTAGAAGTCATCTAAAATAAACCCTTCATTTTAACAGGGAAGGGAACCTGAGCTAAGAGTTTTCCCAGAATGGTGAAGTCACTTGCCCAAGGTCAAGAGGTAGAGATATTGGATCATTAATCACAGCTGGAAAGGGCATTGAAGCTATGTAGCTCAGCTCTCTCATTTTATAGACAGAGAAATTGACACACAAAATGACTAAGTGACTTACCTAGGATCATACAGTGGAAACAGAATTCCAGGTCTAGAACTGGAAGGAACCTCATAGACCATCTTGTTCAAACCCCTCCATTTTACAGAGGGAGTGAGCAATAGGGAAAAAAAAAATCATGTTTAGAGTCAAAGAATGCGGATTTCAATCCTAGCTCTGCCACCTATTACTTATTTAACTATGAGAAAGTACCTTAATTTCTCTAAGTCCCTTCTACCTCTAAATCCTATGAGCTCTCCAGACTTGGTTTTTTTTCATCATTTTTTAAAAGAAGGAATTTTATTCAGAGAGCACAAAAAGAATTGTTACCAAATGTTCAGTCATGTCTGAATCTTCTTGACCTTATTTATGGTTTTCTTGCCAGATACTACTTGTCATTTCCTTCTCCAGCTCATTTTACAGATGAGGAAACTGAGACAAACAAGTTTTAGTTACCTTCCCAGGGTCACACAGCTACTAAATGTCTGAGGCTAGATTTGAGCTCAGGAAGATGAATCTTTATCCACTGCACCACATAACTGCCCCTATTTAAAAAAAAAATGCTTATTGAATGACTTGATTATCACAAATGTCTAAAGTCCCTTTTGCTGGTGTTCAGTCATTTCAGTCATGTCTACCTCTTCATGACTCCATCAGCATTTTCTGGGCAGAGATATTAGAGTAGATTGCCATGTTCTTCCCCAACTGTGATAGTAATGGAATATAAAGATTTCAATACAGGGGAATCTTTATATTCCATTGCTATCACACCAACTCATTTTATGGATGAAGAAATTGAGGTAAAGAGGGTAAAATGACTTGCCTAGGGTCACACAGCTGGTTAGTATCTGAGGTAGGGTTTGAATTCAGGACTTTATGACATCTAAAACCCTTTTCTAGTTCCAGATTTATGATCGTATGAAGCTGTCCAGAGTCAGAGTTTAGCTCAATGTAGAGAAAAAAATTGCAAACAGAATTTTCTAAGTGTAATGGGATGCATTGCATTGGCGTCAATCCCTTCTCACTTGTCTGTAAAATTACTCATAATTTATGTTGTAGGAGAATTTCCTACGTAGGGGCATATTATTATGACCCCTCATACCTCATGGATGTGGTGGTATTCTAAAAGATGGGCTTTGAGGCTGCATACATGTAAGGAGACATGGGTTCTTAGTGGTTGAGAGGCTTCTGAGAGATAGAAGCAGAAGAAAGAGAGAAATGAGTGAGGAAGAGAAAGGTGTAGAAATATGAAATGAATGGAATATGAAAGATCTCTTAGACACCAAGGAATATGGGGAAAAGATGATACTCCAACATGCACCTCCATTACCACCCTAGAAATTACAAAGGCTTATTGTAGGATTGTAAAGATTGTAGACTCACTACAAACTAAGATACTCCTTCCCCATTCCAAAAAGGGTCTCCCACTTGAGATTTGAAGTACACATTTTTCTCCTCTTTCCCTTTTTCTTTCCTCTGTCCCAGAAGTTTCTCAGTCAATTGGGAATTATGTCTCAGTACATAGAAAAGGTATGTCCATTGGAGGACCACCAAATCTACCTCAAGGGTGAGTTAGGGATATATTAGATTAGATGGTGAGTTTCCATGAAAGATCAGAAAGAATTAGGAATCCTTAGTTTGAATCCTGGCTCCCCCACTTATGAATTGGGTGACAATAAACAAGTCACTAAGTTCTGTGGGCCACAATTTTTTTCATTTCTAACATGACAGGATGATCTTCCATATCTTCTATGGCCCCTTCCAGTTCTAAATCTTTAATCCCATGAGGTTAAGTTCCCATCATGTTGAGCCAAGAAACTAATTGCATTTTATTTCATTCAGGGAGAGCTGAAAAGGCCTTTTACTATTCTTCAATAAAAAGTAAAGGCAAGATAAAACTATGGTTTATCTGATAAAGATATGGAAGACTGAGATGGTGGACTGCCAGCTCACTTTGATTCAGGAGAGTGATGTGGAAGCTAAGAAAACTGATGCCATCTTAAGTTACATGATAATAATAATCTAGCATTTATTTCAGGGTTTATTTTTTTTCAGGATTACAACGTACCCTGTAAATATCTCATTCGATTCTCTTAACAACCATGAGGTATTGTTATTATCCTGATCTCACAGATGAGGAAACCGATACAGGTGAAGGTAAAGTAACTTGTCCTGGCTTGTACATCTAGTAATGTCTAAGGTCAAATTTGAACACAGTTCCACCTAACTTCAAGTCCAGAACTCTGTCCATGGTACCACAATGCTGCCTTACCCAGAGGTACATGATATCCAATATCAGGGTCGTTATACTGCCATCTTCCTCTGCTCTGATTAGACCATATCTGGATCATTATATTAAATTCTCTTTACCTCATTTTAGAAAAGGTATTAGTAATCTGGAATGTCCAGAGAAGGGTAATTGTGATGGTAAAGCAGCTCAAGTTAAAATGAGGAGATGATTGGTTGAAAGAATTAAAGATTTTTAGGGAGAAGACTGAGTGAGAATACGATAGATACCTTTTTGTATGTGAAACGCCATTATATGGAACAAAACTTGTTTTACAGTTCTTGAAGAGGACCATGACATCAGGGAGATAATGCCATGATGTTCAAGTGAATTGGATTTAAGTGAGTCAGGGCTGCGAAAAGACACCAGCCTCAATTTCTCCTCTGGAGCCATCTGGGTCCAGTGGCCAGATATCAATCAGGGCAACTGGATGGCATCCCCAGAACAAAACTTAGCTTTGTTTTTTAATTAAGGACCTCAGGAGTGGAACCAGGAACAATGGGTGGAAGCAAAATAATTTTTAAGTTCCTTGTCACAGAAAATATCCTAACAGTGAACACTTTTCAAAAAGGAAATGGGCTCCTTTGAAGAGGTAATGAGTGCACTTCCTTTCACTAGAGGTCTTCAGATAGACTGAGTTTTCTTCCTTTTGGCTGTTGCTTGCTTTGATTGGAGATCCTGTGAGATCCTGGCCAACTCAGGGATGTGATTCCTTATAAGGACTAACCTGGTTGTGTTGTATTGTTCTTCAAGATTAGAAGCTACCTGAAGTCAGGGACCATTTTTCCATTTTCCCTTTTCCATCCCCAGCAGCTAGCACAATGCCTTGTGTAAAACGGTTGCTAATTAATCTTTGTTTAATTAAATCATTTATTTTAATGCAACATATAATTGCTTCTGGAAAATTGCCCAGGAAAGATACCTGAATACATACACCCTCCGTGAGGGTAGGGGGCATGCTTTTCCCTTTTTTTGTATCTGTAGCACCTAGAAGAGTAGCTGGCACATAGTAGGTGTTTAGTAAATGCTTGTTGATTATCTGATTGCTAGACCGGGAGACAGGGCAGAGACTCTAAATTTTGCCAAACAATCCATCTATAGATCACAAAGAATCAGCTGGAACTGTTTTTCTCCTGAATTCATGAGGGATGGCTGAAGCTGAAGGAGTGTGTGTGTGAGGTGGGGAATCTTTTGGATTTTAATACTGAATTTATGTTCTTTAAAAATTGTAATAGAAGCAGCTAGGTGACACAGTGGATAGAATGTTGGACCTGGAGTCAAAAAGACTAATCTTTATGAGTTCAAATCTGACCTCACATATTTATCAGCTGAGTGATCTTAACCACTTAACCCTGTTTGCCTAAATTCTTCATCTGTCAAATGATCTAGAGAAGGAAATGACAAACCACTTCAACATCTTTTCCAAGAAAACCCCAAATGGAGTCACAAAGAGACACAACTGAAAAATGACTGAACAACAACAATAATTGCAATTGTACAAGCAATAAGAAAGTATAATAGACATAATAATATGATACATAGTAACAATTCATTGTAATAATAATAGCATTATTTTGAATAAAATTGAGTATTTGATAATGGGCCAAGGCACACATATAGATCCTCTGACTGTCATGACTTACTAGTCATAAAATGCAGGTCAGAGGGCACTGTTTTTGACTCCTCCAAATACTCTGTCAAAAAAATTCAGAGAAGAGAAAGCCTGAGCCTAGAGTGAGTGAATATGGAAAGCTATGTTTGCTGACTAAAAGGTCAGGAAAGAACTCGGTAACTGTAATCTAAGGAGACCTTTTTTGAAAGTACATATTTTTCTTCTACAGAGCTCTCTGAGGCAGAAGCCTTTATTTAATAACTAACATCACCCTCAAATATCATAAAGGTGAAATTTGGACAGCTACATCTTGCCTGATAGCTGTCTAATCCTGATACATGGCCCGCTAGCCTTCTCTCGGTGAAAAGTCCCGGTTTTAGATTAAGCATATCAATCCTGTTTGTTACCTTTCCTTATCCACTGGCTAGCACCTTACCCAGACTCCTGGGGATCTGACTGCTGTGGCTTGACTGATAAATGACATAGTCCATCACTTTGACCATTTAAGCAGAGAAAAGCTAATAATGACCTATCGCTGCCTTAGGTGAAGGCAGTGAGAATTGTGAAGAGTTTGCAGGCTCTAAAACAAGCCTCCAAATGTATTATTAGAATGAGGATTTTGTCAGGCATCTTCATGTTGTGTGCCTGGAATGCTCTTCCTCCTCATCTCTACCTCCTGGCTTCCCTGGCTTCCTTCCGGTCCCAGCTTAAATCCCGCCTTCTAAAGGAAGCCTTTCCCAATCCCTCCTCATTCCAGTGATTTCACTTCCCTCTGTTGATAATCTCTCCATTTATAAAATGCAATGATAATAATAGCAACATCCCTTAGCGATTGTGAGGATAACATGAGATATTTACAAAGCACTTGGCAAATCTTAAAGTGTTAGATAAATGTTAACTATTATATTCCTTTATCCCATCGATAGCTTGTTGGTTCCTAACTGTTTACATATTACTTTCCCCATTAGACTATGAGCACCTTGAGAACAAGAGATTGTCTTTTGCCTTTATTTGTATCCTTAGGGCTTAGCATGAAGTTTGAAATATAATAGGACTTTAATAAATGTTTGTAGACTGTTACAAAAATTGCCCAGATCTCAGAGGCAAAAAATGAATTCAATTATTCTCTTTGATACTATGAGATTATGAACAAATTGCTTCACTTCTGTGCCTTAATTTCCTCATTTGCAAAGCCTCCCCTATTTCACATATTCTCAGATTATATATAAGATAAACTATGGGGAAGGAGAGGGACTAAGCATTTATATAGTGACTATCTGTCCCGTCCAGCGGGACCAAGTTATTCGTGGGGTTGAGGAGGACCCAGCCTGCAAAGGAATGGGTGGGAAAGAAAGAGTGAGACCAAGCGAGTTTTTGTCAAGGTCTGATTTTATTATGCTAAAACAAAGCATATATACTCTTGGGGGATGAGGAAATAAAGAAAGGGGGGAGTGAGAGGGGTTTCCATGGGTAACAACTGAAACTTCTATAGTTGTAGCAACTTGTTCAGCAGTTGTAGCAACGAAACTTCTGCGGTTAGAACATCAGGTATTTTTCACGGTCGGCCGATTCTCTCAGGACAGGGTATTCGGGGGTATGGCTTTCTTACGGGGGGATGGGCACTTGGCCCTAAGGCCTTCGCTCCCAACATGTCCCCCTTTTTTCTCTAATGACCGGTGAAAGGCCTGTCTTAGGCTATGCGGGCGGACCCCCGCCTCTGGTGTCTTAAAAGAACATTCCAGCCTCGTTCTCTTCTGCCTTCTTTCATTCACTTTCCTACAAAAGGAACCTTAGAACCAATTTAAATTACCAATCCTGAATGCTTATCATTCTTACAAAATTAAAATTAGAGTCTTGGTCAATTGTCATGATCATACATTAAAACTAGTTTCTTATATTTCTGCATTAATTCGTTATTAATTCCTCCACCAGGAGGATGGGATTTCATTAAGGGATTCACATTATACTAACAGTTACAACAATTAAAATATTTACTAAGTAGTCCAGAAACTATTCTCCTTTTAATATTAGCTAATTATGAGAAAGCTGAGGCAAGTATGATACTAACTAAATAGCATAATAATGTTCCCACAAATCCTTGACCTATTTGTCCTCACATTATTACAAAGAATTAAAGGACCCTGACTTATACAGGAATATCTTTGCTAAATCCTAAGCCTAATAGCTTTATCTTATAGTAACTTAAGATGTTCCAGAATCAAGTATTTACTTTTTCAAAACTTTAGTAATTTCAGAACTTATGATTATTGAAACTTGCCACCAAGAATAGGGACAAAACTCTAATGAGAGAACCATTTTCCCCAACTTCAGAATGTCAATTCCAGGCAAAAAGTATAGCAAGCTGCAATCTGCATTGAGCCAAGCTCAGAGTCTGCCAGGTGTCACTGGGAGGGTCGAGTCAGGAGAATCCTACCTCAGCTCATGCAGAACAGTCGTTCTCCCGACCTTCCATACCCATACTTCACAGGCCTTCCATACCTGTACCTTATAGGGTCTGGCATCATGGATCCGTGGCTCAGATAGTTTGGATAGCCTTTCTTAATATCCATACCTGGAGTTAGACTCAGGGGAATAGTCAGTTAACAGTCCCATCAAATCTTAAATAACAAGCTCCAACATTCATTTTAAGATATGATTATAATCTCACATTGGTTAAGGAACATCTCTTGTATTCTTTTCTATATTTATTCTTGTTCATAAAAATCAAATTTCCCATCAGGTTTATAAATTATTGCTCTAATATATATTTGCATCTACTTCCCAAGATTCCCTGTCTTCCTGTAACTATGCTTAATCTGATCTCACACTAAGATTTCTATTCTCTCAACTAAAAATGTCTCTGATTAAATCCCAACAATTTATTCAGTCAATTGCATTAACACCCAGTTACTCTCTGGAATACACTGGGACCCCATGACACATACACAGATGTAACTTCTCTACTGTAACTTTACAATCCCAATCTCAGTCCATGGGATAATAATTCAATGTTGCATTTATATTCTTGTTTCCTTTTTTTTTTTAAATATGATTGAGCTATTAATTATAAAATCAAGTTACAAATCTTTATCCTTCCAAATCTTTCAAATTCATTATCAGGATTATTCAACTTTCTTTTCACAATTTTTTTTTTTAACTCATCCTGGTAAAGCTAATTGTTAGAGATCCTTTTTAATGTTTTGTACATAGACTTGCTACTTCTCAACAAGTCAAGTTTATTGTTTAGGAGCTTCATAATTAAAACAAGCTCGCTTTCTCAGGCTGAATGACCTTGCCTAATACAGATAATTTCTTTGGGGCTTTGGCAGTTTTCCAACATCATACAGTAGCAGGAGGACTGTTCTGAATGAGCAGAACTAGGCAACACAAAGTTTAAACAGTAGCCCAAATAACTTAGTTAACAGTCTTACAATTTCAAACAATTATTACTGAAACTTCCTTTTAAACAAAGACAGACTTGGAAGCTTATGATTTCCCAGATTACCATATTCCAAAACTTTAAGAGAAACTGCTTCTCATACAGCATAGATAGTACAACTGTTTACCAGTAACAATATCATAAATAAGTATCATGTACCTAAATTTGTACTTTGAAACCAAAATCAAGTAATTACCAATCTGGTGATTTTAAATTTAGTCATTTCCAAATTGCTTTGCACAGAAAACCATTCATCCCATTACCCTTAGCATAGAATTCACACTTAAAGGAAATTCCACATAAGATTAACAAAACATGAAACAATTAATTTTTAGCTTACACAGTTTACACTCAAATGGCACTGTTGTTTGTACCAGGCATTGTACCAAGCACCTTTACAATTATATCAGTCCCTTAAAAATTCCTAGGATATTAATTCCACCACCATCCTTTTACTGAACAGTAAACTAAGGTAAATAAAACTTTGGGGGGGGAGGGGGAGTCATCTGCATTCTTAGAGGTGGGGACTTCAGGGTATCGAGGGGGAGGGTAACTCAAATTCCCTACTATTCTTCAGCACTCTCTTTCCTTAATCTGATCTGGTGAGAGAGACTTTAACAAAACTTGCTCAAATGTTTTTAGCTGTTCTAACTTTTACTCCCACAAATTTCACTTATGTGTCCACTCTTTGGAACTTCTTTGAGAGTTAGAGCTTTGAATCTACCAGTCGAGTAAGTGGGACCCTGGTGTCCCCTTCTCTATAGGAATAGCTTTTAAACATTCAGTCAATTAAAAAGAGGCATTTATACAGCGGATCCTGTTCGTGATGCCAATTGTGTATTAGTATAATTTAATGAGGTTCGGATCCACTCCTATAAATGACACTCTTCAACACACCAAAAAAAATATAAAAATAGAGATTTAATTAGAAAAGGCAAGGCACAGATAGCTTAGATTTGCATAGGAAGCATATAATGGTAAGAATAATCAATAACACAATACCAACCAAGATAATTGGTAAAGGAAGAGAATACATCACCAATTCAAGGGAACCTTCAAAGTCAATCAATGGCTGGGAGCCCCGTTACAGCCTGCACAGCTTGAATTACTGTTCTGAACAAAGAGGGCCTGGGGCCAAGAAGTTTTTGGTGGGTGTGCTATTCACGCTCAATACACTTCTCGTTCAATACACATCTGGCCCAATACACATCCGGCCCAGTCACGTTCCCATCTTCCTGAGGCTTGGTATGTGTTTTTTTAACAACATCACGTTGCACAAGGAGGGGAGCCACCCCTCCAGGTCGACGTGGCCTGGGAATGGCTAGTTCCTAGAATGCTAAACCAAGAACACTCAGGAGTCATGGAGCGGTCATGGCCTGGAGTTGAACTGAACCTATTTATTTGAATGATATTACTAATTTAAAGGGGAATTTTCAATTTCCATTTCATTTGGCCTTAAGATCATGAGAATAATAGGTGAGGGGCAAAGGTGTAACGTGAGTGTATATAGTACATTTTTTGGTATACATATAACAATTGCATATACAAAGACATGAAAAGAACAAAGCAAGTAATAATATGGGAATAGCCAAGGAATTAAAATACATAGTAGCAGTAGGAGATTTAAAAAGAAAATCATACCAATGATGATTAGTGTCTGAGATTACTAAATGAGAGGCCTCAACTAATTTCCCTGCAGTTATAAGAGTCTGTATTCGATGTTCATATAACGCGCGTTGGTTGGACTCTAATAACTTTTTGAATTCAGCCGACTGATTTAAGGTATTTGTAAGGGAATATAAAGATAAAGACACATGGGGTAGAGGCAAAGGTTGGGGTACCCAAGCAAAGTTCATAACTATGTCAGTATCTGGTAAGAAGTAAAAATCATTTCCTTGCCAGCGTAGGAAGGTCACATTGGATAAACAACTGGAAAATGGAACAGCAGTAACATCTACAGATAGAAGGTCAGTAAGGTTATTAGAGACAATGCAAATATGCTAAGCAGATACTTCATATATCATAGAAAAAATTATCCACTGGGTACAAAGTCAAATTGGATGAATGTGAGAGAAGGCAGGGTTCCATCTGCCGAGTCATCATCCCACAAACAATCCTTCCACTAGTAACAGTACAATCAGACAAAGTATGAGTTACATTATACCAATCCATATAGTTCCCATATATATGAGGCAAAGCGAAATATCTATACAAGACAAAAGGTATTACATGAAATTGACACATGACAGTCCAGGTTTTAACTTGATAAAGTACAATGGTCCCAGTGCACCAATACGGGGTGCATTCAGTATTCTCAGGTCTTTGTTTTTTTTTTTTTTTTTTTTCATACAGCTGA
>NW_027187400.1:32538817-32556472 GCF_028583685.1 Petaurus breviceps papuanus | reverse complement strand
CAGGTCTTTGTTTTTTTTTTTTTTTTTTTTCATACAGCTGACAAGTCAAGTATATTATCCCACATTTGTAAGTTACCTTCTTGTAATAATCTTTGGGCATTTTCCTTTTTGTATCAAGGTATACATATTTTGGAGGGAGCATCGAGTCCAATTGAACAGTTTAGTAACATTGGTATCAAATTCAAAAGAAGCTAAGGTCGAACCATTAAAAACTTGTAGGAATTGGCCTTGATATTTCAGAGTAAGTTGGTGAGGCAGGATCGTCGTGGGTAACCATTTAGTATTAATAGTAAGGGCTTGAGAAATGTCCTGCCCAGCTCTGCGCAGTCTGCTGGCCAGGGTCTCAAGATCTATAGAATTTACTATACCCAAACCAGTCCCTGTCCCACCAAGTAAAGTATCATGCCATGCTTGTTTTACTCTAATGCAATCATGCAAAGGGGAAAGGGTTACATTGTAATGAAATACAAGCTTATGATGGCTAAGGGAGGTGTTTACACAAGATTTGGGAACTCGCACAACAGCAGAGGGTTTGCCAGTTGGTCTTCTGATTGGCAATAACAAGAGATACTGGACCCAGTCTGTTCCATTGGTCAAATCCACCTGGTGCTGCGAGCTCCTTTCCATTCTTCATTGTTCAGCAGTTCTTGCAGTTCTATAAAAATTTAACTCTTTCATGGTAAACTTCGTGAGAAGGACTGACTAGAATAGAGCAACTATACAGAAAGATTTCTAAAGTTTCAAAGTCACATAATTTCTAATAAAAATGGAAACTTAGGCCTAAGGACTTACTTACTTTAGCAGACAGTCTCTGAGAAACCACACTTTTACCTTTCCCATACAATCCCCTCTTTCTTTTAGCTTACTGTGTTTTTCACTAAAACAATTTAACATTTTTTCATACTCTTTCGTCAAACATTTTAAGCATGGCCTCCGTGGGACATGGTCTCAAGGGCTGAGAGTGTGAAAGGCGCATTAGGTCCGTAAGATTTGACTGCGGTGTTCAGATCCTTTAAGGTCTTAAAATTTAATTTACGGAACCCTGCAGGGGGAGCGCCTTGTGCCGCATGAGTCTCACTTTCGTTTTCACTCTCATTCTCCCCCTCACTATCCGATTCCCCTTGCGAGTCATCAGCAGCGGAGGGCTTTATGGCAGAAGTGGAGGGATTATCGGAAGGGGAGGCAGACTTATTGAAGCGAGTTATTACAGGAAAGGTTAACCTTAAATCTTTGGTTTTAGGAGAGGGTCCCTTCTGGCGGGAAGGCGGGGGAGGAGCAACTGAGGGGCCTGAAGCCGGGAGGAGAACAGAATTATGCAGCGTTTTCTGTAAGGAGGAGAGCTCAGTAGAAAGCTGAACAAAAAGTTTTTGGAGGTCAAGGACTTCCCAAAGTTCGTTAACCTGGGTGGAAAGCTGATTTCTAGCTTCTATGAAGGTAGAAGGGGATAAAGCAGGTGGAAGAAGAGCGGGTGTGCAGGTCTGGACTGCATAAGGGGGAGGGATCTGCAAAGGGCTTGAGTTGAGGAGGGGCCAGTCTGGGTTATTATAATGAGCCGCCTCATCTTCCAAGGTTGCCGCATCTCCAGGGTCTAAAATATCACTGCTGGATTTTTTTGCAAATATTGGAAAGTTAAGGGAGTCGGTCGGAGGTGGCTCCTCCTTGGGAAGGGGGGGATAGAGGAGTTGTCTCAGGGCTACGGGCATGTCTATTACCACCGACGGGGGCCGAGAGGGTTCTTTGCTGGTGGGGGGCAAGGAAGCCGAGGAGGCTGCTCAGGACAAGGGGCGGAGGCAGGACTCCGCGACTGACAGTAATTGTTGCTTATTTGGGTCCTTGTGGGCTGCTTCTACAATTTCTCTAATGAGGCTCCAATAAGAGAAGGCAGTCGCAGAGACCGCTTCCGGACCTTCTGTTTGTAATTTTCAGTTTAGATCTTTACCAACTTTCTGCCACTTGTCAGGGTGAATCTCTGGCCCATTTACAATGAACCAAGGGCAAACATTATCCACAAATAAAAAAAAAAAAAACTTTACTAAATCTTTTTTCTTAACTCTAACTCCCCTTTCCCTGAGTACTGATTTAAGGTCCTTTTATAAAGACCTGTTCTTTAGATAATTTTTGACCCATGAATGTGAAATGTGAGACGGACTAATTCAACTTACCAAGCACGGGGGCTTCTCACAGCCGGGGGGCTCTTACAGCCGGGGGGCTTCTCACAGCCGGGGGGCTTCTCACAGCCGGGGGGCTCTTACAGCCGGGGGGCTTCTCACAGCCGAAAACAAAGGGGTCGCGACGACTTCTCTTCTAGGTCCGTCTGACTAGGAATCCGTGCCTCAGGCCCCACGTTGGGCGCCACTTGTCCCGTCCAGCGGGACCAAGTTATTCGTGGGGTTGAGGAGGACCCAGCCTGCAAAGGAATGGGTGGGAAAGAAAGAGTGAGACCAAGCGAGTTTTTGTCAAGGTCTGATTTTATTATGCTAAAACAAAGCATATATACTCTTGGGGGATGAGGAAATAAAGAAAGGGGGGAGTGAGAGGGGTTTCCATGGGTAACAACTGAAACTTCTATAGTTGTAGCAACTTGTTCAGCAGTTGTAGCAACGAAACTTCTGCGGTTAGAACATCAGGTATTTTTCACGGTCGGCCGATTCTCTCAGGACAGGGTATTCGGGGGTATGGCTTTCTTATGGGGGGATGGGCACTTGGCCCTAAGGCCTTCGCTCCCAACAACTATCATAACCTTGATCATCACAATAACCCCACCTAATAGTAGGTGCTATTAATATTCTCATTTTACAGTTGAGGATACCAAGGAAAACAGAGGTTAAATGATTTTCCCAAGGTCATGCAGCTAGTAAATCAGCTGCATGATTGATTTGAACTCAGGTCTTACTGTTTCCAAGTCCAGAGCTCTCTCCATTGCAACATGTAGTTGCCTAAATAGCATCCATATTCTTCCACAATTTGACTCCCACAGTGGCTCTGGAGTCAGAGAATCTAGGTTCAAATCCTGTCTATGACAGGATATATTATAATATATATGCTGATATATTATCTTGGGTAGTTCCCTGGGCTTCAATTTCTTTACCTATAAAATGAGGGGCTTGTAGTAGATGACATCTAAGATGCTATGACCTTTTCAGTCTTTTTTCTTACCATTTATCATTATTTCTCTTCATTTACTCTCTTTTCTAGTGAAATTCTCTTGCTACATATTCTCTGTATGGTATTTTCCTCCTGTTCCTATGCCTTTACATAGGTGGCTCCTCTGTGTCTGGAATGCTCAAATTTTCTCACTTCCATCTCCCAGAATGCCTAGCTTCCAGATTCCACTCTTAAACAAGATCTTTCCTGAGGTCTTCTGTGACTATTACTCTCTCCATCTTGAATTTGATTTGGGGTGTGTGTGTGTGTGTGTGTGTGTGTGTGTGTGTGTGTGTGTATTGTCAACCATTACCAAATTCATTCTTAGAAAGACAAACAAAATTAGGCTTCATGTGAGTGTTTATTTCTCTCAAAACTTGCAAAACATGCATATAGAGTTACATATGAAAGCTCATTGTAGACAATGAACACAAGGATGGACAGGAAAAAGAGATCTTATATCTTCAGAGCAATTCCCTCTCACCCCTCACTTATTTCTGGGCTCAGCATGCCTATGTCAGTCAAAATTATAGTCTCCATATGGTTAACTGGCATATGAAAAAGGAATTTCTTAATTGGATAGGTTGTAAATACAATAAGATATGAGAATGTCAAGGTGTCAGGTGAAATTATAGATCCAGGATGTCTGTGTTTCTTACACCAATAACATAACATAACATAACATAACATAACATAACATAACATAACATAACATAACATAACATAACATAGCATAGCATAGCATAGCATAGCATAGCATAGCATAGCATAGCATAGCACAGCATAGCACAGCACAACACAAAATAACATTACATAACATAACATCACATCACATCACAACATAACATAACATCACATCACATCACAACATAACATCACATCACATCACAACACAACACAACATACCATACCATACCATAACATAACATAAGAAAAGTCCTGTTATTCAAGATAGCATCTGGTTCAAGGTTCCTTGTTCTTGGTCATAAAAAGAAGAATGTTTCTGGTTAGCTTCATCTGACCTTACAGTAGCTTTCACAGGAAGTGGCATTTTGGGTTCACTCAGAGAGCAAAGCATATTTGTTATGCCAGTGCATGTAAAGTATAATGGTAAATTAAGCTCAGAGTGGGCCAAAAATGTCTCTTCTGATTGACCAGTCCAGGTTTAAGGACTTTTTTAGGTCTTGGGGAGTACAAAATGGTTTGGGGAGAGGTCTATAGTACTCAGCATTTACTCACTTTTGTACTTGTTAATCCCTGCTCTTCTGTCATTAAAATATAATCTCTTGAAGGCACAGACTTTGATTTTTTGGCTATTCATCCTCCAACTTTCAGAATAGGGTCTTAAACATAGTACTGTTTAATTAGGGATGTCCTTGATTCACTTAAACTTGTGGAACATGAGCCGTAATGTGGGATTATGAAAGACTTAGTGGAGAGTATGGTTGTGCCCATTGGCAGCTGTTGGCAGGGCCCCCACAATTCCTGATGATCTTAGCTCTTGGATCAAATATGAAATATGAACTCTGCTCTGGGGTATTTATAACTCTTTGTAACCTGGTCCCTTTTGGTACTTCTCATCTTCTTATACTCATACATCGTACACTCCTACTCCTCCCCCTCACTTCTGTCTCTGAGCTTCCTTCAAGCCTCAGCTCAAATCCTGTCTTCTTCCTAGCCTCTAGTGTCTTCTCCTCTGAGATTACCTTCTGTCTACTCAGAATATGTCTTGTACATACTTAGTTATTTACATGTTCCTTCTCTGTTACAATGTGGGCTCCTTGAGGGCAGGGGCTCTTTTTGTATCTCTAGGACTTAATACAGACTCTAACTCAAAATAAGTACTTAATGTGTTCTTGTTGATTGACTGACTCACTGGTTTCCAACACTATCACTTAACTGACACTGTTCTCTCCAGGGTTACCAGTGATCTATTAAATAACCAATCAGATGACCTTTCCTTAGCATTTGCTATTTTTGCCCTTTCTGCACTATGGCTTCTTCCAAAAAACAAACAAACAAACAAAAACAACCCAAATGTCCAAACTTTCCTCCCTGGGTTTTCATGATAGAAGTCCTTTCTGGATATCCTACTGTTTCTTGGGGAGATCTTTCTTTGACCTCTTTGTAGGAACATCAGACATATTCTAGGTGTGGGCATATCCTGAGACTCTGTCCTGGAACCTCTTCCTCTTTCTTTGTATGTTCTTTTCCTCTTTTTATGTTGTCTCATCATAACCCTCAGGATCAATTATAACTTCTAGTCCAGGGGATCTTTACTTTTTTGTATATCTTATGCCCCTTTAAACAGTAGACAGCCTTGTGAAGACTAAATTAGCCTTCTCAGAATGTTTTTAGGCATAAAATACATGGAATTATAAAGGAAACTAGTTATATCAAAATACTATTTGTTGTTGATGGTGTTCAGACATTTTCAGTCATGTTTCATTCTTCTTGACCCCATTTGGGGTTTTCTTGGCAAAGATACTGGATTGGTTTAACATTAACTCCTCCAGCTTATTTTACAGACAAGGAAACCAAACAAAAGTCAATTGCCCAGTGTCACACAGTTAGTATGTGTCTCAGACCTGATTTAAACTCAGAAAGATGGGTCTTCCTGACTTGTAGACCTAGTACGCTATCCTGTGTACCATCTAACTGCCCCTGAAATACTGTTATCAACATACAAAAGAAAGTCCAGGGATCCCAGATTAAGAATACTGGCTCATTCAAAAAAACCCACACATGTACACACACAAACATACATACGCATAGTAATGCACGTATATATTACCACATATGTATACATGGGTTATGTGTATGCTTATATTTATATATGGCATGTGCATATGTGAATGTATGTATATGTGTATGTATGTGTATATGGTGGGACAGTGGGTAGAATACCAGGTTTGGAGTCAGGAAGACTCATCTTCATGAGCTCAAATCTGTCTTCAGACACTTACTAGATGTGTGACCCTAGACAAGTCACTTCATTCTGCTTATCTCAGATTCCTCATTTATAAGTAAGGTGAGCTGGAGAAGGAAATGGCAATCCACTTCGGTAACTGCCAAGACCACCCCCAATTAAATCACAGAGTAGGACATAACTGAAATGATGGAACAACAACAATGTATATATGTATCTCTATATCTCTATATGTGTGTATCTCTCTGTCTCTCTCTCTATCTGTATACTCTTGCTCACCCAGCCTTATAATCACCAAGACAACTGCCTATGTATACATCAAACTCAACACATCCCAAATAGAGACTCATTCCTTTTCCCCTCTCTCCAAAATTCTACTCCAATGCTACATCAGGAATTTACCATACTCTGAATTCTCAAAGGCTATGTCAATAGAATGCAGGCTGTTAATAGACTCCACTCTTCTAGAAAGGATTGGGGCATAGTCCCAATAAAAGGCTGAATATCCTTCCTCAGGAGGAATCTAATTATTATGGTTGATGATGATAAATAAACAGGTACATCACCATTTGTTTGGACACCTGTGGATGATTTTTTAAACAATAGAAACTCATGAAATGAGTTCAAAATTTTAAATGACCCTCAGTACCATGTGCCTCCCCCCCTTTCTTCTGTTAGTAATGATGGTAGAGTAGCAGGGAAAGAGTAAAAGATGCCAAGAATCACTTAATGTTTAGATTTTCAATAAATTTTAATTGACTTCACAACTCTAAACAAAAGATTAATTCCTATTGACCAAGAAGTGGACATATTTGGGGAATTAAAATCAATCATCCATGGTATTCTTGCTATAAATGTAACCAGAAGAATGAAAGAAATTGTCATTAAACAGAAGGATGGATCATAGGTACTCCTTGGAGAAGCAAAAAAAAAAGGAGTAGTTGTAATGGGTTTTATTGTATGTCTAGTCACAGCAAGAAACATTATTGCATAGGATATTCTGGTCATTGCATATTGAAGTACTAATGGTAAGGATTAAAAAAAAATCCATAATTTAAATAATTGCAGCTTCTGCATGAATATCAGTTGCGAAAGGTGAAGTAGAAAAAACTCTATGAAGAATTAAATAAGATCTTTCAAATCAAATTGACATACATGCTGATACTTTGGTGACTTCAATCAAAAAGTAGGAAAAGTATAGAATGGGAAGAAATATGTGGGAAAATAATACTTTATAAAGAAAGAGTGAGAGAAGCCAAAGACTTATAGATTATACAGATGCCACATGTCTCTATATCATGCACATTTCTTTTAAGATTTGGCAGGTGCTAGACATCACAGGTACCAAACAATACCATAGAGATTAAAATAAAATTTATTTTAATAGATAAGAGAGGACTTGATGATGTGGGATATATATGTATATACATATATGTATATGTATATATATATAAACACACACATACACAGACATACACACACCATTTTGTAGTAGGACCATGAAACTGTTACAACTAATCATGATTAGTTATAAAATTCAATAATGTCTGTAAAGTATTTTGCTGCCTATTATCATTTATAAAAACAAGAAAGAATAATTATGAGTAAAAGATATAGGGTGCAACTGAAATGACAAACATTTTTAATGATTTAATCCAAATTGAAAATTTTAAATAGGAAATGGATGATGGAAATCTCATTGACAATGACTATAATAATTTAATCCAGAAGTTTAATCAATTTAAATTAGTTGCCATAACAAAGAATTAAAGGCGTTCTCAATGCAGTTTAGCAAACATTGGACTTCTTTTCTCAAAGGATGAAGGCAACTGCCAAAGGCATCACAAAGTTACTATACTTTTGTTTATAAAATCTTACAAAGAAAGTTAATTGTCTATCATGATCTGCATCATATCTTGAAACAAAGAGAAGCAGTGGAGGATGAAAGTAGTTTAAAGAAAGCTTGGCAAGATATTCAACTAAATAAAAACATGCATCCAAAGGGCATTAAAGCTGAAAATGGAAGATTATAAGTAAACTGAAGCTGCAAAAGTTTTGTTCCCCCCCAAAAAAAAATGTAAAAATTATTTTTTCTTTCAAGAATGGTGGAACCACTGTGCTTGGATTTTTAACCGCTATCCATAATGCTTAGAGAATGGGTAGACATGACAACAAAGAGGAAAAAAGGTGGAATAAGTAGCCAAGTTGGACTAAATATAACCATGTAGGATCCGTATTAAAAGCAATACAATTATGCAGGTATTAAGGGACCTATATGCAGGGTATATGGAAGTCTGGAAGATGTAAAAGACATGGAAAAAATCTCAGAACTTATCAGCAGTGTAAAAACATGACCTAGTGAATACCATCAATGACTAACCAAAAAGCCTTCTCTCTTTTCTCTACAAAATCTTTATAACAATCACAAATCAAGAACATTTCTGATGAGGATATTGACAAGGCAACAATAGGCTTTTGTGAGTGATGTTCAACAATACACCATACTTTTACTGCTTCACAAATACCTGAGGATTGTAGAAAGCAAAATAAAACAAAATAAGACATTGTCTGATGATTGTGAAAAATAATGGAAATATTTGATTAGGGAGAACAAATTGCCACTTTACGACAAAATGTCTACTATTTATATACATCAAGGTGACTTAAGATTCCTTAAAAGACATGATTTCAGAAATAACCTACTTCAAGGATCCTTAATAATAAACATTAATTGAGACATAAATCGGGAGATTAACATATACACATATATACATATGCATACACACATACATACATATATGTGTTTATATGTGCACACATACATTTTATGCTTCACTGTGGGGAAGGAGGGCCAGCACCTGACTCCTTCAGGTCAAGGAGAGATTCCCTGTGGATAGTGTGGTCCTCTTTGAGCTCTTGTTTATAGATAATGTTGTGCTGATTGCATCAAATCCTGAAAATTAAAGAGCCACGTGGAAGTGATCTGTAATAAGAGTTTGGTCTGTCCATTCACACAAGAAGGACCAAGTGGATGAGGACTGTCTATAGTAAGGAGTTAATTTCTGTTGACTTACTTCCTGTGGGGACTTCAATTATTATAAGAATTCAATTCAATAAACTTCTATTAAGTACTTATGATGTGCAAGGTATGGTGTCAATGAGCTGCTAAGAAATAGAAAGACAAAAACTAAGAAGTTCCTGCCCTCAAGGGGCTTACATTCTATGGAGGTTCTGAAACATTTTTTCTCAAAACAACTCTGAGAGGTTTGCAACATAAACATATTTATTCCCATTTTATACTAGAGAAAACTAAGGATCAGAGAATTACATGTCATAGCTAGGGGACAGCAGATGGCACAGTCCATTTTTGAAGCCAGCCCTCCTTATGAGTCCATGCCACTTCTCTTTGCATGTTCCTTCTCCTCTCTCACTTGTATGCTCTGAAAAATCAGGAGACAGTTTTTTCAGGTTCCAATGTCCAATTCTAAGTTTCAGAAACCAATATCATACTTCTTCACAGACTATCTCAAGAACTGTATCCTTTGCAATCTGATTTATGACATGCTCTGTATTATGATTGAGACATTTATATTCTTTAAATGATCCCCAGGGGTAATGTTATTATACATCACACTCACAGAAGGTATTCTTCTTCTCCCTAATAATAAGCTATAAAATTATAGTGATGGTCACTCTGACAGCACTGTTTGAGTAGGGAAGTTAAATTGGGAATGAAATATCA
This sequence comes from Petaurus breviceps papuanus, assembly GCF_028583685.1. Classification (NCBI taxonomy): domain Eukaryota; kingdom Metazoa; phylum Chordata; class Mammalia; order Diprotodontia; family Petauridae; genus Petaurus; species Petaurus breviceps. The sequence continues at coordinate 32,546,657 of NW_027187400.1, read as the reverse complement.
TATGCCACATTAAAATCCCAAAACGATAATGCTGAGTTTCCTTGAAATAAAAACAAATGGTATCTCGATTTATCTCATTCTTTTCAAGTCCTACCCTTCCTTCAAGTTCTATTTTACCCACAATGCTTCTTGAGTATTCCAAGATAGATCTTCCAGGATTAAAGAAATGATAATGCTACTGCTTTCTGCCTTTCCCAGAACACATTTGGAACAATATGTTTAGCTGTAGGGTTGTCACAAGTTAAGAAAGACATCACCAGATAGAGGAGGACAACTGTAATGGGAAAGGATCTTGAGTCCATGTGACATGAGGATTGGTTGAAGAAACTAGGATTATTAGTTTGGAAAAGAGAAGACTTAATGGGGACATGATCACTGTCTTCAAGTATTTGAAGTGCTGTCCTTTGGAGGAGGAATTAGACTTAATTCTATTTGGCCTCAGATCTAAGAACTAGGAGCAGTTGTTGGAAGTCATACAGTGGCAAATATAGGTCTGATGCCAAATCTTCTAATTCTAAGGTTAGTCTTCTTTCCACTCAGTCATACTACCTCCCTTTTCATGTTTTTCCCACTTTCTAGACATTGATTATCTAGTCTGTAAAATCAGGATGCGATTGTCTTGAAAAGAGCTTCCTACAAATAACAGTTATGCAAAAAATAGAATGGACTGTTTTAGGAAGGAATGGTCTTCCTCAACACAAGTCACCAAATCAAGCATTGATGACCGCTCAGTTTAATTAAAGAAGTATTTCATCAAATAACAAAGTGCAAGGAACTATCTAGGTGCTAGAGTTACCAAGCAAACAGGTACATCTTTCAAAAAGCTAACATGCAGAGGATTCTGGGAAGATGGTGGAGCAGGTCCAAAAATTCTGAGCTCTCAATATTTTTCCCCACAAAAGAGTTAAAATAGCACCTTAGGGCAAACAAAGTGTAGGTGGAGATAAATAAGAATGGGTCATAACCAGGGTCTTCCCCAGACAATTTGAGAAGATCAGAAGAAAAATTTTAAGAGGAGGGTTTGACCCTGTGAAGAGTAAACGGTTCCAGGCTAGGTTCCAAAATTTTAACTGCAAGGTGCTAGCCTCTTAAACAGCAAGCAGCAAGCTCTGGAGTTAGCGGGTTGGAGAGGCTGCCCAGTCACCAGAACTTACACCGTCATGATAGTGAGGGGAGTTGGGTGTTTGAGCCTGGGAAGATCAAGAGAAACTCTGCTGACCAGCAACACCAGACAACTGTTCTGCAGAGAGAGGCAGGGGAGAGAAGGAAATAGTGCATGCCAGGTGAGTGCAGAAGCAGTGGGGCAGAAAGCCACTGGCTGTGAGCACTTACAGGAAGGAGCCTGGAGGTTTGACTTTGGTTTCAAGCTAAAGGGAAGAACTGAAGATCTGAGGCAAGAGGCACAATTTCCCACACCCTGGGGGTAGAAGTGACTACAAATAACTAGGATATCACCACAACAAAAATGCACAGGCAAAGGAGAAAGAATCCAACTCTAGAAACCTATTATGGGAAGAGAGGTGACCAGGGTTCATCCTCAGAGGAGGATATTGAAGTAAAGAAACACCCAAAGTGTAACGTTAAATGGTCACCTGCCCAAAAAGAATTCATAGAAGATCTTACAAAAGACCTCTAAAATAAAATGATGGAGATGGAGGAAAAACTAAAAAAGAAAATAACAACAATCCAAGAAAAACAAGAAGGGTATGAAGGGAAAGTCAACCAATTAGAAAAGGAGATTCAGAATTTTTTTTTCTGTTACATCTTTTTAAAAAATAATTACTTTTATTTATTTATTTTTAGTTTTCAATATTCATTTCCACAAGATTTTGAATTATAGTTTTTCCCATCTTTCCCCTACCCCCAGCCCAAAATAACAAGCCTACTGAATACCCCTTCCCCTAATCTGTTCTCTCTTATATCCTTCCCCATCACCCCCCAACTTTCTAGAAGGGCAAAATGAATTTCTATACACCAGTAACTATATGTCTTATTTCCCAGTTGCATGTAAAAAAAACAATTTTTTAATATTTGTTTTTAAAACATTGATTTCTAGATTCTTTCCATTCTTCCCTCCTCACCCACCCCTACTGGGAAGACAAGCAATTCAATACAGGTTGTACATGTGTAGTTACACAAAATGTTTCCATAGTAGTTATATTGTGAAAGACTATCTATATTTCCCTCCATTCTATCCTGCCCCGCCACCCCCACTTATTCTATTTTTGACTTTGAGCCTGTCAAAAAGTGTTTGCTTCTAACTACCCTCTCCCTCAATCTGCCCTCTCTTCTATCATCCCCCCTCTCATCCCCTTTCCCTCTACTTTCCTGTAGGGTAAGATAACCAATTGAGTGTGTATGTTATTCCTTCCTTAAGCCAAATTCAATGAGAGAAAGGTTGACCCATTCCCTTTCACCTTCCTGCTCTTCCCCTCCATTGTAACAATTTTCTCTTCCATCTTTTGTATGAGATAATTTACCCTGTTCTATCTCTCCCTTTCTCCTTCTCCCATTATAATCCTCTCTCACCTCTTAATTTTATTTTTTAGATATCATCCCTTCCTATTTAACTCATCCCATGCCCTCTGTCTATGTATACATGCACACACATATACACACATTCACACATGTATTTATACACACATACACCCTCATATACATATATACATACATATTCCCTTCAACTATCCTCATACTGAGAAAAGTCTCATGAGTTACAATGATCATTTTTCCATGAAGGAATGTAAATAGTTCAACTTTAATAATTTCCTTATGATTTCTTTTTCCTGTTTACCTTCTCGTGCTTCTTTTGCTTCTCATATTTAAAAGTCAAATTTTCTGTTCAGCTCTGGTTTTTTTCATCAAGAATACTTGAAAGTCCTCTATTTTATTGAATGACCATATTTTCCCCTGAAGCATTATGCTCAGTTTTGCTGGGTAGGTTATTCTTGGTTTTAATCCTAGCTCCTTTGACTTCTGGAATATCATATCCCAAGCTATTTGATCCCTTAATGTAAAAGCTGTTAGATCTTGTGTTGTCCTGATTGTGTTTCCACAATACTCAAATTGTTTCTTACTGACAACTTGTAATATTTCTCCTTGACCTTGGAACTCTTGAATTTGGCTATAATATTCCTCGAGCTTTTCTTTTGGGGATCTGTTTCAAGAGGTGATTGGTGAATTCTTTCAATTTCTATTTTGCCCTCTGGTTCTAGAATATCGGGGCAATTTTCCTTGAGAATTTCTTGAAGGATGATTTCTAGGCTCTTTTTCTGATCATGGATTTCAGGTAGTACAATAATTTTTAAATTATCTCTTCTGGATCTATTTTCCAGGTCAGTGGTTTTTCCAGTGAGGTATTTTGCATTGCCTTCCATTTTTTTTCATTTGGTTGGATCTGTTTTATAGTATCTTGATTTTTCACAAAGTATTGGCTTCCATTTGCTCCAATCTCATTTTGAAGAAATTATTCTCTTCAGTGAGTTTTTGAAATTTCTTTTTCTTCTGGACAATTCAGCTTTTTAAGACATTTTTCTCCTCATTGGCTTTTTGGACCTCTTTTGCCATTTGAGTTAGTACATTTTTAAAGTGTTATTTTCTTTAGTCAAGCTGTTGACTCTCTTTTCATGATTTTCTTGCATCATTCTCATTTCTGTTCCCAATTTTCCCTCCACTTCTCTTACTTGATTTTCAAAATCTTTTTTGAGTTCCTCCATGGCCTGTAACCAGTTCTTATCTTTCTTGGAAGCTTTTGATGCAGTTTTTGGTTACATGTTTTGATCCTTTTTGGAGTTTGAATTTTATTTTAGAAGTAATAGGGAGCTACTGAAGAGTTTTTATGCATGGTTGGAATGCTGAGACCTGTAATTTGGAAATATTAATTTTATAGCTATAAAGTATATGAAAGGAAAGAGATCAGGTTAGAGTCAGGAGGACCAATTAGACTACTACTCTAACTGTTTAGGTGAAGGGCCATGAAGACTTATATTATAATGGTCATGGTATGAGTGGAAAAATGGGAAAGGATATGAGAGACATTGTCAACTAATTAAGTTATAGAAACTAAATGAGAGTGAAGAGATGAGTTCTCAGAGGAGAGCCCTATAGTTCTGCAATAAAAGGCAAAACACACATGGTAACCTTTTAAAGGAGACTACAAGTATTAGATAACACAGGTATTAGTTAACACAGTTAACACAGTCATGACAGTATAGTGTCTTGATAACCCAGCAAGCTGAAATTGCCCAGAGATGAGTATGGTGACCAATGGCTACTCTGTTTGGTAGGCCATTGGGTTTGGAATAAAGACATTGCATGATGTCCTTGGAGAAGGCATTTCAGCTGAGTGGAAGAAATGAAAGTCTGATCCCAAAAGACTAAGTATTGACTGAGAGGTGAGAAAGTGAAGGCAATGAATATAGGTAGTACTTTCCAGCAGTTTATGAAATGGAGAAGGGATATTGGTGAATAGTTTGAGAGCATATGTCTGCAGTGGAAATTCCACACTTAAAATCTATTATCTCCTTAGAGAAATGAGACTCAACCATATTTTTCCAGTGATATTTCATAGACTTTAAATATCACAGTCTCCAAAGAACAAAAATTGTTAATGACTTAAAGGCAATGGAAGTATACATGACAGATTCTTCTGTCATGTCATCTGGGGAGGTATAAACTATGGGTGTAGACATAGTTACCATGTTGGTGTTCTATTCACTATGCCCTATTGCCTTTCTTTGAAAATAATTTATTCTTTCTGCCTAGCAAATTTGCAAACATATCAAAAGGCAGGCTTGAGTAAACACTAAGGAAGATAGGTATACATGTATATGTGCACACACACAGGGTCACTCAGAAAAAAAAAATGTTAGAATAGTGAATTGGCCCAAAGAGTCTTATAAATAATTCTGAATTATGTGAGAATCATCACTAAATTATTCCTACCAAAATTTCAGAATGTATAAGATGATATGATGTGATGTGATGTGATGTTATATGGTATAATACGGTATGATACAATCCATATGGTACATACAGTACAATACTGATATTCAATTGTTTCAGTCATTTCCAACTCTTTATGATCCTATTTGGGGTTTTCTTGCCAAGATACTGGAGTGATTTGCTATTTATTTTTCCAGTTCATTTTAGAGATGAAAAACTGAGGCAAACAGGATGAAGTAATTTGTCCAGGGTCACACAACTAGTAAGTATTTGAGGCTACATTTGAACTCAGGAAGAGGACTCTTCCTGACTCTAGGTTGGGCACTCTATCCACAGAACCACTTTGCTGCCTACCATAGAATACAGAATAGCACAATATGGTATAGCATTGCATTATGTATTACATATTATAAAATGTCATTTCATATCATGTACATATATTTGTGTAGTATGCTATAATGCATATGCACAAATTCATATATTTATGACAGGCATTTATTATTATTTAAAATACTGTTGATGGTGGCTTTATATTTGGAAAATTTCCCATAGAGGGTTATTAAACAGAAAACTGAAAAAAAAAACAATTCAGTTATATCTAGAAGCAACTAGCTTTTTTTGATAACATACCAGGCTTTTGATAATCCTAAATTGATTTGGAGCTCTATATTTGATATTTGTTCAGCTTAGTGAGATCTGACCATGTGTAAGTTCTTCTGGTATAGTCCTTGAGAATCCAGTGTTGCCTGCCCCCTTGGATGAAGGGTTCCCACACAACCACTAAAAATAGTGCTAATGAAAGTGTGATGGGAGGGCAAAGGAAACAGGAAAGCTAGAATGGAAGACTTGGAAATAGATACAATTATCATAACAAATGGCCAGCTAAGCTTAGACATCACAGCAAATTAATAGCATAGCTAATGGAAGAGGGAAATTGTCCATGAGAGTGATCTGTTGCTTTCTGGGGGAATCAATCAGTTAATCCTGTGTCTAGGTTGATAATAGCATTGGAAACCCTAGTGTCTATGGGTGGCAGGGAACCAAGGATAGGAGGTGCTCACTGAGCTGTATCATGTAATCCCTGTAATGAGTCAACTACTCCAACATAATTTGTCCATTTGGTGAGGATACAGGGAGATGTGGGATCAGAAAAGTCGTTTGGTCCAGTGGAGAGAACATTAGAGAACAAGTCAGAAAGTTGGCATTCACATCCTTCCTTAGACACTCACAAAATGTATCTACCCCAGAAATTAATTTATTTTCTCTCTGCCTCAGTTTCTCCATCTTTAAAATGAATATAGTGATAGCTATAGCATTTGACTCCAAGGGTCATGGAGAGGATTAAATGAGATAATGCAGGCAAGATACTTATAAAAGTTGAAAAGTTATGATCAATCTGTACACCAGCAACTGGAGTAGAACAAAAATAAAATAAAAATAGTTCATGTTCTCAAGGAGTTACCAGTCTATTGGGGAGAGCAAGTAGGTAGCTATGCATGTGATTATTGATACAAACAAATACAATTATTGAGGGATGGGGCAAATACCCCATGGAGATGGAGAAGTTCAATCAATCATCTTAACAAGTATTTATTAAATCCATAGTATATGCCCCGACAATATGTTAAGGACTGGGGCAGGGAGGAATTAAAATAAAAAGAAATTTACATGAAATTTTGTTGTATATTTGAAAGGAATAGCAAGTTGCTCATAGTAGATTTGTAGTTTCATGAACAATCATGTTTTTATCGCACTATATCATGAAAATGTTTGTTTTATTTCATAAAATAAAATGAAAACATGGTCTCAAACACTTATTAGCTGTGTGACCCTGGGCAAGTCATTTAACTGCTATGTGCCTTGGTTTCCTCAGCTGTAAAATGGGGATAATAGTTATATCTACTTGAAAACTTCAAGGCACTACATGATTACTAGCTCTTATTATGGAGAAGCAAAATAGTCTGAGAGGAGCTTGCATTCTAAGGAGGGCAATGCATAGATGTGTGCCATGTGTGTACATGGGTGTGCACTCACCATTCCCTATTATCTAGTGTCTCCTATTATTAGAACGCTATATTTTGGGGGCCATATTGCTGAGGAGGGACAATATTGCTTTTTGTGTTTGCATTCATGTGCCTTGTCATAGTACTTAATAAAGACTGACTGATGGATTAAATGATTGATTCATGAGCTTAATCTTCAAGGGTTTGTAGTAACATAGAGAGTCTTTTGGGATTCCAAAGTCCTAAAATTGGGTCCTGTGTCTGCAACTTATTGGTGATATGAAATCACAGAAGTCACTTAAAGTTTCTGGGCCTCAGTTTCCTCATTTGCATAGTGATGGGAGTTGGACTAGATGATGTCACAGTTCCTTCCTCTTTTAAAATTTATGCTCTCATGATGCTAAGCAATCTCTTCTCTTTTCATGTCTATTTCACCTGTCTATTTAACACACTATTGAGATGAATAATAATTACTACAATAATTATTAGCAGTAACACCTGGCACTTATCTAGTACTTAAAGGTTTGAGAAATACTTTAGATAGAATTTCACTTTATCCTCCTCAAATCACCTTCTATGAGATAAATATTACAGGTATATCACCATTGCAACCTCAGAAATGAGGAAGTAATATTGCACCTTTCGTGGATAGTGACTAGTGGAGAGAAGCCCTTCTAATTCCCAGTAAAATCTACACTCCTCCACCCATACCTGTTTCTCTGAGACCCTGGGCAGGCTGAATTTTACTCTATACTTGTTTATTTCTTTTATTTCTCAGATCTGCCCCATCAAGGAGCTACCTACTCCCTTCCCTTCTTTCTGGAGTTACCTTTCTCCTTAGCCCTCAGTGAGAAGTCAACTAAAATGGGTGTATAGTGTACAGAAAGTAGTCC
>NW_027187400.1:32514668-32538040 GCF_028583685.1 Petaurus breviceps papuanus | reverse complement strand
AGAGAGAGAGAGAGAGAGAGAGAGAGAGAGAGAGAGAGAGAGAGAGAAATTAGAATTATTTTATTTATTTTGTTTTCTGGTTTGCTTTCCTTTTGGGAGGCAAATAGCAAACACTATTCATCCCTGGGGAATTGTTACATCTTATTGAGTTATTCTCACTGTGCTGGGGTTGTTAACACTCCCGCTTCAAGTAATTCGCAGTTTGCAGAAATCCTATCTGCGTGTGCCCAGAGTTGCATTTCCTTGCCACTTCTTGTAGGAAGGAGCACATTTTGCGCCGAAAGTGAGCCAACTCACGGGTTTGAACAGTCCATGGGCCCAGAGCCAGGGAGAGAGCATGGTGCCCCCCCATCCTGTTTATTTCCAGTACCTTCCAGGGTTAGAGAATCTATGCAAATGATGTTGAGTGCTGGAGTCTTCCCAGAATGTAAGAACACTGGATGGGAACTGGGGATGTGGAGGTGGCCAGCTTAAAATAGACTCTTTTCTTTGTGTTTTTTAAAACAATCTAGCCACATTCTTTGAGAGGCTGTGGGGTAGGAGTAAGGGTAAGGAGTCAGGAAACCAAAAAAATAACCGTGTGTTTCACAGGGCACCATTGGAAATTGACATCATTTTAGGCATGCTCTGCAAGAGGAATAGATTTGGAGTGAAAGGACTAGGCTTCAAATCCCAACCACATTTGTTACTACCTTTGGGCAAGTCATTTACCCTCCATGGGCCTCAGTTTTTTGATCATTTGATTCTTGCATAGGTGGATAAACTAGGGTCTTAAGTTCATGTCATCTCAGGATCTATTGTGAAACTAAGAGTATTCAGTCTAGAGAAGAGAAGACATAGTGGGGACCCCAAAGTTATTATCTAGTTTTTTAAGACAAATAGAAAGGGGATTAGATGTGACCTCAGAGGACAGAACAAGCCAAGAGCATTGGGAGTAAGTTGCAGAAAAGTAGATTTGGTCTTGATGCCAAAAGAAAAACCAATAAACTTGCTGAGCATTAAAACTATCAAAAAGTAAAATGGAAGACAGTGGGTTAATCTTCATTGGAGTTCTTCAAGTGAAAACTGGATGATCATTTCCTGAGTGTAGGGGGCCTTTTTTTTCAGTATGGGTTAGACCAGAATTCAGGGATGGAGAACCACATGTGGCCCTCTTGGTCCTCAAGTGCAGCCCTTTGACTCAATCCAAACATTCTAGAACTAGCCACTGAGATCCCTGCCAACCCTGAAATTCTTTGACTTCATAATTCTTTGGAGCTGACAGCCAATGAGATCAAGTATAATGCCCAAGATCAACTAGAAGTAGGGGCTAAGAAGAAAATACATTTCAAGGTTCTCAACTTCTAATCCAATTGCTTTCCATCATGAAGTGCTGACTCAAATGGACATAATCTTCAGAGAACTGTCTCACCATTTTTTGGATAGCTGAGGTCACAACAGAGGAATGTCCCCTAAAAGAAGCACAAATTTTAATCTTTCATTCTTTTAGGTCTCCTCTTGGTGCTGCATTATGCCACTCAATCTTGACTCTTCATGACCCATTCTTGGAAGCTGTTGTATGAAATGAGTGAGAGAAGCAGTATAGATAGATAGATAGATAGATAGATAGATAGATAGATAGATAGATAGATAGATAGATAGAACATCAATGGATTGGGATGAGAGAATCTTTGTTAGGTTCCTAGTCTTCTTACTTACTACCTTTGTAAACTTCAGAATGTAATTTTCCTAGCCAGTGATTCAGTTTCCTTAGTTGCAAAATGAATTTGGTCAAAGATATGAATAGTCAGTTTTCTAAGGAAAAAAATCTAAACCATTAATAGCCATGTGAAAAAATACTCTAAATCACTAAAAATTACAAAAATGAAATTGAGGTCCCAGTTGGCAAAGTTGACAATAAAGGAAAATCATCAATGTTGGTAGAGCTGTGAAAAAAAATAGCACATTAATTTACTGTTGGTGAGCCTGTAATTCAATCCAACATTCTGGAAAGTAATTTGGAATTATGTTTCCAAAGTTACACAAGTGAGCATACTGTTTGTCCCATTGATACTACTACTAGGACTATACTCCAAAGAGAGCAAAGAAAAAAGAAAAAAAACATTCATATATACAGGAATACACCGCCCACCTCACACATATATACATAATATATGTATATATCCATACATACAGATATGTGTGTATCTGTGTGTATGTGTATAGCACCATGTTTTTTGTAGTGACAAAGAATTGGAAACTGAAAGGTTACCCCCAAATTGGGGAATGACTGAACAATTTATGATGTATGAATGTAATAGAATATTATTGTGCTACAGGAAAGGATGAAAAGGACTGTTATAGAGAAATCTGGGAAGATTTCATGAATTATTGTTGAACACGTTGAGCAGAATCTGGAGAAAATTTTATACAATAACAACAACAATTATAAAGGTACATAACTTTTGAAGACTTAACTATTATTCCAGAGCACTGATGATGTAGAATGTTCCCAACTTTCTGACAAAAAGATTATGGTCTCAAAATGTAGTATGAGGCATTTTGGGGGGCACATAGCCAATTCATGAATTTGTTTGGCCTGACCAAGCATATTTATTACAAGGTTTATTTTAAAGGAAAGATGTGAAAAGAGAAGAAGAAAAAAGAAAATGGGTTTTTGTTACTTGAAGAAAAAGTTAAAAAATAAAATGAAGGGATTGAGCTAAATATTATCCATCTTGGAATCCTACACTATAATCTTGTTGCTTTAATTGAGAAAGGAATTTCTGGTATTCCTTTGTTCCAAACTTTCTCCAGAATTCTAGGGGCTTACAATCACTTTTTATGGCATGGTACAGGAATTATGACTGCTTCAGACATTCAGATTCAGAGACTATAAACACTCAATTGACTAGTGCAATAGGCAAAGTATTGGGGCAGATACTTGAGATCACAAACTGTTCATGAAGGGCATCTCAAGAACTAAAGAGTGCCTGATCTTAAATGGATCCTTTCCATTTAACAAGAGAAACTCTGGTATATTTCCAATCTTGCTTGGGGAGCCATTTTCATCACACAACTCATTAGGGACAACCATGTTGTAAGGGTAAAGATAGGTCACTGAGTCATTTATCCAATAACAGCTGGGGATCAATACCAGGCAGGCAGTCTGTCAGTTAACAGACTTGCATTAAATACTTTCTATGTGTGTGGTACCCTGCTAAGTACTGAATATAGAAGAAAAGGTAAAAAAAAGTCATCACTTTCTCCAAGGAGCTCACATTCAATTTTTGAAAATTATCTCACATAAAAGAGGCAAGCAAATGTTTTTACAGTGGAGGGGAAGGGAGGAGATTAGGAGAAATTAGTAAACATTATTCTCATCAGATTTGACTTAAGGAGTGAATAACACACACATTCAATTGGGTATGGAAATCTATCTTACCCTATAGAAAAGTAGGGGGAAGGGAATAAGAGAGTAGAAGACGACAGAAGGGAGAACAGATTGGGGAAGGGGGTAGTCAGAAGCAAACACTTTTGAGGAGGGACAGGGTCAAAGGAGAGAATAGAATAAATGTGGGGTGGGATAGGATGGAGGGAAATAGTCTTTCACAACATGATTATTACAGAAGTGTTTTGCATGACTACACATGTATAACCTATATCAAATTGCTTGCCTCCTCAATGAGGGTGGTTGGGGAGGGAGGAAGGGAGAGAATTTGGAACTTAAAATTTTAAAAACAAATGTTAAAGTTTTTACATCTAACTGGGAAATAAGATATACAGACAATGAGGTATAGAAATGTACCTTGACCTACAGGAAAATAGAAGTGGAAAGGGATAAGAGAAGGGGCTGTGGTGATAGAAGGGAGGGTCGATTGGGGAACAAGTAATTAGAGCTCATTCTGTCTTTGGGTGCATAGAGGGAAGAGGTGGAAAGAAAATTTGGAACTCAAAATCTTGTGAAATGTTGAAAACTAAAGATAAGTTAAGAATGAACTTTGCTTATTAAGCAATAAACATGGAGTTCTTGTAAAACAAAACAAAACAAAACCTCTGTCTTCTGACCTTTCTCTTTCTGGGGAAAGCACCAGTATTCCCCCAGCAAAGCAGATTTGTAACCTTAGAGTCAATCTTGTTCTCTTCTTCTTCTTCTTCCCTTCTCTGTTTCCAATTAGTTACCTAGTCTGGTGGTTCCTATTTCCAAAACATCTCCCATATTCATTCCCTTCTCTCCACTCACATAGCCAACAGCCTCTTTCAGGGCCTCATTATCTCTTTCCAGAACTATTGCAGTAATCTATTAAGTGGTCTCTGCCTGAAGTATCTCTTCACCTCAATCCATCGTTGATATGTCTACTAAAGTGATATTCCTTTCACACTTCCTGTTCAGGAAACTTCCATGACTCTCTCCTGTCTTGGACCAAATGCATCTAAAGTACCTCACAGTCTATCTCCAGTCTACCTTATATTACTCCCCTTCGCATTCTTTGCATTTAAGCAAGATAAGTCTATTTGATTCTTTCCCTCCAAAATATTCCAGAGGAATGGAAAACATTCCATTTTGCATTTGGGTGTTGTTGTATAGGTTTCCCATATATGTAGAATGTTCACCTTCCTCACTTGGGGCTTTTAGATTCCCTAATGTTCTTCAAGATTTATCATAATTCACTTTCTACATGAAATTTTTCCTGACCTGCCCAACTACTAGTATCCTTCTGAAAATTATTTTGTATGTATTTTGTGTTGACTTATGGGTTTATGCTGTTTATCCTAAAAGAATATAAGTTCCTAGAAGACACAAATGGCTTTTTTTCATTTGTTTGTTTGATTAATTGCTTTGTCTCCTTATTTCCAGTGTCTATTCCAAGGTCTGATACATTGTAGGTGCTTCAAAAGTTCTTGTTGAATGAATGGATATATGAATGGAAGAATGTAACAGTTGTAACCCCATGGGTATACTAGGTCATTTGATTAGAATTCCAAATCAATAAACACTGGAGATATAATTTAAAAAAAGATCTCTCCTGACAGCAGGTTCAACACTGTTTCCTTCCTACTATGCTGTCTGCAAAGGTAGGGTAGGGTCAGATGCAAGAGGCTTTAAAACCTACATTGAAGATTTTCTGTTTTGTCAAAGAAGTCAAAGGAAATCACTGAAGGATTTTGAATGGTTAGTAACGTATTCAGACCTAAGCTTTAGGACAATTTTATTTTTTTTGTATGTAGAGGGAATAATGGAAAAAAGGTAGACTAATTAGTAAGTTATTATAATTGTCTAGACAGGAGGCAATGATAGTGTGATTCTAGGGCCATAGCTCTATCAGCATATAAGTGGACAAGTATGAGTTATGTTATGGAGGTACAATTGACAAAATTTGACAGTGATCAAATATTGGGTTCAAGAAGAAACAACAGGATAAATCTGAGGCAAACAGAATTAAATGACTTGCCCAGGGTTACACAGCCAGATTTGAAGTCAGAAAGGTGAATTTTTCTGGCTCCAGGCCTTACACTCTATCCATTGTGCTACCTATCTGCCCACCTTAGGCCAGTTCTGTCTTAAAATTTTTTTCTCTCATCTCAATCCTAAATTTTCATTTTTTATAACATTCCCTCATAACTCCCATCTCCTACCAGGGGCCACATGGAACAAGTCCAATCCCCCTTTTATATGACAGCCCTTTAAATACTTGGAGACGATGATCATGTCTCCCATGAGACTCAATATCTCCAGCTCTTTCTACTTATTCTCATACAGTAGAATATGTAGTTTCCTTGTGCCTTTGTAGAAATTGTGCCCCATGCCTGTGACACTGTCTTCTCACTCTATCTTCTAGAATTTCTGACGTCTTATGTTTCAACTCATGCCATCTCCTTTAAGAAATTTTCCCCTATTCCTCTCATTGTTAGTATGCCCCTCTATGCATTGCTTCATATTTTATTTGATTATACCTTATATTAATATTTAACTTGAAAAGGCTACAAGTCAAAACTAAAATGGAAGGAGAGTTGTTATATGATATCCCCCCCCCCAGATGATTGTGTCCTCAATGTAGCCTCTGAAGTTGAGATGCAAGAAAATGGGACTCATTTCTCTCTGCTGCCTGTGCTAATTTGACCTAATTACCATTAGAAAAACAGGCACTGCACCAGCCAGCACCACAACATCTGTATGTGGAACCATCAGTTTTAGCAAGTGGAAAAGTCTTTGAATATTGTGAATAAGTTCACTTACTTAGGCAGTATATTTTCTAGGCATATTCACATTGGTAATGAGGTTGACCCATACATTGCCGAAGCTAGTTCAGTATTTGGGAAGCTCTGAATAAAAGTGGAAAAGAAGAGATATTGGACTGCCTACCAAACTAAAGGTCTCCAGAGTCATTGTGCTGACCTCAGTGTTGTGAGCCTGGATATCCTGGACAGTGGATCAGAGTCATACCAGGAAACTACATAGCTTTCATCGGAATCATCTTAGGAAGGTTCTGAAGATCACCTGGCAGAATAAGGAACTAGAGAGTACCTCTCCCCAGTGAAACTGTCAAGCATTTAAACTTTACTGCTGAGAGCACTGCTCAGATGGGCTGGCCACATTGTTTGAATGTCAAAAATAACTTTCCTGAAAGACTGTTTTACAGAGAAATCACACAAGACAAGTGCTCACATGGTGATCAGAAGAAGTGATATAAGGACACTCTCAAGGGCTCTCTCAAGAATTCTGGAAATGATAGAATGACATGGGCAATGTTGGCATAGGACCACCCAGCATGGCATACCCATATCAAAGAAGGCACTGTGCTCTATGAGCAAAGCAGGATTGACGTAGTTCAAAAAACAGGAGGTATGCAAATTTCGAGAATTCACCCAAATGTTCACACGGACTATTTGTGCCCAAACTGCGGCAGAGCATTCCAAGTTCATATTGTTTTGATTAGCCACAGTCAGACACTGTAACTTGACTTTAGCATAGTGATATCATTTTCGTCCTCTTCAAGAATGAAGGCCAGCAACCAATCAACCTATCAATATTGATATTGTATGTCTTAAGTAGAATGGAATCCTTGAGGTCAGGGGCAATCTCATTTTTATATTTATATCCCCAGCACTTAGCACAGTGATGACTTTTTAACCCAAGCTGTAATTTCATTCCCAATGAAAAATTCTCTCTACCAAAGCAGATCAATATCTTCTCAGCAACTAAAGTCTTCAACAGTTAGTCAGGGGAAGAGTAGAAGCATGACCTCCCCAGGGCTCCAGCTTTCACCTTCCCCAATCCATGTAAAAAGGGGACTCTAAACAAACTTTGGAGCTGCAGAACCCACAAAATGACACAGAGAAGCTAACTTCCCACTGAGTTCAGACCAGCAGGCCAGCAGTAATCCAGCCCAGTGCTCTGGGAGCCGAGCCCAGCCCCCACACTGAGGCTTTAGCCCCAGAGTGGGCCTGACCAGCCGCCGGCCAGAGGGACTCCAGATCAGCAGCAGCTGTGGCTGTTTTCAGATTTATCAACACATAGATGCGATGGACAAAGTGAGAGGTCAGTGCAGTCTGGACTTTGGGACCCAGTAAGTGGGAGTGCATGGCTTTTCCCCCTAGGGAGAGAAGCTGCTGAGATGCTGGCACAGCCAGCCAGTGCCAAGTGGCAGCTTCAGTTCCTGGACTGCAGAGTGTAGAGGGACCAAGCACCAATCTGAGGGGTAACCGCTTTTGCTTTAACTTTCTTGGATCCGGATTGCGGTCTAGGGTGGAGGTCCTGGGATGTGTGTACAGCTTGAGAGATCCTGTGGAGACCTCAGAGAGGGCACCCATCTAATACCTCTGGCAGCTGAGAAAACCCCAGCGTTTGGGACGAAAACTCCTCTGTCTGGTGGCAGAGTCATACTGTGGCAAAAAAGCCCAGGCATCAAGTGACTGAGGGGGGACATGACCAGGCAAAGGAAACAAAGCAGACAGATGATTCCAACATTACACTCCTATTTTGGGGACAAAAAGGAGCAAAGCATGGAACAGGAGGAAAACAGTGAAGTCAGAACTCCTGCACCAAAAGCTTCAAAGGAAAATACAAGCTGGTTACAGGCCATAGAGGACCTTAAGAAGCAGATAAGAGAAATGGAGGAAAAATTGATAAGAGAAATCAGAACAATGCAAGAAAATTATGAAATGAGAGTCAACAGCCTGACTGAGGAAAATAATACCTAAAAAAACAGACTAACTCAAATGGCAATAGAGGCTCAAAAAACCAATGAGAAGAATGCCTTAAAAAGCTGAATTTGCCAGATGGAAAAAAGAATATCAAAAGCTCAATGAGGTTTTGCTTCAATGAGCATTGCTTCAGAATTAGATTGGAGCAAATGGAAGCTAATGACTTAATGAGAAACCAAGATGTTGTTAAACAGATCCAAACAAATGAAAGAATAGAAGGCAATGTGAAATACCTCATGGGAACAACCACTAACCTGGAAAATAGATACAGGAGAGATAATTTTAAAATTATTGGACTACCTGAAAGCCATGATGAAAGTAAGAACCTATAAATCATCCTCCAGGAAGTTCTCAAAGAAAACTGCCCTGATATTTTAGTATCAGAGGACAAAATAGAGGTTGAAAGAATCCACTGATCACCTGCTGAAAAAGATCCCCAAAAGAAAACTCCTAGGAATATTATAGCCAGGTTCTGGAATTCCCAGATTAAGGAGAGAATATTACAAGCAGCCAGGAAGAAACAATTTGAATATTGTGGAAACACAATGAGGATAACCCAGGAACTGGCAGCTTCTACACTGAGGGATTGAAGGGCTTGGGTTATGATATTCCAGAGGTCAAAGGAGCTGGGATTAAAACCAAGAGTCACCTACCCAGCAAAACTGAGTATCATGTTTCAGGGGGAAATATTGTCATTCAGTGGAATAGAGGACTTTCCAGCATTCTTGCTGAAAAAACCGGAGTTGAACAGAAAATTTGACATTCAGATACAAGAAGCAAGAGAAGAATGAGAAGGTAAACAGGGAAAAGAAATCATAAGGAACTTATCAAAGTTGAACTATTAATATTCCTACATGGAAAAACAATAATTGTAACTTATGAAACTTTTCTCAGTAGTTGAAGGAATAGAAATATATATATACACACATATATATGTATATATACATATATATGTCTATATATGAGAGTATATGGGCATATGAATACATATGTGAATGTGTATATATGTTTACAGGTATACATAGATAGAGGGCACAGGACCAATTTAACAGGAAGGGATGATACTTAAAAGGTGAATTTAAGAGGTGAGAGAGGAATATAATGAGAGGATATGGGGAGAGACAGATTGGGGTAAACTATCTCATACAGAAGAGTCAAGGGAAAATGGTTACAATGGAGGGGAAGAATAGGAAGGCAAAAGGGAATGGGTCAACATTATTCCCATTGAATTTGGCTTGAGGAGGGAATGAAATACACACTAAATAAGTTATCTCACCCTCCTGGAGAGTAAGGGGAGAAGGGGATGAGAGGGGGGATGATGGAAGGGAGGGCAGGCTGGGGGGGAGGGAAGTTGGAAGCACCCACTTTTGAAAAGGGATGAGATCAAAGTAGAGAATAGAACAAGTGGGAGGTGGGACAGGAGGGAGGGAAATATGGTAATTCTTTTACAGTATATCTACTATGTTATTGTTTTGCATTAGCCACACATGTACAACCTATACTGAACTGCTTATCTTCCCACTAAGGGTGGGTGAAAAGGAAGAAAGGGAATGAATCTGAAATTCAAAATTTCAAAATCAAATATTCAAATATATATGTGTGTATATATATATATATGCTATTATTAATACTATTTTCATGTAATTGGGAAATAAGATATACAGGAACTGAGCCATAGAGATCCACTGGAAAAGGCGAAATGGGTATGGGAGAAAATATGGGAGAGAGCAGATTGGAGGAGGGGATATCCTGTGGGACTGCTATTTTGAGGCGGTTTGTGAGGGAAGAACAGGGAGAAAATTTATAACTCAAAATCTGGTGGAAATGAATGATGTAAATCAGAAGTTAATAAAGCATTTTAAAAAAAAAAAGGAAAAAAGGGACTGAGGCAAGTGGAACGGTCAGGTCCAGGAACAGAGTCCAGTTGGGGAATAAATACTAGATTAAGAGACAAAATAAAAGAGTCTGGCCATTAAAAAAAAGAGAGAGTTAGTCAGGGGCAAAGAGAAACTACATGATTTGCCCAGTGTCCTAAAGTTTCCATAGGTCAATGGCAAGATTTGAACCCAAAATTTTACTCTGAGGTTGATTTTCTTTCTACTCTACCAAGCTATCTCCCTTCTCTCATTTAGTAGGTGCTTAATGAGTTTGCTTGTTACCTGATTTATTGACTTATGCTTTTATGAGCTAGACATATACCAGCTTTTCTCCCTGTTTCTTATCCTAACTTTTCCTACAAGACTTTCTCTGGAAAGTTCTTTGATTGTTTGGTCTCTTCTTTTTGCCTGTGTAAGAAATAAAGCATGTGAATAGATGTCCAGGACAGCCTATAAAAATCAGAAATGTATCATCATCTCACCCCTCTGACCCACTAACAGCATTTTTCCCACTCTGGTCCAGTCGTTGACTCTCTTTATTGATTTTTGCACCTTTGCCAGATCTGCAACTTCATTGGGTTATATTTCCCTTCAACAAATGTTAATAGTGTTTTAAAATAGTGACTTATCCTTTTAAACATTTATCGCTCACCAGTTTGTATAGCTCTCCATTTAGATTGTGCTGATGAGAGGTGGAAAAAAAAAACTCTCTTCCTTTTCAGAAGAACCCAAAGGCGAACAATTTACAGCGGCTTTCAACTTTAATCAGCATCTCTCCTCAAGTCAGCGTTGGTGATAAAGTCCTCTTCAATAACATCCTGGAGATGAATTGCTGATATTTATACTTGCACTTACAATATTATTGCTGTCCTTGGAGCGAAGTATTTTAAAGAGATTGTTGGGAGAGAAATTAGATTATTAGGAGCCTCTCCTCAAACAACGGCCTGCTATGCTTGGGCATTAGAGAGTCCCTCCCTCTGCCTCCTGTTCAGCATGATAGAAATGTATTTATTTGAAAAGATTGAGTAGCACTTAGAATTATATAGAATGCTAATCTCATGACACCATTAATGGGGAGAACCTGAGCACACACTGACTTGTTCAAGGTTGCATAATCCATGGAAATATACAATCGGATTATTTTTTGATATGAAAATTATAGTTAAAATGACTGAGACATGTTCCTCAGCTTCCAACAAGCACAATTAGAGTAAATTCCCATTCCCAGATTTAAGAGGGAGATGGAATCTTGGAGAGAATAGATTCCATATTGTTGAAGAATGGAAATATATTCACAGATTCAGGGCATTTTAGAGCTGATAGGGACCTCACTGGCCATCCAACCTACTATAAAAAAAGGAATGCCTACTAAAATGTACCTGACAAGTGGTCATCTAAGCTCTGTCTGAACCTACTATATGCGGAAATTTAGACAAGTAATTTAATTTCTCTGGCATCAGTTTCCTCATCAGTAAAGGGAGATGGTTAGATTCGATGGCCTCTGGGGTCTCTTTGAAATCTAGATCTTGTGGTGATCTTGGATCAATTATTTAACCTCTCTGGTCCTCAAGGCGACTTTCCTGGCCTTGGTGGTCCCTTCCTTTAAGATCTCATGACTTCCAGATGCAGCACTTTCCACTTTTAGATTTTGCTAAATGGAAGTGTTCTCCTAATATCAAGCTCATGTTTACCTCTTTTTAGGTTCCACCCAAGGTACCTAGTTCTGACCTTTAAATCCAAGCAACGACTACTCCCTCTGCTGAGAGACAGTTCTTAAAATCTTGCATACAGCATTCTGCTCTCTTCTGAGCCTTCTCTTCTCCAGGCTAAATAACCTCAGTAATAAAAATGATGGATCTTATATTCACATATACTTCTAAAATATGTTCGGTGTCTTTTTATCTTGTGAATTGGCAGAAGTTAAGGAATTAGATGAAAATGGCCATTATTCTTTTTTGGGGTCAGTTATTGTGGTTTATTTAGTGTGGAAGAACTCCTGGTGTGGAAACACCCTCCTGCAATGCAGATTGGTAACTTATCTGTAAATTATTATCTTAGAGAGTTGCCTGGGACATTAAGAAATTAAGGGACTTGTCCACTAATATACAGACATATGAATAGGAGGTATGATTGGATCCAGGTCTAATTGACTCCAGAGTTAGCCTTCTATTTATAATGCTACTTTGTCTTTTACTTGTTTTCTTTTGCATTGGTCTCCTTGCTACCTTTAAGCATCACAGAACTTCAGAAATGCAAGAAATATCAAGAGTCATCTACTCCAACCCCAAACTGGACAAGAATCCTTCCTACAACAAACGAGACAAGAAGTCATCAACTTTGGTCTGAACACCTAGATTAGTATGGGACCTATTTCCATCAAAGGTCACTTATTCCACTATTAATTCTCATCGTTATCAAAGCTAAATTTGATACATTGCTACTTCTACCCATGGCTCTTAGGTCAGGGGGACCCGTGTCTTGCTGGCTTCAAGCCTATGCCCTTTTGAGATCTCTTTTTTAAGAGAAAGGAGAACTGAGACTAAGACTGGTCAAGACTTTCTTGTGGAGGCAGAAATAGTGGTTGTTCAATGTATGTTGTAGTGGGACAGGCACTGGGGTCAATGGACGGGGGTTGTAAGCCTGCCTTAATTGTTAGTTAAATGCATGTATCCATTTTGGAGCAAACCACTATCCCCTCTGGGTGTTAGAAATCCTCTAGTCTGAATTCCTCACTTTAAAAGTGAATAGAAGATCAGTTCAGCTCTAACTTTCTTTGAGCTCTAAGAAAGACTATAAAAGTTGCACTCACGTCTAGATGCCTCCCTTGGGGATGTCAAAAGCACTCATTAATCAGTGGGGAGACAATTAGACCAACTGGATTTTGAAAGAGGAACTCATTTAGGGAACTGGACTCTAGGGAATTAGTTTATGTAATAATGAGGCCAATAATATAATTGAAAGATGTCAATTTCTCTTTATCAGCAGCAGGAACTCTTTACTGCAAACTCAAGCACTATCAGGTAAATAAGCCTCATTTTGGAAGAGAGATGTTTAAAGTTGTAGAGGAAGTACAGTGTTGTGGAAAGCCTGAAAATGAGAATTTGAGGACCATTCAATCATAGAATAAAAGTGAAAGGGCTCTTAGAAATCATCTAATCTGGCTCCCTCATTTTACAGATGAGGAAACTGAGGGCTCAGAGTGAGGAAGTTAACTTTTAGAAAGTCATAATTGGAATAAGTGGCAGAAAAGGCATTTGAACCCTTGTTATAGGAATACACACAGACACATATGTATGTGTATCTGTGTGTATATATGTGTGCATGTATGAATATACATATGTATGTATACACACACATTTGGAAAGGGGCATTAATTCCAAACCCTTCATTTAAATTAGATAAAGAAATTGGAGCCGAGGTACATAAGTAATTATTGCCTGAGGTCCCACCAGAAGTGAAAATCAGAAGCAAAATTTGAATTCAAGTCTTCTGACTCTATAACCATTATTTTTATAGAATTTTAGTCCTGAGTTTGCCATTGTGTGACTTTGGACATGTCACTTTACTACTCTGAGTCTTAGTTTTCTCATCTATTATATGAAAGGTTTGGGACAGTATTCTTTCCCTGTTCTTTTAAACTCTTTTGATAGTTACATTTCTGTAGAATTGGTTTCTTTTGTAGTGCTATGCATTTTATTTTCGGCCTTTAAATCTCATTTTGAGAAAGGGTCCATAGATTTCACCAGAATGGTTCATGCCACAGAAGAGATTAGTAACTCCTGTACTAGAAAGTCTCTAGCATCTCTGCCAGTTAAGTCTAGTAGTTTCCCATAAATTCATGTGAAATTTGATTTTTTTGACCTAGTTGAATGTTCTTTGACAAGTAGTATCAACTCTCTGTACCTCAATTTCCTAATTTAAAAAAAAGGATAATCCTAATGGTGAAACTACCTGAAAGACTTATTGAGAAGTAGTGGCCAGAGTGAGTTCCCTACCAATGGAAACTCTCAAGCAAACCATTCCACCACTCCCCCTCCAATGCACACATACATTAGCGTGGGTAGTATTTGTTCCAGAGACACCAATATACTGACTCCCTATGGTTGTCATTGAACACAAAAGAAAAGAAATAGCTGAGTCCGCTGAGATTTGTGCTTTGCTTTAAATAGAATTATCCCCGTGAATCAAATTCTGTAAATGTAAATTACAGCTCATTTTGCTGTTGATGTCTGTACAATTTCCACTATGGCAGGCAGGCAGGCAGGCTTTGAGGCATCTGGTGGAATGCTATTCTTCGCTTGGATTTAAACAGTACCTCTCTGTACATTAGGGTGAGACTTTGCCTATGGATGAAAGCCTGTAATTATCATTAAAATAGTATTGTGTGTTTGGTGATTAGACAGGGCTCTCATTCCAGTGGCAAACCTTTTCATAGAGTGTGTGTTTATATTTATTAAAGGAAAAGAAGTGAGCATTACTTCTAGGGAACAGGGTACCCCTTACTATCAGTGATTTCTGGCTGGTTGTAACTTGTCAGAAATTTAGAATACAGCATGTGTGTGTGTGTGTGTGTGTGTGTGTGTGTGTGTGTGTGTGTACAGCTGATGGTCTAGAACATTAGAAAACCATGCTGACTTGGGGTCCAAGCACCTACATTCAACCCTGACTCAACCATCCTCCACAAAGCTGCCAAACTGATATTTCTAAAACAGCTCTGACCCAGTGACCTCCCCAACCCACTCCCATGCAACAATTTTCAATGGCTCATGATTGTGTCTAGGAGCAACATCTTCAGTCTAGAACTCAAAGTGCTTCACAAAATATCTTCCAAAAACCTTTCCAAGTCTGATTTCATGTTGCTGCCCCTCATGTGTTCATCTTTAAAAAGAACTGGAGGAGGAAATGGCAAAACCCTCTAGTATCTTTGCCAAGAAAACCCCAAATGGGGCCATAAAGAGTCAGATGTAACTGAAAAATGACTGAACAGTGACCTTAGCATTGCTTCCTGTACATCAGATTCCACCTCCTGCTTACATCACCTAGTGCAAGTTGTTCTTCATGTCTGGAATGCACAACCTCCTTAATTTATACCTAATAGTATCCTTTGCTTCTTTTAAAGTACAATATAGATGCCACCGTATATGTGTGTATAAATGTATATATATGATATCTCTGGTGAGTGCATCACTAAGCTAGGTTCCCAGATTTATTCCTATCCATAGCTGACTATTTTTCCCTTGCTACTCAGGGCCCCGTGTCATTTAATGATATTGCTTGCTTTAATTCTATCAGATAAATAATATGTAAACACATACACACATATATACACACATATGCAGGGGAAGAAAGACAGAGAGACAAAGACACATGCAGAGAGAGAGACAGAGAGAGAGAGAGAGAGAGAGAGAGAGAGAGAGAGAGAGAGAGAGAGAGAGAGAGAGAGAGAGAGACAGAGAGAGAGAGAGAGAAAGAGAGACAGAGACAGAGAGAGAGAGATGGATAGAACAGAGCATTGAAAGAAACTAGGGATTTTTTGATATACAGACATTTTACAGGATAATTTAATCCAAAAAACAAATATTAAGTACCTACTATATACAAGGAAACATGCTCGTTATTATGAATGTAAAGATAAAAATGAATCAGTCTTGCCGTTAGGGAGCTTATAGTCTATTGGTCTAAGTAGAATAACCAGGGGTGGGGAACCTGTAGCCTTGAGGCCACAGGTGGCCTTTTAGGTCCTCAGGTGTGGCCTTTTGCCTGAGTCCAAGTTTTACAAACAAATCCCTTTATTAAGGTTATCTGTTTTGTGAAATTTGGATTTAGTCAAAGGGTTGAACTTGGGGATCTGGAGGGCTATATGTGGCCTCAAGGCCACAGATTCTCTATCCCTAAAATATACCCTAATACCTTAATACTCTCTGTAAGTTATTACCTTATAAGTTAACTACCCTATAAGAATATAAGTTAACAGGACATGACATGACATAACATGATATGGCATGGCATGACATGACATAACATAACATAAGTTTGAAAAGTGTATATAGAGTGAGGTCAAGTGACTTGTTCCAAATTACAGAGCTAGAAGAGGGAAGATTTGAACTTAGGGTTCTGCCTGAAGAACTCTCACACCTTTGTGAAGCTAGTATGCATATTGTTCAAGATCAAAGGCTCAGATCCAAAATCAAATCAAGTGCAAAATTCCAGTAAGAAATGATAATTCACACTTACATAGCTGTTTAAGCTTTTTCATGTTTCTTCCTGACAAGAACCCTGTGAGTTACTATAGTTATAATTATCCCCATTGTATGGATGAAGAAATTGGTATTATGAGAAGTTAAATGATTTTCCCAAAGTGAGTTTCAGCCAGTGAGGTTCAGCACCAGCTTGTCTTTATGGCCCAGGTTACACAACCCTGTATCTGTAGTCATTAGCCCAGGGTTTAAATTGCACTTTTGGTACTTGGTCCCTAAATGATTGTACCTTCCATTTATAATTATTATTCATGATAATAATATTATTATCCCTAGGACAGCTAGGTGGCAGAGCAGATAGGGCCTGGAGTCTGGAAGACTTGAGTTCATACTGTCTATTTGTCCCTAGGTGAGTTACTTAACCCTATTTGCCTCAGTTTCCTCATGTGTAAAATGAGCTTGAGGAGGAAATGGCAAACCACTCTGGTATCTTTTCCAGGGATACTGCAAAACGAGTCACAAAGAGTCAGACATGACTAAAACAACTGAAAAACAAAATTCTCACTCCTGAAATCATGCTCATGTTCACAGAGACTATATTCAACTCAGAGTGTTCTTTGACACAGCACTGTGTGAGGCACTGAGAGAGAGTGAAAGATTACTTAGGACTTGCTTGAGCATGACTTCCTATGTATATCATACAAATTCTTTTTCTTTGGGAATAAAGTTGACCCTGCATGAGAGACAATGCCTACTCTCCAGATAGAATCAGGAGGCAGCATGGAGTTCACATTTTTCCTGGTACTGCTAATATATTTCTGTAGTTTTCTTAGTTCAGTGGTTCAGCCTGCTCTGGATAAGCTTTTAAAAAATGAGTATTGCATCTCCTGAATAGTGGCTTATGAAAACCAACAACATTGTTGGCTGAAGAGCCATATCTTGAAAGGATCGTTGCAAGCAGAACTGCTACCTTAGTGTCATTTTAATCTGCTATGTTCCATGACCTTGGTACCCTGGAGGAATTCTTTGTAGGTGTCTGTCATGTTTCCTTTGATCTCAGAGAAACTCAAAAGCCATGGAATGACTCAACATGTCCTCCAGAGATCTCAATTAGGACTCAGCCCCAAACACAGCCTGCCCTTTAAGTGTAATATTGACTTTCTTTGGCTTTTTGGTCAAGGGAATTAGAACATGACATAAGATGAATGCTAGGTAATGTTCTCAGGTCTCTGCTTTGATTGTCCTGGAAACTCATGAAGTCTCTGCATTAAACACTTGGCTCCTAAGAGAGTAATTAATTAATTCATTCTCTCAGCAAACACTGATTAAGGCACACTGTGCACAGAGCACTGTGCCAGGCATGAAGTTTAAGTAAGATATAGTTCCTGTCCTCATAGAACTTACCAGTTAGTATAGTGAAGTCATTTAAAAGCATTTATTAATCTTCTACTATGGGCTGGACACTGATCTAGGAACCAGGGCTACAGAGAAAGGCAAAAAAAGCCTCTGCTCTGAAAGACTTCTAAGTTCAATTGGGGAGACAACATTCAAACAACTGTGTATAGACATTCATCATGTAGTATGAATTAGAAGCAATCAACATAGAGAAGGCACCAACATTAAGGAGGACAGGGGAAAAGGATTTTTGTAACAAGTAAGATATTAGCTGGAACTTTAATGATGACAGAGAATCTAGGAAGCAGACATGAGTAGTGAAAGAATCCCAAGCATGGGAGACAGTCTGTGAAAATACTAAAGGAAGATAGAGAGGGAGTATTTTGTTTGAGGAACAGGAAAGGGATAAGGGTTACTGGACTGCAAAGTATTGTGGTGAGTTAAGCATAGGAAGCCTAGAAGGTAGGAGGAAGCAAGGTGGTGAAGGGGTTTGAGTTTCTCTGAGATCAAAGGAAACATGACAGACACCTAGAAAGAATTCCTCCAGGGTACCAAGGTTTGAAGCAGATTTATATTTGAACCTGGAAGTAATAGGAAACCACTGGATTTATCAAGTGTTTGTGTGTATGTGTGTGTATTTATGTGAGAAAGAGACCGACAGAGACAGAGAGAGTCAGACAGACAGACAGAGAGACAGAGGCAGAGACACAGAGACAGCGAGAGAGACAGAGACAGAGACACAGGGAGACAGAGACAGAGAATTTGAGATTGTCAGTTGAAGATAGATTGGAATAGGGAGAGAATCTAAGGAGATTGACCAGCAGACTATTGTGAAAGTTTGGGAATGAAGTGATGATTATAGAGAGATAACTCTAATGCAGATCATGATTTACAATATCAAACAAGTACAAGAAAAAGGACAAGTCATGATAGACACAAGTCCAAACTGATGAGTATTGGCTTCCTTCACAGAATTACCAAAGTTTGGAATTAGTGGTGACCTCAAAGGCATTCAATCTAAACTTGACCTGAGTAATAATTTCCATTATGAGCTGATCAACTGAGTCTCCTACTTTTGCGCAAAGACTTCTCATGAGGGTGAACACACTACCCCCAGAAAGACTATTTCTCTTTTACTTCTTAGGAAGTTTTTCCTGACACAAAACTTAAATTTATATTTCTTAAACTCCAACACACTGTTCCTATGCCCTCTAGGAACAAATGGAATATGTAAAGCCCCTTTTCCACTTGACAACTCTTCAAAGACTTAGAAGACAGATATTATGATCCCCTCCCCAACTCTTCTTTTTTCCCATACTAAATAACCCCATTTTCTCAATAGTTCTCATAAAGAATAAACTCAAGGTCTTTAAGGATCGTATGCCTTTCTCTGAATGACTTACAGTTGATCATCAGAGAGGCACTTTAGTGTTAAGGATAGAATTAAAGAACATATGGATTCAAATCCCACCTCAGACACTATCAGGAGAAATAACTCTGGGATTCAGTTTTCTTTGTAAAATGAACAGGTTGGACTAAAAAATCTCTATAGATTCTGCCAGCCTTAAATGTAATATCTGATGATCTTTCATAAAACATGGCATCCAGAAGTGATAATTAGTCCAGAGGCCATTCTATTTTAGGCTATGTATCCTCAGCAATGCATGATGCCTTGACAAATGCTTATTAAATTGTGTAGGGGTAGGATTTTAGATAAATATTACTTATTTTAAGGAAAAATCCCTTTATTGCTATGCTTTCTAGTTTCTTTTAAGTAGGAATGGGTGTTCCATTTTATCAAAGGCTTTTCCTGTATCTATTGAGATAATATGATTTCTGTTGGTTTTGTTATTGATATGGTCAATTATGCTTATAGTTTCCTAATATTGAACCAACCCTGAATTTTTGGCATAAATCCCACCTGGTTATAGTGTATCATCCTTGTCATATGTTGCTGTTATCTCCTTGGTAGTATTTTATTTAAAATTCTGCATCAATATTCATCAGAGAAATTGGTCTATAACTTTCTTTCTCTGTTTCAGCTCTTCCTGGTTTCGGGATCAGCACCACATTTGTGTCATAATAGGAATTTGCTGGGACTCCTTCTTTGTCTATTTTCCCAAATAATTTATATAAGTGTGGGGGTATGAACAGGATATAACATAGAGGGACAACCACTTTCCTCCTTGTGGACATGATTCAACTGTTTTAATGCTTCTTAGGTTACTTTACTATTATCCACTTTTGAGCTTGTAATCCACTTAAACCCTCAGAAACTTCTCAAACTGGTGCCTACAAATTTCCTATACTTAAAATCCATAGCTAAGATGTCTTTTCCTCCATGGAACCTGCTCCATTCCCTGACCCTTCTATAAAATCATCTCCTTTGGACCATAAACTATAGGTTGAATTATTTTCTTTAAGTATCGACTGATTTGATCTCCTTGCTGCCCAATGAAATCTTGAAAGTATTTTAAAGTGCCACATTTTGAAACTGTTGATTTTGTGGTGCTCAGTTTTCCTTATGGTCCAACTCTCCCAGTTATATATTACTACTGGAAAAGTCATGGCTTTGATTTTATGGAACTTTGTCACTAAGGTGATGTCTCTGATTTTTAGTATGCTGTCAAGATTTGCAATAGCTTCCCCTACCTCCCCAAGGAGTAAGTTTCTTTTAATTTTATGGCTGCAGTCACCAACTGCAATTATCTTTGAGCCCAAGAATAAATAATATGACATTGTTTCCACTTCCTCTTCCTTCATTTGCCAGGAAGTGATGTGACCAAGTTGCCAAGATCTTAGTTTTTTTTATGTTAAGCTTCAAGCCAGTTTTTACACTCTACCTTTTCTTTTCTTTTAAATTTATTTATTTCTTTTGAGTTTATAACATTTAGCTCCATAAGCTTTTGAATTTTAAATTTTCTCCCCAATCCTTTCCTCCCTTCCCCAAGAGTGGGAAATATGATATAGGCTCTACATATACATTCATATTTAGCATATTTCACATTAGTCATATTGCATAGAAGAATTATAAACAATGGAATGAATCATGAGAAAGAAGAAACAAAACAAAAGAAAGAGCAAGCAGATAGTATGTCTCAATCTGCATTCAAACTCCATAATTCTTTCTCTGAATGTGGATAGTATTTTCCGTCATGAGTCTTTTGGAGTTGTCTTAGAACTTTGCATTGCTGAGAAGAGCCTAGTCTATCAAAGTTAGTCATCGCAACTGTAACTGTGTGCAATGTTCTCCTGGTTCTTCTCCCCTCACTCAATATCAGTCCATATAATTCTTTCCAGGTTTTTCTGAAATCTACCTGCTCATCATTTCTTATAGTACAATAGTATTCCATTACATTTATATACCACAACTTGTTCAGTCATTCCCAAATTGATGGGCATCCACTCAATTTCCAATTCTTTATTGCAAAAAGAGATGCTATAAATATTTTTGTACGTGTGGGTCCTTTTCCCATTTGTATGATCTTTTTGGTAAACACCCTGAGAAATGGTATTGCTGGGTCAGAGGATATGCACAGTTTTATAGCCATTTGGAAATAGTTCCAAATTGCTTTCCAGAATGCTTGGATCAATTCACAATTCCACCAACTAATGCAGTCTTCCAATTTTCCCACATCTTCAGTATTTATAATTTTCATGTTTTGTCATGTTAGTCAATCTGACAGGTGTGATGTGGTACCTAAGAATCATTTTGATTTGCATTGCTCTAATCAATAGT
This sequence comes from Petaurus breviceps papuanus, assembly GCF_028583685.1. Taxonomy (NCBI): domain Eukaryota; kingdom Metazoa; phylum Chordata; class Mammalia; order Diprotodontia; family Petauridae; genus Petaurus; species Petaurus breviceps. The sequence continues at coordinate 32,516,648 of NW_027187400.1, read as the reverse complement.
GATTTAGAGCATTTTTTCATGAGTACACTCCTTTTTAACCCTCATGAAGTGGTTTCTTAATTCTTTCTCACTTTCTACCATCACAGTGGTATCATCTGAATTCTGAGATTGTTGATATTTCTCCCAGCATTTGACATGATACACTCTGCATAGAAGTTAAATAATTAAGATGACAATATACAAACTTGTCATATTCCTTTTCCAAACTTAAACCAATCAGTTGTTCCATGTTTGCTTTTAACTGCTGCCTTTTGGCTCATGTACAAGATTCTCTAGAGACAAGTAAGATGGTATTGTTCTACCATCTCTTTAAGGACTTGCCATGTTTTGCTATGATCCACACAAAGACTTTAGTATAGTCAATGAAGCAAAAGTAGAGGTGTTTTTTCTGGAACTTCCTTGTTTTCTCCATAATTCAGTGAATATTGGCAACTTTATCTCTAATTCCCTTGCCTCTGAAAGCCATCTTGTTTTTTTTTTTTCCTGCTAATTCTTGGTTCACAATATGTGATAAAGTGATGTTAAGACCTTTCTTGTATAGTTCTGCATATTCTTGCCACTTCTTAATTTCTTCTAATTTTGTTAAATCTCTACCATTTTTTTGTCATCTATCATGCCCATTTTTTGCGTGAAACATTCCTCTGATATCTCTAATTTTCTTGAAGAGATATCTTTTCTTTCATATTTTATTGTTTTCTTTTTCTTTGCATTGCTCATTTAAGAGAACCTTCTCTCTCCTTGCTATTCTTGGAATTCAGCATTAAATTGGGTATATCTTTCCTTTCCCTTTCCTTAGCTATTTCTAAAGCCTTATCAGATAGCCATTTTGCTTTCTTACTCTTCTTTTTCTTTGGTATTTTTTTGTTGCTGCATCTTATACAGTATTGTAAATCTCTGTTCATAGTACTTTTTAAAAAATAATATTTCATCATACAATATTGTTTATATTATGTACAGCATTATCCAGGTTCTGCTCACTTCAGTTTGCATCAATCTTGTAAACTTTTCCAGGTTTTTCTGAAATAATCTTGCTTGTCATTTCTTATAGCACAATATTCCATCACAATCATATGCCACAGCATGTTTAGCCATTCCCCAATTGATCAACATCCTTTCTATTTCCAGTTCTTAGCCACCACAAAAAGAGCTGCTGTAAGTGTTTTGTACAAATAGGTCTTTTTTCTTTGTTTTCGATGTTTTTGAAATATAGTCCTGGCAGTGGTATTGCTTGATCAAAGGCTATGCATGACTTTATAGCCCTTTGGGCATGGTTCCAAATTTTCTAGAATGATTGAATCATTTAAAAACTCCACCAACAATGGATTAGTGTCCTAGTTTCCCATATATACTCCAAATTTATCACTTACCTTTTTTTGTCACACTACCTAATCTGATAGGTGTGAGGTGGTACCTGAGAGTTGTTTAACTTGCATTTCTCTAATCAATAGTGAACTAGACCATTTTTAATATAACTATAGATAGTTTTGATTTCTTTGTCTTAAAACTACCTGCTCATAATCTTTGATTTTTTTTATCATTTGGGGAATCAGGTGCATTTTTATAAATTTGACTTGGTTATCTATATATTTGAAAAATGAGGCCTTTATCAGAGATACTTGTTGAACCCTCCCCCACTCCAGTTTTCTGCCTTCCTTTTAATTTTCTTTGCATTGGTTTTCTTTGTGCAAAACATTTTTAATTTAATGTATTCTGAATAAACTATTTTGCATATTATAGTGCTCTCTATATTTTATTTGGTCCTAAATTTTTCCTTCATCTATGGATAAGACAAATAAACCTTTCCATGCTCTCCTTTATGTGTAGATCATGTACACATTTTGATTTTATCTTGGTATACAGACAGTGGACTTATAATGAAGAATGCGATCTTCCTCTAGAGAAAGAACTCATGATATCTGAATATAGACTGAAGCTTCCTTCCTTCCTTCCTTCCTTCCTTCCTTCCTTCCTTCCTTCCTT
>NW_027187400.1:32500652-32514658 GCF_028583685.1 Petaurus breviceps papuanus | reverse complement strand
CTTCCTTCCTTCCTTCCTTCCTTCCTTCCTTCCTTCCTTCCTTCCTTTAATGCTTCAGTCTGTGTTCAGACAGTATTAGTTCTTTCTCTGAAGGTGGGTAGCATGCTTCATCATGAGTCCTTTGGGTCATTGCATTGCTGAGAAGAGCTGCCATTCACAGTTTATTATTGCACAATATTGCTATTACTGTGTACAATGTTCTGCTAACTTCATTTTGTATCAGTTCATGTAAGTCTTTCTAGGTTTTTCTGAAATTGTCCTACTTGTCATTTCTTATAGCACAATAATATTTCATTACAATCATATACCACAACTTATTCAGTCATCTTACAATCAGTGGCCATCCCCTCAATTTCTAATTCTTGCATGCAACAAAAAGAATCACTATAAATATTTTTGTGCATATACATCCTTTTCTCTTTCTAAAAATTTCTTTGGGATTGTAATGGAAATGCAAATTTAAAGATCTTCCCTGCCCCTAGGCTAAAGTGCACCTGGAGCCTGGGGTGGGAGGCTTGTTTTTCAGTAGATACTTCTTGATTGGCCAGTGGGTCCAGAAGGTTGTTACATTCTCTGAGCCAGGAGAAGGCAATATAAGCCCTGATGTGTAGCTTTGTTTTGGGGGCTCACTTTGAGAAGTGTTCTGTGATTTGATATGGATTCTGGGAAGCCATTGTCTGGAGCCCCCCTGGCTTTGAAAAACCCAGATGTTGAAACCCAGATGTTGACTGGATGGATGTAATGGTTGGACAGTTTGGAAATCTTTCTACTTGATCTGTTTCTGTCTTGATAATTCTGCCTGTATGCTTTGAAGTTCGGGGTGCTGACCTTTTTCCTCTGAACAAGGTAAACGATATATGTCTGACTGATTAAAGTAAGCTTGTTAACCCATTTTTATTTGCTTTCCTTTATCAAAGCAGATCTAAGAACCTGTATTGGCAGCAAACCCTGAGGACGCTTGGGGTACTTGCTGCTACAGGGATACAGACCTAGCAGCGGCATTGCTGGATCAAAGGTTATGAAGTTTTATAGCGCATGTGGCATAGTTCCAAGTTTCTCTTTATAATGTTTTGTCCATACTTCTTCAGGCACTCTATTTACCAGATCTAATACTTTAAATGTATTTGTCACATCCACTTCATATTCACAAGAGGTGTTATTTAGGCCACACTTATACAGTCTGATTGCTTTCCCTAATTTTTTCAGTTAAAGTCTGAATTTTGTAGTAAGAAGCTCATGACCTAAACCACAGACAATTTCAGGTCTTGTTTTAACTCACTGTGTAGTGCTTCTCCATCATTGACTGAAAAATATATAATTAATCTGATTTTGATATTGACCATCTAGTGACATCCTTGTGTAGAGTGGCCTTTTGGGGTGTTGAAAAAGAATGCTTTTTATGACTAGATTTATCTTGATTAAATTCTTAGTCTCTGTCTTGCTTAATTTTGTACCCCCAAGGCCAAATTTGTCTGTTATTCCAATTTTCTTTTTGTTATTTACTTCAGCATTCCAATATCCTATGATGAATGTTACATTTTTAGCATTATTATTATTATTTCTAGAATATGTTATAGGTCTTTATAGAACTGATAACCATTGGGCTATTCAGTATTAGTGATTGGAACATAGACATGTATTACTGTGGTGTTGAATGGTTTGCCTTATATTAAACCAATATCATTCTGTCATTTTTGAGAGTATAACCCTGTTGGCATTTCTCTCCCTTTTATTGACTATTAGGGCTATTTCATTTCTTCTAAGGCATTCTTACCCACAGTAATACATGTAATTCTCAAAATAAATTCACCTATTCTCATCCATTTAAGTTCATGGACCCCCAAGATGTTGATGTGTAATTTTTCTATTTCCTGTTTGACCACATCCAGTTTGCCTTGTTTCATACGTAGAGCTTATATTCCAGGTTCCTAATGTAATACTTCTCTTTAAATCTTTGGACTGTCCTTTCATGACCAGACACTTCTCCAGCTGAGCTTACCTTTGGCTGTGGCCCAGCTGCTTTATTAGTACTGGATCTGCTTGTAGTCATCTGCTGCTCTTCCAAAGCAGCATGTTGAACACCTTCTTATCTGAAGGACTCCTCTTCCAGGCCATATTTTAAAAAATCATTTTAATATTGTCCATGGGGTTTTCTTGGAAAAGATACTGGAGAGGTTTGACATTTCATTCTGTAAAGCCAATCACAAGCAGCTCTCCTGAGGACTGCTGCTCTGAATAACTTTAAAGATCTAATCACATAGTATAGTGTACTGTATTCAGCAAAAAAACTAAAGCAAGACATTCAAGAAACTAAAACACAACATTCACAACAATATAACATAATAACTTATTACTAAGGTAGCCACATAGTCTTAAACAAAATTTATCATTCAGTAAGTCACAATCAATATAAAGTACCCATCTAATGTGTTCTTTCACCTTGACTGGAGGCTGACTTCCAAGATGTAATCAGAAAGTACAAACACCATCCTTAAGGGGTAGTGGGAAGTACAAAGGTCATCCACTCCTAGGTCACAGTAAGTTACAATCTCATCAGTTAGTACTGTGTATGCAAATAAAGGTCCTTTCATCTTAACTCAAGGCTGACTTCCAAACTCCATGGTTCCTCTTCCATACTCTCAGCTCTTGCCTGATTTCACCCATTGTTGCCTGGATTCACAGGTAGGCAGCTCTCACTCACAGTTTATGGGGGACTATTCCTCCCCAAGCTCTTTGCAGTTTGTTTCTAGGAAAACAAAGCTTAACAGAGCCACAACAGTATTTACACACATTAAATTTAACAGAGTTACAACAATATTCACACACATTGTTGGCACTATCATCTCAATTCACTTTCTGTCTGAGAAATCAACACAAATCAACAGATGAAGTGCTTCTGTCTGAAAAAGTAACACAATTCAATAGACAGAATGCTTCTGTCCGACAAAATAACATCAACATAGAACAACAGACAGAATGCTAACATCACAAACCTTTTCTCTCTCAATTCTGCTTGGTTCCAGTTCATGTTCAAATTTTTATATGCTCTTCTCTTTCCTGTTCTGCCCTTTGTGTTCTGCCCTTTTGGCAAGTTTCTCCCTCTGTGGGCTGCATGTGATAATGTTAGGCCTATTATGGACAGGGAAGGTCTCCAAACTCCCTTAGGTCTAATAAGGGCAACACAATGTATACTGTTTCCAACAAAGACTTGATATAATCACAGGTGAGGCTCAAAGGCACTTGAATAGCTGAAACAAGGAGCAAAGTATTACTTTGCTTGCCATTACACATTCCCTAGTGAATTATCTTTTGTCAAAACTCTCCACTATGACTTGTCTGTCTTGGGTAATCCTGTATTACAATTTGGTTTCATAGAACTAAGGAAGACCCTCTGCCATGACAAGATAGTAATCCATAAGGCAACAGTATAATACAGATAATGTTAATTTGTTGTCCAATAACCCAATATTCAGTCTTTTTGTTTCCAAAATTTGCTATCTATCCATTCTGTTATATGACTGCTCTTAGTAATTTCTTGATAAGTATTTGTGGAACTGAATTGTCAACTAGTCTAAGGAAATTATCATTTCTTCCCCTCACTTTCTCTCCCTATATATATGTACCACTATGCTAGTCATACCACATCTAAAGTATTGTGTTCAGTTCTGGGTTCCACATCTTCAGAAGGATATGGATAAACTGGAAAAAGCTTTGAGTGGGAGTTCTTAACCCAATATCAATATCTATCATCTATCCACATACACTTACATACACACATACATGCATGCATACATACATGCATACATACACTGTATTTCAATGTAAATATCCTGTGTACTTCTATGGTTTTTGTCTATTTTTTATTTATGCATTTAAAAATATTATCCTGAGATAGGGTACATTGGATTCACCAGACCAATAAAGGCATCTGTCTCACACAGAAAATTTGAGAATCCCTGGTAGAGTAGAATGAAACATAAGGGTAAAGAACCTTCTTGTCATACCATAATTGATCTGTTAAAGAAAATGGGAATTAAAAGCCTGGAGGATAGAAGATTGGGGATGAGGGGAGAAGAGGGACCATGATAGCTATCTTCAAGAATCTAAAAGACTGTCACCTGGAAGAGGGATTGGATTTATTTTAGAGGTAGTTAGATGGCATAATGTATAGAGTAATAGTTTTGGAGTTAGGACAATCGAAGTTAAAATCCCATCTTAGACAATTGCTAGTTTTGTGAGCCTTAGCAAATCATGTATCCTCCACTTGCCTAAGTTTTCTTATGTGTAAAATAGGGCTAAGCCCCCTACCTCAGAGGGTTTTTGTGAAGATAAAATGCAATAATGTATGTAAAGTGTTTTACAACCATTAGTTACCTATATAGATTCTAGGTGTTATTATTTTCCTATTTGATGTGGTAGGGCAATGCTTGGAAAAATAAGTCAAAGTTGCAAAGTGGCAAAGTTAGGTTTTATTTGAGGAAAACAAAGAAACCAACAACAAATCTTCCCAATAATTATAGTTGTCCTAAAGTAGAGTGGACTGTCTGAGGAAGTAATGGGTTTGCCATCAATGGATATCTCTGTGCAAATGATGGATAACCATTTGCCATTCATGATGTAGAGGAAATTCTTTTGTGGGTATGAATCACAGTAAGTTGCCTCTGAGTTTCCGTCTAATTCAGAGATTCTGATTTTGGAATAAATATTTGTTGAATTATTCAATGAAAATATCACCACGAGAAGGTTGTAAACCATGAGTCTTTCATCTCAATGACAGATGCTTCCTTTGCTCTTGGATTTTGTAGTATTTAGTCTGGAAACAAAGATCCCCTGGGGGAAACCATACCTTCCCTTGGAAGGGAACCAAAAGGTCCATTTCTTTTAACATATTGTCATAGTTTGTCTGTAATCAATGCATGGTAGTCTAAATAAAATTACTTCTTTGGTGGTAAAGACTGTGTATCTATTAAATGAGCAATGTGCTACTTGGAATGGACATCTCATTAAGACTTTTCAACCCTCACAGTCATCCTTAATTCTTTCTGCTTGATCATTACCCATGTCAAATCAGTTGTTAGGATTTGTTGAGGATACCTCCACAACATCTCTTCCATACATTCTGTTAACTCCAATCACATGACCAATTACCTTGCTTAAATTCCTGATTAGTACTTTCCTGGACTATAGCAGTAACTTTTAAATTGGTCTCCCTGCTTCCATATACTCTTCCCTTCCAGAAAGGGGTTTACAGTATTTCTAAATCACATATTTGCCCGTGTCATTTCCTTGCTGAATAAGCTCAAGAGGTTCCTTATTATCTTTATTAAAAAAATACTAACTCCTCAATCTGTTACCTTAAGCCCTCTGCAATTTGATTTCGTTCTTCCATCCGAGACTTATTTCATATAATTACCTCTTATTCAGTCTATGTTCTAGCCAAACTGGACTATTTGCTGTTCTCCAAATTCTCATTCTATCTTCCCTCTCTGTGCTTTTAAAAATGCTGCGTCCCCAAGGCCTGGAATGCATTCATTCCTCATCTTTGCCTATCAGAATTCTTAGCTCCTTTTAAGATTTATTTTGAATGAAGACTTGGCTGAACTTTTCAGATGATGATGATGATCTCTTCTATTTGCTATCCTTTACACTTTGGACAGCTAGGGGGCTCAGTGAATAAAGGGTTGGGTCTGGAGTCAGTAAGATTAATCTTCCTGAATTCAAATCTGGCCTCAGACACTTACTAGCTGTATGACTCAAGACAGGTCACTTCACCCTGTTTGTCTCAGTTTCCTAATCTATAAAATGAACTGGAAAAGGAAATGGCAAGCCACTTCAGTATCTTTGCCAAGAAAACCCCAAATGGGATCATGAAGAGTTGGACATGACTGGAATGAGTGAATAACACAACAATGAATCCTTTGGACAATCTGCTCCCCATTTCTGGGCTTTAGTTGTCTGATCTATATAGTGTGGGGGTTGGACTAGATAATATTTAGGGTCCCTTTTAGCTCAAAATCTAGGATCCTATTATATTGGATCTTAGGTAGTGTATCCTTACTTTTACTGTGTGTGTGCATGTATACACACACACAATCTATTTTATTTTTACATGCCAAATAATAAGTTCCAGGTTTACAAAATGTTTACATATAACATTTCTTCTCTACATCTGCTCTGGGAAGGGTTTTCCTTTATTGGGGCAAACACAAATTCCACCAATTCATTAGAGTTGTCAAACAACAGGAAATCATGGCTTGAGGCCAAAAAGTTATTATAGCTCTTCCCCTCTGAAACGCACAATTTCCTTGAATGCCCATCAAGTGAACTGAAAAAAAGAAATGTGTGTGTGTTTTCTCCAATTGATCAAGGATGAAAATATTCTTAAGTGTAGCTGATTTTATAAAGCCTCTAGGCTGGAATGTCACTGGAAATTTCGCAGTGAGTCAAGGCAAATTGCTTTCTTCATTGTTAGTGACATGGTGACTTGGTTACCAGATGGCCAGGAAACTCAATGGAGGATTTGAATCATGTCTGGTACTTAATGGCATCCCAGACATGGTTTTTCTTTTTGTATTTGTTTGAATGCAGTCAATGGAAGAAAAAAACAAAATCAACAAATCTAGTCTCTACTTAGCACAGTATCTCAGACACATCCCTGATAATGGGCAAAAGTGGGGAAACTCAGTCTAGAAATTGGGGGTTGACCAGGATTCCACAGTAAAAGCACTGGGTGAAAGGAAAGTAAGTATTTCACTTATCTAAAGCATTGGGTTTCTATAGCAGATGAAGGGTAACTCAAACAGAATTCTTGGGAATAACAGACAGGTACCATTCCTTCTTCTCACTGTTCTTTCTATTACATTTTGAAGGTCAAAAGTCACCTTTGAAGAGATGAAACAGAGGCATAATAGAAAGAGCACTGAGTTTGGAATCAAAACACTTCAGATCAAGACATCCAGGATGGTAAAGGATTTTCAAGTTTTTTCCAAGTCAGGATTAGTATAAGGGACTAGGAATACTTAGGGGAAGAGAAGACTTTGGGAGGAAAATGAGAGTTATTTTGAAGTATTTGAAGGAATGACCATAGGACACAGAACTGGATTTGGTCTTCTTGACCCCAAAAAGTAGAACTAACTAGGTATAAGATGCAAAGAGAAAAATTCAGGCTTGATACTGAAAAAACAAACAAATAAAACCCTCCCCAATAACTTGCACTATCCCAAAATGGAATGGTGTGCCTCTGGACATAGTAGGTTCTCCCTTACTATTGTCATTGTCTTTGCTTTTGTTTGTCCCTTGTTCTCAAAGAAAACCAATGGTCTCGAGAGGGTGATGTATTGAATTGCAAGTGAATTTGGATTTAAATGAGACAGAACTGTGCGAAATAATCAGCCTCACTATCTCCTCCACAGTCATCAGAGTCCAGTGGCAAGACATAAGTCAAGATGAATGATGATGGCCCAGGATTCAGTGGTAGATCTTGGTCTTTTTAAGCTAATGTCTTTCCTAGTTCTCAGTTTATTTGAGGCAATGACCATTCAGTGGTTAAAAGCTAGGTGAGAATTGAGACAAGAGATGGCTTAATTTGCCTTCCCAAATGAATCAATCTGGGAGGGGAAGACTCTCAGAGTTTCTATACAGAATAGAAAACAATTGCTATTTGCACTTACCCTGTGCAATCAAAACCCAAACAATGAGCAAATGGATTAGGACCTGCTATTGGCCAGTCAGTGAATGCCAGAGTGGTTTGTCCTTCATTCCCAAAGAGGATCAATGATATAATGAGGATGATGTCTTGACTTGCAAATGAACTGGATTTAAGGGAAGCAGAGCTGTGCAAAGTCATTAGCCATACTCTTTCCTCCAGAGTCATGCGAGTGCAATGACAAGTCAAGATGACTGGTGGTGACCCTTCTCTTACTCTAGATCTTAAAGGAAAGTCTAGGTGCCCACTTAACAAGTATATTGTATAGAGTTGCACATGCTGGGTGGTCAGTAGCATACTTAAAATTGAGTTGTGGAAAATATATGTGGGTGATGCCTGATTGCTAATTGGGTTGCAAGTGGGAGAACATTGGAATGGACCCTCTATTTGGCTGAGACAGGTTGAATTTCTTTCTTTCCAAAGATGTCCATTTATCTTAGCTACAGATCTTCCCCTTCCTTTGGCTTAGCAAATAAAATCATCTATACATTAATAAATGCTAAATAAATGTCTGCCATATTCCAGGAACTGTGCTAAGTGGTGAGGTTGCAAAGATAAAAAAATGGCACATTTTTTATCCTGTCTTCAAGGAGCTTACATTCTATTAGAGTGGGGAACAGCATATGCATATTTAAATATGAACACTAAATCTCTCTTTCACACACAGATATACATACATGAACATATGCATAAACACTATGTATACAAATATATGCACACACTACATATCTATATAAATAGAAGATAATTGTGTGGGGCATGATGTGGGGCATTAGGGAATTAAGGAAGGCTTCATATACAAAGTGATATTTAAGTTGAGTCTTTAAGGAATCAAGGGGTTCTTAGAGGTCGAGATGAGTGTATTCCAGGTATGCAAAGGGATGGGAAGGAGAGAGTTGTATATGAGAACAGCAAGACAATCAGTATGGCTTCACTGTAGAGTATGGAGGAAAGTAACATGAAATAAGGCTTAAATGGCAGGTTGGCACTGAATTATGAAAAAAAAATCTATGCCAAACAGACTTTTGTTCCTGATCCTAAAGGCAGTGTCTGTTCACTCAAGATCAAAGTAGAATATTTGGGCTATTTATTATTTTGAGATTGATTTTTCTACAAAAATAGTATCCCTTCTATACACAAATCAACATATAAATATCAGCTGATGCTGCTACTGTTAGTAGTGATGATAATGGACTCTTTCCTGATGCATATTATAGTTGGTATTACTGTTGAGTTTTGGACAAAGGGATTTCAAAACCCAACCCAGCCCAAACATGAAGAAAAGAGAATTAGTCTTCCACGAAGATTACATGGACAAAAATATAAAGACTCCTACAAGCTTGGATGTGGCTTGATGATTTCAGCTTTTCCATTTATACCCCAGTCCTTAGCATAGCAATAGGCACATAGTAGGTTTATAATGTTTATAAAGAAATATGTAGCATATAAAGTATAAAAGTATAATTTATAGTATATTAAGTATCGAAGTATATGCATGATTTTTTATTCATTCATACATGAAGGCATATATGTCTACTGCAGAATCCAATGGTAGACTTCTCACAGCTTGGCACTTCCCGGGAAAATGCAATTTCATCTTCTGTTGGCCATTTTCTACCTTCACCACACATATTTTTACTTTTTACTCATAACTGTAATCATCAAGACACTACCATTGTTTCTAGAAAGGTCATGTCAATTGATTGCCTTATTGTTTCACTCACCATCTTTGTGACTTCTGATATTGTAATGCTCTGCCTTGACGACCATTCCTCTCAATGTTCTGTCTCTCCCATCTTAAAAATGAAGTTTTTCTAGGGATGTACATTTCCCTTTTTTATATTTGAATCCATAGCACTTAGCATAGTATTAAGCACATGGTAAGTATTTAATAGATGATTTTCATCTGCCTATTCATTCATTGAGAGCCCCTGTTGTAGCTTGCAAAACGGAATTGTTGGGTGTTGGTAACTGCAAAGCATTTTTTATCTTCTGGGTCTGGAACTGCCTATTACCTTGGGTTGATGACAGTCTTTCTCCTTCCCTTTACCTCAGCTTCTGAAGGCCTCTAACTACTGTGGCTTCTATCACTGTAATCAAAAATGAACTTTAAGCAACTTTCCTTCAGAGTAATTTATCCAGCCTTGCAGACAGGCTAATTTACAGTGGACCAAATGTCACTGATACATCATGCCACCTTGTCTGTTTTCTTGGAAAGCCAGGCTCTGAAAGGCAGTGGGTTCAGAAACAGCATCTCAGAGACTGGCAGAGGTGACAGCGGAATACAGTGATATTAATGTCTGGGGAAGGGACCTGGAGGCAAATTTAGTGGCTGCAATGTGACCTCTTTCAGAAGATTCACTTTTTCCTCAGAGAATAGTGGAGTAGAGAACAAGAGAGAGATTTTCAAAAGGTCAAAGTGGTAAAAAAAAATCATGGCATTAATTTCGGGGTTTTTCTGTTTTTTTTTTTAAACTGTATGAAAATCTGGATTAGACCCTCCCCCACAGACACAAATCAAAACTCATTTGTTTTGTTGTCGGGATGAAGGGAATCTATTGGCCTTTCAAAGGATCTCTCACATCTAATCTCACATGCTCGAGCTGGTCAAATATTTATAACATGTTTACAATGGACCGGGCTAGACATTAGGACTCCTTTGATATTTTGGTGGACCTGTAATCTCATGGATTTGAGTATTTCCTTCAGTGATGTAGATTATAACCTATTCATTATCTCTTATTTTGGATGTCTCATGTGTATGTCCTTCCATAAATTCTCCACAAGGAACTGTCCACATGCTGGGTAGGGCAGCTAGGTGGCACAACAGAGAGAGCTCTGAACTTGGAGTCAGGAATCCCTGAATTCAAATGCAGCTGCAGTCAACTCAATGCTGTACTAGGTAAGTCACTTAACCTCTGTTTGCCTCAATTTCTTCATCTGTAAAATGACAATAATTATAGCATTGACCTGCCTTCCTGGTCACTGGGACAGCTAGGTGGCACAGTGGATAAAGTCCCAGTCCTGGAGTCAAGAAAACTCATCTTACTGAGTTCTAATCTCATTTCAGACACTTAGTAGCTGTGTTGCCATGGGTAAGTAACTTAATCCTATTTGCCTCACGTTCTTATCTGTAAGATGAGTTGGAGAAGGAAATGTCAAACCACTCTAGTGTCTTTTTTAAGTAAACCTCAAATAGGATTGTGAAGAGTTGGATGCAATTGAAAAAAAATAACAATAGCAACAAAAACCCAGAGTTTGAGGATGAAATGTGATAATAATTGTGCAATGTTTAGCTCACTGCCTGGTAGAGATATTAAGTGCTATATAAATATTAGCTATGATAAAATAGTTATTATTAATATCTTATATTCAATCAATATGACTTTTTAAAGTACCTTCTTTGTGTCAGGTATTATTCTAGGTCAGGGTTAGGGAACCTGAAGTCTCAAGGACATATGTAGCCTTCCAGGTTCTCAAATGGAACCCTTTGATTGAATCAAAACTTCATAGAACAAAGCCTTTTAATAAAAAGATTTGTTCTATAAAACTTGGACTCAATGAAAAAGCCTCACCCAAGGATTTAGAAAGCCACATGTGGCCTGAAGGCTGTCTTAGGTTCTGGGGATAGAAGGACAAAAATGAACTTATTTTTCTAATGGAAGATCACAACTTGTATGTACATAAGTACATTAATATCAATTACAAAGATGATAAAAGAAATATTTTGGAGGATACCACCAAAATCTTGAAGATTAAGAGAGAGAACATTCAAGGCAAAGGGACCCACCAGTGAGGAGATGAAGCATTATGTCTGAGGCACAGTGGATAGGTGCAGTATGGCTAGACCATAGAGTCTGCTGAGTAGAGCAATGGTTAATAAGATAGGAGAGATTGACTGGGGTAAGGTTGGGAAGAGCTTTAAAAGTCAAACGAGTTTATATTTGAAACTAGGTATAAAAGGGAGTCACCAGAGTTTGTTGGGTGGGAAGAATGACATAAAATACTCAGATTTTTGGAATTTCGCTGCCATTTTGAAGATGGGCTGGAGCAGGGAAAGACTATGAATAATCCAATAAGAAGGCTATTGCAATAATATAGGGAAGAAAAAATGAAGGAATAAATGAGGGTGGTGAAGCTGTAAGAGGAGAGAAGACATATACAAGAAATGTCATGGAGTGAGAAGTGATAGGATGTTGACAATTATTTGGATAGGTGGGGGAGTCACATAGGCTATTTTGGGAATAATATGGAATAAAACAAAAATCCAGTGGAGATCACAAGATTATAAACGATAAAATAATGAGGCATTGGATCATAAATTCAAAGCTGGAATGGACAATAGAGACAATCATGTCCAATCTACCCATTTTATATACAGGGATACTGAGGCACAGAGAGGTCAGATGAATTGTCCATGGTCACATGGCTAGCATCTGAAGGTAGCATTTAAACTAGATCTTCCTCAATCCAAATCCAGCACTTTATTCATGAAAACATTTCCTTCCAGATTGGGGAGTACCATGTTTTATCTAAGATGCTACCTAGAGGCACTGAATATTGAGAGAAGGGGGTTGAAGTAGAAGTGGTATAGTCTTAGCTGTTCATAGTTGTGAATTAAATGGTTATTGGCACTATCTTTTCCAAATCTGAAAGCAAAGAGAAAGGTATGTAGAGGCAGATGGTGACTCAGGGAGAAGGAGTGGGCAGTGAATTAATGAAATCAGTGGGAAGGAAGGGGAGATCAATCTGTAATCTACCATTTTCATGCCAGATGTTACCAAACCTTGCCCGCAAGCAAAAGTCTCAAATATTCATTCCACAGGCTACAAGAGAAAAAGCCACATGGCCAGCTCTGCTTCTACTGAGTCCCTTACCTTAGCATTCCCTTCCTGAAAATTTTCCGATCTCTTTCATTGAGGCTGAAAATCTAGGACTTCCATTACAAGGGAGAGTTTCGGAATTCCCACTGAGAACCACAGATGGGCTGAGCTTTCTGATAATCTTCCAATTATAAAGTGGGTTTGGAAATAGTGACAGCTAATTCCCACATCAGTTTGCAGCATCCCTTCCACAAATTAACAGAGATTACCAGGCCAGCACTGGAAAATGCCTCAGACCATTATTAGTGCCCTAAGAACTAGAGAAAGACAGTACACTGGCATGTTAGCTCTCTTATGAAGACACCGGACATCGCCTCTCAATGGGCATTATGTTCAGGACTTAAGAAAATAAATATTCATCTTCAGGGTGTGCAATGCACCTTGCCTGTGATTTAAAATAGTTTGAATAGTAGAAGACAACACCTCGCAAAGTAGTAAATCAACTTTTGAACAGTTCTCATTGTTAGGAAGGTTTCTAATCACTTTGGGCACAGCACCAGTAGGTAAGGGTGAGATTCCCTATGTGGACAGAGGGAAAGGAATGAAAAAAAGAAGGAAGGAAGGAAGGAAGGAAGGAAGGAAGGAAGGAAGGAAGGAAGGAAGGAAGGAAGGAAGGAAGAAAGGAAGGAAGGAAGGAAGGAAGGAAGGAAGGAAAGAAGGAAGGAGAGTTGCTTAACTAGCCAATTCCAGTTTGGTCCCCTGTGATTACTTCCTTTTCTTCTCACAGAGGTTGTTATTTGTCCTTTGTTCTTGAGGAGAACCATAACTTCCTGAAGGTGATGCTGTGACATGCAAGTGAATTGGATTTAATTGAGGGAGGGCTGTGGAAGTCACCAACCTCACTTTCTCCTCTGGAGCCTTCTGGATCCAGTGGCCAGATATAGATCACTTGCCAAGTTAACACTTTCCTTAATAGCTTTGTGATCCTGGGCAAGTCACTTCACCACTCTTACACTTAGTTTCCTTATCTGTAAAATAAGTGTGTAATTATAGCACTTTCCTTCCAGGGTTGTTTTGAGGATCAGCTAAGAATATATACATAAACATAAATATAGATAAATAAAAAATGTGTGTATGCATATATGTATATATAAAATACATTGTGTATATGTATGTATGTATATATGTACATGTGTGTATATACATACACATATTTCATATATATATATACATATCACTTTGAAAACCTTAAAACACTATATAAATGCTGAGCATCATTGTTGTTATTGTTATTTTCCTAGGTACTCTTCTCTGAAAACTTCTCACCTTATCATTAGCCTTCCTAAGATATGGTCTTGAACAAGAAATTAAAATTGTAGTTTGATGGGGATAGAGCCAAGATGGTAGAGTAGAGGAAGCAACACAGTCAGACTCCTCTAACATTTCCTTCCAAACACCTTTAAAATAATGTATCAAAT
>NW_027187400.1:32480164-32500642 GCF_028583685.1 Petaurus breviceps papuanus | reverse complement strand
CATGGTGGCAACTCTAGTGAAAGGCTTTGGAGACAGCAGTAATAGCAGCAGCAATAGCATTTGGGGCTTTCAGCATAGAGATGGAAAGAGTATAACACTTCTGGAGGAAAATGCGCATCTAATGAAATAGAAGACTTTCAAGCATTTAAAAAAATTTTATTTCCCCCCAGATTACATCAAGACAATTTTTAGTATTCAGTTTTACAAGATTTTGAGTTCCAAATTTTTCTCCCTCCATTCTTTCCCCTTCCTAAAATGGTAGGCAATTTTATATACACTGTAAATGTACTCTCATGTAAAACATATTTTCATATTAGTCACAGTCATGAAAGAAAAAACAGATCAAAAGCAAAGTAACCATGAAAAAAGGATAAAGTAAGCAAAAAGCATGCTTTTATATGCATTCAGAGTCCATAAGCTTTTTGTCTGGGTGTGGATAGCATTTTCTTTCATGAGTCCTTTGTACTTGTCTTAGATCATTGTGTTACTGTGGTGAACTGAGTCATTCACAATGGATCATCACACAATGTTGCTGATACTGTGTACACCATTTTCCTGGTTCTGTTCATTTTACTTTGCATCAGTTTCTACAGGCCTTTCCAAGTTTTTCTGAAATCTACCTGTTCATAATTTCTTATTGCACAGTAGTATTCTATTGCATCCATATACCACAGCTTGTTCAGTCATTCCCCAATTGATGGCATCCCCTCAATTTACAATATTTTTTTCATAATGAAAAGGATTGCTATAAATATTTTTGCACATGTAGGTCCTTTCTTCTTTTTTATGATCTCTTTGGGATACAGACCTAGCAGTGGTTTTGCTAGATCAATGAGCATGCCCAATTTGGTTGCCCTTTGGGCAGAGTTCCAAATTGCTCTCCAGAATTGTTGGATCAGTTTACAACTCCAGCAACTATTCATTAGTGTCCCAATTTCCCACATCCTCTCCAACATTTAACATTTCCTTTTTTTTTGTCACATTAGTCAATTTGATAAGGGCGAGGTGGTACTTCAGAGTTGTTTTAATTTGCATTTCTCTAGTTAAAAGTGATAGAGCACCTCTTCATATGCTTATAGATAGCTCTGATTTCTTCATATGAAAATTATTCATATTTTTTGACCATGTATCAGTTGGGTAATGGCTTGCATTCATATAAATTTGACTCACTTCGTTATATATTTGAAAAATGAGGCCTTTATCAAAGACACTTGCTGTAAAGATCATTTCACAGATTTCTGCTTTTCTTCTAATCTTGGTTGCATTAGTTGGGTTTGTGTAAAAGCTTTTCAATTTAGCATAATCAAAATTATCTATTATACTTGTTGTAATACTCTCTATTTCTTGTTTTGTCATGAACCTATAACTCGCTTAATTTCTCCTTTAAGAATTTGGATGCTAGGGGGTGGTCAGGTAGCACAGTGAGTAAGAGCACCAGCCCCAGTGTCAGGATGACCTGGGGATCAAATCTGGGCTCAGATACTTAGCACCACACCCAGAAATAACTGGCCGTGTAACCTTGAGCAAGTTACTTAACCCCGATTGCTTTAAAAAAAAAAAAGAATTTGGATGCTATACCACTTGTTGCATATATGTTTAATATTGATATTATTTAATTATCTACAATACCTTTTAGCAAGATGTAGTTTCATCCCTTATCTCCTTTAATTAAGTCTGTTTTTTCATTTGCTTTTTCTAAGATCAAAATTGATACCTGTCAGGAATTGTGGAACTGAATCTTTTAAACTAAAAGTAAACAAACAAATTAATAAAGACAAAAAAAAAAAAGATTCACGCCCGTCTATTTTTTAACTTCAGCTGAAGCATAATATGTTTTGCTCCACCCTGTTACCTTTTCACTGTGTGTCTCCTTCAAGTGTGTTTCTTGTAAACAACATATTAAATAATTCTGGTTTTGATCTGTTATCTGTTACCTACTTCTGTTTTATGAGAGGTTATTCACATTCATAGTTATGATTACTCTTCCCTCCATCCTAATTTTTTCTTTCTTTTTGTCTTCTCTTTTCTTTCACCCATCCCTCCTTAACAGTGCTTTGCTTCTGTCTACCATCTCCCCTTATCTGTCCTCTCTTTTGCCAGTCTCCCTTCCCTCCTTTAATTAATCTCCTCCCCTCCTGCTTTCCTGTCAGGTAAGACATGCCTATATTCAGCTGATTGTGTCTTTTGTTCCCTTTTTGAGCCAATACTGATAAGAGTAAGGTTCAAGTGATGCCCACCTCCTACCCTCTCATCTTTTCCTCTATTATAATAGGTTTTTCATTCCTCTTCACGTGCAATAATTTACCCCATTCGACCTCTTCCTCCCTTCTGCATCCAGTTTACTCTTTCTCATCCCTTAATTTTTTTATGTCATTCCTTCCAACTGATGTTATACTATACCATCTGTCTATGTATACTCCTTCTAGCTGTATTATTAGTGGTACAATTTTTAAGAATTACAAGTATCATCTTCCCATGTATGGATGCAAACAGTTCAGCTCTATTGAATCCCTTATGTTTTTATTTCCTTTGTTTCCCCCTTTTTAGGCTTCTCTTGGGTCTTGGTATTAGAGATAAAAACTTTTGTTCAATTCTGTTCTCCTCCTTATGAAAGTTTGAAATCTTTCTATTTCATTTAATGACTGTTTTTTTCCCTTGAAGTATTACATTTAATTTCATCAGGTAGGTGATTCTTGGTTATAGTCCTAGCTCATTTGTCTTGTAAAATATCATGTTTCATGACCTCTGATACTTTAATATTGTAGCTGCTAAATCCTGTGTAATTCTGATTGTGGTTCCCTGATATCTAATTTTTTTTCTTTCTGGACATTTACAGTATTTTTTCCTTGACCTGATAGTTCTTTAATTTGGCTATAATATGTCGTACCATTTTTATTTTGGGACCTCTTTCCTGAGGTGAGCAGTGGATTCTTTTAACGTTTATTTTGCCCTGTGATTCCAGGATATCAAAGTAGTTTTCCTTGATAATTTTTTGAAAGATGCTATCCAGGTATCCTTTTTCATTATGGTTTTCAAGTAATCTAATGATTCTGACATTGTCATTCCTGGATCTATTTTCCAGGTTAGTTGTTTTTCCAATGAGGGCTTTTATATTTCTTCTTTTTTTCATTCTTTTGAAATTGTTCAAATGATTCTTTTTTTTTTTTTTTGCTTTTTGGATGGAAATTGGGGTTAAATGACTTGCACAAGGTCACATGGCTAGTTTTTGTGTTGTCTCTGAGGCTGGATTTGAACTCAGGTCCTCCTGACTCCAGGGCCAGTGCTCTATTCACTGTGCCACCTAGCTGCCCCTGTTCAATTGATTCTTGATGTCTCAAAGAGTCATTAACTTCCACTTGCCCAATTCTAACTTTAATGAGTTGTTTTCCTGAGTTTGCTTTTTTACTTTTCTATTTGGCCAATTGTGCTTTTTAAGCAGTTGTTTTCTTTTTCCAAGTTGTTGATTCTTTTTGCATAATTCTCTTTTCTTTTCCCAAGTTTTTTCTTCTATGTCTTTCATATGATTTTAAGCTCTTTTGTGAGCTCTTCCAGGAGCTCTTTCTGGGCTTGAGACAATTTTCTGTTTTCCTTTGGGGATTTCCCCATATGTGTTTTAACATTGCTTTCCTCTTCTGACTTTGTGTCTTAATCTTCACTGTCACCATGCAATCTTTCTCTATTCATTTTTTTTGTGCTCATCTTTCTATGACTTTTTCCCCTTTCTTTTAAATTTGATTTCTGTTCCCAAGATGGAAGGGACACTGCCTCAGGCTTTTTTCTGTTTACCTGGTGCCCCACTGATTTTGCCCTGAGGTCCATGGGGGACCTCCATGTGTGGTACTGCACTGAGGGGGTGGGATGGGGGGTGACTGGCACTTTTGGAGGCCTTAGGGGGTCCTAGTGAAGTGTCTGGCGTGTTTTAAGGCTGTTGGAGTATGTCTGTATTTCCCTGGGACTACACTGAAACACCTGGTGGTCTGACCACTGGCACCTGCCTGTTTGCACAGTGCTATGCTGAAGCATGTGGCAATTCCCAGAACTTGAGTCTGCCCATTCCCTTCCCTGCTGAAGCATGAGAGGTGGGTTTCCTGGTGTTGGCGTTTGCCTGCTCCATTACACTGGCACTCAAGATTTCCTTCCACTTTGCTGAGGTAAATTTTGTTGCTGACTTGCTGGGATGTTTCCTATCCTGGACTGTGTTTTACCCAAATGACATGACCTTTCTTGCTGATCTTTCAAGTTTCTTGGACTGAAAGATTGTATCACTCCATCTTTTTTCTGGTTCTGCTATTCAGGATTTGTTTTAGGGCATTATTTTATGGTTGTTTGGAGGTTATTAAGGGAAAGTTATGGTGATTTACTGTTTAGTCCAACCATTTTGGTTCCCAGAAAAAAGTTCAAGCATTCTTGATAAAACAAGCAAAAAACTAAAGCTGAACAGAAAATTTGACATTCAAATACAAAATTCAAGAGAAGCATAAAAAAGGTAATCATGAAAGAGACATCATAAGGAACATAATGAGGTTAAACTGCATTTCTAGATGGGAAAATAATGACATTACTCTTAAGAAATTTATCATTATTAAGGTAGTTAAAAGTAGTCAAGTTTACATAGATAGAGGGCATGGACATGAGTCAATTATATTCTCAAAAATAAAAGGGTGTAAAAGAAGGATGCATTGGAAAAAAAGGGAAAGGGAAAGAAAGAATGTGGGAAATTAATCTCTAATGATATACATAAGGAAGGGTTTTTATAATGGAGAAGAAAAAATGGAGGGAAGACAATGCTTAAAACTCACCCTCATTGGAACTGCATAAATGATAGGATACATATAGGTATGTGTATGTGTGTTTATTTAGTGTGTATTCACACATACATATTGTATCAGCAATGCCATATTCACAATGCCTATGGAGATTACAAATATGCTGATATAATTATCCATTACAAAATATGTCATGCTTGCCATATGGGGAAATAAACTAGAAAATTTATTAAGATACCAAAAGACTAAGTCCCAAAACCAGAAAGTGAAAGCCATCAGAGTAGTTATGACATTGGCACAGGTAGATAAAGTAGAAAACACCCACATTTTCAAGCCTTTAAAACAGAACAGGCTACCTCAGGCAAAGGTCCTCCTCTCCCCACGCACAGCAACCACCCAGCGTCCTGGAAGCGCACTCCCAGCAGCTCCGGCCCCTGGCAGTCCTCAGCAGGAGTCCTTAGCAGTCCTAACTCAAAAAAGGGCTTCGCGCTGCCGCTGCCTCTGCTGCTTCTGCCGCTGTGACCACCGCCGCCAGCCACCGCAGGAACCTAGCTCGGCTTTCCCTTTCTCTGGCTTTCGCTTTCTCTGGCTTTCGCTTTCTCTTGCTCTGCCCCTTCCTGCTACGTCAGCACGTCCAATGGGGCATGGAAGATCTTTAAATCCCATAACCCTTACATTCGGCCCCAAGATCTTTCATGTCCCTTACTTGGCAAAAATACAGTAGGAATAACTGGTGAAAACAAAATTTCACAACAATATAACAAGAATAGCACAAAATAAACACAGAAAACCATATTTTAGGGTGGGGCTTGAGCACAAGCTCCCCATCATTCCCCCCACCCCGAAGAAATGGGGCCCCAAAATCTTGTGGTAAGGGGTGAAGATCTCTTCTTCTATGGCTACTTGCTGCTGAAATCGGATGTAGAGCTGTCCCTGTCCTAAGGGGTCCCATTGAGAGGTCAGTTCTTAATATGCTTGATGCCAGGTCCAAGGGTGACACATCACAGTTGCAGACAGAGGGTGACATCCAGCTTAAGCTATCAGGCATCTACAGATGGAGGGTACCAAGCCTGTGGAAACAAATCTAACAAACAAGGTGAAGCGAAGTGGTCCCATTGTTTAGGGTCTATTGGGATGGTGAAGAAGGCATTTGCCAAGTCAATAACTGCATACCAAGTCCCATAATATTTCTGGATCCTTTCTATTAAGGTGATGGTATCTGGAACAGCAGCATACAAAGAAGGAGTCACCTTATTCAACTGTCTATAATCCACAGTCATTCTCCATGTCCCATCTGATTTTCTTACTGGCCAGACAGGATTATTCCATCTTGTGGTTGTAGGGACTAACACTCCTGCTTCAACATATTCCTTTATAGTAGTGGTAATTTCATCTTGCACACCTGGCACATGATACTGTTTTAAAGTAATTACTTCAGAAGGTTCAGGTAAAGTGATTGGGTCCATTTTTAGTTTTCCTACTAAAACTGTATTAATTCCTATCTTCCTCACAGCAAATTGGTATCTTCCTTCAGGTAAATTCAGAGTCATGCCTCTCAATACATCTATTCCAATGATGTATTCAGGAATGGGTACAACAACCACAGTATATTCCTTCTTAGGTAACTGCCCAATTTTCATTGTTATTTTAACCTGTCTGGCTGATATTTCAGTGCCTCCTAGACCTGTGATGGTAATAGGAGTTCCATGTTTAAACTTATCAGGGTTTCCATAGATAAGTGTGGCCTCAGCCCCAGTATCAATCAGTGCCCTAGTCACAGTAGTTGATCCATTCTTCCAATATATTGTTAAACCAATATGGGGTCTGCAATCTCTTCTGCATATTTCTTTTATCTGGGCTGGGGCTTGGCCTATCTCCTATTCCCCCTGAAGGTGGGGCAAACTTGGATACAAAGATTCAGATTCAGAAATACCTGTGGGGGTGGTTCCTGCTTCCCTGTTCATTCTAATGCTAAGTACCTTTTCTTGGTACAGCTTATGCAGCTCTTCAGTTGGAATACCATCTATTCATCTAAAGTCCACCCCAGCTCTTAATAGAGCAGTAAACAGTTCCCTTCTAGTGGGTCTATTTTGTCTCTGAATCCTCTGGCTGTTTACTCTTCTCTCTCGAGGCAATTTGTCTTTTTCCCATTCCCCTAAATCGCTTAATTGTGAAATCTTATTCAGCACCTCTGAAAGAGGGTGCCCTATTTCTCCAATTAATAGAGTCAGAATTAGGTGCTTATATACAGGAGGAGCTGTCTTCACTATGATATTTCTATGAGGAACTCCTAGGGGGGTATCATAATATGCATTTGCATCTCCAATCAGGATAGCAGTTTTCATTACCTCCTCCTTTAGCTTTCTCATACAGTCTCTAAGTGAGTACCAGGGTCTGTCTCCCCTAGGCCACATAGATTCAGTCGGATATTGCTTTTTGCACCCTTCTGCAGCTAAAGCTAGAAGATTAGTTTTGTTATTTCCTCCTTGTATATGGTGATCCCTAAAAGCCTGGTGTACAAAAGGATTCTGACTGATACTTATGAATTTTAAACAGTCCTCACTGTCCAGTGTTATTCCTCCGGCGCCTTCATCAGTGATTCTTACTATCCAAGACACTAAAGACTCCCCCATTCTTTGGGTAAATCTACTCAATATATCAGTGATCTCCTGTTGAGTGAAATCCTCAATTATCTCCCTGGACTCTGTTTTGCCTCAGTGGTTCTCCTGCCTTCTTCTTCGTATGGGGAGAGCTTCTACATTAGGAGACTCCTCATCTAACCTTGTTCCATTCTCCTCACACACATTCTCCTGGAAGCTGTCAGGGCAACTCTGCCCAGCCTGTACAAAAGCTGCATGCACATTCGTTCTGCTAGTTTTTTGCTTCCTTTTAGCTACATGAACAGTAGCTTGCTCCTGGACCACATGAGTCCC
The DNA here is from genome assembly GCF_028583685.1 of Petaurus breviceps papuanus. Lineage (NCBI taxonomy): Eukaryota > Metazoa > Chordata > Mammalia > Diprotodontia > Petauridae > Petaurus > Petaurus breviceps. Next base: position 32,492,943 of record NW_027187400.1, on the reverse strand, counting down.
TCCAGTTTGCTCTTCTGAGTGCTGTGACACAGAAGAATCCTCAGGCAAACCAGCTGACTCCCTAGCCATCTGAGCTCTTTCCTTCAGCAGCTTATCCCTACTTTTACACATAAGGCGATTACTTGTTAGCAGCACCCAGCCTCTCCTGCACACTCCTGACAGTTCTTTGCCTGGTTCTATGGGTATTGCTTTCAAACATCTTTCCAAATCTCCAGGTTCTCCCTCTTTTAGCCTTGGTTCCCAGTTTTCACAGGGCCCTGTGCTTTTAGCCCATTCTTTGGCTAGAGAGGAATAAGGCAAATCCTCCCAACCTGGAATAGCCATTTCTCCCTCTAAAGCCCCACTGCTTCCAAATAGAGGCCTGACATTTTGTGATCCGATCCTCGTCGCCAAATGTATCAGCAATGCCATATTCACAATGCCTATGGAGATTACAAATATGCTGATATAATTATCCATTACAAAATATGTCATGTTTGCCATATGGGGAAGTAAACTAGAAAATTTATTAAGATACCAAAAGACTGAGTCCCAAAACCAGAAAGTGAAAGCCATTAGAGTAGTTATGACATTGGCACAGGTAGATAAAGTAGAAAACACCCATATTTTCAAGCCTTTAAAACAGAACAGGCTACCTCAGGCAAAGGTCCTCCTCTCCCCACGCACAGCAACCACACAGCGTCCTGGAAGCGTGCTCCCAGCAGCTCCGGCCCCTGGCAGTCCTCAGCAGGAGTCCTTAGCAGAAAGTCCTTAGCAGTCCTAAAAAAAGGGCTTCGCACTGCCGCTGCCTCTGCTGTTTCTGCTGCCGTGGCCACTGCTGCCAGCCACCGCAGGAACGCTAGCTCAGCTTTCCCTTTCTCTGGCTTTCGCTTTCTCTTGCTCCGCCCCTTCCTGCTACGTCAGCACGTCCAATGGGGCATGGAAGATCTTTAAATCCCATAACCCTTACACATATATACATGTATATATGTGTGTGTGTGTGTGTGTGTGTGTGTGTGTGTATACATAAACACATAGCCAATTAATTATGGAGACCTATTTTACCCAACATGGGTAAGGGGAAGAGGAGACAAAGGCAGGATAAAAGGGTGGGAGCAATAAGGGAGGCAGTGGTCAGAATCAAAAAGAAGATTTTTTAGAAGGGACAAGGCAAAAAGAGAGAGAAGGATAAATAGAAGAAAAGAGCATGGAGGGAAATACACAGTTAGCAATCTTAAGTGAGTGTTAGAATGGATTAGAAACCAGAGTCCAGCAATATGTGTCTTATAAGAAACACATTTGAAACAGAAAGATAATCATAGAGTTAAAATAAGGAACTGAAGAAGTATCTATTATATTTCAGCTGAGGCAAAAAAAAAGAATTAGGAATAGAAATCATGATCTCAGACAAACAAAAGTAAATATTGACTGAATTAAAAGAGATAATCAGGGAAACTAGATTTTGCTAAAAGGTATTATAGACAATGGAATACTATTAATAATAAGCATATGTGCATCAAGTCACATGGCATGAAAATTTTTAAAGGAAAAGCTAAATGAGTACAGGAAGAAATAGACAGTGAAACTATACCAGTGGAGGACTTCAATTTTCCTCTCTCAGAGCTAGATAAATCTAACCATAAAATAAATATGAAAGAAGTTAAGGAGGTGGATAGAATTATAGACAAATTAGGCATGGTAAATCTTTGGAGCAAATTGAACAGGAATAGAAAGTAGTATTCCATTTTATAAATCGTAAATAGCACCTTCACAAAGAAACTGAGCATATACTAGGAAATACAAATCTTACAAGTAAATGCAGAATAACAAAAATATTTAATGTACAATTTTAAAATCACAATGCAATGAAAATTATATCCAATGAAGGGCTGTGGAAGCATACATCAAAATCATTTGGAAACTAAATAATTCTAATCTTAAAGAACCCAATCTAATCTCAAACAACTAATAATAGAAAAAATAAATATCCATTGAAGTGAATGACAGCAATTAGATAATATGACAAATTTCTAAGATGCAGCAAGTGCCCTACAAAGGGGAACATTTACAACTCTAAATAGATATTCAATCATTTGGTAGTCACATACAGCTCTTTGTGACCCACTTTGGGGTTTACTTGACAAGAGCAAATTAAAAGTTCCCAATTAAGCATAAAAATTTAAATGCCTAAAATCAAAGGAAAGATGAGTAAAACTGAAATTAAAAAAGAAAACCATCATAAGTAAAACTAGGAGCTAATTTAAACCACTGGTTAATTTTATTTTAGAAATAGAAGAAGTAAATCAAATTTCCAATATTAAAAATTTAAAGGGCAAATGTACGACTGTTGAAGATAAAAATTAAATAGTAGCAACTATTTTTCCCAATTACATGCTCCCCAAAAACTGACATTCTAAGTGAAATGGATGTAATAGAAGAGGAAATAGAATACTTCAATGACCCTATCTTACAAAGGGAAATTGATTCAGATATTAATGAGCTAGCTTCCTGGGTAGGGGTGGGGGAAAATTGCCAGGAACAGATGTATTTACAATTGAATTTTACCAAACATTTAAAGAGCAATTAATTGTGATACCACATAAATTATTTGAAAAAAGTAGGAAAGGAAGAGGTCTTATAAAATTCGTTGTATGACAGAAATATGGCTTTCGTACCTAAATCAGGAAGAGCACAAAACAGAAAAAGGAAATCATAGAAAAATTTCCCTAATGCCTATTGATGCAAAATAAGTAAATAAACAAATAAATAGCAAATGAATGAAAGAATGAATCAATCAATCAATAAATAGACAAATGAATAAAGATACCATAAGGAAGATGACAGCAATATGTCATATAAATCATACAGTATGACCAGGTAGCATTTGTACCAGGAATGAATGGTTGGTTCAAAATAAGGAAAGCTATAAGCATAATTGATCATATCAATAAGGAAAATGAGAAAAATCATATGATTATCTCAATAAATGCAGAAATAGCTTTTGAGAAAATACAACACGTATTATGTTAAAACTCTAGAAAACATAGAAACAAAACGAGATTTTCTTAAAATAACAAATAGTATCTATCTAAAATGAAGAGTAGGTATTAACTGTAATGTAGATAGATTAAAAATCTTTCTAGTAAATTCAAGGGTGAAGCAAAAGTGTCCAATATTAACACTAGTATTCAATATTATAGTATAAATATTAGTTATGGCAATAAGATAAAAAAGAAATTGAAGGAATAAGAATAAGTAATGCAGAAGCAAATCAATAATTATTTGTAGATAATATAATGGCATACTTAGAGAACCCTAGAGAATCAACTAAAAAAACTAGTTGAAATAACACTTTCAGCAAAGGTTTCAGGATACAAAATAAACTCACATAAATCCTCAGCATTTCTATATATTGCAAAACAAAACCATAAGGAAGATGGAGAAAGATAAATTCCATTTAAAATAAATGCAAGAAGTATAAAATACTTAGGAGTCTATCTGCCAACACAAATCTAGAAATTATAAGAACACAATTACAAAAGTTTTCATACAAAGACAGATCTAAACAATTGGAAAAATATTAATTGCTCATGAGTAGACTGAACCAATAAAATAAACATATTAATTCTACCTAAAATAATTTGCTTATTCAGTGCCAATAGATATTACTAAAGTGTCAATGAATTATTTAATAAATCTAGAAAAAATAATAAAATTCATCTGAAGAGCAAAAGATCAAGAATATCAACAGAACCATTAAAAATGTAAAGGAAGGTGGTCTAGCAGTATCATATTTTAAACTGTATTAAAAAAGTGATAACCATCCAATCTGATACCATCTACAAAGCAGAATTGTACACAATAGATAGTAATAAATGACCATAATAATCTAGCATTTGATAAAGTCAAAGATATAAGCTTTGGGGGCAAGAATTTATCATTTGACAAAAATTTATGGGAAAGCAGTTTGGTAGAAGCCAGACATCAGTCAACATCTCACACTTTATATCAAGATAAATTCAAAATAGGTAGATGATTTTCACATAAAGGGTGATGTAATTAAATTAAGGGACCATGGAATATATTACCTATCGTATTTATAGATAAGGGAAAGTTTATGACCAAATAAGAGACAAAAAGAATTGCAGAAAGTAAAATGGATTCTCTTGATTACAGGAAATTAAAAGGTTTTGTACAGAAAAAGTAGATAAAATTAGAAGATAAGCAGGAAAGTGTGGGGAAACTTGTAAGTTTATCTGATAAAGGCCTCAGTACTCAAATATATAGAGAACTGAGTCATATTTATAAAAATAAGAGCTTTTCTCTAATTGACATATGGTTGATGGATAATAAGTAGGCAGTTTTCAGAAGAGGAAGTGAAAACTATCAATAGACACATAAAAACAATCAGAATCATAATTGATCAGAGAAATGCAAATTAAAACAACTTTGAAGTGCCACCTAATACCTATAGTAGTAACTAACATGACAGAAAAGGAAAATTATAAATGCTGGAGGGGATGTGGACAAACAAGTGCACTAGTGCACTGTTGGTGAAGTTGTGAACTGGTTTAACCATTCTGGAGAACCATCTGGGATTATGTCCAAAGGAGATAAAGCTCTGCTTACCCTTTGACCCAGCAATGCCACTATCCAGGTCTCTTCACATGCACTTGAAAAGGCAAGCAAAATGGTCCTTTTCTCTTTGTTTCAGTTATTTAAGTACTTCTCTCCTTGTTTCAGTTATTCAAGTATTTAGCTCCTTGTTTCAGCTATTCAAGTACCTTTGAACCTTCCTTTGATTGTGTCAAGCCTTTGCTGGAAACTAACATCATCCCATGGAGCTCACAGTGGGAAGATCTTGCCAAAAGAGAATGTAAAAGGATGAGCATGAGCTGGAATCAAGCAGAACTAAGAGGAAGAACATTTGTGGTATCATCACTCTGTCCATCTGTTCTGTCTGTGTTGATTTCTGTTTGTGTTACTTTGTCAGACAGAAGCATTCAGTCTGTTGATTGTGTTACTTTGTCAGATAGAAGGATTCTATCTGTTGATTTGTATACTTTGTCACACAGAAGCACTCTGTTGACTTGTCTTGATTTCACAGGCAGAAAGTGAATTGAGATGACAGTGCCAGCAATATGTGTGAATATTATTGTAACTCTGCTACGCTTAATGTATATAAATATTTTGGTGACTGTTAAGCTTTGTCTTCCCAGAAATAGAAACTGCAAAGGGCCTTAAGTAGACTAATCACCATGAGCTTCAAATTGGAACAGGAGTTGGAAAAGGAGCTGAGACCTGCCTACCTGTGAATCCAGGTGGCAGTTGGGTGAATTCAAGCAAGAGATGGGAGTGTGGAAGAGGAGTCATGGAGTTTGAAAGTCAAGATGAAAGGACTTTTACTTGGGTACTTCTTGCTGGCTGACAAGATTATTACTTAATTGTGACCTAGGATTGAGAGACCTTTGCAATTTGCATTTTGTACCCCTTAAGGATGATTACTCCTTAAAGATGATTGAGTTAAGGATAATTGGAAGCCAGTCTCCAATCAAGATGAAAGAATAGTTTAGATGGGTACTTTATATTGATTCATTGAGATTGTGACTTACTAAATGATATATTTTGTTTAGACTATGGGGTATCCTTAGTAATAAGTTGTTATATTGTTGTGAATATTGTACTTTGGTTTCTGGGAATGTTTGCTTTAGTTGATTGCTGAATAGAGAGTTCACTATACTATGGGATCATAACCTTAAATTTATTCAGAGAAGCAATCCTCAGGAGAGCTGCTTGTGCCTGAGTTTACACCAGTCTGGTACTCTTCCAACCAAATCTTGTTCAGTTGTATAAATCCTTAGGGTCAGCATTGCAGATATACATACACACACAAATATGAAAACTCACACTTACATGTTAACACCCAACTTTATAGACCTGTCCTATAGTGAAAGGGACCATGTAAGCCCAGTTTAATTCAACTGATACCTAGATAAAACTCCTCTCTCTAATATTTCTGCCATGGTTATCTAGACCTCCCATTTGGGAGAAGCCATCACTCCCAGAGTCAGTTCACTCTACTTGTGGTTAGCTCTAATACTTATGTTTAGATCTAATATAAATCTGTGTATATATAATATAAATCTGTATATATCTTATATACATATATGTATATATATGCAAGAAAAATGGTACTTTTCTCTTTGTTTCAGTTATTCAAGTATTTAGCTCCTTGTTTCAGCTATTCAAGTACCTTTGAACCTGCCTTTGATTGTATTAAGTCATATATATATATATATATATATAATATAAATCTAATATAAAATCCTACCTCCCATTGAGCAGACCAAGTCTAAAATCATTCATGGGATAACCCTTCAGGTCCTTGAAGACAATTCTCATGTTACTTCTAAATTTTCTTCAGGCTAAATGTCTTCAATCCTTCAAGAAATGCCTAGATGGAATGAATTTGAGGCATTTCATTGTACTTGTCACCTTCTTCTAGATAGTCTGCCTCTTATCAATGTCCTTTCTGACATATGACATTCAGAACTAAATATGCTTCTCTCAATGCAGTCTGAATGGGGCAGAGGATAATGAGCTCATCAAGGAAGGCAAGAAACAAGGCTGTAAGGTCTTGTATTAGAGATAAACTTAATTTCCCTAGCCCCCTCTAAAAAGTTATGACTAGACAGCAGTTCATTACTTAGGGGTAGGATCTGGGGGCTTTAGCAGATTGCAAACCCAACAACAAAGTTGTGTGATAATTAGAAAACTAATGGACTTTTCAGTCTCATTAAGGGTGTTGCAGAATCCAGGACCCAGATGTTCTACTATACTATATGTTGGTCAGATTATACTTCTAATAGCCTGTTCAGCCTGGGTTCTAGTTATAAGTTATAACTTATTCAGCCATTTCCCAAATGATGAGCAGCCTCTCAGTTTCTTCTTTGATACCAGAGTCTTCTTCATGGGTATATACAAAGCTTGGATGATCTTGGATGAATTATAATCCTACCAGTGAGATGAAGGACCACCAGGTCTCAGCATCTCACCTGCTTCTATTACCTCTAGAACCCTGGGTCTATTATCTGACTGAACATTGGAATATTGCAATCCAACTCATAAGCAAACCCTAGTATTTCTAAGTTTTTATATATGTCTTGAAGCTATAGTCTCTAATGTGTGTTGTCTCTGTCCTTAGAACATGAACTCGAGAAGCTCCATCCCCAATACCTATTTCCTGTATCTTTTCTCTCTTTATGGGGTGTACTCGATGAAAGGCTGTCTACAATTGTTCTTTCTACTCGTTTTCTCCTCAATCTTATCTTAACTCTCTTCAGTATAAGCTTCCTACAACATAATTCAACTGAAACTACTCTCTCCAAAGTTGCCAGTGTTATATAAATTTCTTAATCCGATGCACTTTTCTCAATTTTATTCTTCTTGAACTCTTCAGCTTTTGATATTGTTGATTGTCCCCCTCTCCTTGATATTCTCTTCTGTCTTGTTTTTTGGCAACACTCCTTTCTGAGACACACATTTATCTGACTGCTCCTTCTTATTACCTGTTGTTGGATCTTAATCTAGGACACTAACTAACCATGGATTTCACCCAAGGTTCTGTCTTGATCTCTCTTTTCTCTCTACAATCTATACTATTTTGCTTGGTGATTTCATTAGTCCACGTGGATGCAATAATTACTTGTTGGTAGATGATTATTAGATCTATTTATCCAAGCCTAACCTCTCTTGAGGCCTCCAGTCTTGTAACTCTGTCTAGTGTGCATCTTGAACTAAATAACCCACAGACAATCAAGTTAAATTTATCCCAAATGAACTTTTTACCCCCATCCTCAAACTATTTTCCCACCTTCCCTATTACTGTTGAAGGAACCACCATCCTTTGAGTCTCTCAGGCTCACAACCTAGGGGTCCTCTTTGACTCCTCACTCTCTTTCACGCTTATATGCAATATATTGCAAAGTCATGTCAATCCTACCTATAGAACATCTCTAGTATATACTTCCTCTCTCCTCTGACATAGATGCAACTCATTTGCAGGCCCTTATCACCTCACACCTTGACTTGAAATAGCCTTTTCATTGGTGTTCCTCCCTTAAATCTCTCTCCCCTCCAATCTATCATCCAGTTAGATATCAAGGTGATCTTGCTAAAGTAAAGGTTTGACCATGTAACTTCTTACTCCCTTTCATAAATTTTGGTGACCTAGAAGATCAAATATAAAATCCTCTCTTTGCCTTTTGATGCCCTTCTTTATCTGCTATTCCTACCAATTTTCAACTTCTTACATCTTCCTCCCTTCTACACACTCTCCTAGCCAATGACAGTGGTAAATTTGCTGTTCCTTGAGTGTAATACTCCTTCCAACCTTGTACATTTTCTTTTTTTTTTACTTTATCAAATGCTTTATTAACTTCTAGTTTACATAGTTCATTTCAGCAAGATTTTGAGTTACAAATTTTCTCATCGTTTTCCCCCTACCCACCATCCCAAAATAACAATCCCACTGCAGGTCCTCTCCTCTAATCTGCTCTCTCCCATATCTTCCCCCATCCCTCCTCCAATTTTTCAGTAGGGCATGGTGGATCTCTATGCCCAAGTGCCTGTATATCTTATTTCCCAGTTACATGTATTATAATATTATTATTGGTTTATGTATATATATATATACATACATATATATTTAAATATTTGATTTTAAAACTTTGAATTCCAGATTAATTCCCTTCCTCCCTTCTCACCCACCCTTACTGGGAAGATAAGCAATTCAATATAGGTTGTACATGTGTAGCTATGCAAAACAATTCCATAGTGGATATATTGTAAAAGACTGAATATATTTCCCTCCATTCTGTCCCACCTCCCACATATTTTATTCTCTACTTTGAACCTGTCCCTTTTCAAAAGTGGGTGCTTCCAACTTCCCTCCTCCCCAGCCTGCCCTCCCTTCCATCATCTCCTCCCCCACTCTCCTGTAGGGTGAGATACCCTATTTAGTGTGTATGCCATTCCCTCCCCAAGCCAAATTCAATGAGAATAAGGTTGACCCATTCCCTTTTGCCTTCCTGTTCTTCCCCTCCATTGTATCCATTTTCCCTTAACTCTTCTTGTCTTTCCCCATCTCCTCTCATTATATTCCTCTCTCACTTCTTAATTTCACCTTTAAAGTATCATCCCCTCCTATTCAATTGGTGTTGTATCCTCTAATGGATACCTGCGCACATATATACACACACTCACATATGTATTCATATGCCCATATACCCTCCGATATAGACACATATATTTTCTCCTTGATCTGGGAATTCTGGAACCTGGCTATAATATTCCTAGGAGTTTTCTTTTTTGGATTTTTTCAAGAGGTAATTGGTGGATTCTTTCAACCTCTATTTTGCGCTCTGGTTCTTTTTTTGATCATGGCTTTCAGGTAGTCTAATAATTTATAATTTATCTCCCCTGGATCTATTTTCCAGGTCAGTGGTTTTCCCAATGAGTATTTCACATTGCCTTCTATTTTTTCATTTGTTTGGATCTGTTTAATAGTATCTTGATTTCTCACAAAGTCACTAGCTTCCATTTGCTCTAATTGAATTCTTAAGGAATGATTATCTTCAGTGAGTTTTTGAGATTCTTTTTCCATCTGGCAAATTCAGCTTTTTAAGGCATTCTTCTCCTCATTGACTTTGAGCCTCTTTTGCCATTTGAGTTAGTCTATTTTTTAAGGTGTATTTTCTTCAGTCAGGCTGTTCACTCCCATTTCATAATTTTCTTGCATCATTCTCATTTCTCTTCCCAATTTTTCCTCTTATTTGGTTTTCAAAATCCTTCTTAAGGTCCTCTACGGCCTGTAACCAGCTTGTATTTTTCTTGGAAGCTTTTGGTGCAGGAGTTCTGACTTTGTTGTCTTCCTCCTGTTCCATGTTTTGATCTTTTTTGTCCCCAAAATAGGTGAGACAAAAAGTTACTTCCTTTGCTTGCTCTTCTTGCCACTCAACTACTTAACTTTTGAGCTCTTTGTCACAGTAGGACTCTGCTGCCAGACAGGGGAGCTTTGTCCCAATCACTGGGGTTTTCACAGCTGTTGGAGCTGTTAGTTGGGTGCCCTCTATGAGCCTCCACATGCTCTGGCAAGCTGGTCAGGCACCCCAGGACCTCCACCCTAGACCGCAATCCAAATCTAAGCAGGTTAAAGCCAGAGCAATTACCCCTCAGACTGGTTACTTGGTCCCCCTACAATCTGCAAGCCAGGAGCTTAAACTTCCATGTGGAGGCAGCTACACAGCTGGGGCACCTCAGTGGCTTCTCCCTCCAGGGAGTAAACGCTGGACCATACTCCTGAGCTACTGGATCCCAAAGTCCACACTGTACTGACCTCTCACTTTGTCCATAGCATCTATGTGTTGATAATTCTGGAAACTGCCACAGCTGCTGGTGATCTGAAGTCCCTCCAGGCTGAAGGTGGTTGTGGCCACCCTGAGGCTAAAACCTAGGGCTTGGGCCTGTTTGGGCTCGGCTCCCAGAGTGCTGCACTGGCCCCTTCCTGCCGGCCTGCTGGACTGTCTTCAGTGGGAGGTTAGCTTCTCTCTGTCATTTTGTGGGTTCTGTAGCTCCAAAGTTTGTCTAGAGTAATTTTTTACATGAATTGGATGAGGTTGAAGTGGGAGCCATGAGGAAGTCCTGTTTCTACTCTTCCATCTTGACTGTGCCCAACCTTGTACATTTTCACCAGCTGTACTCCATGCCAAGAATTCTCTCCTCCCTTGTGTTGCCTCTGGAATTCTCTGGTTCCTTTCAAATCTCAACTAAAATTTCATCTTCTGCCAAAAATCCTTTCCAAGTGTTCCTTACTGATTCTGAATTCCTTCAGTGATGGTCAGTTTATTATGCATTTCTTTTCTTTGTATGTATTTATTTCCATGTTATCTCTCCCATTTAATTGTAAGCTCATTGAGAGCACAGACTGTTTTTTCCTCTCATCTTTGTATTTCTAATACTCAGTCCAGTGCCTGTATGATCCTGAACAACTCACTTATCTTTTCTCAGACTCAGTTTCCTCACTTGTAAAATGAGGATAACACCTACCTCCTAGGGTTGTAGTGAGGTTAAAATGAAATATTTGTAAAGTACTTTGGAAACCTTGGAATGCTTCACAAATTCTCACTATTACTTTACAGTAGATACTTAAATGCTTGTTGACTTGATTTGAGAATAGATAATATGTAACTTATTTCTTACTTATTTCTCTTTTTATTCCCAATAGAAAGCATGCTTTGTACATAGCAAATGCTTCAGAAATTATTTTTACTTGATTAATGCTCCATATGACCCTAGTCCCAACTAGCCCAGTAGGATCCTGCCTTCCCAGTAGTGTACCTTAAGGTTCACTGGGCCTTTGTCATCTATCCTGTACTCAATTTCTCCTGTTGCATATGTATTATCTCTCTTGGTTAAAATGTTAAATCTTGCATATTATGGAATACCGTATTTTTCTTTTTTGTATTCACATTACCTGGCATGTGATAAACTCTTAACAAATGATTTTTTCAGTCTATGCCATTCTGTTCCTAACCCCTAGGGCCTTACTTACCTCTGTCTCATTATTACCCTGTTTTGGGGCTCTATTTCTATCACTGTCCTTATTGGATTCATGGACCCACTATCATCATAGAGATGAAGAAAGTGCTTTACATTGTATTTTAATTTCTATTTAAAGGTAGGATGTGTGTGTGTGTGTGTGTGTGTGTGTGTGTGTGTGTGTAAGGGGACAGTGAAACAGTTATTGGAAAAGACAACTAACAATTCTGAGATGAGTGAAAATTCAGTTGGTGGGAGTCGAAGACTTGGTCAAGTGTATCAGTTCCTGGTAAATTCCTTATCTCGAAGCTAGGTTATTGATTTCCATAGATTAAATGTGGTAGAAGAAAGTATATTCACTTATCCCAAAGCAGCCCCACTCCTGGATGTTCTAGGATACTGCTATTTGTGTAAATCACCAACCTCAACTTTCTGTCTCCTGGGACCCAAAGTGCCCCCTGTCCATGAGCATATAGTGCTTGAAGGATTACTTTCCAACCTATCGTTTGCTTTTAGACTGTCAAGGAGTTCTACCTCCCCTATATATAGAGCTGTCTGGGTCTGTAGAAGAAGGATCTTCCAGGCAGTTCCCATTCCTGAATTCTCTTTTTATCAGAACTGATCCACCAGAAACCTGAGTTTGCCTTCCTATTCTCTTGGTATAAATTGGTCTTGTGGAAAAAACATGCCTTTCTGAATGTTACCACCCTGACAAAGCCACCATGTCCCTGCCCTAGTTATAACTCTTATTATTAATGTATTGTAACATATTAAGAAAGCCACTTCCTGCTAAGAATATTATCTAAGACTGAATCCATACGTATTTTTCATGAGATTGTCTCACAGGCTCCCTTTCACTGGGGTTGATAGGTGTGTTACAGGCACCGAGTTGTAAGAACTAAAGAGGAGATCAAGGATCACTTAGCAACAACAGGGAAATAGAAGGTGGTGTTCTTTGATGATCAAACAGCTTTGCTGAGAGAAGACTTAACTTAGCAGGGCAGTTAAATAAAACAGAATGCACAGAAACTCTGTTCCACATGGGGCCCAATGTCAAGCCAATAATAGAGGATGGCGAAAGAAAGAAGGATGAAGAAGAGAGTGAGAGATACAGAGACAGAGAGACAGAGACAGAGAGAGAATGGGAGAGAGGACAGTGAGAGAGAGAGAGAGAGAGAGAGAGAGAGAGAGAGAGAGAGAGA